>NW_025767343.1:0-634242 GCF_003918875.1 Haliotis rubra | reverse complement strand
CACACCTCAAGGTGGGCAATACAGGGTTGGTGTATGTTAGAGTAGTGTACAACTAACAGCCACACACTCTCAAAGGTTGGCAATACAGCGATGGTGTATGTTAGAGTAGTGTACAACTAACAGCCACACACTCTCAAGGTGGGCAATACAGGGTTGGTGTATGTTAGAGTAGTGTACAACTAACAGCCACACACTCTCAAGGTGGGCAATACAGCGATGGTGTATGTTAGAGTAGTGTACAACTAACAGCCACACACTCTCAAGGTGGGCAATACAGCGATGGTGTATGTTAGAGTAGTGTACAACTAACAGCCACACACTCTCAAGGTGGGCAATACAGCGATGGTGTATGTTAGAGTAGTGTACAACTAACAGCCACACACTCAAGGTGGGCAATACAGGGATGGTGTATGTTAGAGTAGTGTACAACTAACAGCCACACACTCTCAAAGGTGGGCAATACAGCGATGGTTGGTATGTTAGAGTAGTGTACAACCAACAGCCACACACTCTCAAGGTGGGCAATACAGCGATGGTGTATGTTAGAGTAGTGTACAACTAACAGCCACACACTCTCAAGGTGGGCAATACAGCGATGGTGTATGTTAGAGTAGTGTACAACTAACAGCCACACACTCTCAAGGTGGGCAATACAGCGATGGTGTATGTTAGAGTAGTGTACAACTAACAGCCACACACCTCAAGGTGGGCAATACAGGGTTGGTGTATGTTAGAGTAGTGTACAACCAACAGCCACCACTCTCAAGGTGGGCAATACAGCGATGGTGTATGTTAGAGAGTAGTGTACAACTAACAGCCACACACTCTCAAGGTGGGCAATACAGCGATGGTGTATGTTAGAGTAGTGTACAACCAACAGCCACACACTCTCAAGGTGGGCAATACAGCGTTGGTGTATGTTAGAGTAGTGTACAACTAACAGCCACACACCTCAAGGTGGGCAATACAGGTTTGGTGTATGTTAGAGTAGTGTACAACTAACAGCCACACACTCAAGGTGGGCAATACAGCGATGGTGTATGTTAGAGTAGTGTACAACCAACAGCCACACACACTCAAGGTGGGCAATACAGGGATGGTGTATGTTAGAGTAGTGTACAACCAACAGCCACACACTCTCAAGGTGGGCAATACAGCGATGGTGTATGTTAGAGTAGTGTACAACTAACAGCCACACACTCTCAAGGTGGGCAATACAGCGTTGGTGTATGTTAGAGTAGTGTACAACTAACAGCCACACACACTCTCAAGGTGGGCAATACAGGGATGGTGTATGTTAGAGTAGTGTACAACTAACAGCCACACACCTCAAGGTGGGCAATACAGCGATGGTGTATGTTAGAGTAGTGTACAACTAACAGCCACACACCTCAAGGTGGGCAATACAGCGATGGTGTATGTTAGAGTAGTGTACAACTAACAGCCACACACACCTCAAGGTGGGCAAATACAGCGATGGTGTATGTTAGAGTAGTGTACAACTAACAGCCACACACTCTCAAGGTGGGCAATACAGCGTTGGTGTATGTTAGAGTAGTGTTAGAGTAGTGTACTAACAGCCACACACCTCAAGGTGGGCAATACAGGGTTGGTGTATGTTAGAGTAGTGTACAACTAACAGCCACACACTCTCAAGGTGGGCAATACAGCGATGGTGTATGTTAGAGTAGTGTACAACTAACAGCCACACACTCTCAAGGTGGGCAATACAGCGATGGTGTATGTTAGAGTAGTGTACAACTAACAGCCACACACTCTCAAGGTGGGCAATACAGGGATGGTGTATGTTAGAGTAGTGTACAACCAACAGCCACACACACTCAAGGTGGGCAATACAGGGTTGGTGTATGTTAGAGTAGTGTACAACTAACAGCCACACACTCTCTCAGGGTGGGCAATACAGCGATGGTGTATGTTAGAGTAGTGTACAACTAACAGCCACACACTCTCAAGGTGGGCAATACAGCGATGGTGTATGTTAGAGTAGTGTACAACTAACAGCCACACACTCTCAAGGTGGGCAATACAGGGTTGGTGTATGTTAGAGTAGTGTACAACTAACAGCCACACACTCTCAAGGTGGGCAATACAGCGATGGTGTATGTTAGAGTAGTGTACAACTAACAGCCACACACCTCAAGGTGGGCAATACAGCGTTGGTGTATGTTAGAGTAGTGTACAACCAACAGCCACACACTCTCAGGTGGGCAATACAGGGATGGTGTATGTTAGAGTAGTGTACAACTAACAGCCACACACTCTCAAGGTGGGCAATACAGCGATGGTGTATGTTAGAGTAGTGTACAACTAACAGCCACACACTCTCAAGGTGGGCAATACAGGGTTGGTGTATGTTAGAGTAGTGTACAACTAACAGCCACACACTCTCAAGGTGGGCAATACAGGTTTGGTGTATGTTAGAGTAGTGTACAACTAACAGCCACACACTCTCAAGGTGGGCAATACAGCGATGGTGTATGTTAGAGTAGTGTACAACTAACAGCCACACACACTCAAGGTGGGCAATACAGGGATGGTGTATGTTAGAGTAGTGTACAACTAACAGCCACACACCTCAAGGTGGGCAATACAGCGATGGTGTATGTTAGAGTAGTGTACAACTAACAGCAACACACACTCTCAAAGTGGGCAATACAGCGATGGTGTATGTTAGAGTAGTGTACAACTAACAGCCACACACACTCAAGGTGGGCAATACAGCGTTGGTGTATGTTAGAGTAGTGTACAACTAACAGCCACACACTCTCAAGGTGGGCAATACAGGGTTGGTGTATGTTAGAGTAGTGTACAACTAACAGCCACACACTCTCAAAGGTTTGGCAATACAGCGATGGTGTATGTTAGAGTAGTGTACAACTAACAGCCACACACACCTCAAGGTGGGCAATACAGCGATGGTGTATGTTAGAGTAGTGTACAACTAACAGCCACACACTCTCAAGGTGGGCAATACAGGGTTGGTGTATGTTAGAGTAGTGTACAACTAACAGCCACACACTCTCAAGGTGGGCAATACAGGGATGGTGTATGTTAGAGTAGTGTACAACTAACAGCCACACACTCAAGGTGGGCAATACAGCGATGGTGTATGTTAGAGTAGTGTACAACTAACAGCCACACACTCTCAAGGTGGGCAATACAGCGGTTGGTGTATGTTAGAGTAGTGTACAACTAACAGCCACACACTCTCAAGGTGGGCAATACAGCGATGGTGTATGTTAGAGTAGTGTACAACTAACAGCCACACACTCTCAAGGTGGGCAATACAGCGATGGTGTATGTTAGAGTATGTACAACTAACAGTAAGTGTGGGCAACTTAGAGTAGTGTACAACACACCTCAAGGTGGGCAATACAGCGATGGTGTATGTTAGAGTAGTGTACAACTAACAGCCACACACTCTCAAGGTGGGCAATACAGCGATGGTGTATGTTAGAGTAGTGTACAACTAACAGCCACACACCTCAAGGTGGGCAATACAGCGATGGTGTGTATGTTAGAGTAGTGTACAACTAACAGCCACACACTCTCAAGGTGGGCAATACAGCGATGGTGTATGTTAGAGTAGTGTACAACTAACAGCCACACTCTCAAGGGCAATACAGCGATGGTGTATGTTAGAGTAGTGTACAACCAACAACCACACACTCTCAAGGTGGGCAATACAGGGATGGTGTATGTTAGAGTAGTGTACAACTAACAGCCACACACTCTCAAGGTGGGCAATACAGGGATGGTGTATGTTAGAGTAGTGTACAACTAACAGCCACACACTCTCAAGGTGGGCAATACAGCGATGGTGTATGTTAGAGTAGTGTACAACTAACAGCCACACACTCTCAAGGTGGGCAATACAGCGATGGTGTATGTTAGAGTAGTGTACAACTAACAGCCACACACTCTCAAGGTGGGCAATACAGCGATGGTGTATGTTAGAGTAGTGTACAACTAACAGCCACACACACTCAAGGTGGGCAATACAGCGATGGTGTATGTTAGAGTAGTGTACAACTAACAGCCACACACTCTCAAGGTGGGCAATACAGGGTTGGTGTATGTTAGAGTTTTGTACAACTAACAGCCACACACTCTCAAGGTGGGCAATACAGGGTTGGTGTATGTTAGAGTAGTGTACAACTAACAGCCACACACTCTCAAGGTGGGCAATACAGCGATGGTGTATGTTAGAGTAGTGTACAACTAACAGCCACACACTCTCAAGGTGGGCAATACAGCGATGGTGTATGTTAGAGTAGTGTACAACTAACAGCCACACACTCTCAAGGTTGCAAGGGCAATACAGGGTTGGTGTATGTTAGAGTATTGGACAACTAACAGCCACACACTCTCAAGGTGGGCAATACAGCGATGGTGTATGTTAGAGTAGTGTACAACTAACAGCCACACACTCTCAAGGTGGGCAATACAGCGATGGTGTATGTTAGAGTAGTGTACAACTAACAGCCACACACTCTCAAGGTGGGCAATACAGCGTTGGTGTATGTTAGAGTAGTGTACAACTAACAGCCACACACTCTCAAGGTGGGCAATACATGGTTTGTGTATGTTAGAGTAGTGTACAACTAACAGCCACACACTCTCAAGGTGGGCAATACAGCGATGGTGTATGTTAGAGTATTGGACAACTAACAGCCACACACTCTCAAGGTGGGCAATACAGGGTTGGTGTATGTTAGAGTAGTGTACAACTAACAGCCACACAGTCTCAAGGTGGGCAATACAGGAATGGTTGTCTGTTAAAGTAGTGTACAACTAACAGCCACACAGTCTCAAGGTGGGCAATACAGCGATGGTTGTATGTTAGAGTAGTGTACAACTAACATCCACACACTCTCAAGGTGACAAATACAGAGATGGTTGTATGCTAGAGAAGTGGAGAACTAACAGCCACACACTCTCAAGGTGGGCAATACAGGGATGATGTATGTTAGAGTAGTGTACAACTAACAGCCACACACTCTCAAGGTGGGCAATACAGCGATGGTGTATGTTAGAGTAGTGTACAACTAACAGCCACACACTCTCAAGGTGGGCAATACAGGGTTGGTGTATGTTAGAGTATTGTACAACTAACAGCGACACATTCTAAAGGTGGGCAATACAGGGTTGGTGTATGTTAGGGTAGTGTACAACTAACAGCCACACACTCTCAAAGGTTTGACAATACAGCGATGGTGTATGTTAGAGTAGTTTACAACTAACAGCAACACACACTCAAGGTGGGCAATACAGCGATGGTGTATGTTAGAGTAGTGTACAACTAACAGCCACACACACTCAAGGTGGGCAATACAGGGTTGGTGTATGTTAGAGTTTTGGACAACTAACAGCCACACACTCTCAAGGTGGGCAATACAGGGTTGGTGTATCTTAGAGTTTTGGACAACTAACAGCCACACACTCTTCAGGTGGGCAATACAACGATGGTGTATGTTAGAGTAGTGTACAACTAACAGCCACACACTCTCAAGGTGGGTAATTCAGGGTTTGTGTATGTTAGAGTAGTGTACAACTAACAGCCACACACTCTCAAGGTGTGGGCAATACAGGGTTGGTGTATGTTAGAGTATTGGACAACTAACAGCCACACACTCTCAAGGTGGGCAATACAGCGATGGTGTATGTTAGAGTAGTGTACAACTAACAGCCACACACTCTCAAGGTGGGCAATACAGCGATGGTGTATGTTAGAGTAGTGTACAACTAACAGCCACACACTCTCAAGGTGGGCAATACAGCGATGGTGTATGTTAGAGTAGTGTACAACTAACAGCCACACACTCTCAAGGTGGGCAATACAGCGTTGGTGTATGTTAGAGTAGTGTACAACTAACAGCCACACACTCAAGGTGGGCAATACAGCGATGGTGTATGTTAGAGTAGTGTACAACTAACAGCCACACACTCTCAAGGTGGGCAATACAGCGATGGTGTATGTTAGAGTAGTGTACAACTAACAACAGCCACACACTCTCAAGGTGGGCAATACAGCGTTGGTGTATGTTAGAGTAGTGTACAACTAACAGCCACACACACTCAAGGTGGGCAATACAGGGTTGGTGTATGTTAGAGTAGTGTACAACCAACAGCCACACACCTCAAGGTGGGCAATACAGGGATGGTGTATGTTAGAGTAGTGTACAACTAACAGCCACACACTCTCAAGGTGGGCAATACAGCGATGGTGTATGTTAGAGTAGTGTACAACTAACAAGCCACACACTCTCAAGGTGGGCAATACAGCGATGGTGTATGTTAGAGTAGTGTACAACTAACAGCCACACACTCTCAAGGTGGGCAATACAGGGTTGGTGTATGTTAGAGTAGTTGTACAACTAACAGCCACACACACTCTCAAGGTGGGCAATACAGGGATTGGTGTATGTTAGAGTAGTGTACAACTAACAGCCACACACTCTCAAGGTGGGCAATACAGCGATGGTGTATGTTAGAGTAGTGTACAACTAACAGCCACACACCTCAAGGTGGGCAATACAGGGTTGGTGTATGTTAGAGTAGTGTACAACTAACAGCCACACACTCTCAGGTGGGCAATACAGGGATGGTGTATGTTAGAGTAGTGTACAACTAACAGCCACACACACTCAAGGTGGGCAATACAGCGATGGTGTATGTTAGAGTAGTGTACAACTAACAGCCACACACACTCAAGGTGGGCAATACAGGGTTGGTGTATGTTAGAGTATTGTACAACTAACAGCCACACACTCTCAAAGGTGGGCAATACAGGGTTGGTGTATGTTAGAGTAGTGTACAACTAACAGCCACACACTCTCAAGGTGTGACAATACAGCGATGGTGTATGTTAGAGTAGTGTACAACTAACAGCCACACACTCTCAAGGTGGGCAATACAGCGATGGTGTATGTTAGAGTAGTGTACAACTAACAGCCACACACTCTCAAGGTGGGCAATACAGGGTTGGTGTATGTTAGAGTAGTGGACAACTAACAGCCACACACTCTCAAGGTGGGCAATACAGGATGGTGTATGTTAGAGTAGTGTACAACTAACAGCCACACACTCTCAAGGTGGGGCAATACAGGGATTGTGTATGTTAGAGTAGTGTACAACTAACAGCCACACACTCTCAAGGTGGGCAATACAGGGTTGGTGTATGTTAGAGTAGTTGTACAACTAACAGCCACACACTCTCAAGGTGGGCAATACAGCGATGGTGTATGTTAGAGTAGTGTACAACTAACAGCCACACTCTCAAGGTGGGCAATACAGCGATGGTGTATGTTAGAGTAGTGTACAACTAACATCCACACACACTCTCAAGGTGGGCAATACAGCGTTGGTGTATGTTAGAGTAGTGTACAACTAACAGCCACACACTCTCAAGGTGGGCAATACAGCGTTGTGTATGTTAGAGTAGTGTACAACTAACAACCACACACACTCTCAAGGTGGGCAATACAGCGATGGTGTATGTTAGAGTAGTGTACAACTAACAACCACACACTCTCAAGGTGGGCAATACAGCGATGGTGTATGTTAGAGTAGTGTACAACTAACAGCCACACACACTCAAGGTGGGCAATACAGGGATGGTGTATGTTAGAGTAGTGTACAACTAACAGCCACACACAGTCTCAAAGGTGGGCAATACAGCGATGGTTGTATGTTAGAGTAGTGTACAACTAACAGCCACACACTCTCAAGGTGGGCAATACAGCGATGGTGTATGTAGAGTGGCATTGTACACACTCTCGTGGACAACTAACAGCCACACACTCTCAAGGTGGGCAATACAGGGATGGTGTATGTTAGAGTAGTGTACAACTAACAGCCACACACTCTCAAGGTGGGCAATACAGCGATGGTGTATGTTAGAGTAGTGTACAACTAACAGCCACACACTCTCAAGGTGGGCAATACAGGGTTGGTGTATGTTAGAGTTTTGGACAACTAACAGCCACACACTCTCAAGGTGGGCAATACAGGGTTGGTGTATGTTAGAGTAGTGTACAACTAACAGCCACACACTCAAGGTGGGCAATACAGCGATGGTGTATGTTAGAGTAGTGTACAACTAACAGCCACACACACTCTCAAGGTGGGCAATACAGGGTTTGTGTATGTTAGAGTAGTGTACAACTAACAGCCACACACTCTCAAGGTGGGCAATACAGGGTTGGTGTATGTTAGAGTATTGGACAACTAACAGCCACACACTCTCAAGGTGGGCAATACAGCGATGGTGTATGTTAGAGTAGTGTACAACTAACAGCCACACACTCTCAAGGTGGGTAATTCAGGGTTTGTGTATGTTAGAGTAGTGTACAACTAACAGCCACACACTCTCAAGGTGGGGAATACAGGGTTGGTGTATGTTAGAGTATTGGACAACTAACAGCCACACACTCTCAAGGTGGGCAACACAGCGATGGTGTATGTTAGAGTAGTGTACAACTAACAGCCACACACTCTCAAGGTGGGCAATACAGCGATTGTGTATGTTAGAGTACTGTACAACTAACATCCACACACTCTCAAGGTGGGCAATACAGCGTTGGTGTATGTTAGAGTAGTGTACAACTAACAACCACACACTCTCAAGGTGGGCAATACAGCGTTAGTGTATGTTAGAGTAGTGTACAACTAACAACCACACACTCTCAAGGTGGGCAATACATGGTTTGTGTATGTTAGAGTAGTGTACAACTAACAACCACACACTCTCAAGGTGGGCAATACAGCGATGGTGTATGTTAGAGTATTGGACAACTAACAGCCACACACTCACAAGGTGGGCAATACAGGGTTGGTGTATGTTAGAGTAGTGTACAACTAACAGGCACACAGTCTCAAGGTAGGCAATACAGCGATGGTTGTATGTTAGAGTAGTGTACAACTAACAGCCACACACTCTCAAGGTGACGAATACAGAGATGGTTGTATGCTAGAGAAGTGGACAGCCACGGTGGGCAATACAGGGATGATGTATGCTAGAGTAGTGTACAACTAACAGCCACACACTCTCAAGGTGGGCAATACAGCGATGGTGTATGTTAGCGTAGTGTACAACTAACAGCCACACACTCTCAAGGTGGGCAATACAGCGTTGGTGTATGTAAGAGTATTGTACAACTAACAGCCACACACTCTCAAGGTGGGCAATACAGGGTTGGTGTATGTTAGAGTAGTGTACAACCAACAGCAACACACTCTTAAGGTGGGCAATACAGCGATGGTGTATGTTAGAGTAGTGTACAACTAACAGCCACACACTCTCAAGGTGGGCAATACAGGGTTGGTGTATGTTAGAGTAGTGTACAACCAACAGCAACACACTCTTAAGGTGGGCAATACAGCGATGGTGTATGTTAGAGTAGTGTACAACTAACAGCCACACACTCTCAAGGTGGGCAATACAGGGTTGGTGTATGTTAGAGTATTGGACAACTAAAAGCCACACACTCTCAAGGTGACCAATACAGGGATGGTTGTATGTTAGAGTTGCTGACAACTAACAGCCACACACTCTCAAGGTGACCAATACAGCGATGGTTGTATTTTAGAGTATTGGACAACTAACAGCCACACACTCTCAAGGTGACCGATACAGTGTTAGTGTTTGTTAGAGTTTTGAACAACTAACAGCCACACACTCTCAAGGTGACCAATACAGCGATGGTTGTATTTTAGAGTATTGGACAACTAACAGCCACACACTCTCAAGGTGACCGATACAGTGATAGTGTTTGTTAGAGTTTTGAACAACTAACAGGCACACACTGAAGGTGAACAATACAGCGATTGTGTATGTTAGAGTATTGGACAACAAAGCAACAACGCATGGATCTTGCCATTGGAATATATCAGACCATCAAACTGTACAGCTCATCTACCACCCACGTTCGAGGAAGCTCTTCTTGTATTGAATCCGGGCAGTGTTTGCTCTGTTTGATCACGTGTTGGAGGTGCGATAGTCTCACGAGGACATTTTTTTACACTCAACAAAGGTTAGAAAAAATAATCCGGATGTCTGTTGATAAGAATTTATGTTTGAACATTCGAGTCATGAACGTTGTAAATCTGACCATTCTCTCACAAGTACACGCAAACATGTACAATTAGTGGAACGGGACTTTCAATTATCTAGATTGCAAGATTTCATATCCTCCGAAGATATACGTCGTCGAGTCCCACGTAATCCAGACTGTCTTTATCTGTAGCAGTGCTGGAGCGTGGCAGGTTAGGTCGCCTTTCTCCCACCCTGTGGCTAAACGCACGTTACAATTAGATATAATTGATTGTCTATCAGCCCCCCAGGGCACTGGATACAAGCCGAAGGGGCATGACGTGCCGAGACCCTGTGTTCGCTTACAAGTTGTCTTGTAAATGTGGCAGTTTGTACCCTCTCCATTCGCGCATTGTCTGTCTGTCTAATGTCAATATCTACTTGGTGTCCGTAATATATCGTTAAAACAAACTAACTATTATGTCAACATACAGGTCCCCACAATCCCTTCCGCCATATGTACGTATGTATGTATGTATGTATGTATGTGTGTGTGTGTGTGTGTGTGTGTGTGTGTGTGTGTGTGTGTGTGTGTGTGCGTGTGCGTGCGTGCATGTATGTATGTTTGTGTGAGACCTCATCCACTGACTGTATGTGTATATATGCATGTCAATGTTAATGGACTAGTGTTTTCCTTGACGTTGGGAAACAACAACGTTATGATCGTCTAAGAACTCTTTCACCTTAACAAAGGTAATGTGTGCACATTCCATGATCACACATGATATAAGATGTACGTGTGGCCTCGTCCTGTTTCCCGGGGCTTGCAATGTTGGCTGCACCCACACGTTGTTTCTGATATGTATCTCGGGTATACATACACAAATGGTATTTAATTCACCATGCATCAATACACAAATGTATCTCGAGTACATTCGCCCTGATATTTAATTCACCAAGCACCAATCCACAGATGTATCCGAAGTACATACACATCGATATGTAACTCACTAAGGATCAATCTACATGTATTGCCCAAGTACATACATCCCCATACTGAACTCACCAAGCAGTCATAGTGTAACTGGTCAAACCAAACATTTACCTCAGCCACATCAAGTTGCTTCATAAGCTCTAAAAGCGCACTGAAATTTAGATGTTTTTCTCAAGACTTCACTCAAAGAGGACCGACTACTTCCATATTCCTTGGAAAACCCTAGAGAATTTCTTACAAAAAGCAACAAGTGATCTTTTTTCAGACGCTTTAAATTTTAAGATCTCTGTCAGAGAAACTTTGGGAAGGAAAACGTATTAAGAAATATCTTCACAGAGGAGTAATCAATCTGCATATACAAACTCAAACCAATTCGTTTAGAGTGAAAGTTTCACCCAGCTATGTTCCCATTTAGAGGATCCACACGAATACTCCTAATCATAATCACCTGGAAATTATCTCATCTATCATCTGTGGTAATATATAGATAATATTCATTGTGTAACTGTGAATCTCAACGTACTGGCTTTAACAAATGGCAACGTAGTGAAGGCGACAGGCAATTCAGCATTTGTAGACATTGAATATAGAAAATAACTGGCCGAATGATGGGACTTAAAACTGAAGGTTCAGCTCCAGATTCGTTGTAACTCACAGATTAACCTCGACGAAGTCGACTGACAATGTTTCTTTCTTTAGTCACAATGCCTAATAACTGGTATAATCAAATCCGATAGGCTTGTGTTCGTTTATAACAAAATTAATTCAAATGGTATCGAAAATTTATTAAGTAATTGGTTATTCTATAATTATTTTCCAGTTTTCTGGCTCTATATTTTGTTGCGTGTGCCTGTTAAACACCCACCATCTAATCATCTCTAAAGCGGATCTCTCCAGTCTAGTAGCGAACAGCGGTAAGCGGATTATCCAAACGTTGTACAGTAATCGCTTCTATCCACTCACTACCTAATGAGATTGGAAGATCCACTATCTTTTGAAACTAATGATTAGCAAAACTGGATGCGTCACCTTTCAATGGAGAGGTGGCTACAGAGACTGGAGTGATATGTAGATATGCCAGTTGCCTGCTGGAGGCTAATGATTTCAGAAGCTGTACGAGACCTGTAGCAAGGTGTTAGCGACTGACCTGCCATTAGTACCTGTTAGCAGCACATGTTGTGACGATCCCTTTTTAAATACGTGTTATGTTTGCCTTCTGGTATATCAAGATACCAACTTATCACGGGACAGTACGTAATCTGCTGTTAAAACGTCCGTTTGACCTTGTGATCTTAGTTCATATCAGAATATAAACAGTGTTTACCTGATCTAATGTCAGTGTGTATGCTATGACACATATGGATCATGTTGACTCCCGTCGACCTGACTACGTCATGTTCGCTGCATATGAGGTCTGAGACATGATCCATATCCATATACCATGGTCTGATGTTGTCAGTATTATCCATATACCATGGTCTGATGTTGTCAATATTATCCATATACCATGGTCTGATGTTGTCAATATTATCCATACACCATGGTCTGATGTTGTCAATAGTATCCATATACCATGGTCTGATGTTGTCAATATTATCCATATACCATGGTCTGATGTTGTCAATATTATCCATATACCATGGTCTGATGTTGTCAATAGTATCCATACACCATAGTCTGATGTTGTCAATATTATCCATATACCATGGTCTGATGTTATCAATATCATCCATACACCATGGTCTGATGTTGTCAATATTTTCCATATACCATGGTCTGATGTTGTCAATATTATCCATATACCATGGTCTGATGTTGTCAATATTATCCATATACCATGGTCTGATGTTGTCAATATTATCCATATACCATGGTCTGATATTGTCAATATTATCCATATACCATGGTCTGATGTTGTCAATATTATCCATATACCATGGTCTGATGTTGTCAATATTATCCATATACCATGGTCTGATGTTGTCAATATTATCCATATACCATGGTCTGATGTTGTCAATATTATCCATATACCATGGTCTGATGTTGTCAATATTATCCATATACCATGGTCTGATGTTGTCAATATTATCCATACACCATGTATAGATGTTGTCAATATTATCCATACACCATGGTCTGGTGTTGTCAATATTATCCATATACCATGGTCTGATGTTGTCAATATTATCCATACACCATGGTCTGATGTCAATATTATCCATACACCATGGTCTGATGTTGTCAATATTATCCATACACCATGATCTAATGTCAATGTTATCCATATACCATGGTCTGATGATGTTAATATTATCTATATACCATGGTCTGATGATGTCAATATTATTTATGTACCATGGTCTAATGTTCTCAGTATTATTTATATACCATGATCTGATGATGTCAATATTATCTACATTATATACCATGGTGTGATGTCAATATTATCCATATACCATGGTCTGATGATGTACT
Organism: Haliotis rubra; assembly: GCF_003918875.1. NCBI lineage: Eukaryota > Metazoa > Mollusca > Gastropoda > Lepetellida > Haliotidae > Haliotis > Haliotis rubra. Next base: position 620,716 of record NW_025767343.1, on the reverse strand, counting down.
TCTTTGCTAGACGGCTGCTATTTTTTTCCGGAAGTAAGTTCGAAATCTCCTCAAGTCGTCTACTTACAAGACTGACTGACTGACTGAGTCTGGTTTTACGCCGCTTTTAGCAATATTCCAGCAACATCACGGCGGGGAACACCAGGAATGGGCTTCACACATCTACTTACAAGACAGCAAGACAGCAACTGCAGATACCAGATTAGTAGCTGGGTTCCGTTTCTTTTTTGGTTATCAGACGAACAGTGGAACATGGTAATAACTTATTAAAGACATCTTTATCATAAAGACACGCCATCGGCCGAATACTTACGATGTTTGCTGTGATTTCATTTTATGTAATTAAATTTAATTCCATTTTTTATTCATTAAAACTGTTTACAGTAACATCGGAGAAAACGTGTGTGAAATGGCATCACCTCATTCTATACGCGTACCATATTTCTGCTTACCATGTTCGTGAGGGTCCGCTTTTCGCGCCTACCGTGATAGCACCAATTCCACAGTATTCTCTGCTATCACGAACTGATTACCGCCTCGTCATCCATGGACACCGATACCCGTGTTATTGACTCATTAAAGTCATATTTAACAATTAATTGTCAACATTTGATTTTACAATCAAAGAGGCACGTACCGCGGTTAGTCAACGGTGACTTGTCAAACTGTCTCATACGTAAAATGTATCCAGCCACGTAACCCAGAGTGCTGAGTCCATGTTAATTATTATGTTAAATATGTTCGTAGAAAGCATGCATTATAAGGATGCGATAGCAATATAATATATTTTCTCCGTTAAATACACTCTCTCAAAAAAGAAACGCAACCCCTGTTTTTTTTGGTAATGTTTATATCAATTTTAACTGGTTATTACATTTGTATTTTTAAAGATAATGCCATGAAATTTGACATGGTGAACCTTAGGTCAGCACGGTATAAGGTATCAGTTAATGCAGGTCAGTATCGACCTCTCAATTTACGCTAGGGGGCGTTGTCTTCAGTATCTCGTTGTAGAGCCACGAGCTCTAATCACAGCAGTGCACCTCCTCGGAACAGAACGAATCAGACGGCGGATGTTTTCCTGGGGGATTGCTCTCCACTCTTCCTGGAGTGCTGCGGCCAGTTCAACCAACGTGTGCGGTTGTGGTGTACGTGCACGAACACGACGATCCAGCTGGTCCCACAGATGTTCGATAGGATTGATGTCTGGCGATCTGGAGGGCCACGGCATCACGTTGACGTTTGAATTCTGTAGGAATGCCACTGTTGCACGAGCTGTATGAGGGCGGGCATTGTCATGTTGAAACAACTCCCTCTGTTGGTCGATTATCGGCAGAAGATGTGGCTGTAAGACGTCATCAATGTACCGTTGTGCCGTCAAATTGCCACGAATGATGACCAAGTCTGACCGTTGGTTGTAAGACATGGCTCCCCATACCATGATGCTTTCTCCTCCAAATCTGTCGACCTGTCGAACGCAGTTCGGTGCAAAACGTTCATTTGCTCGTCTATAGACACGTTGTCTACCGTCACGTCGTTGAAGAAGAAAACGAGACTCGTCACTAAACCAGACTCTTCTCCAGTTTCTTAGGGTCCATCTCCTTACGTTAGTACACCACCTGAGACGTTGGCGTCGATGTTGGCGTTTCAAGACGGGCCCAACAACTGGTCTTCTTGCACGTAAATTTGCCTCATGTAAACGGTTCCTGATGGTTTGGGCCGATACTCTCCTCAAACCTGGCACCTGTGTTGCAGTGATGGTGGGTGTGGCATGCCGATTACGTAGGTGGCTGAGTCGAATAAAGCGATCCTGAGCCGGTGTGGTGATCCTAGGTCTACCGCTCCTGGGACGATCTTCAATTGCATGGAACTGTGTGTAACGATTCCAAAGTCGTGAGATTGTTGTTTTGTGTACGTTTAGATGACGGGCAACTGTTCCAAAGCTTTCCCCGGCCTCAATGCGACCAATGGCAATATTTCGATTTGCTGTACTCAAACGGGGCATTTTCGAACTTGATTGGCAGAGCAAATTATGAGAGAAAAATTACAAAATAAGGCGTGCTTTTAAAACCCTCTACATGAACTGTGTTTTCAACGATTTGCACGTGCAACAGGCTTTTAGCATTTTGTACATGACAATTTCGCACTTTCTCAAATAACACGGATACAAAGGTCATCATGTGTGAAAATGGTTCCGTTTGGGAGCTTATACTGATCAGATGGGAACGTATTAACAGTATTTTGAAGAAAATTCTAATTTACATTCACCATCTTTATTCTAGAAATGATGTCAGATATTTAGATAGGGGTTGCGTTTCTTTTTTGAGAGAGTGTAACTGCTTGAGATATAAATTATTCTGGTAACGGAATTGAAATTCTCAGATCTTATATTTGCGGACCGTTTTTAACTGAATCACCGGTAGAGTGGAGCAAAACGTGTACAAAACTGATTGCGATTTGATTGCAAGTTTCCTACACACATATCTTTTTTCATTTTCAATGTTGTTTTTGACAAATCATAAAAATGAAATTATATTCAAAAATGTACATCAATATATACTCATGCCAATAATGGTTGTCACCCCTCCCACCCCCACCCCCACACCTCACACCCCCCACCTCTCCAATTAAAAAGATTGAAGGGGGTGACAACCATTATTGGCATGAGTATGCAAATCCAAACGATTCCAGTAGTCTTCTCTCTATACACCTTTTGTATTATAGCATTTCCCCCTGTTATCTTTCAGTCTTTCTCTGCCTCTGTTTCTAATAATTGCTTGTGATGTAATTAGTTGTTGTAAATATCTTAGGAGAGGTGTTTAATAAGTTGAAAGAACTTGTCCCCGATCCTTTTCACATTGTGAATAAAATATGTTTAAACTAAGTTGTGTTTTTTTCACCAGTAAAAAGAGAAAGCAGGCTTCTCAAGCTAAAACATATTTATTTCAAAAAGGAGAACTGATATTCTGAATGAATGTGAAAACTGAATACAAGAAAATCCTGGATATGTGCCAAGTAGCAGTGTGTAGCAGTACTTCCCAAGGATTGTGGAAAGTCTCTAAATATTTAACTGACTGAAACGAGAGATAGACAATGATTTAGAAAAATGACAATGATCAGTCACACAGACTGTAATTTATTACGACTGTGTTGTGTTAATTTAATTGTTTGATATGTCATCAACAGCGTCACACTACGCAAGATCTGATTGATGTGATGTTAGTGACTTTTAATCATACTTGGCTACTGTGAGCTGTGAACTGTGAGCTCCTAGGTTCCAGTGATACTTTAGGTCTTCTATCTAGTCATAAAATGACAGTTTTGTTCATTCTTACTAACAAAGGATATGGTTATTTTTCGCACATTGTTAAACAATGCATAGTTTTGCACTTGTTGTCAATTTTCTGCATTATAATCTTATCTCACATACCGAACCGAAACTGACCGAAGGCATTGTACTGCAAAACATACAGTAACGTGGTAAGAGCGTACTGTTTCACCTCTACTGTATAGTCCGTTTGGCTCAAAAGCGGACCGATGAATTGCAATCTACCTCGAAAACTAATAAACATATAATACTCAATGAAACACTGATCATAATCAAAACATCAGACCAACTCTGTGATTTTTTGCAGAATTTATGTCCTTAAAATAAATAACTTGTTTAACAAACTATCATTAAAATTTTGACACAGTTCACTATTTGTTACGAGGGAGGAGTGCAGAGAGAGGAACAGCCTAGTGTACGTGAAGCACGCGCACAAGTGCCGACAAAGTCAGTGGTTCATTTACCTGTGCTGTGCCGGCTCCATCCTTTCTCGCACACGTGGCTGTTCCTCTCTTTGCACTCCTCCCTCGTAACAAATAGTGAACTGTGTCAACATTTTAATTATACATGTAGTTTGTGAAACAACTTATTTATTTTTAGGACATAAAGTCTGCAAAAACCTCATAGAGTTGGTCTGATGTTTTAATTGTGATCAGTTTTTCATTTGGTGTTGTATGTATATTAGTTTTTGAGCTAGATTGTAATTCATCGGTCCGCTTTGGAGCCAAACGGAATATATACTATGGTTAGCTATTGTCAATATTATTTATATGCCATTGCCTGCTGTTGTCAACATGATCTATATGCTATGGTTGTGATGTTGTCAATATTATCTATATGCCATGGTCTGCTGTTGTCAACATGATCTATATACTATGGTTAGCTATTGTCAATATTATCTATATGCCATTGCCTGCTGTTGTCAACATGATCTATATGCTATGGTTGTGATGTTGTCAATATTATCTATATGCCATGTTCTGCTGTTGTCAACATGATCTATATGCAATGGTTGTGATGTTGTCAATGTTATCAATATCCATGGTCTGCTGTTGTCAACATGATCTATATGTCATGGTTGTGATGTTGTCAATGTTATCTATATGCCATGGTCTGCTGTTGTCAACATGATCTATATGCAATGGTTGTGATGTTGTCAATATTATCTATATGCCATGGTCTGCTGTTGTCAACATGATCTATATGCAATGGTTGTGATGTTGTCAATGTTATCAATATCCATGGTCTGGTGTTGTCAACATGATCTATATGCCATGGTTGTGATGTTGTCAATATTATCTATATGCCATGGTCTGCTGTTGTCAACATGATCTATATGTCATGGTTGTGATGTTGTCAATAGTATCTATATGCCATGGTCTGCTGTTGTCAACATGATCTATATGCAATGGTTATGATGTTGTCAATGTTATATATATCCATGGTCTGCTGTTGTCAACATGATCTATATGCAATGGTTGTGATGTTGTCAATGTTATCTATATGCCATGGTCTGCTGTTGTCAACATGATCTATATGTCATGGTTGTGATGTTGTCAATGTTATCTATATGCCATGGTCTGCTGTTGTCAACATGATCTATATGCAATGGTTGTGATGTTGTCAATGTTATCTATATGCCATGGTCTGCTGTTGTCAACATGATCTATATGTCATGGTTGTGATGTTGTCAATGTTATCTATATGCCATGGTCTGCTGTTGTCAACATGATCTATATGTCATGGTTGTGATGTTGTCAATGTTATCTATATGCCATGGTCTGCTGTTGTCAACATGATCTATATGTCATGGTTGTGATGTTGTCAATGTTATCTATATGCCATGGTCTGCTGTTGTCAACATGATCTATATGCAATGGTTGTGATGTTGTCAATGTTATCAATATCCATGGTCTGGTGTTGTCAACATGATCTATATGCCATGGTTGTGATGTTGTCAATATTATCTATATGCCATGGTCTGCTGTTGTCAACATGATCTATATGTCATGGTTGTGATGTTGTCAATAGTATCTATATGCCATGGTCTGCTGTTGTCAACATGATCTATATGCAATGGTTATGATGTTGTCAATGTTATATATATCCATGGTCTGCTGTTGTCAACATGATCTATATGCAATGGTTGTGATGTTGTCAATGTTATCTATATGCCATGGTCTGCTGTTGTCAACATGATCTATATGTCATGGTTGTGATGTTGTCAATGTTATCTATATGCCATGGTCTGCTGTTGTCAACATGATCTATATGCAATGGTTGTGATGTTGTCAATGTTATCTATATGCCATGGTCTGCTGTTGTCAACATGATCTATATGTCATGGTTGTGATGTTGTCAATGTTATCTATATGCCATGGTCTGCTGTTGTCAACATGATCTATATGTCATGGTTGTGATGTTGTCAATATTATCTATATCCATGATCTGCTGTTGTCAACATGATCTATATGGTATGATATGATGCTGTCAATATTATGTATATGTCATGGTCTGTTGTTGTATACTATGGTTAGCTGTCAACATGATCTATATACCATATTCTGCTGTTGTCAGTGTGATCTATGTGTCGTGGTCTGCTGTTGTCAATATTATCTGTATCACAGGTTCAGCTGAAACCACCACCACAAAGTTTATGGTGTCATGCATGGACCCTGCTCTAACAGGAAAGGCAAGGTGAAACTGCCATAGTTAAGCAGCGAGCAACACAGTCCGTCGCTGTGGCGTCACACATGGTCAAGTATAGTTTTCCAGCTCATTGATTGTAATTATCAGGTACTGATACATGAACATGCAGTCTACAGGGAGAAACATTGATTGTATCAGCCGTCATCCACCGAGATCCATGCACGGTGGTCACATGGCGGGTGAGGCAGGACGTAACGGACCACCTCATTACTGAACACTCTCGATCGGTTGTCATTCAGTATTTTCTGGTTTGTGACAGCGATCAGTTACGGACTATAGTTTGCAATTAAGTCTACTATCACGTTCCAATGAATAAGCACACCAGATATAGAAATGAGCAGATTTTGCGTGCACTAGAGTGTCCCAACTTTTTGCACGTACACAGTACATTTAATTATGTGTACTACTACAAATTTCTTGGATAGCGAGAATGATGTTCTTTGGGTGAATAAACCCCGGTCTCATAAAACAAAAGACTTGAGAAATACATGTAATATTTCGACAATACAATATTATATATTATATGAATACTTTTTTTTATTACTGATATAAGCAATTGTAATCATGTACACAACACCGTTTATCTGTGGAACGTATCACATGCATGTAGGCACACAGTGTTGTCAGGACAATCAAACAATAAGATATGAACAACATGTCCGGATATTTCACTATCCTTTGGTATACTTTACCAATTTACTATGATATTCGCATGATATTCACTCTGTTTTACATCTTTACTGAGGTAAGTGGAACAATTCACTCAGCTTGAGCTTACTTAATTTGATGATTCCCTTGGGTCTCGTTCCCACCTCTCGGTGGAAGGACGTCAGGACAGAGTTGGTCTCGCTCCTACCTCTCGGTGGAAGGACGTCAGGACAGAGTTGGTCTCGCTCCTACCTCTCGGTGGAAGGACGTCAGGACAGAGTTGGTCTCGTTCCTACCTCTCGGTGGAAGGACGTCAGGACAGGAGTTGGTCTCAGAGTTGGTCTCTGTTCCTACCTTCCAGGACAGAGTTGGTCTCGTTCCTACCTCTCGGTGGAAGGACGTCAGGACAGAGTTGGTCTCGTTCCTACCTCTCGGTGGAAGGACGTCAGGACAGAGTCGTTCCTACCTCTCGGTGGAAGGACGTCAGGACAGAGTTGGTCTCGTTCCCACTTCTCGGTGGAAGGACGCCAGGACAGAGTTGGTCTCGTTCCCACCTCTCGGTGGAAGGACGTCAGGACAGAGTTGGTCTCGTTCCCACCTCTCGGTGGAAGGACGTCAGGACAGAGTTGGTCTCGTTCCCACCTCTCGGTGGAAGAAGGTCAGGACAGAGTAGGCCTCGTTCCCAACTCCTGGTGGAAGGACGTCAGGACAGAGTTGGTCTCGTTCCTACCTCTCGGTGGAAGGACGTCAGGACAGAGTAAGCCTCGTTCCCAACTCCTGGTGGAAGAAGGTCAGGACAGAGTAGGCATCGTTCCAACCGCCTGGTGGAAGAAGGTCAGGACAGAGTAGGCATCATTCCAACCGCTTGGTGGAAGGACGTCAGGACAGAGTAAGCCTCGTTCCCACATCCTGGTAGAAGGACGTCAGGACAGAGTAGGCCTCGTACCAACCTCCTTTTCGAAGGAGGTCAGGACAGAGTAAGCCTTGTTCTCACCTCCTGGTTGAAGGAAATCAGGACAGAGTAGGCATCGTTCCCACCTCCTGGTAGAAGGACGTCAGGACAGAGTAAGCCTCGTTCTCACCTCCTGGTGGAATGAAATCAAAACAGAGTAGGCCTCGTTTCCAACTCCTGGTAGAAGGACGTCAGGACAGAGTAGGCCTCGTTCCCATCTCCTGGTGGAAGGAGGTGAGGACAGAGTAGGCCTCGTTCTCACCTTATGGTTCAAGGTCGTCAGGAGAGAATAGGCCTCGTTGAGGAAGGAAGTCAGAACAGAGTAGGTTTCGTTTTCATCGAGTTGTAGGAGACGTCAGAACTAAGTAATGTAGAAATTTACAAAATGGAGAATCTTCAGATATTCAGACTTCAGTCTAGACTACCATGCACAAGAACAGTCATATAGAGGTTTGCTCAGTAAGAGCGCACTGGGGCCTGTAACTGTAACACCAACAACCCGCGCTGATCGAATCACAAAGCATACTTTTTGACAATTGTGTTATCACAGCATTGCTGGCGGAATGAAATAGTTGACACTAGCCTGGAGGATGTGCGCTGTTCATGCACGTAACCAGTCTCGACCAGTCAGTTGTGACGTAGAAGTGGCAGCACAGATAAGAGCAAACATAAATGCAGTCCCATTAACTAACTTGATTTTAGATGCCACATCGGCCTGTGTGAAAACGAAGCAGAGAGAATTAGGCTTTATTGGTGCTGACACACTCATCGAGAGACAAGGTCAAACAGCAACATGTGTTTCAATGTGAAAGTAAATGTGACCAGGAGCTTGTACACGATCGTAGTACTGACTTTCCGATGCCTGCGAACGCCACATGTTTCACGAGACTTCTGAAAATGGCCAAAAACCTTACGGACGATATACACGATCCTTTGGAAGCTTCTTGTATAACGTTACAATAGAAGATAGTTGTTTCTGATAACTTAGACATATCAACATTTTAAGATTGTGGTATACACGTTTTAGTGTCTGGCCGCGGTAGTATATCCTCTTTACGAACCACCGTAGTAACAGACGGAAACCATCAGGTGACAAAAGCCAACATAATTATGTTGGTATCTATTCACTTTACCTCTCTGTTTCACATATCTACAATATTACCTTTCAACGGTCCACCGACCGCTAATTCTTTAGCATTGTTACTGTGAGCAAGGTAGTTCCAACAAGAAATTGTCAGCGAAGGATAATATTCCAGTATATTTGTAACAACCAAACCGCTGTTGTTGTAACAGCAAGTACCAATCACTGTAGATTGGGTATATGGTAATTCTATCGTCATAACTAACTGGTCGTTAGGACTGTCAGTGTACAAGTGTCCTCATATCAGATGTAATTATGAAATGGAGCCTACGGGATTTAAGATTTCAATCTTAAGATCTCTTTTAAGAGAAGACTGATTAAAGAAATATAAGTAATGGGTTGAACTAGTCAATGGATACTAACAGACTGATTCACCTGATCTAAGGAACACTCAGACTGACATCACACACATGACTATCACAACATCCTCTGTAATGTATTGTTACGGTTGAGTGGGTTCAATGATTGTTGCACAGATTCACATTACAGTTTCTGACATTATACTGTATTCTTTGCGCCCTTGGTGTATATCCAGTATGTACCCAGTATGCGATTGTCCTCGCCTACGCGTGTGCTTGGTTGATATACAAGGTAACGAGGAAACTACTGGTGCATGTTGGTCAGCGGACTTGGCTGCAGTCAGTCATAACGCCAAAAACAACCTTCAACATAGGAAAACACCAAAGTTCAAAAATAAAATCTCATTTATTTCTTTGAAGGAACCTATTGTGAGATAAAATGATTAATCATTTCTGCGCCGTCAACTGAGGGTAGCGTAAAATGGCCGACCCCGTTCTTGTGACGGATTGGCCGCAACTATTTGGACCCCCGTGGCACACTGCTTTCTCTCTCTGCCTGTTCGGTGACAAGGGAAATCAATTGGTAACTAGCTCCCGTGTCCATATGATCCTTACAGCCTCACAGAGTTATGGACAGAGTTATGGTTTCCAAGGGCACCTCTTGTCGAAGTTTATTTGAAAGTAAATCAACAGATCTACACATGATAAATATCAGCTGTTTCAGTCCAAAAAACAGGTCACTTCGGGATCACTAGCTTGATCTTCTTCAAATTTTCAGAAATATATTTTTATGTCGAAGTTTATTTGAAATCAAAGGTAAACGCTAATCCACCATAAATGCATTATTAACGTCCTAAATTTCAGACGAACTAGGTATTGAGCGACTTCTACTTTTCCTCCCTAGACAACTGAAACCACCTTTGCTCGACTTTTCACAGAAAACACTTTTAATACAATTTTGTTTATTCTATTCACCTCACCACCTCCTTCACTGCACCCCCTTCACTCACCTCACCACCACCTTCTTTCACCACCCCTCAACCACCACCATTCACTCACCACCTTCACACTCACCCTCTCACCACCACCTTCACCACACCTCTCAACTCACCACCTCCTTTTTCACCACACCCCTCAACTCACCTCACCACCTCCTTTCACCACACCCCTCTTCACTCACCTCACCACCTTCCTTCCACCACACCCTCACCCTCAACCTTTACACCACCTCTTTTCACCTTTACACACCTCACCACCTCTTCCACACACCCCTCACCTCACCTCACCACCACCACCCCCTCTCCTTTCACCACACCCTCACCTCACCACCTCACCACACCCTTCACCTCCCACACCTCCTTTTCACACACACCCTCACTGCCACCTTCTTCCACCTTTTTTACACACCCCTTCACCACCTCCTTCACTCACACCCCTCACCACCTCACTCACATTCTTTTCTCACACACCCTTCACCCTCACCCCACCTCCTTCACCACACCCCTCACCTCACCACACCCTCCTTCACCACACCCCTCACCCACCACCTCACCACCTTCACCACACACCCACCACACCACACTCACCACTTCATTCACCACACACCCTCTTCACTCACCTCACCACCTCCTTCCACCACCACACCCTCAACTTCACCACCCCTTTCACCACACCCCCCTCAACTCACCTCACCACCTCTTTCACCACACCCCTCTTTCACTCACCTCACCACCTCCCTTCACCACCACACCCTCAACTCACCCTCACCACTTCCTTCACCACACCCCAACTCACACCACCTCTTTCACCACACCCCTCACCTCACCTCCCGACCTCCTTCTTTACCACACCCCTCACCTCACCACCTCTTTTCACCTCACCTCACCCCTCACCTCACCACCCCTCTTTCACCACACCCCTCACCTCACCCCACCTCACCTCATCACCTCCCTTCACCACCACACCCCTCACCTCACCCTCAACACCTCTCCTTTCACCACACCCCTTACCCTCACCACCTCCTTTCACCACACCCTCTCACCACACCTCCCACCACCTTCACCTCACCACCTCCTTTCACCACACCCTCCCTCACACCTCACCTCACCTCCTTTCACCACCACCCCCCTCACTCACCCCCTCACCACCTCCTTACCTCACCTTTTACCTCCTTTACCTCACCTCTTTCACCCCACACCCCTCCTCTACCCACCTCTTTCACCACACCCCACCCCCACCCTCTTTCACCACACCCCATCACCCTCCCTCACCACCACATCCCCTCCCCTTTCACTTCACCACCTTCCCCACCCCACCTCACCCACCTCCTTCACCACGGGCAAGGTTCCATCACCTCACCACCTCCTTTCACCACACACCTCACCCCACCACCTCCTTCCACCACACCCCCCACCTCACCTCACCACCCTCCTTTCACCACACCCCACCCACCTCCTTTCACCACACCCCACCTCACCCTCACGACCCCCTCACCACACCCTTTTTACCCTCACCTCACCACCTCCTTTCACCACCACAACTCAACTCCACCACCTCTTTCACAACACACCCCTCACCTCACCACCTCTTTCACCACACCCCTCACCCACCATCACCCTCACCCTCACCACCTCCCTTTCCACCTTCACCACACCCCCTCACCTCACCCCTTCACCCCTTCCACCACACCCCCAACTCACCACCACCTCTCCTTCCACCACCACACCCCTCACCACCACCCTCACGGACCTCCTTTACCGCACCCTTTTTTACTCCACCCCACCACCTCTTTCACCTCACCCCTCAACCACCCTCCACCACCCTTTCACCACCACCACCCACCCCACTCCCCACCCTCCTTTCACCACACCCCTTTACATCACCCACCACCTTTCTTCACCCTCAACCCTCACCTCCACCCTTCACCACACCCCCACCTCACCCCACCACCTCCTTCACCACCACCCCAATCCCCACCACCCTCCACCCCTTCACCCACCCCACACCTCACCACCTCTTTCACCTCACCCTCACCTCCACCACCTTTCACCACACCCCTCACCTCACCCCCACCACCTCCTTCTCACCACCTCACCCCACCCTCACCACCTCTCACCACCTCCCTCACCCCACCTCACCACACTTTACCCTCACCTCACCCACCTCACCACCTCCAATTCAACACACCCCTCAACCTTCACCACCTCTTCACCACCACACCCCTCACCTCACCTCACGACCTCCTTCACCACACCCTTTTACTCACCTCACCACCCTTTTCACCACACCCCTCACCCTCACCTCACCTTTCACCACCTCCTTCACCACCACATCCTCACACCTCAACACCTCCCTTCACCACACCCCTCACCCCACCTCACCACCTCTTTCACCACACCCACCCCTTCACTCTCCACCTCACCACCTCCTTCTTCACCACACCCCTCAACTCACCACCTCTTCCAACACACCCCTCAACTCACCACCTCTTTCACCACACCCCTCACCTCACCTCCTCACGACCTCCTTTTACTGCACCCCTTTTACTCCACCTCACCACCTCTTTCACCTCACCACCTCAACTCACCACACCTCTTTCAACACACCCCCACCTCACCTTACCTCACCTCCTTCACCACACCCCTTCACCCCACCTCACCACCACCCTTCACCACCACATCCCCACCTCACCCCACCACCCTCCTTCCACCACACCTCCACCTCACCACCTCCTTGCCACACACCCTCCCCACCTCACCTCACCACCTTCTTCACCACCACATCCCTCACCTCACCACCTCTTTCACCACACCCCTCAACCCAGCACCTCTTCACCACACCCCACCTCACCTCACCCCACCACCTCCTTCACCACCAACACACACCTCAACCCCACCCCCACCCCCACCCCCCACCCCACACACACTCACCACAACCACCGATCTCACCACGTAATTCGCCACACTCACCCTCACCTCGCCACCTCCTTCAAGATTACAAGATCCATTACAAATGAATCACGCAGAAAGATAAATCATGTTCTGAATTATTCCGACACATTGTGATTTCGGTGCCATGTTTCCTGCTCGGTTACGTGTGTGATTGGTCCTCGCAGTAACGGCTAAAGTCCTTGACAGATATGCAGGGTTTGGCCATAGGACTTTATTACATATTGACTCCCTTTGGACCGTCTGAAATTTGATCAATCAAAGTTACACAATGTTATAGCAGATTTAACATCTCGAGACGTGGAAGACTTGTGTCCACATTCCAACCATGTATTGTATCCTGGGATCTGACTTCTTGTGCTCGTAGGACTTGCCGCATGGTTAACTCTTTCACTCCTTGCTAACGAGAAATCGCTAAAACAACACACCAAGCAGGCTTTCTTATTTGAAACATTTGGCAAGTTTTATGATCGTTAATGATAAAGAAATGACATCTCTAATTTCTTGAAGTATTCTGATTCTGAACCCAAGTGTCCTTTGCCATTTCTTTTACTTCCAACACGTCTCCTATAGAACCGGGCGGTGGGAATATCTAAAAGATTATAAAAAGTATGTTGGAACTGGAAAGAACTTTTGCTGCTTGTAAATCGGCCGCGGTGATGAGTTATGAGCGCCCTGAAGCGACGTTTGAACTCGTCAAATATTTCTTCAAACCGCTGTTTCTTAAAGAAGGGGACACAAATCCACAAATCTTTAGAAATGATAGGAATTTAAAGAGTGTGAATTGATCGGCGTATCCGGGCTTGGCTGGAACTAACACACACACGCCTTGACATAAGAGCAGAGGTTCAGTCTGTCACAAATGCTTTGTTGTCGGTCTTACTGGTGACCACATAGAAATCGATGGGTGATCTGCCTGAACAAATTTGTCAACCCTGCCACTTATTTGCTAATAATCCATCTAAAAAGAGCTCTTAAGGCTTTCAGCATAATGCAAAAGGACTTGACGGCCACAGAGATGTCGTGTGGCTCCTTGACAGAACTACAATCACGTTTGATGCCCTCCATTCGTCCCGTTGCCTTGTCAATGATAACATGCTTACATATAAGGAGGGACTGTCAGACTCAATATTATCATACCTAAACACCAGTCTGGGAGACGGATCAGAGATTAGGAATTAAAAAATACAATTTCATATATTACACACATTTTAAAAGGCTCTATAGCTCATTTGGTATTCTATAGGATCCTTGAATAAGGTTAAGCAGTTCAGATAAAATAGCCGTGTGGATGATTATGTCATGAGACACGTGTCAATGGGCTGTGTATATTGGCGATTGATGGACATGGTGTTAAGGCACCTGGGCATCTACGTTGCCCATTAGTGTCATGGATGAAGACGTATCATAGAAGGTTCATCCTGGAAATAAATTGATACGGGATGATACGTATCTTGATGTAGACGTCTGACAGACAATAAGTCACAATGGTAAACGGTATACTGATTCCTTATAGAACATCTCAGTTAGTGAACCCAGTTACAGTCTCCTCGTGTCCTAGACGCCAATGACACTTTCATCCACCATATCACCTTTCATCAGCTTCAATCTCTGAACACAATTGTGACATTTCCCATTGGTAATGAAATACTATTGATCGGTTGAAGGTGTGTATGATGATAACAATCGGGAGTCAAAGCAGCATTGTGATGTCTTGAAACAGTTGACAATGGCGGATAGTAGCGCAAACAAACAACAATAATGCCTCAATATCAGTCATAACCCGTTGAGATATGTTGTTTTCTAAAGACCTGTAAAGAACTGCCAGGGGAGGTACTGATATATGTCCATTGATGAAGACATCGATGGTTACCATGTATTTGCAGGGTCAGCAAATCATCCATGAGTGTAAACGTGTGCTATAATTCACGCATTACCTCATTGTTGCGGCACCACCGCTGAACACTCTGTGTTCAAAAGTTTGTATAACTTTAGTAAAACCCGCTCAACCATTCCATAGATGCAGACACACACGCAACATAAATCCAGTGTATATATTCAGACTCAAAGTATAGATGATGCAATGTTAATGCACATAATTTTATACCCTTTCAGAACAAACGAATATACTTAAAACGAGACATGAAATGTTTGGGGTTTTTTGTGCTGAAATAGACAGTGATCAAATAACTTCTGGGGCGACCAAATTCGAATATGATTGTCAAACAATGTTTTAACCTTTCAACGAAACGTTTTCTTTTTCTGGAGACTGTTTGGTTCACGGTTTCATTCCGTCGTGGTTCGAAATGTAGCTAAGTGTACGGGGTGCTGGAAAATACGCATTCAGAACAAATATAAACGTTCGTGATTTTAAAAAGGTTTGGCGCAAATGTCTTTCCTCAATTTCTCATAACTGTTATCAGTGATGAAGTCCGTCGTTTTTCAAGTTTTCCATCTAAACTGACAAGCTGCCTGGACCTTTGAAGAAAGAGCTGGAAATGTAGCTATGTTCATGGTCACCACGTTCAGTGACCCAGCTTTCATCGGTAAATGTATGGCTTCAAAACAATTCAGACTGATGTAGTTTAATCTCTTAATGTCAATATGTATTACATGTCAAGTAGCTCTATTCTTCGTTAAAAGACGTAAGCTATGATTACACAATGCCATAAAAAAGACATAAGCGTTGAAATTTATTTGGAATTCGCTTCATTAGGTCTAGCATGCATAAAGAGTTACTGCCCCTTTGGCTGGTACTGACAGGCCCTGGTGATTTGTCATCTCATATTTTATAGTGGTTGAATTTTGCCTTTAATTGTGAAGTAATCTGTTGTAGTGTCGACTGTATGTTTGCTGTGTACAGTGTTGCTGTGACAACACAACAGATGGCAGATAGCAAGATGAGGTAAGGGTAACGGGGACACGAGAAGTAGAAGAAGACGAACTGGACAAATGTAATCAAGTCACGTGCTACAAGACAAATCTTATGGATAACAACTTCTTGAAACAATGAAGTGAGATGAAAGAGAAGAATACAATGATAGGGTATGTTTTTACAATAAGAACAAGAGTATGTTTACACAGCAGAGTGGTTTGAGAGTCTATGATTTCTTGGTGATGCACCAGGCGCTAGGGAGGTAAACCCCTTGATCCCTGTTGATCTCGGGTACTAATTTTCTTATGTTGATTGATTCAAGAAGTTTTCTTTTGGGCATATTACTGATGTTGGAAGCCAGGATTTCAGTGTGTTGCCAGTTGATATAGTGATTTGGATTTTTGACGATGTGTTCTGAGAGGACAGATTTGAGATCAGATTTTTCAACTGTTAAACTTAAGTTAACGTTAACGTTAAAGTTAACTTCACTTGAAAAATCTGATCTCAAATCTGCCCTCTCAGAGGGCATTGTTTGTGTATTCTTCTCTTTCATCTCACTGCATTGTTTGTACATACTTAATTATATCTCCTTCCCCTCTTGCGCTTGTATACACTTATTAACATATCTGGCTTCCTGTACATCAATATATATATACTGTATTGTTCGCTATGATCATAATCCAACTGACGAAGGGGCAAGAACCAGCCCAGAAACGTTGTGTAAAATAAATCAAGAAGTTATTATCGATAAGATTTGTCTTGTATTACTACACCAACTTCTAAATGCGTTTGAACAATTTCAAGTCACATGCTGTTTCAGTTACATATATTTACATTTCTACGGGTAGACAGAACCGGGCCAATGAGACATTAATTCCCATTGAAATACAGCATTACTATTTTCTAAAATAGCAGCTAGTATTACAAATAACCTAAACTTTAGTTATAATCACACATGTTTATTCCCTTGATATGACTGACAGACGGATAAACAGATAAAGTCTATATATACAAATAGAAACGCATAGGCCAAAAATAAGGAAAATAAGTCAATTAAGCTCGAACATATATGAATTAAATTCGACACAGAGGTAAACATATGCATTGTTGTCATTGTCAGCATTAATTCAATTCACGCACTACACATGTGTGAACGCAAGGGGGCGTTTTGGTCAGTACCTGGTGACCCCTTGCAACCGCCAATGCTCGACACAGCCTTGCCATTCCTCCTGCAACGCGTTAGCAAGTTCTGCAACTTGCAACGAGCTGTGGGGACGGGTGTGTGTGTGTGTGTGTGTGTGTGTGTGTGTGTGTTCGAGCGTTGTAGGGTTGAAACAGCTCCCTCTGGCGGTTAAAATGTGGGAGGGGGTAAGGTCTCATAATTTGGTCGATGTAGCGATTTGCTGTAAATTTGCCTTGAAACAAAACTAGCTCTGATCTACCCATGTAGGACATGGCTCCCCACACCATGACGTTTGTTCGTGTCGACGTCGATTAACACGTTGTCCCTCATCCTGTAGTTACAGGAAGAAACGCGATTCCTCGCGGAACCAAAGGCATCGAGAGTACCCCAGGTTCCCTGCTTGTACCTTGTTGCACCATTGGACACATCGTTGTCGGTGTAGTCGTGTTAGGACAGGTAAAACGTTTGGTCGATATGCTCGAATTCCCACTTCTCTAAGACAATTTCTGATGGTTTGGTCGGAAATTCTTCAAAGACCAGGAACAATTCCTGCAGTGTCTGCTGTAGCAAATCAGTGACGTAGGTGAAACACCCGGATGAATAGGTCCTGAGCAGGAGTGGTCACTCTTGGCCTTCCACTTCTGGGACGCGATCTTGGGTCGAACTGAAGCGGGTATATCGATGCCATAATCGAGATATGGTGCTGTGGTGGTCGTTGAAGTGTGTTGACACAGCAGACTGGGACTCCCGTGCTTCCAAACCTCAAATGGCGATATTTCGCTCAGTCGCATTCAATCTTGGTATTTTTTATCTTCGTTTACGTCGTAAATCTCGCAATGAAATGATGAATTTGGTTTGGGCTTTTATAGTGGATGTCTACTTTACACCCCAAGATCAAGTCGACAACGCCTGGTTAGACGCCATTGCCGTAGCCCAAGTGCAAGGACTTGATGGACTGTGTGACACCCTGGGTAGATGATCGCCTCTGGGAGAAGCTAGTGTGGAACAACGTTGCCAATTATTGCCACAGGACAAACATCCACCTTGAAGGATGGCATTTCAAACTTGACTGCCATCCGAATGTGTATAACTTTATGAAACTGATCAAGCAAGACAGAGGAACCAAACACTGAAGTGAGGCTCGCTGAGCAACGTGGACATCAAAGTGAATTATATTTTGTATTTCTATTTTGTAAATTATGTACTGATGGGACACATACTTTTATCTAACAAAATAAGTATTTGTCATACATACATGCATGCATGCATACATGCATGCATACCATACATACATACATACATACATACATACATACATACATACATACATACATACATACATACATACATACATACATACATACACATACATACATACATCCATACATACATACATACATACATACATACATACGATCACGCCCCTACAAATGGTATAAGACAGAGACAGACAGAGTATATTTCCAGTAAAAGGCCGTAGGCCCAAAATACATTCAAAAGGAAATTCCAGTGTAGTCAGGGGCACAATGATCATTCAAGTGTGTTTGTTATAATCCTTTTAACATAAAATATATACAAGGCAACAGATTTTACAGTTTCTACATTGGTATTCTTGAAACGATTTGCTAAAGAATATACAGTATGAGGCTTTTTAACACATTTTGTAATAAACGTCTCTCTTAGTTGTGAATAGGATTCACAAATGAACAGTACATGAAATTCATCTTCAATATATGTAAGACCTTTAGATTTACATGATGTACAAAATCTTTGAGTATAATCAGTGTTGTTATAACGCCCAGTTTCTACAGCTATTTTAAAATTACTACACCTAAATTGTGCTAAAACAGCTCTTAAATGTGTAGAAAGGTAAAACGATAAATAACATTCAACATTTAACGCAGATTTGAAATACTGATAATAGTTGCATTTGGAGGAATTACTCAGAAAAGAGTACCAGGACTATTTTAAATTATCTTATAATCTTTGTTTAAATAAGCTTATAAACATCTTTACATCACCAACATCTTGGCTCAACCAAACATGTCCAAAACCAAAATTAAAAGAAGACAAATGGTATAATAAAACATGCAACTAAATATAACATATTTCTGATGCATTTCATGAACGTTACATCATATCATACGTAATTGCACATCATGCATACAACTCCACACTCCTACGCCAAACCACACCTTACACGAAGTGACACACTCATCTTACATCAATACCATAATGTTCGTTCATCTTTAATGTAGTCCTAACGACCGTTGGATAACGCGATGACGTGAAGGAAGATATGTATATTTGTTACGCAGGCAACACGTGATTGATACTGCAAACAGTGTATAGTGATCCATAATGAAAACACTTTTTCAGTCTATTTGCAGACCTGTCATTGAAACCAGAACCGATTGATTAGACATTCTCAGCAACGTGTCTACAGTAGCATCCTAGACCTAATCAGCGTCTTAGCCTGGACGTTTCTTTACACAGGTACTTATCTCGCTTTCCCCCCATGTAGTCGGGGGATTATACGTCTCAGTTGAAGGACTTTACATTGGATAGCATATCTTTTTTGACAGCAAAAGAAAGTATACGTGTATCTAGGTTTTAGAGGTATATTAAATATATAAAGGAAGGTTTGCACATTTTTTCCGACTTTGATGTTGTTTATGGCAACGCCGATATGTTTCATGTACACAAAAACTCTTTCGTAAACTTGATTTCCCCATAAAAAGTTTTTGCTCAGTTCCCTCGGGTGAAAAGTATCTTTGCTGGCAGAGTTGTGGTAATTGGGTGTACCAGGATCCTGTGATCGTGTTGATGAAGAACCTCACCAGTTGTATTCCCGCTGCCAACTACACGTACACAAAAGGGCAACAAAGTAGGGAAAACTCTGACGGAAACAAAATTCAGGGATCATAGGTTACTATGCGGAACATTCAGGAACACAAGGGTATTCCACTGCGGAACACATGGGGGAACACTCCACCGAGGAACACATAGGGGGACACTTAGGAACACACGGGTATCCCACAGCAGAACACATGCGGAACCCTCGGGAACACAAGGGTATTCCACCGAGAAACACATGCGGAACACTTAGGAACACAAAGGTATTCCACTGAAGAACACACAGGGGAACACTTAGGAAAACAAGGGTATACCACTGCGGAACACATGTGAACACTTAGGATCACAAGGGTATTCGCCACTTAGGAACACATAGTTGAACACTTAGGAACACAAGGGTATACCACTGAGAAACACACGTATCCCAAAGTCTCAGATTCTTTTTTCACAAAAGGAGCACAGAGGTGATTCTACGTAGTTATTCTTGAAAGGATGGTGGTAAGACGTTGAATAATCCTATGCTGTAACCATGTAAGATCTGTATTTTTCGTACATGTATGAGTAATGATATTAAATATTTTCCATTCATTGTTGGAGAAATGGTCAAACATGTTCACATATCGTGTAACAGGGAATTTTAAAAATTTCCAATGCTAAGCATGTCAGACAAGTGGTTACTTCCGGATGCTCTGTTCCAGTGGTTGAATACCGAATTCAGAGACGGGGTATAATTTTGACGTGAATTCTTCAAAAGTAAGTAATCTTCCCTCCATGTGTATCATTCACAAAAAAGTACGCCCATTCCATGCCAGCTATTAACAAATATCGATTTATTGTCTATTGCCATACTGTCATTGTTTCTGACTGACTGAGCCTTAAATTCACATTCAGATAGTTCTTGCGAAGCTATAATACAGTTTACATTTGATACTTCCACAATGTTCTGTGTTTAACATGAACACATTTCTCTTTACTTGATCTTGTTTGCCATTCCATATAAATCTAAAACAGTTTCCACTAGTTTACTGGATGAATTCAGAAGAGCAGAGAATAAGTGAATAAGTCTCGATCAACATCAAAATTAATACCTAAAAGAGTAAACTCCCTTTGGGACCAGTCCAAGTTAATTTCTTTACGAAGTTTATACCTTGATCTCTTTTTCAGTCTCTAACCAATCCAGATTTTTGTTAACATTTACCTGAGAAAACGATCAAACCGTTTAGAATGTTTAGAACTGCATAGAGGAAAGTTTCGGACACAATTAATGTAAGAGTTGAATCATCAGCCAACTTGGAAAGAATTCATTCTATGTTACCCATATTTACTGTTACTATATTTCCCTATACCGTACTGTTATTTCATACCGCTATACACACAATTTCAACACAAAGGAGGGAAAGATATGGCGCAACTGGATCACCTTGACGACACCCACCTTCTATCCTAAAAGATGATGTTGACAATCCATTAACCATTACTTGGTAACCATGGTCACTTTGGTGTGTGATCTGCTAATACCCGCTCATTAGCATCAGGCTTGTCTTCCAAAAGTATTGACAACGACAGAATTATTGAGTATTTGTGTAACAATGGAGCAGCGTTGGCCCATGACTTTCATTGTTACAGGTGGTCCCAGGTAAATATCTCCATATTGTCGGCTCTACGGCATGGTGGCCATTTTGAGGAATACTTTTCGTAATGGATTATGTCAATTAGTATACTACTGTCAACTAGCCAGTATATTTCAATCCCCTGCAAATTGTGGACTTGAAAAGTACAAATATATTAATATAGTGACTGAAAAGAGAGAAGGTCCCACTATTAAGCAGGTGACAGAGTGAATGAGCGGCTGACATAATAACAGTCTTTATTTGCTTCTCATTGTGAAACATGAGTTTCATATTTAAAAAACATGGAAGCGTTGAAATACAGATGTCTAAGATTGTTTCATGTGACCGCCTCTGACAATTTGAAACCGATTTTAATAGTGTACCTCCATTGCATCATAACATGTCCTCGCTGCCATACATGTAGACATTGTGACGACAGTATATCTGTTAACAGGTGCACCACGCCTCAAAGGCTAGTTCCATAATAGGTGTTAAGATGGAAATGTCAAACATATTTTTAAAACACAGATTGGACTTTAATTCCTGATCTTAGTTTCTCAAATAACGGAAACCACATCAAGAAACGCCCTCAGGCTTCCTGGACAAATCCACTGAAATCCATGGCTGTCCTGCAAACAACAGACTGGCATCACCAACGGAATTCGTTCTTTCAAGCAAGGAATTTGTGAAAGTCAACTGTTAGGACAATAATCTCGAAGTCAACTGTTAGGACAATAATGTGGAAGACTGCATGGATGCATCCTGGAGACATATAACCAGCACATATTATCTGCTGGAGTCAAGTAAGTTAACGAGTATCAGCCTAACAATCTCGTGGTTGACTGCATGCGAACCGAATACTAGTGTTAGAATATAAATACTAGTATATGTACATGCTTGCTTACACCTGGATGTAAACAACGGATGTGTGCGTGCGAGTGTGCGTGACACTGTGTGTGTGACAGTGTGTGCGATTGTTTAGCACAGTGCACGTGCAGTGCGTCACCAATGAAAGACTATAAAATATTGATTTATAAAGCAGAAAAAAGTGTGTGCAGGGTTTCGAGGTGTACCAATGTCCTGTGACTGTAGTTTGTAGGGTACCAGTGTTGTGAGACTCTGTAAATTACAGACGTGTGTAGGATATCAGTGTTGTCTGATTCTGTAGTTTAGACACGTGTGTACGGTACCAGTGTTGTGTGACTCTGTAAATTACAGACGTGTGTAGGGTACCAGTGTTGTGTGATTCTGTAAATTACAGACGTGTGTAGGGTACCAGTGTTGTGTGATTCTGCAGTTTAGACACGTGTGTAGGGTACCAGTGTTGTGAGACTTTGTAAATTACAGACGTGTGTAGGGTACCAGTGTTGTGTGATTCTGTAGTTTACAGACGTGTGTAGGGTAACAGTGTTGTGAGACTTTGTAAATTACAGACGTGTGTAGGGTAACAGTGTTGTGAGACTCTGTAAATTACAGACGTGTGTAGGGTACCAGTGTTGTGTGATTCTGTAGTTTATAGACGTGTGTAGGGTAACAGTGTTGTGAGACTTTGTAAATTACAGACGTGTGTAGGGTAACAGTGTTGTGTGACTTTGTAAATTACAGACGTGTGTAGGGTACCAGTGATGTGTGATTCTGTAGTTTACAGACGTGTGTAGGGTAACAGTGTTGTGTGACTCTGTAAATTACATACGTGTGTAGGGTAACAGTGTTGTGTGACTTTGTAAATTACAGACGTGTGTAGGGTACCAGTGATGTGTGATTCTGTAGTTTACAGACGTGTGTAGGGTAACAGTGTTGTGTGACTCTGTAAATTACAGACGTGTGTAGGGTACCAGTGTTGTGTGATTCTGTAGTTTACAGACGTGTGTAGGGTACCAGTGTTGTGTGATTCTGTAGTTTACAGACGTGTGTAGGGTAACAGTGTTGTGAGACTTTGTAAATTACAGACGTGTGTACGGTACCAGTGTTGTGACACTTTGTAAATTACAGACGTGTGTAGGGTACCAGTGTTGTGTGATTCTGTAGTTTACAGACGTGTGTAGGGTACCAGTGTTGTGTGATTCTGTAGTTTTACAGACGTGTGTAGGGTACCAGTGTTGTGTTATTCTGTAGTTTACATTCGTGTGTAGGGTACCAGTGTTGTGTTATTCTGTAGTTTACAGACGTGTGTAGGGTAACAGTGTTGTGTGATTCTGTAGTTTACAGACGTGTGTAGGGTAACAGTGTTGTGTTATTCTGTAGTTTATACCAGTGCTGTGTGTTTCTGTAGTCTACAGCAGTGTTGTGGGTAACCAGTGCTGTGTGTTTCTGTAGTCTACAGCAGTGTTGTGGGTAACCAGTGCTGTGTGTTTCTGTAGTCTACAGCAGTGTTGTGGGTAACCAGTGCTGTGTGTTTCTGTGTGGGGGAGTGTGAGCCTTCAGTACACAACAGTTCGGACATCAGCAGCGTGTGATTCTGTAGCACATACCAGATGCTTGGGATCAGAAGTCACGTGGTTGTTACATAGTTACCCCACAACTTCTGAAGCAAAGATTAGGAAGCAGATTAACAGCAATAACATAGCCATTGCTCTGCCTAGTTAACGCTTCCTAGTTAGATGACATGGCATCCAGACAGCAACCACCCCGTAAACCATCACGAAGGTAAACACGAGGCTTGAAATTGCCACTCTTTTATTATTAGCACTATTGTGTGGGTTCCCAGACCATACACATGTGCCGGTGTTAGTTCCTACACTACTAAGAGGCTTCACAATTACCACAGATTTGCGACCAATCAGCCACCGCATACATTACTTATTTTGGTAGAAACACTTAGAGTACATTGATTTGCTAGCACTGAAATGATTACCTGGTTTATATGTCTTAATACAGATAACTAATGAGGTTTGGATGTTGTCACCAATGAGCACGCATTGCAGGAATGCCAAATTCCAGCTTGGCCATAACCTCTTCCATTCTTATCTTGCAGTCCCGAAATACCCACATGTCCCAGTGTACGACATACAATTACTGCTTTGTAGCCGCAAGCATTTCCGCCTTCTGTGGAGTTATTTCAGTTTCAGTATGTAGCGTCTCAACAGTCTTCGAGAACAGTCAAACGTAAAAGCGTCAGTAGAGAATTTGTGGAATCATTGATATTGTTTATAAATCGTATCGTGTGTTTCAAATATTGTTAATATTATTAACTGATTATATTAAGATAATATACACTGGGTAATGTATACAACCCTGAGCTTTACACGATCCTCTAGACATACAGCCAACATATCTGGAAGTGATAGTGAGTTGTGCATCAACGCGAACTCTATAAAATATGGTAAAACTTCGATTTCAGTTAGTTGTTTTAATAAATGTACCTATCTTTCAAGGACCTCTACTCATCTCCGATATAAGTCCTTAGTATATGGTCTCTAGAACCGTTCTCATTAACAACAGAAAGTTACTACACATTAGATTACAATATTGCTGAAGTGGGTGACCTTATATTTTCGTATAACGAATGTCAAAACCAGTTAGGGATCAACAGCAGAGGTTTCCCCAGAAACTGTCCAAAGTGATCTCTGAATACCATTCTTGGGACAACAGGGGGCAACTGTAAATGAAGGTCCGGATCTGAGCGCATGATGTAGGGGAGCACCAGCAGCATTATGTACCGGTTATGGTCTTATTGACTGGCTAATAAAACCTTCAAATTTGCATTGTTCCAAGTCAATACCAGTGCCAGTCCTTGTTGATTGCCCTAACTCAATCATGTCTCGAAACAGAGCCCCATTATGTTGGAAAATTCATGATTAAAGTCTTGAGAAGTTATCGAATTCGGTCCCGAGTCTGTCGTTCAGTGCAAATTATAAAGATAAGGCATTGCATCACGCGCTCATTGTTTGTCATTTTCAAAGGTTTCTATCGGTTATATGATTACGGTTTTCAAATGTATAGCTCTTGCATGTATGAAATATTTCAAAAGTTATATATGTAAGCCACATGTGCAGTTATATGTCCCTGTATGTATTCAGTACAGGCTGTAGTCTGTTACAGATGTACCGTCATGTCGTTGTATCTATTCAGTACAGGTTGTAGTCTGTTACAGATGTATCGTCATGTCTCTGTATCTATTCAGTACAGGCTGAAATCTGTCACAGATGTACCGTCATGTCGTTGTATCTATTCAGTACAGGCTGAAATCTGTCACAGATGTACCGTCATGTCGTTGTATATATTCAGTACATGTTGTAGCCTGTCATAGATGTATCGTCATGTCTCTGTATCTATTCAGTACATGTTGTAGCCTGTCTCAGATGTACCGTCATGTCTCTGTATCTATTCAGTACATGTTGTAGCCTGTCACAGATGTATCGTCATGTCTCTGTATCTATTCAGTACATGTTGTAGCCTGTCACAGATGTATCGTCATGTCTCTGTATCTATTCAGTACATGTTGTAGCCTGTCACAGATGTATCGTCATGTCTCTGTATCTATTCAGTACATGTTGTAGCCTGTCACAGATGTATCGTCATGTCTCTGTATCTATTCAGTACAGGTTGTAGCCTGTCACAGATGTATCGTCATGTCTCTGTATCTATTCAGTACATGTTGTAGCCTGTCACAGATGTATCGTCATGTCTCTGTATCTATTCAGTACATGTTGTAGCCTGTCACAGATGTATCGTCATGTCTCTGTATCTATTCAGTACAGGTTGTAGCCTGTCACAGATGTATCGTCATGTCTCTGTATCTATTCAGTACATGGTGTAGCCTGTCACAGATGTATCGTCATGTCTCTGTATCTATTCAGTACATGTTGTAGCCTGTCACAGATGTAACGTCATGTCGTTGTATATATTCAGTACATGTTGTAGCCTGTCACAGATGTATCGTCATGTCTCTGTATCTATTCAGTACATGTTGTAGCCTGTCTCAGATGTACCGTCATGTCTCTGTATCTATTCAGTACATGTTGTAGCCTGTCACAGATGTATCGTCATGTCTCTGTATCTATTCAGTACATGTTGTAGCCTGTCACAGATGTATCGTCATGTCTCTGTATCTATTCAGTACATGTTGTAGCCAGTCACAGATGTATCGTCATGTCTCTGTATCTATTCAGTACATGTTGTAGCCTGTCACAGATGTATCGTCATGTCTCTGTATCTATTCAGTACAGGTTGTAGCCTGTCACAGATGTATCGTCATGTCTCTGTATCTATTCAGTACATGTTGTAGCCTGTCACAGATGTATCGTCATGTCTCTGTATCTATTCAGTACATGTTGTAGCCTGTCACAGATGTATCGTCATGTCTCTGTATCTATTCAGTACAGGTTGTAGCCTGTCACAGATGTATCGTCATGTCTCTGTATCTATTCAGTACATGGTGTAGCCTGTCACAGATGTATCGTCATGTCTCTGTATCTATTCAGTACATGTTGTAGCCTGTCACAGATGTAACGTCATGTCGTTGTATATATTCAGTACATGTTGTAGCCTGTCACAGATGTATCGTCATGTCTCTGTATCTATTCAGTACATGTTGTAGCCTGTCTCAGATGTACCGTCATGTCTCTGTATCTATTCAGTACATGTTGTAGCCTGTCACAGATGTACCGTCATGTCTCTGTATCTATTCAGTACAGGTTGTAGCCTGTCTCAGATGTATCGTCATGTCTCTGTATCTATTCAGTACATGTTGTAGCCTGTCACAGATGTATCGTCATGTCTCTGTATCTATTCAGTACATGTTGTAGCCTGTCACAGATGTATCGTCATGTCTCTGTATCTATTCAGTACAGGTTGTAGCCTGTCTCAGATGTATCGTCATGTCTCTGTATCTATTCAGTACAGGTTGTAGCCTGTCACAGATGTATCGTCATGTCTCTGTATCTATTCAGTACATGGTTGTAGCCTGTCACAGATGTATCGTCATGTCTCTGTATCTATTCAGTACAGGTTGTAGCCTGTCACAGATGTACCGTCATGTCTCTGTATCTATTCAGTACATGTTGTAGCCTGTCACAGATGTATCGTCATGTCTCTGTATCTATTCAGTACATGTTGTAGCCTGTCTCAGATGTACCGTCATGTCTCTGTATCTATTCAGTACATGTTGTAGCCTGTCACAGATGTATCGTCATGTCTCTGTATCTATTCAGTACATGTTGTAGCCTGTCACAGATGTATCGTCATGTCTCTGTATCTATTCAGTACAGGTTGTAGCCTGTCTCAGATGTATCGTCATGTCTCTGTATCTATTCAGTTCAGGTTGTAGCCTGTCTCAGATGTATCGTCATGTCTCTGTATCTATTCAGTACATGTTGTAGCCTGTCACAGATGTACCGTCATGTCTCTGTATCTATTCAGTACAGGTTGTAGCCTGTCTCAGATGTACCGTCATGTCTCTGTATCTATTCAGTTCAGGTTGTAGCCTGTCACAGATGTATCGTCATGTCTCTGTATCTATTCAGTTCAGGTTGTAGCCTGTCACAGATGTACCGTCATGTCTCTGTATCTATTCAGTACAGGTTGTAGCCTGTCTCAGATGTATCGTCATGTCGCTGTATCTATTCATTCTATTCAGATGTATCGTCATGTTGTAGCCTGTAGTACATGATGTATCGTCATGTGTCTGTATCTGTTCTGTTCAGTACAGGTTGTAGCCTGTCACAGATGTATCGTCATGTCTCTGTATCTATTCAGTACAGGTTGTAGCCTGTCACAGATGTATCGTCATGTCTCTGTATCTATTCAGTACATGTTGTAGCCTGTCACAGATGTATCGTCATGTCTCTGTATCTATTCAGTACATGTTGTAGCCTGTCACAGATGTATCGTCATGTCTCTGTATCTATTCAGTTCAGGTTGTAGCCTGTCACAGATGTATCGTCATGTCTCTGTATCTATTCAGTACATGTTGTAGCCTGTCACAGATGTATCGTCATGTCTCTGTATCTATTCAGTTCAGGTTGTAGCCTGTCTCAGATGTATCGTCATGTCTCTGTATCTATTCAGTACATGTTGTAGCCTGTCACAGATGTATCGTCATGTCTCTGTATCTATTCAGTACATGTTGTAGCCTGTCACAGATGTATATCTCTGTTCATGATATACGTTTTCAGTTACATATGGTAGAGCGGATGGCACCCCGTGTATTGACATAAAGTGGAGTAATGTTGCACACATTGATCCCATGTTGTGGATATTGTATGTGTATTGACTGTGTTGCTATCACACACAGAAACATCATCACGGCCAGTATCGCTACACATTAGACACAACGTCGTTGTTGAGATAACCCGTGCTCTTGGAGAAATCAACACTAACATGTGTGCCCGCGATAAACGTTATGGATTTATGTGTCAACCTTTTTAATAATATGATTGTATTCATACTGTACAAGTTCAATGATATGATTCCTGACGTTTCTATGGATACTCTATAAGTACGTCATTTTAATATTTGCACTGTGCATCCAGAAAGCCATTAATAAATCTGACTTCTTACATGGCCTAAGTGTATTTACATGGAACGGGCATTTAGTCTGCATGGAGGTGGTCGTTATCAGTTCTTATGCACTTCTTATAGACATATTTTGAGAGTCTGATCGTTTTATTGACGAGTTGAATGTAGTTCTTGGCATGCAATAGAACACAGTGCTCTTTACTGCCTTACCCTGTTGAAACGTTACAGCATTCAGATTATTGCAGTTGATGGACGACATTTCCATAGTGACTCATCAGTGGACATGTTATTCCCTGTTTGTCTTGTACCACATGTTCCCGAGATTGTTCACGCCCACGCTTGACTTACCTGTATGAGCAGGATACACCTTCATAGATTTACAGTGAAGCATATATATACTCTCCCAAAAAAGAAACGCATATATGAATTTCAAGTGTATTTTTATGTTTATTTTGAAACATCTTGTAGGCTTTATGAGTCAATGAAATATAGCGAAATTGCACACTGGGAATGCAGACCTATCCGTCTTTGGCACCAACTCGAGGAAAGTCAGTTTGAGTGTCACATGGAGACGTGTGGTGGCGCTGAAGTCAATACCTCGTGTGACCACCGTGGGCATCCAGAACTGCACGGCATCGCCTCGGCATCGAACGAATAAGTCTCAGAATCCCGTGTTGCCCAATCGCAGCCCACTCTGCCTGTAGTGCCTGTGCGAGTTGCTGAAGTGTGTGGGGCTGAGGGTTATGGCGTCGCACCCGTCTGTCCAGGGCATCCCACAGATGTTCGATCGGGTTTAAGTCCGGTGATCTTGAGGGCCAGGGGAGCACATTGATGTTGTGGTTCTTGAGGAAGTCTCTAGTGTGACGTGCTGTGTGGGGCCTGGCATTGTCCTGTTGAAACAACTCCCTCTGGCGATCAATGATTGGAAGGAGGTGTGGGCTTAGGATTTCGTCACTGTACCGTTGAGCTGTCAGGTTGCCCTGGATCATCACCAAATCACTTCTCCTACGGCAGGTGATCGCTTCCTACATCATAACACTTTCCCGGCCGAATCTGTCCACCTGCGGACCGCAAGCGTCGGCGAAACGTTCACGTCGACGTCTGTACACCCGCATTCTTCCATCGCGTCGTTCCAATAGAAATCGTGATTCATCACTGAAGCAGATTCTACGCCAATATGGTAGGTTCCAGGCCTGAACGTTGGTGCACCATTGAACTCGATGTCGACGATGTTGTTGTCGAAGCACAGGGCCAAAATAAGGTCTTCTGGCACGTAAACCAGCCTCTCTCAACCTGTCCCTGACGGTCCGTGCAGAAAGCCTCCTCAATCCGGGTATTTGTCGAGCGGTACTGGTCGCCGTAGCTGTTCGGTGACGCAGGTGATGTACCCGGATGTAGCGATCCTGCGCCGCAGTGGTCGCTCGAGGTCACCCACTACGAGGGGCATCTGCTACCGCATTCTGCCGGCGATATCTCTCCCAGAGCCGTGAAATGGTGCTTTGGTGAACATTCATGCGTCGGGCAACTGCACGTTGAGACTGGCCAGCTTCAAGCAAACCAATGGCGATATGACGGTTGGCTTGACTTAGACGTGGCATTTTGCGTTCGTCAACAATATTCCAAATACAGTGAATAATCGACAGACAGTGATCAACCTTTTATACCCATCATTGAGACTATCTGATCCCCAACTTTCACGTGCATTGCATGTGAATTGTGTATTTTGTGACACTACACGCCGCAATTGAAAATTATGCTGTTAAATACGGGTATTTTACGGATGGTGCGTTTTGTTGTGATGTTTCAAAACATCAACACCATAGGACTCGTAAACAGAGCAAAACCTTTTGTAAAATGAATCACGTTTTAATTCATTGCTATATGAAATTGCTATTTTCAAGATTCGTTTCTTTTTGGGAGAGTATATATGCTTAGGAGAGGAGCTCCAACACTTTAG
The DNA here is from genome assembly GCF_003918875.1 of Haliotis rubra. Taxonomy (NCBI): domain Eukaryota; kingdom Metazoa; phylum Mollusca; class Gastropoda; order Lepetellida; family Haliotidae; genus Haliotis; species Haliotis rubra. The sequence goes on along the minus strand of NW_025767343.1, from coordinate 589,753 downwards.
TTGATACACCATAGCAACATAAATTCTACAATGTGCTTCAACCTGATACATCATAGCAGCATATTTTACAATGACCTCCAAGTTGATACACCATAGCAACATATTCTACAATGTGCTCCAACCTGATACATCATAGCAGCATATTCTACAATGACCTCCTAGTTGATACATCATAGCAGCATATTCTATAGTGTGCTCCAACCTGATACATCATAGCAGCATATTCTACCATGACCTCCTAGTTGATACATCATAACAGCATATTCTACAGTGTGCTCCTAGTTGATACATCATAGCAGCATATTCTACAGTGTGCTCCAACCTGATACATCATAGCAGCATATTCTACCATGACCTCCTAGTGAATGTACCATAGCAGCATATTCTACAATGACCTCCTAGTTGATACATCATAGCAGCATATTCTACAGTGTGCTCCAACCTGATACACCATAGCAGCATATTCTACAATGACCTCCTAGTTGATACACCATAGCAGCATATTCTACAATGACCCCATTGCTGGTGCCTCAGAGCAGTAGGACTACCATGTTCACCTAATTCCCCATTCTGTAAAATACACCAAATCCTTCCCCTCCACAACAGTTGGACACAAAAGTGGAAATGGGGAAAATGTTCTCGATTAAGTGAGTGATTGGCCATGTCCGATTGATATGCACATATTCATGTATGCCTAGGGCGCCGTCAATGTCTGTCATTAGGATGTCAGTTCAAGGAGAACGTCCCTGTCATATCGACAGACAATAACGGAGAGTTGGGCCGTACGGAATTCAAAACTTCTTTACAAAGAGAACAAGTTTTAATATTAACAATAACACTCAGGATTTCTAAATCTCCTTTTCAATTCATTCAATTTTTGATAAAGCTGAAATCAATTGTAATTTCCACACTGACAGGAAGAAAGTTCTACTGAGCAGGTAATGATGAGCGGATATCGGCGGGCATTGCGAGAATACTGAGTGATCAGGTTGTGTAGCGGCTCACTGACCCCGACACAGCCCTGATTGATGGGTAGCTGGGAGGGTGCGTGGGAGGCCCATGGGACTGACCGGGCTACGGAGGGGGCGTGGGAGGGCCCATGCCCATGGGACTGACCGGGCTACGGAGGGAGGCCCATGGGACTAACCGGGCGTGGAGGGGGCGTGGGAGGCCCATGGGACCCACGGAGGGGCGTGGGACTGGGACTAACACCGGGCTACACCGGGCTGCGGAGGGGGCGTGGAGGCCCATGGGACTGGGACCGGGAGGGGCTACGGAGGGGGCGTGGGAGGCCCATGGGACTAACCGGACTACGGAGGGGGCGTGGGAGGCCCATGGGACTAACCGGGCTACGGAGGGGGCGTGGGAGGCCCATGGGACTGACCGGGCTACGGAGGGGGCGTGGGAGGCCCATGGGACTAACCGGGCTACGGAGGGGGCGTGGGAGGCCCATGGGACTGACTAACCGGGTCGGAGGGCGTGGCCATGGGAGGGGCGGGGAGGCCCATGGGAGGCCCATGGGACCGGGCTACGGAGGGGCGTGGGAGGCCCATGGGACTGGGACCGGGCTACGGAGGGGGCGTGGGAGGCCCATGGGACTAACCGGGCTACGGAGGGGGCGTGGGAGGCCCATGGGACTGACCGGGCTACGGAGGGGGCGTGGGAGGCCCATGGGACTAACCGGGCTACGGAGGGGGCGTGGGAGGCCCATGGGACTAACCGGGCTGGGAGGGGCTGGGACTGACCGGGCTACGGAGGGCCCATGGCGGGACTACGGGAGGGGGCGTGGGAGGCCCATGGGACTGACCGGGCTACGGAGGGGCCGTGGGAGGCCCATGGGACTAACCGGGCTACGGAGGGGGCGCGGGAGGTCCATTGGCTTCAGCTACTGTCTTGTAGTTTAATCTACTGGAAAACGGTGAATTTAGAAATTGTAACGGAGTTAAGTTTTTAGACCTTAATGAACATATACCGAACTTTTGTATGAATGTCTATCCTTCACCTTCAGCAGCACCTACTGTGTGTCGTTTGGTGAGACCTCTGGTTGTAAGAAAGTTGTTCTAAATCCGGCTTCAGCTGGGTGGATTCCGGCACTTATGACCATTTCGTAAATAAACATCCTATATAACTACAGCAGATGCCGTTCAGTCCATATTTAGGTCATCTTTAGTTGCAGGGTGTCTCTCCGTCCCTGTGAACTTCCTTGAACGTCATTGACGTCTCCTCTATTTGAAACAGCAAGTTCTGTGATGCTGAGAAACCTTTTGCGTGAATGATCACATAGTATCTCCATAGTGTCTCTCAAACTTCTGCTTCGATTTTAAAGATAACGACCATGGCTCCTATGTTTATTATTTAACGTCTTGCAGTTTTGCACGTGTTATTATGAAATGATATGATATTCAGTAAGTTTGTATGTTACAGAATATATCTGTAAATTTGGCGCATTTACCTTTTCAATCTCACATACCCCTTTGCAAAGAGTCACTGCATGTTTTTAATCGGGGCTATATCAGTCCGTAGTGTTATGTGTAATATCCCAGTACAATTGTAGCTGTCTCTAATCGAAATACAGAATACCAATCCAGTTTTTATCATGCTAGTCTAATGTTAGCTCTGCCATTGTCATAGAGTAAACCATTTCAATAAGTTTCTGTAAAACTTCATATATTCAAACAACATAACTGTTTCAATATATATCCAAAGTGCACCTAAATTCTATCCTCTTTGTCTGTTTAATGTATTCAGCAATCATTCGGTGTAGCCCTCTTATCATAAACCAGCCTCCGTGCAGGACCCTTAATTCTTAATGCTATCAGTAAATGCAAATCAACACCTCACTATGTCAGCGGATCTTACTGTATGTACATGTGCATAGGTCAGTGACCTTGCATAACGTGGCGTAATGTCCCTATGTATAAAACCTGACTGACATGGTCACTCAGAGAGACCAAGCAGGGAGACCAGTCTGAGACGAGACCAGTCAGGGAGACGAGCCCAGATCATAGACAGAAGCGGACGGATTGTGCGGCTAGTTGGGGCGTCGGCCAAGGCCGTCGCCTCACCAACGACTACATCGACGATGAAGAAGAATAGCCGTCTGACTTCTGAATGTGTGTAAGTGACACAGCGGGTCTCCACATCGGGAACATTGGCCACTCGGTCCCCATGTGCGTTCTGTCAGAAGATTTGCATCTTATACACTATTTCTACCATTATTCCCCAACCATAATAAACATGGCTGCTGCTGTCATAAACTCTACCGCTGACTTCATCGTCGACGTAGTCGTTGGTGAGGCGACGACCTTGGCCGACGCCCCGACTAGCGCACAATCCGTCCGCTTCTGTCGATGATCTGGGCTTGTCTCCCTGACTGGTCTCCCTGCTTGGTCTCTCTGAGTGACCATGTCAGTCAGGTTTTATACATAGGGACATTACGCCACGTTATGCAAGGTCACTGACCTATGCACATGTACATACGTAAGATCCGCCGACATAGTGAGGTGTTGATTTGCATTTACTGATAGCATTAAGAATTAAGGCTCCTCCCCGGAGGTGGGTCTATGATAAGAGGGCTACACCGAATGATTGCTGAATACATTAAACAGACAAAGAGGATAGAATTTAGGTGTACTTTGGATATATATTGAAACAGTTATGTTGTTTGAATATATGAAGTTTTACAGAAACTTATTGAAATGGTTTACTCTATGACACCATTATTCTATCAGTTTTTTACATGCATCTTTGAGGATTTTCATATGCAATAAGAATGAAGTATGTAAAGACATGCTTTGATTTTCCAGCCTGATTTTGACCATGTTCATGCCTCCTCGTAATATGGAGTCGCCTATATTTACGTTTGCACATTTTTGTTTACCCTACTAATTTAATGCTTCAGTAGGTGGTGGCGTAGTACTATGTCGTGTGGCTCTTTTGTGACGTGCATATAGTACTCAGGACTGACTGGATAGAACCTCTGCCCAGAAACTGAAGTTTGGTGGTTCGATGTTCCGGCCGGGACATACCAAAGACGTTAACATAGTACCTGTTGTTACCGTGCCCGGTATTAGTGAATGGACTGGTCGGCTGCGGGTCAGGGAACTGTGTCTGAGTAGGCTGTCCATGTCAGACAGTGGCATGCTGGTATCTCAGTGGGCTAGCAATAGAATACCTGTAAATGTCTGCAGTGGCACGATTAGCCACACATGGTATGGTCATCATATATACATCACTGTATTTCTTCTCTGTATACAACACTATATTGCTTCTCTGTATACAACACTATATTGCTTCACTGTATACAACACTATATTGCTTCACTGTATACAACACTAAAGTGCTTCTCTGTATACAACACTATATTGCTTCACTGTATACAACACTATATAACTTCACTGTATACAACACTATATTGATTCACTGTATACAACACTATATTGCTTCACTGTATACATCACTATATTGCTTCTCTGTATACAACACTATATTGCTTCTCTGTATACAACACTATATTGCTTCACTGTATACATCACTATATTGCTTCTCTGTATACAACACTATATTGCTTCACTGTATACAACACTATATTGCTTCTCTGTATACAACACTATATTGCTTCTCTGTATACAACACTATATTGCTTCTCTGTATACAACACTATATTGCTTCTCTGTATACAACACTATATTGCTTCTCTGTATACAACACTATATTGCTTCTCTGTATACAACACTATATTGCTTCTCTGTATACAACACTATATTGCTTCTCTGTATACAACACTATATTGCTTCTCGGCCGCGGTATACAACACTATATTGCTTCTCTGTATACAACACTATATTGCTTCACTGTATACATCACTATATTGTTTCACTGTATACATCACTATATTGATTCACTGTATACATCACTATATTGCTTCTCTGTATACATCACTATATTGCTTCTCGGCCGCGGTATACATCACTATATTGATTCACTGTATAAATCAGTATATTGCTTCACTGTATACATCACTATATTGCTTCACTGTATACAACACTATATTGCTTCACTGTGTATGTGCTATTGGACGCGACGTTGAATCCCACTTCATAGCCATATAGTTTGTGAAATGAGATTTAGCGCCGCGTCCAATATGTTGCATAATGCAGCAACAAATGTTCCAGAAACAACAACTAAGCTACAAAGCGTATTATCCACCTGATCAAGCGGCAACAATCATTCATTAGCCCCTTGATTCCTGTTGTGCTAAAGTGAGTGTGTGTAAGAATCGTAAATACAACTTATGATGGTGTTTTACTGAAACTTAAGAGTTCACTGAAACTTAACAGAATCACAAAGATATGTCGTGTGCGTACGTTGTTTTTGTTTTCCAGCAAGACTCGACCACGTTGTCTGGCCGCTGCCCATGTCGCGACACGCCGTGGCACTGCGTGATCAAACTAACGTCGTTGCAATTGATCACAAGATGCACCACTGTTAACTAACGATCTCAGAAATTTGGCGGAGGTACGTAGAAAGTGAAAGTAGACAGCCAAACGATACGATAAGTGCTGTAGAGTCGCACACAGTCTCACAGTGTCGTCACTGGTGGCATTTAATCCTCTTAAGCAGTTTGGAAATAGACGTCTATTACGGGACGTGTTAAATTTAAATGGAGAGGTGTTAAGGGGAAATTTTGGCGGCTCTGAAGTTCGGCGATCAAAGAATGTGAGAGAGATGAAGGCACGCTCAGGAACAATACAGCCCCGCGTTACAAGGACTCTGCAAGTGGATGGGAGATGGGCTTGTACCTAGTAGACGGAAAGGGTCAATCAATGATAACTTGGCGTACAAACACTCCGTAAGGGGACGGAGGGTATGGTTGTAACGGTATGTGTGTGAGTGAGTGTCTGTGCGTGCGTGTGTGAGTGTGTGCGTGTGTGCGAGCGCGTTGGAACGGGGATGAGGAGAAAGGTCTTCAAGGACATTGTAAAGGGGTGCTGGGGCAAGTTGAAGCGTCAGTATAAACCCGGTGTTACGAGGACACTGCAAAGGGATGGTGTGGCAAGTGAAAGCATCAGTACAAACCCGGTGTTACAAGGACATTGTAAAGGGATGGTGCGGCAAGTGGAAGCGTCAGTAAAAACCTGGTGTTACAAAGGTTTTGTAAAGGGATGGTGCGGAAAATGGAAGCGTCAGTATAAACCCGGTGTTATAAGGACATTGTAAAGGGATGGTGGGCAAGTTGAAGCGTCAGTATAAACCCGGTGTTACAAAGGCTTTGTAAAGGGATGGTGCGGCAAGTGGAAGCGTCAGTATAAACCCGGTGTAACAAAGGCTTTGTAAAGGGATGGTGCGGCAAGTGGAAGCGTCAGTATAAACCTGGTGTTACAAGGACATTGTAAAGGAATGGTAGGGCAAGTGGAAGCGTCAGTATAAACCCGGTGTTACAAAAGCTTTGTAAAGGGATGGTAAGGCAAGTGGAAGCGTCAGTATAAACCCGGTGTTACAAAGGCTTTGTAAAGGGATGGTGCGGCAAGTGGAAGCGTCAGTATAAACCCGGTGTTACAAAGGTTTTGTAAAGGGATGGTAGGGCAAGTGAAAGCGTCAGTATAAACCCGGTGTTACAAAGGCTTTGTAAAGGGATGGTAGGGCAAGTGGAAGCGTCAGTATAAACCCGGTGTTACAAAGGCTTTGTAAAGGGATGGTGCGGCAAGTGGAAGCGTCAGTATAAACCCGGTGTTACAAAGGCTTTGTAAAGGGATGGTGCGGCAAGTGGAAGCGTCAGTATAAACCCGGTGTTACAAAGGTTTTGTAAAGGGATGGTACGGCAAGTGGAAGCGTCGAGTATAAACCCGCGTCGGCAAGTAAGCGTAAAACCCGGTGTTACAAAAGGTTTTGTAAAGGGATGGTGCGGCAGGGCAAGTGAAAGCGTCAGTATAAACCCGGTGTTACAAAGGCTTTGTAAAGGGATGGTGCGGCAAGTGGAAGCGTCAGTATAAACCCGGTGTTACAAAGGTTTTGTAAAGGGATGGTGCGGCAAGTGGAAGCGTCAGTATAAACCCGGTGTTACAAAGGTTTTGTAAAGGGATGGTGCGGCAAGTGGAAGCGTCAGTATAAACCCGGTGTTACAAAGGTTTTGTAAAGGGATGGTAGGGCAAGTGGAAGCGGCAGCATAAACCCGGTGTTACAAAGGTTTTGTAAAGGGATGGTAGGGCAAGTGGAAGCGTCAGTATAAACCCGGTGTTACAAAGGCTTTGTAAAGGGATGGTGGGGCAAGTGGAAGCGTCAGTATAAACCCGGTGTTACAAAGGCTTCGTAAAGGGATGGTAGGGCAAGAGGGAGAGTTAGTACAAACCCGGTGTTACAAGATCACAGGTAGAAGTAGTGTTTATACACCACGGGAAGAAGTGATGTTGATAGATAGGCAAGTAGAGTGTTTATGTCACGGAAAGAAGTGATGTTTATAGACGGGAAGAAGTTCATGTATCATACATCATCATGGGAGGAAGTGATTTTGATAGATTGCAAGTAGAAGTAGTGTTCATACTTCACGGGAAGAAGTGATGTTGATAGATGGCAAGTAGAAGTAATGTTCATGTATCACAGGTAGGGAATCACAGGTAGAAGATGTTCATGATAGACGGCAAGTAGAAGTAATGTTCATGAATCACAGGTATGTTGAAGATGGCAAGAAGTAATGTTCATACATCACGGGAAGAAGTGATGTTGATAGATCACAAGTAGAAGTAGTGTTCATGAATCACAGGTAGAATAGAAGTAGTGTTCATGCATAACACAGGTAGAAGAAGTGTATGTTCATGCATCACAGGTAGAAGTAATGTTCATGGATCACAGGTAGAAGTAATGTTTATACATCATGGGAAGAAGTGATGTTGATAGATGGCAAGTAGAAGTAGTGTTCATACATCATGGGAAGAAGTGATGTTGATAGATGGCAAGTAAAAGTAGTGTTTATACATCATGGGAAGAAGTAATGTTGATAGATGGCAAGTAGAAGTAATGTTCATGTATCACGGGAAGAATTAATGTTCATACATCATGGGAGGAAGTGATGTTGATAGATGGCAAGTAGAAGTAGTGTTCATACATCACGGGAAGAAGTGATGTTGATAGATTGCAAGTAGAAGTAATGTTCATGTATCACAGGTAGAAGTTATGTTCATATATCACAGGTAGAAGTAGTGTTCATGTATCACAGGTAGAAATAATGTTCATACATCACGGGAAGAAGTGATGTTGATAGATGGCAAGTAGAAGTAATGTTCATGTATCACGGGAAGAAGTGATGTTGATAGATGGCAAGTAGAAGTAGTGTTTATACATCACGGGAAGAAGTGTTGTTGATAGATGGCAAGTAGAAGTAATGTTCATGCATCACAGGTAGAAGTAATGTTCATATATCACGGGAAGAAGTGATGTTGATAGATCACAGGTAGAAGTAATGTTCATGCATCACGGGAAGAAGTAGTTTTCATACATCATGGGAAGAAGTGATGTTAATAGATGGCAAGTAGAAGTAATGTTTATACATCACGGGAAGAAGTGATGTTGATAGATGGCAAGTAGAAGTAATGTTCATGCATCACGGGTAGAAGTAGTGTTCATACATCATTGGAAGAAGTGATGTTGATAGATCACAAGTAGAAGTAATGTTCATGTATCACGGGAAGAAGTGATGTTTATTGACCAGAGGCAGAAATAGTGTTTATACATCACTGGAAGAAGTGATGTTGATAGATCAGAGGCAGAATTAGTGTTCATACATCATGGGAAAAAGTGATGTTGATAGATGGCAAGTAGAAGTAGTGTTCATACATCATGGGAAAAAGTGATGTTGATAGATAGCAAGTAGAAGTAGTGTTTATACATCACGGGAAGAAGTAATGTTTATAGATGGCAAGTAGATGTAATGTTCATGTATCACGGGAAGAAGTTATGTTCATACATCATGGGAGGAAGTGATTTTGATAGATTGCAAGTAGAAGTAGTGTTCATACTTCACGGGAAGAAGTGATGTTGATAGATGGCAAGTAGAAGTAATGTTCATGTATCACAGGTAGAAGTAATGTTCATGTATCACAGGTAGAAGTAATGTTCATGTATCACAGGTAGAAGTAGTTTTCATACATCACGGGAAGAAGTGATGTTGATAGATGGCAAGTAGAAGTAGTGTTCATACATCGTGGGAAGAAGTGATGTTGATAGATTGCAAGTAGAAGTAATGTTCATGTATCACAGGTAGAAGTAATGTTCATATATCACAGGTAGAAGTAATGTTCATGTATCACAGGTAGAAATAATGTTCATACATCACGGGAAGAAGTGATGTTGATAGATGGCAAGTAGAAGTAATGTTCATGTATCACGGGAAGAAGTGATGTTGATAGATGGCAAGTAGAAGTAGTGTTTATACATCACGGGAAGAAGTGATGTTGATAGATGGCAAGTAGAAGTAATGTTCATGCATCACAGGTAGAAGTAATGTTCATATATCACAGGTAGAAGTAATGTTCATGTATCACAGGTAGAAATAATGTTCATACATCACGGGAAGAAGTGATGTTGATAGATGGCAAGTAGAAGTAATGTTCATGTATCACGGGAAGAAGTGATGTTGATAGATGGCAAGTAGAAGTAGTGTTTATACATCACGGGAAGAAGTGATGTTGATAGATCACAGGTAGAAGTAATGTTCATGTATCACGGGAAGAAGTAGTTTTCATACATCATGGGAAGAAGTGATGTTAATAGATGGCAAGTAGAAGTAATGTTTATACATCACGGGAAGAAGTGATGTTGATAGATGGCAAGTAGAAGTAGTGTTCATACATCATTGGAAGAAGTGATGTTGATAGATCACAAGTAGAAGTAATGTTCATGTATCACGGGAAGAAGTGATGTTTATTGACCAGAGGCAGAAATAGTGTTTATACATCACTGGAAGAAGTGATGTTGATAGATCAGAGGCAGAATTAGTGTTCATACATCACGGGAAAAAGTGATGTTGATAGATGGCAAGTAGAAGTAGTGTTCATACATCATGGGAAGAAGTGATGTTGATAGATGGCAAGTAGATGTAATGTTCATGTATCACGGGAAGAAGTTATGTTCATACATCATGGGAGGAAGTGATTTTGATAGATTGCAAGTAGAAGTAGTGTTCATACTTCACGGGAAGAAGTGATGTTGATAGATGGCAAGTAGAAGTAATGTTCATGTATCACAGGTAGAAGTAATGTTCATGTATCACAGGTAGAAGTAATGTTCATGTATCACAGGTAGAAGTAGTTTTCATACATCACGGGAAGAAGTGATGTTGATAGATCACAAGTAGAAGTAATGTTTATACATCACGGGAAGAAGTGATGTTGATAGATCAGAGGTAGAAGTAGTGTTCATACATCACGGGAAGAAGTGATGTTGATAGATGGCAAGTAGAAGTAATGTTCATGTATCATGGGAAGAAGTGATGTTCATAGACGGCAAGTAGAAGTAATGTTCATGAATCACAGGTAGAAGTAGTGTCCATACATCACGGGAAGAAGTGATGTTGATAGATCACAAGTAGAAGTAATGTTTATACATCACGGGAAGAAGTGATGTTGATAGATCACAGGTAGAAGTAGTGTTCATGTATCACAGGTAGAAGTAGTGTTCATGCATAACAGAAAGAAGTTATGTTCATGCATCACAGGTAGAAGTAATGTTCATGGATCACAGGTAGAAGTAATGTTTATACATCATGGGAAGAAGTGATGTTGATAGATGGCAAGTAGAAGTAGTGTTCATACATCATGGGAAAAAGTGACGTTGAAAGATGGCAAGTAGAAGTAATGTTCATACATCATGTGAGGAAGTGATGTTGATAGATGGCAAGTAGAAGTAGTGTTCATACATCACGGGAAGAAGTGATGTTGATAGATTGCAAGTAGAAGTAATGTTCATGTATCACAGGTAGAAGTAATGTTCATATATCACAGGTAGAAGTAATGTTCATGTATCACAGGTAGAAATAATGTTCATACATCACGGGAAGAAGTGATGTTGATAGATGGCAAGTAGAAGTAATGTTCATGTATAACGGGAAGAAGTGATGTTGATAGATGGCAAGTAGAAGTAGTGTTTATACATCACGGGAAGAAGTGATGTTGATAGATGGCAAGTAGAAGTAATGTTCATGTATCACAGGAAGAAGTAATGTTCATACATCATGGGAGGAAGTGATGTTGATAGATGGCAAGTAGAAGTAGTGTTCATACATCATGGGAGGAAGTGATTTTGATAGATTGCAAGTAGAAGTAGTGTTCATACTTCACGGGAAGAAGTGATGTTGATAGATGGCAAGTAGAAGTAATGTTCATGTATCACAGGTAGAAGTAATGTTCATGTATCACAGGTAGAAGTAATGTTCATGTATCACAGGTAGAAGTAATGTTCATGTATCACAGGTAGAAGTAGTTTTCATACATCACGGGAAGAAGTGATGTTGATAGATCACAAGTAGAAGTAATGTTTATACATCACGGGAAGAAGTGATGTTGATAGATCACAGGTAGAAGTAGTGTTCATGTATCACAGGTAGAAGTAGTGTTCATGCATAACAGAAAGAAGTTATGTTCATGCATCATAGGTAGAAATAATGTTCATGCATCACAGGTAGAAGTAATGTTTATACATCATGGGAAGAAGTGATGTTGATAGATCAGAGGCAGAATTAGTGTTCATACATCACGGGAAGAAGTGATGTTGATAGATGGCGAGTAGAAGTAGTGTTCATACATCATGGGAAGAAGTGATGTTGATAGATGGCAAGTAAAAGTAGTGTTTATACATCACGGGAAGAAGTAATGTTTATAGATGGCAAGTAGAAGTAATGTTCATGTATCACGGGAAGAAGTAATGTTGATACATCATGGGAGGAAGTTATGTTGATAGATGGCAAGTAGAAGTAGTGTTCATACATCACGGGAAGAAGTGATGTTGATAGATTGAAAGTAGAAGTAATGTTTATACATCACGGGAAGAAGTGATGTTGATAGATGGCAAGTAGAAGTAATGTTCATGCATCACAGGTAGAAGTAGTGTTCATACATCACGGGAAGAAGTGATGTTGATAGATGGCAAGTAGAAGTAATGTTTATACATCACGGGAAGAAGTGATGTTGATAGATGGCAAGTAGACGTAATGTTCATGCATCACGGGTAGAAGTAGTGTTCATACGTCATGGGAAGAAGTGATGTTGATAGATCACAAGTAGAAGTAATGTTCATGTATCACGGAAAGAAGTGATGTTTATTGATCAGAGGCAGAAATAGTGTTTATACATCACTGGAAGAAGTGATGTTGATAGATTAGAGGCAGAATTAGTGTTCATACATCACGGGAAGAAGTGATGTTGATAGATGGCAAGTAGAAGTAGTGTTCATACATCATGGGAAGAAGTGATGTTGAAAGATAGCAAGTAGAAGTAGTGTTTATACATCACGGGAAGAAGTAATGTTTATAGATAGCAAGTAGATGTAATGTTCATGTATCACGGGAAGAAGTAATGTTCATACATCATGGGAGGAAGTGATTTTGATAGATTGCAAGTAGAAGTAGTGTTCATACATCACGGGAAGAAGTGATGTTGATAGATTGCAAGTAGAAGTAATGTTCATGTATCACAGGTAGAAGTAATGTTCATGTATCACAGGTAGAAGTAATGTTCATGTATCACAGGTAGAAGTAGTGTTCATACATCACGGGAAGAAGTGATGTTGATAGATGGCAAGTAGAAGTAATGTTCATGTATCATGGGAAGAAGTGATGTTCATAGACGGCAAGTAGAAGTAATGTTCATGAATCACAGGTAGAAGTAGTGTCCATACATCACGGGAGGAAGTGATGTTGATAGATCACAGGTAGAAGTAATGTTTATACATCACGGGAAGAAGTGATGTTGATAGATCACAGGTAGAAGTAGTGTTCATGTATCACAGGTAGAAGTAGTGTTCATGCATAACAGAAAGAAGTTATGTTCATGCATCACAGGTAAAGGTAATGTTCATGCATCACAGGTAGAAGTAATGTTTATACATCATGGGAAGAAGTGATGTTGATAGATGGCAACTAGAAGTAGTGTTCATACATCATGGGAAGAAGTAATGCTTATAGATGGCAAGTAGAAGTAATGTTCATGTATCACGGGAAGAAGTAATGTTCATACATCATGGGAGGAAGTGATGTTGATAGATAGCAAGTATAAGTAGTGTTTATACATCACGGGAAGAAGTGATGTTGATAGATAGCAAGTAGAAGTAACGTTTATACATCACGGGAAGAAGTGATGTTGATAGATTGCAAGTAGAAGTAATGTTCATGTATCACGGGAAGAAGTGATGTTGATAGATGGCAACTAGAAATAATGTTCATGCATCACAGGTAGAAGTAGTGTTCATATATCACGGGAAGAAGTGATGTTGATAGATCACAAGTAGAAGTAATGTTCATGTATCACGGGAAGAAGTAGTTTTCATACATCATGGGAAGAAGTGATGTTGATAGATGGCAAGTAGAAGTAATGTTTATACATCACGGGAAGAAGTGATGTTGATAGATGGCAAGCAGAAGTAATGTTCATGCATCACAGGTAGAAGTAGTGTTCATACATCACGGGAAGAAGTGATGTTGATAGATGGCAAGTAGAAGTAATGTTTATACATCACGGGAAGAAGTGATGTTGATAGATGGCAAGTAGAAGTAATGTTCATGCATCACAGGTAGAAGTAGTGTTCATACATCACGGGAAAATGTGATGTTGATAGATCACAAGTAGAAGTAATGTTCATGTATCACGGGAAGAAGTAATGTTCATACATCATGGGAAGAAGTGATGTTGATAGATGGCAAGTAGAAGTAGTGTTCATGTATCACAGGTAGAAGTAATGCTCATGTATCAGAGGTAGAAGTAATGTTCACACATCATGGGAAGAAGTGATGTTGATAGATGGCATGTAAAAATAGTGTTCATGTATCACAGGTAGAAGTAGTGTTCATGCATAACAGGTAGAAGTAATTTTCATGCATCACAGGTAGAAGTAGTGTTCATGCATAACAGGTAGAAGTAATGTTTATACATCACAGGTAGAAGTAATGTTTATGTATCACAGGTAGAAGTAGTGTTCATACATCACGTGAAGAAGTGATGTTGATAGATCACAAGTAGAAGTAATGTTCATGCATCACAGGTAGAAGTAATGTTCATACATCATTGGAAGAAGTGATGTTGATAGATGGCACGTAGAAGTAATGTTCATGTATCACAGGTAGAAGTAGTGTTCATACATCACGTGAAGAAGTGATGTTGATAGATCACAGGTAGAAGTAGTGTTCATGCATAACAGGTAGAATTAATTTTCATGCATCACAAGTAGAAGTAGTGTTCATGCATAACAGGTAGAAGAAATGTTCATGCATCACTGGTAGAAGTAATGTTTATGTATCACAGGTAGAAGTAGTGTTCATACATCACGTGAAGAAGTGATGTTGATAGATCACAAGTAGAAGTAATGTTCATGCATCACAGGTAGAAGTAATGTTCATACATCATGGGAAGAAGTAATGTTCATACATCATGGGAAGAAGTGATGTTGATAGATCACAAGTAGAAGTAGTGTTCATGCATCACAGGTAGAAGTAATGTTCATACATCATGGGAGGAAGCGATTACAGGTAGAGGCCATGTCATTTTTATATCTATGAAGAGAAGCCTCATTTATACTTTTACGGAGAGAAGCGTCATTTCTACATCGGTGGAAAAAATGTTAATAGTTTACGGGGAGATGTGGTGTGATTACATGGAGGTGAGAACTTATCAGACGTATTTTGATGGTCGTGGAGTTGTTGATAAAGTTAAACAAGCCTGAGATCTGATACCACCCAACAGAAACATGTTTTAGCTCAATGTTTCTCATGTTTCAACTGACAGACAAAATGCGCTCATTTCAGAAGGCAATTATATGTGCTATCGACTTCTTGCTTGTAGCAAATCTTAACCCTTTCATTTAATTTAGCTCCGCTTAAGAGTCCCACTTCTCTCATTTTTTCACATTTCTGAGAGTATGAATAGACCAGCCGGAGGCACTAAAGTGATCTGGCTACATGAAACATCCTCTGACACTGCTTCGCTTGATTTTATTTCCTCCAATTTATTCTATTAGCAACATAGACGGGGTTGAGCCCATGAGCGTAAACACACCACTAATATGTTTATTATGAGTTTATAGTTGTTACCGCTGGGGGAGGCCCTTGTGGTATATGTGCGTGCATCTGGACATGTGGTCAGACATGAGAGGGTGGGCTGGAGCAAAGTCTGACCTTTGTGGTATATGTGCGTGTATCTGGACATGTGGTCAGACATGAGAGGGTGGGCTGGAGCAAACTCTGACCTTTGTGGTATATGTGCGTGTATCTGGACATATGGTCAGACATGAGAGGGTGGGCTGGAGCAAACTCTGACCTTTGTGGTATCTGTGTAATAGTTGTTAACTGTTCCATACCACACACAAGTGTAATAGCTGTTAACTGTTCCATACCACACACAAGTGTAATAGTTGTTAACTGTTCCATACCACACACAAGTGTAATAGTTGTTAACTGTGCCATACCACACATAAGTGTAAAAGTTCTTAACTGTTCCATACCACACACAAGTGTAATAGTTGTTAACTGTGCCATACCACACATAAGTGTAATAGTTGTTAACTGTTCCAAACCACACACAAGTGTAATAGTTGTTAACTGTTCCATACCACACACAAGTGTAATAGTTGTTAACTGTGCCATACCACACATAAGTGTAATAGTTGTTAACTGTTCCAAACCACACACAAGTGTAATAGTTGTTAACTGTTCCATACCACACACAAGTATAATAGTTGTTAACTGTTCCATACCACACACAAATGTAATAGTTGTTAACAGGTGCCATACCCCACCCAAGTATAATAGTTGTTAACTGTTCCATACCACACACAAGTGTAATAGTTATTAACAGGTGCCATACCACACACAAGTGTAATAGCTGTTAACTGTTCCATACCCCACCCAAGTGTAATAGTTGTTAACTGTTCCATACCACACACAAGTGTAATAGCTGTTAACTGTTCCATACCACACATAAGTGTAATAGTTCTTAACTGTTCCATACCACACACAAATGTAATAGTTGTTAACTGTTCCATACCACACATAAGTGTAATAGTTCTTAACTGTTCCATACCACACACAAATGTAATAGTTGTTAACTGTGCCATACCACACATGTAATAGTTAAGTAAATAGTTGTTAACTGTTCCATACCACACACAAGTGTAATAGTTGTTAACTGTACCATACCACAACAAGTAATAAGCATATCAATATGTTCCATAATAGTTGTTAACTGTTCCATACCACACACAAGTGTAATAGTTGTTAACTGTGCCATACCACACACAAGTGTAATAGTTGTTAACTGTTCCATACCACACACAAGTGTAATAGTTGTTAACTGTTCCATACCACACACAAGTGTAATAGTTGTTAACTGTTCCATACCACACACTAGTGTAATAGTTGTTAACTGTGCCATACCACGCACAAGTGTAATAGTTGTTAACAGTTCCATACCACACACAAGTGTAATAGTTGTTAACTGTTCCATACCTCACATAAGTGTAATAGTTGTTAACTGTGCCATACCACACACAAGTGTAATAGTTGTTAACTGTACCATACCACACACAAGTGTAATAGTTGTTAACTGTTCCATACCACACACAAGTGTAATAGTTCTTAACTGTTCCATACCACACACAAGTGTAATAGTTGTTAACTGTTCCATACCACACACAAGTGTAATAGTTGTTAACTGTTCCATACCACACACAAGTGTAATAGTTGTTAACAGGTGCCATACCACACACAAGTGTAATAGTTGTTAACTGTTCCATACCTCACATAAGTGTAATAGTTGTTAACTGTTCCATACCACACACAAGTGTAATAGTTCTTAAGTGTTCCATACCACACACAAGTGTAATAGTTGTTAACTGTTCCATACCACACACAAGTGTAATAGTTCTTAAGTGTTCCATACCACACACAAGTGTAATAGTTGTTAACTGTTCCATACCACACACAAGTGTAATAGTTGTTAACTGTTCCATACCACACACAAGTGTAATAGTTGTTAACTGTTCCATACCACACACAAGTGTAATAGTTGTTAACTGTTCCATACCACACACAAGTGTAATAGTTGTTAACTGTTCCATACCACACACAAGTGTAATAGTTGTTAACTGTTCCATACCACACACAAGTGTAATAGTTGTTAACTGTTCCATACCACACACAAGTGTAATAGTTGTTAACTGTTCCATACCACACACAAAGTGTATAGTTGTTAACTGTTCCATACCACACACAAAGTGTAATAGTTGTTAACTGTTCCATACCACACACAAGTGTAATAGTTGTTAACAGGTTCCATACCACACACAAGTGTAATAGTTGTTAACTGTTCCATACCACCACACAAAGTGTAATAGTTGTTAACTGTTCCATACCACACACAAGTGTAATAGTTGTTAACTGTTCCATACCACACACAAGTGTAATAGTTGTTAACTGTTCCATACCACACATAAGTGTAATAGTTGTTAACTGTTCCATACCACACACAAGTGTAATAGTTGTTAACTGTTCCATACCACACACAAGTGTAATAGTTGTTAACTGTTCCATACCACACACAAGTGTAATAGTTCTTAAGTGTTCCATACCACACACAAGTGTAATAGTTGTTAACTGTGCCATACCACACACAAGTGTAATAGTTGTTAACTGTTCCATACCCCACCCAAGTGTAATAGTTGTTAACTGTTCCATACCATACACAAGTGTAATAGTTGTGACTTGCGATAGAGGTACCTGTCACCACGTGCTATATCACTCGAAACAATAACCAGCTAAAAGCTTTGGTGACTTGCGATAGGGGTACCTGTCACCACGTGCTATATCACTCGAAACAATAACCAGTTAAAAGCTATGGTGACTTGCGATATATGTACCCGTCACCACGTGCTATATCACTCGAAACAATAACCAGTTAAAAGCTATGGTGACTTGCGATAGAGATACCTGTCACCACGTGCTATATCACTCGAAACAATCACCAGTTACAAGCTATGGTGACTTGCGATAGAGATACCCGTCACCACGTGCTATATCACTCGAAACAATCACCAGTTACAAGCTATGGTGACTTGCGATAGAGGTACCTGTCACCACGTGCTATATCACTCGAAACAATCACCAGTTACAAGCTATGGTGACTTGCGATAGAGGTACCTGTCACCACGTGCTATATCACTCGAAACAATCACCAGTTACAAGCTATGGTGACTTGCGATAGAGATACCTGTCACCACGTGCTATATCACTCGAAACAATCACCAGTTACAAGCTATGGTGACTTGCGATAGAGATACCCGTCACCACGTGCTATATCACTCGAAACAATCACCAGTTACAAGCTATGGTGACTTGCGATAGAGGTACCTGTCACCACGTGCTATATCACTCGAAACAATCACCAGTTAAAAGCTATGGTGACTTGCGATAGAGGTACCCGTCACCACGTGCTATATCACTCGAAACAATCACCAGTTACAAGCTATGGTGACTTGCGATAGAGATACCCGTCGCTATCGCATATTCAGTTTTGCAATTCCTCAGATTCCATTAATATCATGCAGCGGCGAAAGAAATAACTTTAATCTTCGGTAGAAGTGATGAACGGCGTGTCCTGGAAGAAGCGTGGGTGTTCAGTGTTGTGCCGATCTGAGGTGGTAGCCAGTACAAAGTGATCATCCTAAAAGTGGCTTGCACCACTCCCACAGTTTAACATTTGTTCCACTTCCAACAGTGCAGTGAGGCCTTGCTCCCCATACTGAAGTTGCCACACTCCTTATATCCTTGCATATCCAACATGATCACGATGTGATACATCCTTGTGAACAGGCGTTTGTCTTACTAGCCCCCTGTCTGTGACAGAAAGTACTGGCTCGATCTTTATAATAGTTATTGTTATATATACACCTAGTAACGGTCATATTAAATATGATCCATTATCTTTAAGATTCAGATTAAAGCAGCCAGGCTTTTGAAAGGAGATGCACTTAAATGATACCTGAGACGAAGAGCTGTTAAATATAACTGACAGCTTGTCAACTGTTTCCCTTTGACTCCTAAATCAGTTTGGATAGTCTTGAGTGTCAAATAAAGAACAGTTAAGGTGAAAACAAAAGATGGGGGCATTATGACATTATTTGAAAAGTGCTTTTAGACATGAAACAGCATCTAGTAAATCAATGCCACGAACAAACGCTAGTTAGAACGTGGACAGAACAGCCATGACGTTCACCAAAGCGGGGCCCTAAGCCTATTGGAATGTGAAAGGACGTGTCACTTCTTATAATTAAGTTAGGGAAACTCTGTGATTAGACATCGATGACTGTTAAGATCTGCTTGATTAAATGCACAGTTTAGCCAGAGTCTCGATACAATGTGCTTGAGACACTCGATTAAGCAGCTTACTGAGGCGAGGCCATACTGCAGAGGCGCATGTAGCTGGAGGTGGATGTCCACCATCACCCTGGGATCCGCATCATACACGGACACTAATGGCAACGACATCTTAAGCTGCCAGAGAACAAAGGCACTGTTCCCAACTTACATGAATTCTCGGGAGGTTGATCAAAAATAACAAAAATCTATTCAGGTATTAATTGCGATTACGTTTTATTGACACCATATTCTGACATTCCTCAGATTAATATTTGCGACGGTTGAATTTGATGGCAGTTCTCTTGGAAGGATTATCTATATCCAGAGCGTAATCCATGTACACAACAACACTTGTCTTTGACCATCATGAACGTAAACCTGCAACTATGAAAACCTAACAAGTAGGAATAATCTGATCTCATCTGGATTGATATGATTATGAAATGAATGCTAGTTGTACAGATAATCAAGTAACAAACATGTTGGGGCGTAATGGCAGTTTCTCCTGTTTACATGACACCCAGTAAACGGCAATATAAAGCCCCGTTTTAATGAAATTTAGATTAGTCCAATTACCTCAGGCTTCGTTTGAGGAAGTATTTCAAAAGGTGTTATCTGATTAATCTAGAAATATTCCTTCAGACACAAAACATTAAATTCTGCCCTGAAGTCTTAACCTTTGTCACCTCTGCCGCCATTAACTCAGCAACACATGACAATCAGTATTGGCACGTGTACGGATTGCCCGCATCGTTGGGCTATCGCCTTCATGCATGTCACACAATTTTAAAGAATGGAATAACTGTAATGATGTAATGCGACATTCAAGAACCAATCCGCTTAATGTGACCGTGAAGCTGTCAGTCACACTTATTTCAGCTGCTGCATCTACTCAATCCAGCGTTCTCTTCTCCAACAAGTTCCCCACAGTTATCAGTATTCCATAAAGTGCCTCACTACAAATCTCCTTAGTCATGAACTACGACCAATCAATACACCGGTCAACTGGCACGGGTCCATAAATTGCGCCACCAAAATCGGATCTGCTAAAACAATGGTCGCCATGATGTCTTGTTTGTCCAGAGTGTGACCAATACGGACTCTAGGGTACAAAATGCACGGAAAACCTGAAAATAGAAAAAAAAAAACTTCTGAAGTATCAAGCATGAGACTTAATTAGATTTTACAGGCTCTTCAATAGCTGGCCTACCCACGCTAGTTTGTGCCCGGAAAGTAACCTCTGTGGAATATTAGGCTTAGTACGATAACACAGTAAAAGTCATTGATACATAATTTCTTCCTGTATGTAATTATAGGATATTAAACGATCTTCCCACTCCATATTACGTTAATGATCAGTCCCGGGTGGTGAAAATCAACATCAAACTTATATATGAGCAACCACAAAATACAAATTCTTTCTGCTGATTTGAAAACATGACTGAAATATTAGGCGAATTGTAAATTGCCTATGTAAACGTTTCAATGACTGTTTATACATTGACTATAACATACGCTAGTTTTCTCTGACGAAACAACACGTTCTGCGGTAAAAAGACTGAATTTAATGGATCTGCCTTTGCTACAACACCCAGATCGGCCACTGGTTTCTGAAAAGTATTCAGGAGCTGGTCAGTTACTTTAAGGCGGGTTGAGTCGGCGATCTGAATGGTCAACTAGATATGATACATTACTAAAACGTCCCTGTCCCTTGAGATTAAAACAGACATTTACGGCGACCTTTTCACCCACTGGGAGTATAACAGATTTACTCTCCCAAGCAAGAAAAGCATAGGTATATTTTCACGAATTTAATCTGCTAACTGTAAAATGAGATAACACATGTAATTCAGTAACATCAGTTGCACCCAAATTTCAAAAGGAAAGCAACACATGTCATATACAGCTTATGAAATGTTCAGTAAGTGAAGGCGTGGTTCCCAGCTTGGCTCTGCCTTCAATACACTGTATCTGCTGTGGCCACTATGAGCCTCCCAAACTGCTCTGCACTGAATTGACATTATTATAGGATATTTACATTATGCACATATCCACGTAACTCGTACATGCTCAAGGTCCTGGAGTGTTCCCTTAATCAACGGATGTTGTATTTTTCTGGCATTCCAACTCAACTCCCTGGGGAGTATTCAACTCACGCAGCCTCATTCTCACAAGGTAGCCATTTGCAACTGGTTGAACTGGGACACATAATCACAGTATTTTCTCCAATGGTACTACACGTTACTATACCCTCAACTAGGTGTCTGCACGTGTTCGTGTGTCCACCATTTGATCACCTACCATCGGATGAGTGGGTTCTTTTAAGTGCACAGGGTTGTGTTCTGCACACTAGGGGTGGATTGACATGGATTGAATACGTCTTTAAATTCGACCGTGTGGAATTCTGGCCCATTCTTCTAACGTCCTGGGCGCTGATTGACGTTCACGTCATGGAAGCAGTGTAATGTTCTCATTCTCAGGATACCGAATAGTGGCAAGGCCTGGCGGTCAATGATCGGAACCATGTGAATCCCCAAGATTTCGTGTCTGTACTGAATGGCAGTCAAATTGCCTTAGGCGCACAAAGTTAGATTTCTGCGTGTAGGATATGATCCCCCACATCATAACACTCTCACCACCACATCGTTCAATCTGGGCAAAACGTTCATTTCCGCCACGGCACTGAAGCAGAAAACGTGATTCGTCACTTAACCATGCACGTCGCCAGTTTTTCCAGAATCGAACGTTATAGTACCACTGGACCCGTCGATGTAGTCGTCGCAACACAGAGCCAAAAGAGGGTCTTCTGGCTCGAAGTCCAGCTTCTCGTAAACGACTACGTATGGTTTTAGCCGACACTGTCGAACGGCTGTGACAGTTCGATTCCGCAAATGAAATTGCCGGATGTACCTATCCTGCGCTGCAGTGGTAATCCGAGGTCTACCTCATGGAGGCCGATCTTCCATAGAATTGGTTTGTTGATATAGGTCCCATAAATGGCTGACGTACTCTGGTGAACATTAAAGTAACGTGCAACGGCAGACTGAGACTCTCCAGCTTCCAGACGTCTATTTTAAAGCAGTGAGTCGTGACATAACGATATCCTTTCATTTTGCTGAAAAATGCCAATGACCGTCTGAAAAAATCTCGGCAAAATAGGCAATGTCCCTACTCATGATTCCTCATGCTCGTGCCATTTTCATGCACGTTGACACTTTCGAACGTTAACGTGCATTAAAGTTTCCGAAGATGCGTTTTGCGCTGTGCATTCGTTCCATGTACACAAACTAGCATTATAATGGCGAAATTATAACAAACAGATACTAATTTGGAAAAATATTGAAAATTTCATAGATCATTATCACCTATGCGTTTCATTTTTGGGAGAGCAAATCTGTAACCCTCCCACTAAAACACATGAACTTTCCATGGCTTACAGCTCATCATTGTGGTCTATTGGTGTGGATCTTTGTTTTATTCTTTGATGAAGTAGTCTTCCTAATCTGGACTAGACTAGTAACAGGAGGCTGTGAAGTCTTCCTGATCTGGACTAGATTAGTAACAGGAGGCTGTGAAGTCTTCCTGATCTGGACTAGATTAGTAACAGGAGGCTGTGAAGTCTTCCTGATCTGGACTAGATTAGTAACAGGAGGCTGTGAAGTCTTCCTGATCTGGACTAGATTAGTAACAGGAGGCTGTGAAGTCTTCCTGATCTGGACTAGATTAGTAACAGGAGGCTGTGAAGTCTTCCTGATCTGGACTAGATTAGTAACAGGAGGCTGTGAAGTCTTCCTGATCTGGACTAGATTAGTAACAGGAGGCTGTGAAGTCTTCCTGATCTGGATTAGATTAGTAACAGGAGGCTGTGAAGTCTTCCTGATTTGGACTAGATTAGTAACAGGAGGCTGTGAAGTCTTCCTGATCTGGACTAGATTAGTAACAGGATGCTGTGAAGTCTTCCTGATCTGGACTAGATTAGTAACAGGATGCTGTGAAGTCTTCCTGATCTGGACTAGATTAGTAACAGGATGCTGTGAAGTCTTCCTGATTTGGACTAGATTAGTAACAGGAGGCTGTGAAGTCTTCCTGATCTGGACTAGATTAGTAACAGGAGGCTGTGAAGTCTTCCTGATCTGGACTAGATTAGTAACAGGAGGCTGTGAAGTCTTCCTGATCTGGACTAGATTAGTAACAGGATGCTGTGAAGTCTTCCTGATCTGGACTAGTTTAGTAACAGGAAGATGTGAAGTCTCCTGATCTGGGCAAGACACCATACACTCCGATTCATTCTCCCATGATTGCCTCACTCAATGTGTTCCATAGCAGAGTCAATATATTCATTCTCCCATTCATTTCCAACCTGTGCAATTTTGTTCTATAGCGTATATATAAGAGATGATCTCATGTGAGTAATTGTGAGGATCCCTGTACCCTAGGCGAATTCGTGTAGTTTGTATATCAGTCATTGTTTTTCCCACATCTAAGGCCGGAATTCAAATATCAATAAATCATCCACAGAATAGAAAGAAGCGCTGGGAATAATGATATTCTGGTGAAATTCAACTGCACAAGCATCCCCGTCGCCGGATCCCGCTGTCTGATCAATGAACCTAGGTCTGTTTGACTGAACAAAATTAAGTTTTAACTATTTGCATTAAAATCCTATCGGTTTTGCAAACAAATGAAGGTTAATATGTAAATATACGACCATACTTTTGCGTAATAACATCTCGGAACGAAGGTCTTTCGTGGATGAAAAGATATATGGTTTCAGCAAACTGCAGCTGACACATTGATTAATCTTCCTTGAGTGCAGATGGAGTAGATATCCCAACATGCTAACCATGAGCCTATTGTGCATGTAGCGGCCACACAAAGCCGGTTTATGTACATGCGTAAATTAGTTCTTGACAAGCTCTTACATGACGTGGACGTTGGATGACGTCGTGTTCCAGCCATGTTCACGCAATGTCACATGCAGTTTGGCTGTCTCGTACTCGACACTTGTCATGAGACCAGTGGTTGCATGTGCGACTGAGTTGGGTTAAAGGATATATCAGAGCAAACAACAAAAACCTACTTTCCTCGAACAACTGGTTTAAATTGCAGAGTACTTTTACAGTGATGTTAGATGTGTGCGCAAGCGTGCTGATATGCTTGAAATTCTCACCGCTACAACAAATTAAACATGCAGTTGTCATCAATATATGCTAAGGGTGAAACAATGAAAAAAAAAATCTTTTTCGAAAACTCAAAATTTGAACTGCTTCGCCCATGGGCCATATAGTTACCTAGAAAACTGGATTCAGACCACATCACGAGCAAGAGCGAGTGGACGTTGATGATATGAAATATGTAAATCAAATCTCCTTTGCCCGTACCCAAAGCACCATACAGCGTTTAATCATCTGAAAACAGTCCGCGCCATTGGACTCCCCAGGGTACACGGCTATTCTTCTGGTTCACTATATAGATGATGTAGGAATGCATCGGAACATCAATAAGCCATTACAGTTGTAGCGGTGCTGTGCCTTCTGTTGTCAAATCTCCCATGTAAACGTATCATACGATGGATTTAATACGGATATTACATATGTAGTGCTTAGGTTAAGTGTATGTGTACATGATATATAAAGGTTTTGTTCATTTGATAACGGAAATACTATGGTACACGTTCAAAATGAGGACGTTATTACTATTGCTTCCTCAACAGAAACTACACCTGCCTTGGGGGAGTTTCTGATGGTCGGACTCCGTGACAAGGTTGGTTGTGTGACTTGAGGAGGCGAGGTGCATCACTCATAACACCACTTACTGATGTGTCCGGATCAGAGTCTGTACAAGCCATACTACTATCGTTCAACAAGAAACAAAGAAGGAACACCGCAGATGTTCTACTACATTTACACATCGATCACTACCACATGCTGTCACTATTCCCACACAAGACTTACAACAGGATGCAGATACAAGACTAGGAACTATTCTTGGAGGTTATACTGCTGGACATGCCTTGCACAACAAGCGGTTGCAACCTCTAGGTAACCCGTCACTTAGGCGGCACACAAAACAGTACGAGTGAGTGAGTGAGTGAGTGAGTTGGGTTTTTAGACCGCTTTTAGCAATATTCCAATACTCCGGGGGACACCAGAAATGGGTTTTCACACATTGTCTCCATGTGGAGAATCGAACCCGGGTCTTCCGTGTGACGACGCTTTAACCACAAGGCTACCCCACCGCCCCTAAAACAGTATGAAGTTTAATACTGATCTTAGATATACTATGACACAGGCTGTAACTAAAGTACTGTCGGAAATGCTAGAAAAATGCTTTTTGACTCATATTTAAAATTCAGAGGTATTACAGTTACTTAAATAACAAATATCACTTTGAGAAACATCTACCTAATGTAGACCGAGGGAATAAATCTTGAGACATGCCCTGAAATGTGTTTTTACTGATGAAAATACCAAAAACTTAGAAAAATAAGCGGTAGTGGGACGTTATGTGATACAAACTTGAACTGCCTGTGTTACGTCATCAGCATGCACGGTATCGACAGGTGAAATTGACACCTGAGCACACGCTCGGGCGAGGGGTCATCTCAATAGATGTTTTCTTCAAAATGTTGAATATGTGTACGTATAGTATACGTGTTGGTTATGTAAGGGATCATGTGATATCCACATTTCGCACACCAACAATACCTATATATATATATATATATATATATATATATATATATGTGTGTGTGTGTGTGTGTGTGTGTGTGTGTGTTTGTTTGTTTTGAAATAAACATACGAATTACTGTACATTGGAAAGAATCCTATCACTTGTGTTATCTTATCGATTGATTGTAGAAATGTGCAACGTTTTAATAAATGTTTTGCATGTCAACAGTATATTTCATTGCATATATATGGATGTAATTCGGTCAGTTTAATCTAGTTGTGAACATTGGCCAAAGATTTAACTAAGTCACAGGTGTAGCTTTTTTAGACTATATATATTCTTCTTCTCATAACTTTTGAAGACCGCCCGTCTAAGTACTCCCTTGTCAAAGTTGTCAAGGATGGTTTTGCGTCCCGGTTTTGCTCTTGAGACGGTCCCTATCTTATCTGATTTGTTTACAATATTGTGAACTTGTTGGTAAGACACACCAACAGCTCTACAAGTTCTGTAATAAACCCTTTCTAAACTAACGAAAGGTTTACATCTGTCTTTCACGCAAAAAAAACTTATAAACCTTTACAACAATCGATTGCAAATAGTTGGCCATAGTGGACGCTGTGATAAAGATGTGCATGCATGACGGGAAACTTATTTATCAAGACTTAACATTTATATTAATATTTCTTCAATAAAGAAACGATAATAAATTGAAATAACAGAAACATTAAACATTTATTTGTTTATGAAAAACGCTAATTCATATTTTTACACCGCCTGTATTATTAGCATTAATGTAAAGACTATTTCAGATTTCTTTTGTTGTTTTGGTACCAAATTCTCTCCTGTAAACTGCCCTTTAAATGCATGGGGATGTTAAATCGATTGAAATAAAAATTAGGTACAATATAGGCGAGTTGATATATTGACAACATAGTACATTTATCACCTTTATAAAGATATTAAGGCTGAAAAGCATTTTTCTAGCATTTCCTACAGTACTTTTTTTTTAGTATCAATTTACACCATTGAAGGAAAGCCAGTTATACAGTATTCGGACACTGTATGAACTGAACGGGCTGTTAACACAATTCATTTCTCTGTGTGGTTATAATTTAGAAGCCTTAACGTGTTTCAATATAACCTTCGTACTCAGGGTGGGTGACGGATTGCATCAGTCACCTGTATCTATCAGTGTTATATTCCTGCACACGAACAAGGTACAAGCTAGGAGTGTCTCGTGCTGAATGTAATCCAGATTCGCTCGTCACGCCGAAGGCCCGGGTTCGATTCCCCACATGGGTACAATGCGTGAAGCCGATTTCTGGTGTTCCCCAGCCGTGATATTCCTGGAATATTGCTAAAAGCGGCATAAAACTCAACACACTCACTCACTCACTCACTCACTCACTCACTGTGGTACCATACACAAGTCTTTTACACATTTTTAAACAGGTGAGGAGCAATATCTGTAGTAGCCGTACGTACCTCATCCACTAGCCCACTCTGATAGCGGTGTTTGAGTTGAGACGACGTAGAGTGTCGGCCACAGCATCTTGCCTCGTCCTTCCCCGGAGCCTCATGAAGGCAGATGATGGAATCTTTCCTATCCGTATGTAATTCCTCTTTTCTGCGTCCAGAGAGTAGTGCCCGCCAGAACTTCGACCTATCCTAAGAAAGCGACTGAACGGGCGCCCCTTCTTCTCGGGCAAAAGGTCCCGCTGGGTGTGCGCCGGGGCTGGTGCAATGTCCAGTCGGGGCACCATGTCCCTGGACAATCTGGCATCAGGGATATTATGAGGGTTATTGAAAACCGTACGTAGGAAAAATAAAATTTTGTTGAGGACGTCATCAGTTCGGTCCTGATATACTGACATGTCCTCAAGGCACTGGGGTCCTCTACAGGGTACGGCGTGCGCTGTCGTTAGCACCATGGTAATCAGAATACACGCATCCCGAGAAGACACAGGCAGATGCATAGTTCTTCCTGAAACACGGTAGAAACAGGTTTAACATCTCCAGAATCACCGGCGTTATTGTTGTACACGAGGATGTGACAAGTAAGTATGTTTAAAACGTAATATCCAAGTACGCGCATGTATGAGCATGCGCAATTGCACTATCTAAAATGATTTAACAAGTGTCTTTAGTCATACCCAGAAGTCAATCTGCCAAGGTCACGTCTATACAGACTGACCGAGCTCACACCAGATACACCTTACCTGTTTATGTCCGGTTATAAATCCTGACGGGCAGTGTTTGGGAGGTTTAACAAGCAGACCGGGTTTATATAGTTGTCACAGCAAGACAGGGTATCACAAACACATTTTTCACCTGCTGTGTCGTCAGTGCGTGGTTTGCAGATAGCTATTGCCACGTCATATGTCATTCTTATTGGCAACGACTCGACAGCCTGCAAATATGAGCCAAACACACACCCGGGAGCTAAATAGTAATGAAATTAAGCAGACATTCTCTTCTTTCATACAAAGTGTATACATCCGATTGACTCTGATTCTGTCTAACACATCGCGCCTCGGGATAAATAGGGTACTTTCGAGATCATCATTTAGATAATGATAAACTCTTAACATGCAAGTATCTCTTATAACATATTAATGACTTGTCGGCAGTCCTCGTAGACTGATACTCGACACTGCATGTTGTTCTTTTTACCAATGAAACAGTATAATATCAGATACCATAAGACAGCGTGTGTTATGTGTGTGTAAATGAAACTCAGTGCACCGACTCACATCCGACTCCTTGTACCCCCTGATGACGCACGACGCAGAGCTGACGTATACAGCTGACAACCATTACCCTGCCTGTGTCACAGCGGGGCATGTGTAGCGTAGGCACAGTTCTTCATCAGACTGGAAGGTGACAGGAATTGTGTCCAAAATAGAATGTTGTATTTAAAAAAGGATTATCCACTGTCCTCACACCCGCACACATTCAAATAGTAGAATATGCCACGTCAGTGATACAAGTACACCTAACAAGTTGTATTCTGTACTGTAGAGTGTTTTGGGATGGGCAGTATCCCGTATTAGGAATATACGTAGAATCTTTCAGTATCTTAGACTATTGTTTTGATAAAGATGAGTAATAGATTCTTTTAGAAATCAGAGGGCGTACAATCTCTTATTCGTCTTTCAAAAATAAGGAGCGTCTTAAAAAGGATAGAATACAGGGTAAATTATCAATCTTAATCAACGAGGATCAAACAGGTTTTATGAATAGCAGGTATATTTGCAACAATATTCTGTTATATGATGCTATAGCATATACTGAGGAACATAATGTTCCTGGTGTGCTCTTACTAATAGATTTTGAGAAAGCATTTGATTCCATTGCCTGGTCATTCATTCACAAGTTTCTTGCCTTCTGGGGATTTGGAGAACAGATTAGGAAGTTTATATCAGTTTGTTATAAAAACATTAAAAGCTGTATGTCTATTAATGGTCAGGCATCAACATGGTTTGATGTTCAACGTGGCTGTAGACAAGGAGACCCATTGTCCCCTTATATTTGTATTCTCTGGGCCGAGATTTTGGCTATTTTGATCCGGTCCAGTAAGGATATAAATGGTATCTTGATAAATATTGTATTGCTTGTCTTGATTTCTTTGCTAAGATTTCAGGACTTAAAATTAATTACAGTAAAACACAGGTGGTATGGCTTGGTAGCATGACAGGTTGTAAGGACAAATTCATGGCATATCGTCCCGTTATGTGGAACCCTGAGACGTTTAAAATATTAGGTATTCTGTTTTGTACTGACTTTGTATGACTCAACTAAACTTAAAGAATAAGCTTCTTGAAATAAAAATGATTATCAACAGATGGATGAGAAGAATTGTAACACCAATGGGCAGAGTAGCAAATCTTTACTAGTATCTAAAGTGAACTACTTGTTGTCACTTCCCGGCCCATCAGAAGAGTTTCTTGCTTCGTTGAATAATATTCTTTTTAAATTGTTATGGAGTGGAAAGAGAGACAGAGTTAAGCGTACTAAAGTTTGTCAACCTGTGAGAAATGGTGGCTTGGGTATGGTCGATATCTTTATGTATGCTAAGGCCCATAAGGTGTGTTGGATTAGACAGCTCACTGGTGCAAGCAATCCTAAATGGAAGCAACTTTTTCAAGCAATTTACCCATTCATGGATTATATAAATATATTTGGTGCATCTTACTTCGAAGAAAAAGTAAAACTGCTTCATCTCTTTTGTTCATTTTGACAAGAAAGTAAAACCAGATTTATTAGCGAATTTTTAACAGAGCCAATATTCTATAACACACATATTAAAGTTAATGATAAACCTGTTTTTATGAAACAGTGGTATGAGAAAGGTGTCACTCATATAATAGATTTTTTTATGAGAATAAAGAAATTTTATCATTTGAAGAATTTAAAGAAAGGTACCATACTTCCACACTTGTTTTTGATTTTATGGTATTGTCAACAGTATCAAACAATATTTGAAGTTTCTTACTTTAGATAGAGGTCAATCTGACACTGTTTTAGATTATAGATGTACACTGCAGAAGTTGCATAGTCAGAAATCAGGGGCAAAGCATATGTATTGATATTTTCTGACAGAAGATCAGTTAAAGTGGGAAGCACTGTTTGATAATCTTAATTGGAACAGTCTGATTCGAACAACACAATATAGAATCATACATAGAATGCATACAACCAATACTTACTTACTTAAACTGAAGTATACAGAGAATGATTTATGTACAGTTTGCCAAACTCATAGTGAAACAATTACCCACTTGTTGTGGGGTTGTAGGTTTACCCAGTTATCTTGGAATGATCTCTGCTCGTGGATAAAGAAATGTTCACATATATGCAACATGAACCTTAGTAGAGAATTGATATTGTTTGGTGTAAAAGAAAGCATTGTTACGGACAGAATTTTGTAATTTATTCTGTTGTTTGCAAACTTTTTTATATGCAAATGTAAACATCAGAAATGCAAACCACAGTTTAAAAACATTTCAAAGGAACTCTTTGTCAGATATAAAAAAGAAAAAGACATATCCTTAAGTACTGCTGATAAATGTCATCGGTCTTGGATGTTGTATCATATTTTCTTCTCTTCAGAAGAGCAGCAATAGTAAAATGTCCTATTCTTTTGTGTAATTTTCATGCCTAAGACCCAAAAATATAATCCGAAGTCTTATGTCAGATATTAAAGGGCCTTGTGTTTTATGGATTGTATGTATGTGTGTGTGTGTGTGTGTGTGTGTGTGTGTGTGTGTGTGTGTGTGTGTGTGTGTGTGATTTGTGTGTGTGTGTGTGTGTGTGTGTGTGTGTGTGTGTGTGTGTGTGTGTGTGATTTGTACTAAAATTCACCTAAGTAAACTGTAAAGTACTGATTACATCAAATATGATACTAAAATATAAAATATTTCCTCTATGTCAATGACCTTCATTTCCCTGGCATGAAGGTCAATGCTCTGTAACAGGGGTGGATGAAAAAATGTTTAAAAAAAAAAAGATGAGTACAAGAATTATTACTGAAGTTTATCCATATTCCCAATAAGTATTTCTGACTTGCTCGCCACTTGACCTGCCTGTAGTACCTGACTGACCCTTTTTAACGTGCATCTTTATCTGTATGCAGAATGCTATTCATTTTATAGATAATATAATAAAATTACTATGCATTGTATATATACATAATGTTTATTACACAGACAAAAAGTGCAACATACTATACTTTGTTCATATAGGTACCGAATATTATGCATTTTTTCCGCGCTTCCTTCTTTCTAAAACAGGCATTGTGTATTCATAGCTTCGGCATGAGAGCCGTGCTAATTTAGATTTGTCAGTTCCGCTTGGAGTAGGCCCCATTGCTAGGTGTGTGCTCGAGGTACAGGAACCCCTTCCTCTATACAACGGTCGTGGCGAAGTGGGTGAAGTCAGGAGGTGACTTGGCTCATCACTTCCAGCCTGCTGATGGCGATCGCTGTAGACTGCTTTGGTTCATCGTGTTTACCTTGTGCACTTGTGGAGCTGTTCCCATCTTGTGGAGGTAGACTCCATCGGCCAAGGACTCAAAGTGGGCTTCAGTATGACAACGGGGAAGATCCCAGACAATGTTGGGTGAGTAATCTTCCCTGCTTTACACCATTGGATGTGTTCAAAGCCTCAGGAGACAAGCTGTCGAACTCAATGGAGGCTTTAATGTCCTTTAGTGACTGGATCATCCTACTGAAGCAAACTTGGCACACTCTGGGATTCGGGATACACACTACAGTTTCTGTACAATACCAATGCAATGCTCAGCAAAATAAACATCCAGATATAGCTATCTCAAACCTTTTCTATCAACTTCCCCTGGCCACTGGCCTCCATTCTGAGCACCAACTCGGAAACATCCTCTCGACGGCCATGAACTGTGAACGGATTTCTTGTCCTCCTTCTCCTTCCCTGGCAGGCATTGTATCGCTCCCATCTCTCGATATGTTTGCCTCATTCGCTGCTTGCGATAGATCTCAATACCCCGGATGATCCAGGTGCATGCAACATAACCTTGGTTAATGGTAGCTTAAACCATTTAATTCACATGAATCTACAAATGACCTAATACACCACTTGTGAATGCTCATCATTTGCTAACGATGTAAGACGTTCGTGCCCTGGATCTGGCTTTCTACGGCTTGTGAACAGATGGAAGTCTGACGAAGCAGATCAGAAGAAGAAGGTGGGTGCCTGCTGGATTGCAACCATGGCAATTCCAGATTTGTGCATTACCGCACTGTCCTTATGGAAACGCACTTTTCTCTCGATTTCCCAACTGTCTAATTTCGTCGCGTAACTGCCTTCAAAGTGCAGCATCATATATACTTCGTCTATTTTCATCCTTACATCCACTATACTGACACCCTCGCAATCTGCAAACATGAAGACCCCAACACGTGCCTCCTTTGATGTTAGTGCTTTCAAACGCTTTAGATGTGATTGTTGTTTGGACTGGTTGTGGTGAATCCAGGTTTCATTCATAGTCACAAGTCTTTTGCAGGAACCTTTCAATTACATCAGTTTCAAACAGAGCTAAAGTGTGCCTTGTGCAGTTTTTGTTCAGATGTCAGAAGCTATGTAACCCAACAGGCTGTTACATTCTTCATTGCCTAAGTGTCAGTGTTAATGGAATGTGCTCTCTCCTGGGAAATGCCAACTGAGCTAGCAACATGACCCTCAGTCATTCGCCGGCCAGTCATCACCACGTCGTGGAATCTCGGGATCATTTCTGAAGACAATTACGGAGAGGGCATCCTTTCTTGGTGTTGCATTACTATCTTCTTCGATGGTGTTGTCACAGTGAAACAATTTTCGCAGCTGTTTGCGGGGATACCTCTAAGACATCATGTAATGTCTTCGGGCTTGGTTATAAATAAATATTTTCAGACAAATCAATGATTAATTAGACTCATGTGACAACCTTAAACATGCATACTAGTTGTAAAAACATTACAACCAAATATATATACTCCATACACGTGGTATCAGTATGTTCGGACTGAGAATAGTTTTATGTCAGGGAACAGATGCCTTGTCAAACGACTGTCATTCATCGCGGCCCTGCTTATTACCTTGCCTTAGACAGACTATGCTACCAGATATGGCTGTTTGTCCTAACTATCTATATAGATAAGTCTTTCTCATGTATCTTACATGTCTCCAGGCATTTACAGACAGCAACGTGCACCAATTGACATTTCAGAGGTACTCTTGATCCTAGAACAGTAATCTGATCAAATGATATATCATGTTGAAGTATGAAAACAATACCATATTAAGTGACATCACACAATGTTATGATGGTTATGAAGGGAGGAAGGGTGATAGTTGTAGAACCGTGCTCATGGCTTTGTGTCCTTGAGACTGACATGTATGAAATATATAAACCGTCGTTGGGGTATATAAACATGTTAAAACCACGCTTTTAATACATGATCTTGTTCATATAGTGTTTACCTCGATTAGAGTTATCTTACAGTTTTCCCGGTTGCCATGGCGATAGCAACAGGTTATAAACGGGAAATTACTCTCCGCCCCTTTAGCGCGCATTATTATGGTAAAATGCTGCAATAGTTCATTAAGGACTTAAGGACATTTAATTCTGACTTGTAAATTAGGTATAAATCTTAATACCATATCTACAATTACAACAGAAGCTGCTGGTTTCTCAACGTACGAGTATAAATGCTCTTTGAACGAGATTACAACCTTTGGCTGTGGCACTGATACACTGCACGTTGTTATAGCCATGTTCTTTATAACATTCAAGACAAAGCACACACTAGTTTCATTCGTACACAACGCTTGAGAAATCATCTTTCACTTACGTGTTACAAGAAGCGACGCTACACTGCCCCGGAATACGTCTACTGAGGTGTCACGATATGGATGAAATATTGCCGATGTGACTTTAAATTTCAACTCACTCACTCACTACTGACGTGTCTGGAAACAGCGACGTTACACTGCCCCGGAATACGTCTACTGACGTGTCTGGAAACAGCGACGTTACACTGCCCCGGAATACGTCTACTGACGTGTCTGGAAACAGCGACGTTACACTGCCCCGAAATACGTCTACTGACGTGTCTGGAAACAGCGATGTTACACTGCCCCGGAATACGTCTACTGACGTGTTTGGAAACAGCGACGGTACACTGTCCCGGAATACGTCTACTGACGTGTCTGAAAACGGCGACGTTACACTGCCCCGGAATACGTCTACTGACGTGTCTGGAAACAGCGACGTTACACTGCCACGGAATACGTCTACTGACGTGTCTGGAAACAGCAACGTTACACTGCCACGGAATACGTCTACTGACGTGTCTGGAAACAGCGACGGTACACTGCCCCGGAATACGTCTACTGACGTGTCTGGAAACGGCGACGGTACACTGCCACGGAATACGTCTACTGACGTGTCTGGAAACGGCGACGGTACACTGCCACGGAATACATCTACTGACGTGTCTGGAAACGGTTACGTGACACTGCCCCGGAATACATCTACTGACGTGTCTGGAAACGGCGACGTTACCACTGCCCCGGAATACATCTACTGACGTGTCTGGAAACGGCGACGTTACACTGCCCCGGAATACGCGAAGGAAACAACTGCTAATTCCACGTGAACGTCAAAAAACTGTCTTAACAGTTCACAGTATTGGAGGATAACATCTGGCAATCCACTTGGCAAATACATCTGACAGAACAACTTGAAACATACGTAACAACGTATCCCAATGGTATATGTTGAGTAAATATAGAGGTACATTAAACGAGTTCCTGTTAATACCATTTTGGAATACAGTGAGTGTACTGTATATATACTTTACATATGTAATAAAACGGTATCTCACGAGTGCGATTACATCTAACTTCAACGTTAGAAAAAGACGCCCTTAGTATAGAAAGCGAAAAGAACATTTATAGTCGATGAATGCGACCAAGTGCTACGAACAAGTGTCAGTAAGCTGTTCTCGATTACTTTTCGATAAATCAATTGATTTCTTTGTTGATAAGAAAATATGGAACCCACCCAACAGTCAACTGTTCAAAGATCTGTGGCTTGGTCAGAAAACACCAGCAATGGGCGTCAAGGACCGTCAGCGTTCTGGTCCAACACGAGTTACATCTCCTTGCGATGATATAGCCCTTCATCAACATACGTCATCCGTTCATGTCAAGTGGCGTGTTAAAAACATCGTCGTTTGTCCAACAGAACGGTCAGAAATCGCCTATAACCCGGCCGGGTATAGAACCATTGCTGTCACCAGAGCACAAAGCGGCACAACAAAGTTAGTGTTAAACTTGACGTCACTGAAATTTGAGGTCATGGGAAAGGGTCCACTAGTCAGACGAAAGTTGATGATTGGTTCATGACTGATGGCCGAGCTCGCGTTTGCTGCCGCAGCAACACTGCATATCAACACCGGAATATCTTGGGGCAAGTTGACGGGGGTTCATTGATGGTGTGACGTCGTGCAATATGACTCTAAACTTGACCTTGTGATGATCCGACAAAATCTGAATGGACAACGTTGCATGCAAACACAAGGCCCGCCCGAAGTCCAGATCTCAATCCCATAGACTATGTTTGGAACTTTATGGGTCTCAGAATACGCCAGAGAGTTCCTCCAGTACGGAATCTTGATGTATTGGGACAAACCCTCCATGGAGAATGGAAGCAATACCTCAACGTCAGATTCAGCGTCTGATACAGTCAGTGAGGAGGAGTGTCAGTTTTTGCAGTTGGCGCAGGTTACACCAGATGCTGACATTGTGATCTGTTATTAACACTTAGGTAATGCTTCAGGATTGTGTGCCAGGATTTGGAAAATGACTGCACTTGTTAACGTCACACGACCATAGTTATTAGCACTACAGAATGAGTCAAGTTTTCGTTAGGTTTGCTATGAATATACTCCAGTTTTCCGTTCTTTTACGTTCAGTATTGCCATTCGATTATTCCCTGACGGACAATTTGTCCAGATATTAAGTTAAACAGAGGTTTGGATAAGTTCCTTTGCTACGATTAATGGTAACATATTGATAAATGAAAAGTATGGGATGTTGTGGAACTGTTTTTCATGAGAATGTATTGAATATTGACTTCCAAAGTTGTATAAATGATACTTTTGTAGACTGACACGTTCTCGGTAACCGTGGATATACTACACACAAGACACAGATGGTTGTAACGGATGAGGAATTGCTGACGTATTTTGCAACAAGCATCTATATTTCCGCTTAATCCTGATGTGTTTTGACGTTCACTGAGTTGCATCTCCATCCATTTCGCGTCAACCACCACCACCACCACACTTCACTCTGCTGTTTTCCCCTTATGACTACACCCGGGATTTTAAATGGCTGGCGTAAGTGTTTGACACGCTCATAAAAGGTAACCCACTACAAAATCCAATTGAGACCAGGTGTCTTCGCAGTCGGTAAGTATCGTAGATGAGTTAACGGCATACTTTTCTGACATATCTATGACTGGATAGCAGATTTATCATAACAGAAAATCCTTGCGATATCGATAGCGAACTATAGCCTTCGACACATCTGGAATAACAGACAGAACCTGTGTGACAGTTATGTGTGAATGAGAAGGGAAACTAAGCGTCTGCTGAGCGTATTATCAAGGATTTTACAGGCGAGTAGTTAGGAAGGTGATGGTGTTGACCGTGGACAGACTGTTTCCACCGAGGTGATGGTGCTGCTCTCAGAACAACAAGTGTGTTGTTTTGTGTGGAACTGAAATACATTTCACAGAGCTGGAACTACCTGTCGATGGGTGCATAAGTACTCTACAACATGTTCATACGGTTGATATCAAAGTTTGCCTGGTAAAAGCGGACACTTCACATATCGTAACTTCATCCTTTCAAGATGACTCTTCTTCCTATGCCTATTCACGAGATAATGACATGAATGTCCTGGGATGGTCAGCTCAGTCTCCTAAACTAAACATATTGTCTACTGACAACGTGAGAAACAACGCTCAGGTATAGCGTAAGCTTGAATCTAAGGGTTCTATGCCACAGGTTAAAATGTGCTTTATGATGAATGTACTTTCACCTTCTTTGCACAGTATTTGTTGTGCCGACGATCAAATTTATAAGTTCCCAAAAGGCCCAATTTACATGTATTTCACAAATATCACAAGTAGCTCTGCGTAGTATTTACGTAGCCACGCGGAAATTGTCAATTCTGGTAACATTCTTGCTCACGTTAAGATGTAATTTTGCCAGGGAAAGTGAATGACTTCGAAATCGTTGTATGTACAATATGTCTGAGTTGTACACTCTCTCCGCATTTGTTCCAGTGGTTGATCTTAGGAAGCTGCAATAGCGCACCGACGGATGGAACAACGTGTGTCTGTGAATCTTTGGTGTTTTGTGAACGAAAGGTCTCTATCCGGATTTGCCCATTGCTACTGACTCCCCCAGTCGCCAAACATAATCCCCCCGGTACCTGATGATATTATATTCTGTTTTGAAACAGAGGTGTATTATGTTGAAAAAGGTGAGTAATATGTGGCAAGAAAACAAACACTGTCAGTGTGAGCTTAAAATGTATTTAACAGAAAATGAACTTGCATTTGTATATGTTGTTTATGACACGGATTTGTGTCAATGGTTCTCTTGATTTACACCCGCAGGTCTGGTTATCTGGTTATAGCCCCGTGGTTGGTTGGGGGACTTGGTATGTCACATGAGGGGTGCAAGTGTTGTGACCAGCAGTAGGCCGCTGACGAGGACGCCCGGGCTACATCCAGAGTCCATCTGGGCAACATCAGTTGTGTTGACCAAGTCCACTTCCGTCACGTTAGCTCCAGCCACACCCGTCACGTCTTTGTCGACAACACCTGACGTTTCTTCCTCGACAGCACTTGGTTCGTCTTTTGTCCTCAAATTGGATTTGGCTTCTTCCTCGACAGCACTTGGCTCATCTATTCTTCCCAAATTGGAGTTGGCTATACGAGAAGAAAACGTATGTTTTTATTTACAACACATTCTTCATCTATCTATCTATCTATCTATCTATCTATCTATCTATCTATCTATCTATCTATCTCTCTCTCTCTCTCTCTCTCTCTCTCTCTCTCTCTCTCTCTCTCTCATCTCATCTCATCTCATCTCATCTCATCTCATCTCATCTCATCTCATCTCATCTCATCTCATCTCATCTCATCTCATCTCATCTCATCTCATCTCATCTCATCTCATCTCATCTCATCTCATCTCATCTCAGAGATGGGGTGGGGTTGTCTGCTAGGAAGGTCCAAGGTAACGTAGCTCTTGAACTTTTACCACTTTCGTGCAACGATATGGTGTGCTAAACCTGGATATAGTCAGGGGGAACGTGAACTCGACCGACGATAAACAATATCTGGCATCCCTGGGGGACTCCTCCCTACGAAGCAAACCGAGGAGCCGTAGGTCATCCTGATACCTGAGGAAGTAGTCGTAGAGATCACTGTTGTTGTGGTGGGAGTGGTTGTAGTGGTTGTAGTGGTTGTAGTTGTGGTGGTGGTGGTGGTATCAGACACACATTCGCTCTTCTCTGTAAAAACAAACATAAAAACGTGGCTCACCAATATGAAGTGCTACCACAGAAGTATATTGAACACCGGACACCTAACCACCTTCACCAATATGTGTATCTTTAAACCACTTGTCACGACGACTATCCAACTTGCCTCATCGTAATCACTACCTCAAAAAAATCTAGATACATATGTAAATCGTAACCAGATATTAAGCAAATCTAGATACTTAGTACATATCTGCATCGTGACCACCAGTTGAGAAAAACAAGCAACAATCCATTCTGACTTACACATATCGTGACCATCGCTCATGAAAATCATGCGTTCTCACTTACCTGTATTCCTCGCAAGAAAGGAGGATGAAGGCAGCCGCTGTCACACGCAAGTGCGATAAACCATTCCGACAAACTTGGAATCAAAACCAGAAAAGGTATCTCAGCAGCCATTCATGAAAATCCAAAGAGATGCCCGATCCCTTCTACATGTATATCGCAATCGACATTCCACATACACACCAATCTCTCACTTAGAAGAAGACGCACGTTTACTACTTACCAACACTTATAGAAGCCTGTGACAAAGTCCTGATTCCTGAGAATGTGATTGGGTCAACATCCTTTGTGTCTGCCCGCAGAATCTCGTCCTCACCTACCTGTAACCCCAATCCAAATGTGATCATCCGATTTTCCCATGACGCCCAAAACCATTGTCCTCTCCCACACATAGAGATACCAGCTGACCCGCTGCCAAGGGCTTCCGTTGCATAACTTATTGCATATGTGGTTTTCCCTTGTCCCGGGAGAGTTATTGTAAAGTACGGGACTGTGTAACTGTACACAGAAGACAGGAAGAAGTAACTTTCGCCACACGTATCCAAAGATAACACCATCGCTGAGCACCCGGTCAGATTGACGTTCTTGTCATGCGTGATGGACACGATGTCCTCGGGCCCCTGACTGTAAGTCACACTCTCCACAGTGCAGGCTGAAACACACAGGCGTTATCTTTATACAAGAGGCATGGTTCACATGTAGCATGCAAATGACGTCCAACAGACACTAAACCAGAGACTATAGGCACATTACCCAGTGCTTCTTCCTGTATGTACTACAAATACCGGTTTTGTCGTACCAATAGCCCTATACTGTCCCTTATCAGAGGCGACCTGCGACCTAACAACATAAGAGTCTGATATCGTAAGACGTATTGCGACCTAACAACATAACAGTCTGACATTGTAAGACGTATTGCAACCTAACAACATAACAGTCTGACATTGTAAGACGTATTGCGACCGACCTAACAACATAAGAGTCTGATATTGTAAGACGTATTGAGACCAATAACAACACAACAGTCTCATATTGTAAGACGTATTGCGAACTAACAACATAAGAGTCTGATATTGTAAGGCGTATTGAGACCTATAACAACACAACAGTCTGATATTGTAAGACGTATTGAGACCTTACAACATAAGAGTCTGATATTGTGAGACGTATTGAGACATAACAACACAACAGTCTGATATTGTAAGACGTATTGAGCCTAACAACATAAGAGTCTGATATTGTAAGACTTATTGAAACCTTACAACATAAGAGTCTGATATTGTAAGACGTATTGAGACCTATAACAACACAACAGTCTGATATTGTAAGACTTATTGAAACCTAACAACATAAGAGTCTGATATTGTAAGACTTATTGAAACCTAACAACATAAGAGTCTGATATTGTAAGACGTATTGAGACCTAACAACATAAGAGTCTGATATTGTAAGACGTATTGAGACCTAACAACACAACAGTCTGATATTGTAAGACGTATTGAGACCTTACAACATAAGAGTCTGATATTGTGAGACGTATTGAGACATAACAACACAACAGTCTGATATTGTAAGACGTATTGAGCCTAACAACATAAGAGTCTGATATTGTAAGACGTATTGAGACCTAACAACACAAGAGTCTGATATTGTAAGACGTATTGAGACCTAACAACACAACAGTCTGATATTGTAAGACGTATTGAGACCTAACAACACAACAGTCTGATATTGTAAGACGTATTGAGCCTAACAACATAAGAGTCTGATATTGTAAGACGTATTGAGACCTAACAACATAAGAGTCTGATATTGTAAGACGTATTGCGACCTAACAGCATAAGAGTCTGATATTGTAAGACGTATTGAGCCTAACAACATAAGAGTCTGATATTGTAAGACGTATTGAGACCTAACAACACAAGAGTCTGATATTGTAAGACGTATTGAGACCTAACAACACAACAGTCTGATATTGTAAGACGTATTGAGCCTAACAACACAACAGTCTGATATTGTAAGACGTATTGAGCCTAACAACATAAGAGTCTGATATTGTAAGACGTATTGAGACCTAACAACATAAGAGTCTGATATTGTAAGACGTATTGCGACCTAACAGCATAACAGTTTGACATTTTGTTATATGTCTCCTTCCCGTCTTCTTTCTTCTCCTCCTTGGCAGTTGGTTAGGCCCAAAGTTGACCTAACATTGACCACATTTACAAAATCAGAAACTAATGAATTGCAGTATAAACAAAAATTTAGTCAAATAAGAAATAAATATAATACATGTAAATCCTTATTTACAGATGGATCCAAGGATGTTGGCGCTGTAGCTTGTGCCACTGTCATTGGATCCAGAACAATATCTTCTCGATTGCCTGATAACAGCTTTATTTTCACAGCGGACGCTAACGCCATATTGACAGTCTTAAAATATATTAATACACACCCTAAATATAACAATACATCTGACTCTATTTCTTGCCTTCAGGCGATTAAAAATCTTTCTTGCAAACATCCACTTTTAATAGAAATTATTGAATTGTATAATGATCTTGCTACTGGCCAATACGACATCGTCCTCTGTTGGTTACCACGTTGGCATTTCTGGGAACACAATGGCCGATCTTACTGCCAAGGCAGCACTTAACAAATCTGTGACACCACTTCTTATCCCGTACTCTGATTACAAGCTACCATTAGATCTTATATTCGTGATCTGATGCAGAAGAAGTGGGACACTCAAGTAGGTATTAATAAATTATATGCAATAAAACCGTATATTGGTTACACCTACTTGGGTTGTCAGTCCAGATTTGAAGGGGTCATCATGCAACGATGTCGTAATGGCCTCACAAGATATACCTATTGAAAGGTGAGGATCCTCCGTTTTGCATCCCTTGTGATGAAAGAATCACGGTCAAGCATGTTCTGCTTGACCGTGTTGAATATTCCATCACAAGGGATAACTATTTCAAATCACGAACTATGGAGGATCTTTTTAATAATATAAGTTCTCATTTAATTATTGCATTTTAAAAGAATTAGATTCATTAAATGATTTGTAAATAGATAAATATTTTATAATTGGTAGTTTAGATTAGTAACTGAGATTTTTAGTGGCTGTACCCTCAAAGGGGGTTGAAGTATTGTAAAATTATTGTCCCCCTGAGAGGGTATGTAAGTCCCAAAACATTCAAAGTCAATTTAAATCTATCCAACCTTTCTAATCGTAAAATATGTGTGTTTTTAATGTATGGCTAAATGTGTCTAAACTGCTAACGGCTGAAGGGATGGTGTAAATCCAGCTAGGGTCCATGCAGGAAGCATTGTCCCTAGTATGGTGATCTACCTTCAGTTGTTGGCAATCTATAGCCGGTTTTTACATTGTCTTGTCATTTCTAATTAACATTTTTCAGATTTAATTACTAGTTTTAAATGGCTATCTATGATACACTAGTAGTTTTACTGTTCTTCGTCAACAGGTTTTAATTTCTAATTTTATTGATATATGATATAATCCGTAATTGTTCTCGTCACTATATGGCTGAAATATTGCCGATGTGACGTTAAATATTAACTCACTCACTCTGACATTTTGTAATAACATTTGTCTAATTATGCTCACGAGCTATAGATATAGATGATAGATAGATATAGATATAGATATAGATAGATAAACATAGATGGCGCTGCACCGTAGCGACACGCATGGTTACAGCTCTCCATGCCAGAAGAAAGACTGTGTTATTGTCTCGGATGAGTCATCATCATAAACGGATACAGTTTTGAAGTACTAACCACGGAGAAGATGTAAGCGGAAATGGAGTTGCGTCGCACTGGCAGTAACCTGTTTTTTGCAACAGATTACTTCCGTAGCGACCAGTGGCGTCTTTGACAATCAACATGGCCGTTCCGGCCGTTACGACGCGACTCGCTTTAGGGGGGACCAGCTTATTCAATTCCAAGGATTCAATGATGTAAGTCATTTGAAAATTGACCTGCTACCGGAATGTTCATGCAACAATAATAATAGTGATAAAGGAAATAACACTTCCAAGCCCAAGCGAGGAAAGAGAGGGGGGCTTCGACAAAAGGTGAGGACAGACCCTCTCTCCCAACAATCATTGTCAAATGTCAGAAGTCTACGTCGCCAAATAAATGAAATTGAGGCTTGTGTAAAGTATGTGTATGAGTTTCGAGAAATCTGTCTCCTGTGCTTTACGGAGACATGGTTGAACGAAACTGTGGACAACACAAGTTTGGAACTCAGTGGATTCGGATCGCCGATGCGGCTGGATAGAGATGCGGCAAGTACCAGGAAACGTGTTGGAGCAGGTGTGTGTATTTATGTAAACGAACGCTGGTGCGAGCAACACGTGGTTCGAGAATCTATCTGCAACAAGGACTTTTGTGAGTTTCACTCAGGTCATATTATCTTCCTAGAGAATTTGGACAAGTTTTTGTGAC
Organism: Haliotis rubra; assembly: GCF_003918875.1. Lineage (NCBI taxonomy): Eukaryota > Metazoa > Mollusca > Gastropoda > Lepetellida > Haliotidae > Haliotis > Haliotis rubra. The sequence continues at coordinate 545,565 of NW_025767343.1, read as the reverse complement.
CACTGTATGTGTTCCGCCGGATGCCAATGTGAAACTAGCGGCTGACACTATTCACACCACTATGGACAAACTTAATGATTTTTCACCAGAGGCACCAATATTCATACTCAGAGATTTCAATGCAGGTGACTTAAAACATGTTCTGCCATCATACCATCAGTATGTGAAGTGTCCGACAAGATCTAGAAAAACTATAGCTATGGTGGTGTGAAAGACTTTTGCAAAGTCTCCGATGGGGACTTCTGATCACAATGCTGATTATTTAGTTCCTTTGTATCGTCAAAAATTTAATTCAGAGAAGCCAGTCTTAAAATATGTAAAGTCATGTACAAAAGATTGTTGAGAGCAGTTGAGAAGATGTTTTGATTGTACAATATGTTTGAACATACTAGTGATAATTTGAATATGTTTACAAATACTTTAACTGATCATATAAATGTCTGTGTAGAAAACATTGTGCCAGTCAAATGTATTAAAATATTACCTAATAACAAGCCTTGGGTAACTAAAGAGTTCAAATCAGTTTTAAGTGAAAAGAAAAGGGCTTTTTGTGCAGGGGGCAAGGTCAAGGTTAAAGAGATTCAGAAAGAGATTGCTTGTTTCACAAGGAAGTGTAAAGATGAATACAAAACAAAGATTGAAAGACAATTGTCTGTAAACAATTTACGTAATGCATGGAGTGGCATAAAAACTATCATTGGATCAACTATTAGGCCTCGACAGTTGGAATCCAGCGACGACATATCTTTTTCAAATGATTTAAACTCCTTCCAATCCCGATTTGATGCTGGAAATGTTTCAGATGAAAGGCAACTTTTATTGGAATCGCTTCCACCTAGTGAAATGTTAAATATATCGACAGATGATGTGATTAATTCATTCGCTAAGATAAATCCACATAAATGCTGTGGGCCTGAAAACTTGTTTGGGATTGTTCTTAAGGAATGTAGAGTGCAACTGGCTGTTATTTGTTTTCAAACGCTATTTCAGAAATAATGAATTCTCATAATGTTCCCATTCTTTGGAAAACCTCTAAAATTGTTCCATTGCCAAACAAGAAAAATCCGTCTGTTAATAATGACTTCAGACCACTGGCCCTAACCTCTTTTACCATGAAATGTTCAAAACGCATTGTTAATACCTTGTGTTGAATGAAGTCAGCCATGTTCTTGACCCATTACAATTTGCATACAGAGCAAGGCGTGGGGTAGATGATGCAACAATCACTCTATTAAACAATATCTATAAGCATTTAGAAAACTATGGTACTTATGTGAGAATAATGTTTGTGGATTTTTTTCATCTACCATTAATACTATTCAACCTCATTTTATTAATTGATAAACTTTTCAGAATTAATGTTAATTCTAACATCATCAAATGGATTAATTCATTTCCAGTTAACACACAACAATTTGTCCAGGTTAATAAGGTGAAATCATCAATTGTAAACACATCAACTGGCGCTCCACAAGGTTGCGTTATTTCACCAATTTTGTTTATATTGTACACCAATGACAGTGTATCCAACACAGAAACATGTTTTACAGTTAAATTCGCTGATGAAGCTGCATTGGTAGGCCTTGTTAGGGAATCAGAACTTAGTTACATTAGCTGAAATTTCAAAATTTGTAGAATGGTGTACATCAGACTTTTTATTTTTGAATGTGCAAAAGTAACGATCATAGATTTTAGAAAAGTTAAGTCAACAATAAATGCTGTAAGTATTGAAGACATTGAAATAGAAAGAGTAACTGAATACAAATATTTGGGCACTGTCTTAGATTCAGAACTCTCCTGGAACGAAAACACAGAGAAAATAGATAAGAAAGGACAACAACGCTTGCATTTTTTGTGGAAGTTGAAACATTTTAAAATCGACCAAACTATCATGATGTGATTTTACAAAACCTTTATTCAAAGTGTCATAACCTTTAATTTCTTGAGTTGGTTCGGGAACCTGTCTGTCCAGAATAAAAACAAACTCTCAAAAGTCGTAAATACTGCGTCTAAAATTATTGGGCTTCCTATCAGCAGTTGTTATGAGCAGCAAATTTGAAAAAAGGCAAACAAAATTGATCCTACTCACATACTTTTTTCGACATATTCACCATTACCTTCTGGACGCAGGCTGCGTATGCCGACTTTCAGAACATACAGAAATCGCCACTCATTTGTTCCAGCCAGTATTAGGTGTATAAACAACACATTCTATGAACAGCTTGTCTTCCAACTGTCCAAATTCTAGTCAGTATCAAAGTTTGTGTACTAAATTGATGTATTTATATCCTGATTATTATAAACACTAGTAACTGTTTATGATTATCATTTGCAATGTTACATATGTCTGCCTTCTGAAAGAAAAACTGGAGAACTGCATATTATGCAAAACACATTTCCCGTGGGATAGTAAAGAAATGATCTTATCGTATCTTAACTATTTCAACTTGTCTCCTTATCATATTAGGCTATAAATATATTCTTTCACTCAACACAGTGTTCCCGCTATAGTCACCTTACAATAATCGTACACTGACTCCTCATTAATTAATGTTTGAATAATGGCAAAATAAAACAACTGTGACCTTACCAACAGAGATGCAAATTGCAAGTCCTAGCAACATGACTGCAATTGTCCAAATACACAATTTCGTTTCTGGCTTAATGAACTTGTGGGTCCCTCTTATATCATGTGCATGCGTGGGTGAGTCCACTTAAAATGGGAGCAATGGTATCTCTGCTGCTGATCTTTGTTGATGTTTCACATCTGATGACAACCATACGGTATGCTATGGTAGCTGGCAACGATATGGATTCATTAACACTGAATTTAGGACATGCGACAATTGCTTTGTAGTTGTTGACATGCAACCAGGTGGTTTGCTCGTTTCACTTTCGGTAAAAACGTTACAGAATCCTTTTAATAGTTAAGATGTATATGTCTTCACCGAAACCCGGGAGTGCGAGAGACGGGGAGGGGTACTGATCCTGTCGCTCACATGGCTCCCACCCACTAGTTATGATCATACTATTAACTGTTAGTAGCACCGTGACGAAAGTGATGGCCAGAGTTTTCGATGACGTGACACCGGTGCAGCAACCAAAGTAGTATATTTGTTAAATACTCTTAACTTGTATTACGCCAAACTGAGTTCACATTCATAGTCGTCGACCCAGAGATACCTCGATCTGTCTGTGTCCGGCTGTACAAATGAGTATTATAGATTGTCATGTTAAGATATTTATACTAATAAATGCAGAGGGAAACTGAAATGTGTGATATATTGTTTGGTGCAATGAAGTAAATCTTGTTGACGCTTCGGGGTAGCCCAGTGGTTAAAGCGTTCGCTTGTCACGCAGAATGCCTGGGTTTGATTCCCGTATATACAATGTGAGAAGCCCATTTCTGGTGTAACCCGCCATGATATTGCTGGAATACTGCTAAAAGCTATATTAAACCATACCCACTCACTCATTGATAGGCGGTTCAGCTGCTACTATGACTACTACCCATCTGCAACTATTATGCTACTATGACTTCTACCTATCAGCTGCTATCATGACTACTACCCATCAGCTGCTACCATGACTACTACCTATCTGCAACAACTAGCTATCATGACTACTACCCATCAGCTGCTACCATGACTACTACCCATCTGCAACTACCATGCTACTATACCTACCACCGATCAACTGCTACCATCACTCCCCATAGCTGTTACTATGACTACTACCCATCAGCTGCAACCATGACTACTACCCACCAGGTGCTACCATGACTACTACCCATCAGCTGCTACCATGACTACTACCCATCAGCTGCTACTTTGACTACTACCTATCAGCTGCGACCATGACTACTACCCATCAGCTGCTACTTTGACTACTACCCATCAGCTTCTATCATGTTTTCTACCCATCAGCTGCTACCATGACTACTACCCATCAGCTGCTACTATGGCTACTACCCATCAGCTGCTACCATGACTACTACCTATCAGCTGCTACTATGACTACTACCCATCAGCTGCTACCATGACTACTACCCATCTGCAGCTACTATGCTACTATGACTACTACCCATCTGCGTCAGATCATAATTTGACAAAATCCCGTCAGATCCTACTTTGACATAAAGCCATCTTCCTCTGGTATTCTACGACTCTTGAGCACAAGAGGTCTGATCACAACTTTCTAACATTCAACCTTCCCTTTAATTTATGTCCAAGCTTTCGAGTTTCAATTTCCCAACTAACGAGGTACAGTCTAGGATACATTTCAATATGATTTCATTTATCTTTTGATCACAAGCTGTTTGGTCAAGGTTACAAAATTCAAGAGAGTAAAGCTTCCAAAAAGATTTATGGTGGATGTGTGGAGGACAATTCCAAACTTGACGCATGAGACAACAATCACACCTGGTATCGTCACTATTTGATAGTTGTCCATTAACACATGCTCATGGTATCATCACACCTGGTATCGTCACTATTTGATAGTTATGTATTAACACTTGATCATGGTATCATCACATCTGGTATCGTCACTATTTGATAGTTATGTATTAACACGCGCTCATGGTATCATCACACCTGGTATCGTCACTATTTGATAGTTATGTATTAACACATGCTCATGGTATCATCACACCTGGTATCGTCACTATTTGATAGTTATGTATTAACACATGCTCATGGTATCATCACACCTGGTATCGTCACTATTTGATAGTTATACATTGACACATGCTCATGGTATCATCACACCTGGTATCGTCACTATTTGATAGTTATGTATTAACACATGCTCATGGTATCATCACACCTGGTATTGTCACTATTTGATAGTTATGTATTAACACATGCTCATGGTATCATCACACCTGGTATCGTCACTATTTGATAGTTATGTATTAACACATGCTCATGGTATCATCACACCTGGTATCGTCACTATTTGATAGTTATGTATTAACACATGCTCATGGTATCATCACACCTGGTATCGTCACTATTTGATAGTTATGTATTAACACATGCTCATGGTATCATCACACCTGGTATCGTCACTATTTGATAGTTATGTATTAACACATGCTCATGGTATCATCACACCTGATATCGTCACTATTTGATAGTTATGTATTAACACATGCTCATGGTATCATCACACCTGGTATCGTCACTATTTGATAGTTATGTATTAACACATGCTCATGGTATCATCACACCTGGTATCGTCACTATTTGATAGTTATGTATTAACACATGCTCATGGTATCATCACACCTGGTATCGTCACTATTTGATAGTTATGTATTAACACATGCTCATGGTATCATCACACCTGGTATCGTCACTATTTGATAGTTATGTATTAACACATGCTCATGTTATCATCACACCTGATATCGTCACTTTTGATAGTTATGTATTAACACATGCTCATGGTATCATCACACCTGGTATCGTCACTATTTGATAGTTATGTATTAACACATGCTCATGGTATCATCACATCTGGTATCGTCACTATTTGATAGTTATGTATTAACACATGCTCATGGTATCATCACACCTGGTATCGTCACTATTTGATAGTTATGTATTAACACATGCTCATGGTATCATCACACCTGGTATCGTCACTATTTGATAGTTATGTATTAACACATGCTCATGGTATCATCACACCTGGTATCGTCACTATTTGATAGTTATGTATTAACACATGCTCATAGAATCATCACACCTGGTATCGTCACTATTTGATAGTTATGTATTAACACGTGCTCATGGTATCATCACACCTGGTATCGTCACTATTTGATAGTTATGTATTAACACATGCTCATATAGTTACACTCTGATTTAGTATAATTTTCCTTTGGATGTGGACAGAGTTTTGTTACTTATATTTTACCCGCCAGCCTCAGCAATGGCTCCTACACATAAGCTGCCTGTACGACTGTAACCGAGTTTGTAAATGCAACTGTTCATAGCTATGTAATAGGTTTTCAGGTTGGAATATGTCCCTTGAACAGATTGGGTGAGATGGGGATCGTGGAATCGCATTGGATCGTTGTTGCTGCTGTGTATAGTTTATGTCCTGAAACATATTGTGATTGTCTGTGAAATATACACATTAACAGACTTCCAGTGCCGCTTGTCACCTGACGTTCGCACGTTCCGTGACATATTACAATGACTCATGTTGATATGTTTCTTACAAGGCCAGTCGTGCCACGCTTAAATATATTAGTCCTCATATAGATCAACATCATGACCTCAGTTGTGAGTGAATCACCCAGATTAGTTACTGTTCCATGTCATGCCATATCATAAGGTTCCAGCAATGTTTATGCACGTACGTAACCTATCCGTTTCTTTCATTTCTCTCACTACGGGCAAATCCTCAAGATGACTTCTCGAAAACAGATACAGTTGTTACTCGGTCCTATGTCTCCCAAGAGTTCATATTCACGTTATATACACACAGCAATTTCTATGGTGTCACGAGCCTTTCGGTTTGCTCTTGAGATAAGATTGTGAAGCTAAGATCGTCATGGCGCTGAGGTTGTTTTGTGAAACGGGGGCAATACAGATCTGAACACGAAGAACATACCACATCATCAGTTATATAGAAAATGTAATACGTAATCTTGCGCTTTATGTAAAACATGCTGTTTTCCTTAGAAGCAATATCATATCTGAACTGTAATTTCTTTGTGAAATGTCTGTAACATGTGCTGTATATATACTTGTATTCCTTGTATATGGGCCGGAGGCCTTAAGTACAATAAATATCTTTGACTTGACTTTGACTAGAGGGAGAGAAGCGTTAGTAAGGCGTAACGAGGAGCCATACAATCAGCCATTGCGTCCCTTTATGTGCACCCGAGTCACCAAAGCCAGGCTGCGCAACGTTTACAGCCGATAGGACAGACACGAGGCAGGAGACCACCGATGACCACACTCACTCAAGTCCGCCACGTCAGGACCAGCTTCAAAACCGACACGTTACTCAGACTCAGAGACAGACTCGGTCGACAGACATGAGATAGCAGAATATGGTACCAGACCACGCCGACCCTACCTCGGGCTAACACCGACGTAACGGGATGACATGGCCGAGGAGTTTTACACATTATGATAAGACTCTAATGATATACTCGTACAGTAAATTACGTTAACCTCAATAACGAGCAGGCTTGAAACGAACTAAGGGACATGTGTTTGGCACCGGCCATTTGATGTATAGTTTACTCAAGATGCTTATATCTAACTACCGTCATAACAAACTGCAATAAGTGGTACCCTTGGGTTGGTTATAGCAGTAGTTTACTCTGTGTGCACATTAACTTGCCTTTTGTTATTCTTTTCCTTCATAGTCTTTCAAACAATTGGTCTACTTTAAACAATCAAAAGCTATATTATATCTTATCCAGCCCTAATGTGTGGTTTATTGCTGTCAAAACCAGTCATTATATTCTTTCTAAGCGAAAGTCTTATGTGTATGCATAAGCGTATGTATACTCAGCAGCAAAAAAACGTCAGTGCGAATTCAAATTTAGATAGGCACTGTAATCAAATCATTACAGAAATGGACATGATAAGCGGATCAAAACCATTTTCTGTGTACAATATCTTGACACGTCAATGAATAACTCAAGACATTACGTGAACGTTTGCAGTCCATCCAGACTCTTGATTTCGAGCGGCAATAACTGCAGCACAGCGTCTATGCATGGAGTGGCCACTGCATAATGTTGACACCGTTCTGCTGTAAGAAGTTCCGTGTATCTCTGGCAGTATGGCCCGGGTGTTATCATGCTGGAAAATGTTGTTCCGGTGACGTGCGAAATGTGGTATGACGTGGGGTCTGAGAGTTTGGTAGATGTAGCACAACTGCTGTGATGCCGCCTCCTCTTCCTAGGAAGGGACCAAGGTTCTGGAACGCCACAGGACCCACTCTCTGGTTCAGGCCTATTCCACCCCATACCATGTTGCTTGCACCTCCCTATGAGTCTATTTCCAGAACACATTGGTCTGAGTAACGCTGGCCACGTCGTCGCCATATTCTTGTTCTGCCACCTGCAGTTGATACGCAGTACCGACTCTCATCTTTGAACAGAATAGTTCTCCATTGCCTGTATCGCCAGTTTTGGTGTTGTAGGGCAAACTGTAGACGTACAGGCCGATGACGAGGGGTGAGGATAGGTCCACGGTAAGGTCAGGCCTACGGCAATGGAGGTTCCCGCTGTTAAGACGTCGGCGTACTGTATCAGTACTGATTGGTCTTCCGTGTGTTCCCACTGTCTGGCGTGCTGTTTCGGGTGCCTGCATAAAGGGATTCTGTACATGCTGTCGCACAAAATGGCGGTCTTGTCGTCTTGTGGTCACCCTTGGTCTGCCAGTACGGGGATGATCATTTGTGGTTTTGGTGGCCCGGAAACGTTGCTGCAGCCTGTAGATGGTGCGAACGTTGACCTAGAAGTGATTGACAACGGCTTGTGCAGTGTGGCCAGCTTCAAGTCTTCCTAGCGCCTGGTCCCTCTGAGCTGTCGTGAATCGCGGCATCCTGCTGACTTTGTAATGTGAATGTTTCAACCAGGTTTTGGGTTGCATTTTATAGGGCTGGTCCTTGTGAACAGCACGTGCAGCATGAGTTGCCTGAAAAACATGGAGTACACCGTACCATCTCCGAGGTCAGGTTGCGCTTTTGAGACCTTTTCCTTGGTTCAATTCTGAGTTTGGGAAGGAATGTCTTTGCTCAGGTAAAGTTGGAGATGTTGTCAAAAATATGCAATCAAAACATTAAATGAGTTTACAGCTATCCGTTTCTGCGAAGGAAAATTCCAAACTGACGTTTCTTTTGCTGCTTAGTATATATAATACATAATTCAGCTTTATAGTTTAATTGCTTATATTGATTTATTACAACATTTATCGTTTATACAATAATATTTTATCTTTGTGTACATTTTACAGAACTTTGTCTCTCATAACTCCTTATAGGAGTGGCTCAACTTTTTGTGGTTTTTTTGTACTGTATCTATTTTATATTGAGGTGAGACTTAATGAACAATCTGTCTGTCTTCAACTCTACTTGGCTTGGTTTTAGACGGGATGTTATTTAAAGCATGATCATCATGCACGCATCACAATCCGAACGTATTTATTCATATATCAGTTACGTTAAATCTCAATATGCATTGTATTATATTTCCGTATTTACTCAGACAAACAGAAAGAGATTGAATGTAGGTTTAACCTAGTTAGGTCCACTGTGAAAGGACGGAATGTCCGCGGTTTACGGTTGTATTCAAGATGTCGACCTGTTCACACGTTGTGATGGTCCTGGTGTTGGCCCTGTCGCCAGCTGTACACGGAGGTAGTGGTGAGTGTTCGGGTGTCCGGCGAGAATGATCAGCTTTAATGAATTATGTTGGAAGAGTCGCCAGCAGCTTCCGGGTAGACGATCAGTAACATGGTAGAACGTGGATATGACAACCAGCCGTAAAGAGGAAGCTCTTACAAAGCTTATATTTGTGGTGTTGTCAGTCTTAAGGGATAATGGTCCTTGTTAACTTACACTTGTCCTTATAACTCTTTATTCCTCTCTCAGAAATCAAAGCAATCGTGAGCTTTTCTCCACAAAGTCTACAGGAGAGCCGTGACTGTCATCTCCCAGTGACACTGTCCTTCACTATCAGAGCAGGAGTCCAAGCCTACAATATCAACGTGACCGCCAACACTAACGTCGACGCGAACGCCCCGGTGTACACCCAGAATGGGGCCGAGAGACAGAGTTACGTCACACAGAGCACGATGCCGATTCGGGTAAACAAAATGTTTATCAATGTATTTACTTCATGATCTGTGTTTTATTGAACCATATAGAAATAGGTTCTGGAGATCGTGAACCAAGTTTCTCAACGCAACATCCGTGTTAGATATGACGCTCTAGTAGGTGTGTTCTTTGAATTTAGTGAAATATACCGAAAACGTATTCGCGTGATAACATTCATGTTGCCTTGGTGAAAGCGATGACATACGATAAGATATGATTTCAGACCAAGTTCTATCACAACCACACGTCACTGATGACCATGAGGGTTACCTGTCACCGTGTAGAGGACGCAGTGCAGCTGGTGGTGGTAGGACATCCTCATCTTCTTATTTGTCTTGCAGGTACCATAATGAGCTGTTCAACATGCACCTGCACACACGTTAGTACAGGTTGTAGTAGCATGTACTTCACTAGAGATGTACAAGAATTACACCTTGTTAGACGGTGTAGTAAAAATACTCGTTACCTAATGGTTACGGCGTTTGAGGAGGGGGGAAAGCACATATAGCGGAGTAAGAAAAAAAGGTGTACACGCACATATAGTGGTGTAAGAAATGTAGTTAAAGCACATATAGTGGTGTGAGAGAATATAGTCTAAGCACATGTACAATATAGAACAAACTTTAGCTGGCATAGATACCACCCTCTCCGCGTCCTCCAGCCTTAACAACATTCTCCATCCCCTTATGATGCACTCATCCACCAAGCCCAATCTACTGTATAAACTCTGCTGTATAAACATCGCATTATTATTTGTACATCATTGGCTGCCACGCCTGTCCTTTGTCTACTCTCTGGCTTCATCAGCTTTCTGCCTAGCCAATTATGTTAATTATGTTGTTTTCTTTGTTACATTGTTACATCCAGTATATATACACTTCCCCCTTCTTCATGTTCCATTATGCTTGACAACGGTACAAGAATCTGTAGCGAAACGTCGCACTCACGAATAAAAAGAAGTTGTTATCCATAAAGTTTGTTCTATATTGTACTTCCCAACTTCTAAAATGCCACTCAAAGAAGTTAAGCACGTGTAGTTGTGCGAGAGAATATACTCTAAGCACGTAGTAGTGAAAGAGAATATGGTATAAGCACATGTAGTTGTGCGAGAGAATATAGTCTAAGCACATGTAGTTGTGCGACAGTTTAAGCACATGTAGTTGCGCGAGAGAATATAGTATAAGCACATGTCGTGGTTTGTAATCTTGTAGTAGAAGCACGCGAAGCTGTATAGGAAAATGCAGTAGAAACACATGTTGTGGTGTTACAGGGTGTAATATATTCGTATGTCGTGAGGTTAGAGGATGTAACATATTCGTATGTCGTGGTGTTACAGGGTGTAATATATTCGTATGTCGTGGTGTTACAGGGTGTAATATATTCGTATGTCGTGGTGTTACAGGATGGAATATATTCGTATGTCGTGGTGTTACATGGTGTAATATATTCGTATGTCGTGGTGTTACAGGGTGTCATATATTCGTATGTCGTGGTGTTACAGTGTGTAATATATTCGTATGTCGTGGTGTTACAGGGTGTAATATATTCGTATGTCGTGGTGTTACAGGGTGTAATATATTCGTATGTCGTGGTGTTACATGGTGTAATATATTCGTATGTCGTGGTGTTACAGGGTGTAATATATTCGTATGTCGTGGTGTTACAGTGTGTAATATATTCGTATGTCGTGGTGTTACAGGGTGTAATATATTCGTATGTCGTGGTGTTACAGGGTGTAATATATTCGTATGTCGTGGTGTTACATGGTGTAATATATTCGTATGTCGTGGTGTTAGTGTGTAATATATTCGTATGTCGTGGTGTTACAGTGTGTCATATATTCGTATGTCGTGGTGTTACAGTGTGTAATATATTCGTATGTCGTGGTGTTACAGTGTGTCATATATTCGTGTGTCGTGGTGTTACAGTGTGTAATATATTCGTATGTCGTGGTGTTACAGGGTGTAATATATTCGTATGTCGTGGTGTTACAGGGTGTAATATATTCGTATGTCGTGGTGTTACAGTGTGTAATATATTCGTATGTCGTGGTGTTACAGGGTGTCATATATTCGTATGTCGTGGTGTTACAGGGTGTAATATATTCGTATGTCGTGGTGTTACAGTGTGTAATATATTCGTATGTCGTGGTGTTACAGGGTGTCATATATTCGTATGTCGTGGTGTTACAGGGTGTCATATATTCGTATGTCGTGGTGTTACAGTGTGTAATATATTCGTATGTCGTGGTGTTACAGGGTGTAATATATTCGTATGTCGTGAAATGAAATAACTGTATACACACGATATAGAGGAAAACATGGAAAGGGTTTTGTCGTTTCTGTATACCTAGATTAGTATTCACAATGTCAAGTGGTGTCGTGTCAAACACTAGTGACACGTATGTTTGTAGAGATCTAGTTTCACAGGCAGTCTTAGCGATGTTTAGTGTCGTGACAGGCAAAGTAAATGATACGATCATATGAGTAGTCATGTTCTTGTGTCATCCAAGTGTTATTTCAGAAACGCATCTGACATGTCGTGGTTTACTGTAGTATGGACGCATTGAACTGTGCAAGTTAAAATCGCACGTAAACACCCTCAGTATGGACGCATTGAACTGTGAAAGTTAAAATCGCACGTAAACACCCTACAGCCATTGTGTTAATTTGAACGTGACACACAATTTAGACGATTTACGTTACTGGTTACATTGGACGCAAACCTACGCAAAACAAAGTAGTTCCAATTCCATAAATACAAGCACAACTCATTATTTCTCAGTGAGCGTTATTTTCATTAATTTATCGGGAATGACTTGAAGTCAACAAACGTTAAATGCCTCGTGGTTGTTATGTCGTTTATTGTGCCTGCAATGTTTGAAGAGTATTGGGACTGGAAGCACATTGCCCGGTTGGTCGAGCTTTCTACCAACTGACAATTCCCACGAAAAGTAGTTCCAGTCAAAATCATGTAAAGGTCAAAAGGTGCAGTATATATTTTGTAAAGTTTGTTGAAACATGACTTAGTCATGTGAGCAAACAACCAATCAAATCACCGGAAACCCCTTAAACGTCAAAATGGGAATGTATTGCGATGTAAAACAAAGACTGTTTAACAATAAGGGCGATACTGTTTTGTGAAATAGTATAATCGCTCTCACTCTGAATACATTTGCCAAATCGAACCGGTTCAGTTGTGTTGTAATCAAGAGTGAAAGATAAAAGCCCCTCTGGATAAAAGTATCTCAGGTCAAAAGCCCACCCGGGCATAACAAACCCCCAACCCCACCCCCAACCCCTGGGATAAATGACCCACTTATATAAAAGCCCTTTCTTCTTGTACTTCATGTATGTAACCATCTCCGTGAAAGGCTTTAATTTGTTTGTGAAAAATATTGAAAAACTGTAACCTGAGCAGTTCTACATCAATTTAGTTGATTCCAATCAGACCAACTCTTGAAAAAAATTTCATAACGTTTGTCTCCGGTCCGGAAGAGTTTTGATATAAACCCTTAATCTTGACATCCTAATCTGTACGTGCTTCCTGTTCTTGAGGCTGTTCCTGCAACAATACATACTTCACACGGAAAATCAAAACAAAATTATGATAGTTTGTTAAGTAGCTTTTTTATTTTGCAGACAAACGTTATGAAACCTTTTCCAGAGTTGGTCTGATATTTTCATTACATTCTGTGTTGAAATGAAGTTTGGATCATGAACCCATTTGGAGTTAGATTGTAATTCATCGGCATCATTTTGACCCAGACAGACTATATAAGTTAACTGACATTATTTTTCAAGGAGGCAGGTCTCTGACACTGAACAATACCATGAAAACATGGGTCTACTGGAGAATAATGAGGGTGGTGTTAACGTAAGCTATGAGACCAAACAGCACATCTAGAAAGTTAAGTAAGCTCATGAACACATGAACCTCCTGTTTGTGGGCCCCACTCATTACAAACTCTCTTTCGGGGAATCTCTAAATGACAAGGGGCATGATATTCGTTCTGCTGATGATAGATACCACTGACAGCTCATGGTGCATCTTCTTTTTGTCTGATTTCAACATACATGTAGTTTATCTTTCCCTAAACACTAACGGGCGTATATCCTACTGGGCTTTTGTTTGTTCCCCTTTATCAAAGTGTGACGGCCATAGGTATGTCATTATAGGTTGAGTAATTTCTCTAGTATTATAAAGATGCACAAGATTGCAATGATATCTGTTATGAGCAGTGAAACAGTTTATACACAGGAACCTCCTATGTTCCACTCCCTCTCATCCCCTGCCCTCCGCTACAGTAACTGTGGCAGTGTCTGGTACTCCTGGCTGGTTATCAGACTAGTAGAGTCAACGTGTATCGCTAACAGTGCTACATCCGTGTTCATGTCCGATACAATGCAGTTTCTGTTTTACCAGGCGGGATCTTTCATGGCCGAAGAAGGAGGCGTATACAGCCTGGAGCGTGAAAGTCCAAGACTGTCACACACAGTCCAGTATGAGGACGTGTACAGGCTTCTTCAAACTGACGTGTCGTACCTTACTCAACACTACGACTATAAACTACCACGTGAGTTATATGTGTACATGTCGTCCAGTTTAGATACATCGACATAAATTGATTTACAGATATGAAGAATCAATTAAAGTACATTTTTTCATTGAAATCATTGAAGCTCCCGACACTTTTGTCCTTGTCCTTGTTCCGTATATAAGTGACACAAGCTCACGACACCTCTAAATGACACATATTTGACATGTTTAACACATGTTTGCTTGTAGTGCCGTGTCCTGGTAGTTAATGTTAGTGACGAAAGTTCATAAAGACACCTTGTCTAAACATTTTAATTCCTACGAATAACGCCTATCTTAATGCCTCTTCCAGCAATGTGACGTCCACATGAATCATGACAAAATGAATGTGAGATGACAACACTTATGTTTGACACGGATGTATTTCTAGAGGCACGTTCTGATGGTATTTGTAATGGACACAGACTTCAGACAGTGCTGAATGACACTTATGTTTGAGAGATATTTACTGCATGTGTTACGTCCTGGATGTCTGTGTTACGTCCTGACAACGCTGAATAACACATGTTTGAGAGGTATTTACTGCATGTGTTACGTCCTGGATGTCTGTGTTACGTCCTGACAACGCTGAATGACACATGTTTGAGAGGTATTTACTGCATGTGTTACGTCCTGGATGTCTGTGTTACGTCCTGACAATGCTGAATGACACATGTTTGAGAGGTATTTACTGCATGTGTTACGTCCTGGATGTCTGTGTTACGTCCTGACAACGCTGAATAACACATGTTTGAGAGGTATTTACTGCATGTGTTACGTCCTGGATGTCTGTGTTACGTCCTGACAACGCTGAATGACACATGTTTGAGAGGTATTTACTGCATGTGTTACGTCCTGGAGGTCTGTGTTACGTCCTGACAACGCTGAATAACACATGTTTGAGAGGTATTTACTGCATGTGTTACGTCCTGACAACGCTGAATAACACATGTTTGAGAGGTATTTACTGCATGTGTTACGTCCTGGAGGTCTGTGTTACGTCCAGACAATGCTGAATGACACATGTTTGAGAGGTATTTACTGCATGTGTTACGTCCTTGTGGTCTGTGTTACGTCCTGACAACGCTGAATAACACATGTTTGAGAGGTATTTACTGCATGTGTTACGTCCTGGAAGTCTGTGTTACGTCCTGACAATGCTGAATGACACATGTTTGAGAGGTATTTACTGCATGTGTTACGTCCTGGAGGTCTGTGTTACGTCCTGACAACGCTGAATAACACATGTTTGAGAGGTATTTACTGCATGTGTTACGTCCTGGAGGTCTGTGTTACGTCCTGACAATGCTGAATGACACATGTTTGAGAGGTATTTACTGCATGTGTTACGTCCTGGAGGTCTGTGTTACGTCCTGACAACGCTGAATAACACATGTTTGAGAGGTATTTACTGCATGTGTTACGTCCTGGAGGACTGTGTTACGTCCTGACAATGCTGAATGACACATGTTTGAGAGGTATTTACTGCATGTGTTACGTCCTGGAGGTCTGTGTTACGTCCTGACAACGCTGAATAACACATGTTTGAGAGGTATTTACTGCATGTGTTACGTCCTGGAGGTCTGTGTTACGTCCTGACAATGCTGAATGACACATGTTTGAGAGGTATTTACTGCATGTGTTACGTCCTGGAGGTCTGTGTTACGTCCTGACAACGCTGAATAACACATGTTTGAGAGGTATTTACTGCATGTGTTACGTCCTGGAGGTCTGTGTTACGTCCTGACAATGCTGAATGACACATGTTTGAGAGGTATTTACTGCATGTGTTACGTCCTGGAGGTCTGTGTTACGTCCTGACAACGCTGAATAACACATGTTTGAGAGGTATTTACTGCATGTGTTACGTCCTGGAGGTCTGTGTTACGTCCTGACAATGCTGAATGACACATGTTTGAGAGGTATTTACTGCATGTGTTACGTCCTGGAGGTCTGTGTTACGTCCTGACAATGCTGAATGACACATGTTTGAGAGGTATTTACTGCATGTGTTACGTCCTGGAGGTCTGTGTTACGTCCTGACAATGCTGAATGACACATGTTTGAGAGTTGAGAGGTATTTACTGCATGTGTTACGTCCTGGAGGTCTGTGTTACGTCCTGACAATGCTGAATGACACATGTTTAAGAGGTATTTACTGCATGTGTTACGTCCTGGAGGTCTGTGTTACGTCCTGACAATGCTGAATGACACATGTTTGAGAGGTATTTACTGCATGTGTTACGTCCTGGAGGTCTGTGCTACGTCCTGACAATGCTGAATGACACATGTTTGAGAGGTATTTACTGCATGTGTTACGTCCTGGAGGTCTGTGTTACGTCCTGACAATGCTGAATGACACATGTTTGAGAGGTATTTACTGCATGTGTTACGTCCTGGAGGCCTGTGTTACGTCCTGACAATGCTGAATGACACATGTTTGAGAGGTATTTACTGCATGTGTTACGTCCTGGAGGTCTGTGTTACGTCCTGACAATGCTGAATGACACATGTTTGAGAGGTATTTACTGCATGTGTTACGTCCTGGAGGTCTGTGTTACGTCCTGACAATGCTGAATGACACTTATGTTTGAGGGGTATTTACTGCATGTGTTACGTCCTGGAGGTCTGTGTTACGTCCTGACAATGCTGAATGACACATGTTTGAGAGGTATTTACTGCATGTGTTACGTCCTGGAGGTCTGTGTTACGTCCTGACAATGCTGAATGACACATGTTTGAGAGGTATTTACTGCATGTGTTACGTCCTGGAGGTCTGTGTTACGTCCTGACAATGCTGAATGACACTTATGTTTGAGGGGTATTTACTGCATGTGTTACGTCCTGGAGGTCTGTGTTACGTCCTGACAATGCTGAATGACACATGTTTGAGAGGTATTTACTGCATGTGTTACGTCCTGGAGGTCTGTGTTACGTCCTGGAGGTCTGTGTTACGTCCTGGAGGTCTGTGTTACGTCCTGGAGGTCTGTGTTACGTCCTGACAACGCCGAGTGACACTAACGTCTAACGGGCGTTTCCCTTCCAGCATCACGCCCTGGTGAGGAGGCCGATGTTAGTGATTCTCACGACAGTGGCAGACAGCGTCGTCAGGCAGACGACATCTACGTCGATGTACTCGTCCTCATAGAGCACCACCTCTACAGCAGGTCAGCTTCTCGAAAACCACATCGTCTAAGTTATTAATGTGAAGTTGGTTCTAAAGTTGTTTGTGCAGTCACTGTTTCAAGGAAATTTGAATGTAACACTTTTCATCCCGTTTTTTAGTCTGGAGGTAATCAATATATTTCTGTGATAACCAGAACAGCACAACGAACTCTCTGCTTAATGCCTATATAGTCGAGATTTCCACGGGGTTGTCTTCTGCAATAATTGTATTTCATGTGAAAAGATACGAGGAAGATATACTTCAGGTGTTAAACGGTTTGATTGTAGTGATTTGTAGTATATGTCTTTTTTGTCAACACGGAAGGAAAGTGTTTGTCTTTTTCAAAATGCCGAGCGTTGTAGCGCATCTTATGACAATACCACAGTCATGAAGCTCTGATTTCGCTTTTTGACTTTAATTCAAGTAGGCATGGAATTCGACACATATTTCTTGTACTTAAACTCTGTTTTAAAATATAATGGATTCTAAAATATCATTGCCAGGAATAGATGAGTACATTAGCATCGTACTGCTTCAATGAACCAGTCGATGGCGAACACTTCCTGTATTAGTAATGTGGTTGATGGTGAACTTTGAGTACCGAGTTGGGTCTCTGTTAGTTAATGTGTTCACAATATTCATGTTATCAGGTGGTACAATAGAAGTACACAGACTAGCGAAACACTACGTCAAGAGGAGACGCTACAAGAAATACGCCAATACTATGGATATGTTGTTAATGGGGTAAGATGGCAGATGCTCACATGTGGCTAGAGTCTTTAGAGACTGAACAAACTTCCTGAATCACAGTGTTTTCCCGCCGCCCAACACTTTCTTCAAAGCAAAAGCTCTAGATGAACCAAGTCTAGAATTCCTCAGGTTCAGGAATCTCTGAGCACTCTGGGGCTCCTTTTCAGTTTAAGTGAAGTTATGTGTTTGTATCAGAAGTATTTATATTCAGAGACTAAGCCTTAGTCTTATAACTACAAACTGTTTACTGAACGTTGATTTATTTCGTTTCCATCTTTCCAGATTGACGTCCTATATAAAAGGTTTTCCCCCCGAATGAATATTCGCCTGATTGGTTATATGATAGAGGTAAGAATCTCGACAAAATTGGATCTCTTCCCAAATGATTCGGTCCAAATGTTCCGTTCCACTAACACAATACCTCGGATAACAATGTGGGCATGTTTTTGAAAGGACACAATAATAATGCTCGCACATGACGCACGTACGTATCTCATTGTGACTATTCCGGCAAGACATATCCCATTTCCGGGCAGAAATACTCCATCTCCGGCCAAACATACCCCATCTCCGGCCAAACATACCCAATCTCCCAACCAGAAATGTGTCATGTCCGGCCAAACATACCCCATCTATGACAAGACATACCCCTACTCCGACCAAACATACCACATCTATGACCAGACATACCCCATCTCCGACCAAACATACCCCATTGCTTAAAGAAATACCTCATCTATGACAAGAAATAACCAACTCCGGCCAAACATACCCCATCTCTAACCAGAAATACCTCATCTCCGGCTACACATATCCCATCACCGACCAGAAATACCTCATCTCCGGCCACACATATCCCATCACCGACCAGAAATACCTCATCTCCGGCCACACATATCCCATGACCGACCAGAAATACCTCATCTCCGGCCAAACATATCCCATCACCGACCAGAAATACCCATCTCTGACCAGAAATACCTCATCTCCGGCCACACATATACCATCACCGACCAGAAATAACCATCTCTGACCAGAAATATCCTAACTCGGACCAAACATACCCCATCTCTAACCAGAAATACCTCATGTCCGGCCACACATATCCCATCATCGACCAGAAATAACCATCTCTGACCAGAAATATCCTAACTCGGACCAAACATACCCCATCTCTAACCAGAAATACCTCATGTCCGGCCACACATATCCCATCACCGACCAGAAATAACCATCTCTGACCAGAAATATCCTAACTCGGGCCAAACATACCCCATCTCTAACCAGAAATACCTCATGTCCGGCCACACATATCCCATCACCGACCAGAAATAACCATCTCTGACCAGAAATATCCTAACTCGGGCCACACATACCCCATCTATGACCAGACATACCCCATCTCCGGCCAAACACTTCCTACTTCCGGTTAGACATAAAGAAACAATGTTGAAACATACACATTATTTTAGACGCTCAACTCTCTTAATTTACTCTCCATTCCATTTCAGTATATTCAGTAGTCAATAACCGTGAAGTACAAAAGTCAGACATATCTTTTCATCTTAAGTAAGATTTATCTGTTTTAAACCATTATTGCCACCTTTTGAAAGCCTATGTGCTATCTTCCACCAGATGTCCGAAGAGGGGGAATGGCTTCGCCGTGTCCGTCTGAACGAGTCCCAGGAATACCAGGATCTGTACCGTGTGAATGGTGACAAACTACAGGACGGTGCTCTCCAGCTGAAACAGAACGTCTCACACCTACCAGCCCACGATCATCTCATGATTTTTACGGCGTAGGTATCCCTAGCACTGTAGCTCACTTGTCCAGCATGTGCATCTCTACAACGTTAGTATCCCATGCAGTGTAGCTCACTTGTCCAGAATGTGCATCTTTACCGCGTGAGTTCTTAGAGAGGCATTTTAGAAGTTGTGAAGATGAAGGAACACTTAGTTCTAAGGATAGTCAACTTCTTTATTGCAATGAGTGCGACGTTTCGGTGTGGGTACTAACACCGTTATGTGTTTTAGTACGGCTGTTATACAGTATGCTGGTATGGAAATGTATACTCATGAACTTATCACGGCTCTAATAGAGTATGCTGGCATGAACACGTATACCTATGAACTTTATCACGGCTCTAATAAAGAATGCTGGCATGAACACGTATATCCATGAACTGTATAACGGTTCTAATAGAGTATGCTGGGAGAGTCACGTATACCCATGAACTGTATAACGGTTCTAATAGAGTATGCTGGGAGAGTCACGTATATCCATGAACTGTATAACGGTTCTAATAGAGTATGATGGGAGAGTCACGTATACCCATGAACTGTATAACGGTTCTAATAGAGTATGCTGGGATAGTCACGTATACCCATGAACTGTATAACGGTTCTAATAGAGTATGCTGGGATAGTCACGTATACCCATGAACTGTATAGCGGTTCTAATAGAGTATGGATTCTAATCATATGGTGATATTTCAGGTATGATCTCTACTTCCAAGTTGGCGATGTAAGAGGGGATCTGTTAGGTAAGACTAAGACTAAGACTCTCTACAATTCCTGTCACTTAAAAGAGCAACTAAAACAAGTTTATAACCCGATTCAATGTAAAATGACCATTTACATATTCAGTTTGAATGTTAAGATATTTTAGGTGTGATAAAAAGCTTTTTAATGGTTATGCTGACTGAAATTGCCACATTTATCCACATATATGCCTATGGAATGTCTATGCTGGAGAGAATTATTGGTGTGAATAGGTATCGCGTTCTACGCCACTGTGTGTAACCTGCCGCCCTTCAGCATCTCCGTGATAGAAGACAAAGAGGCCCTGATGTCAGTCATCTTCACAGCCACACATGAGCTGGCACATGGGTGAGACAGTAATAGCTGATCACGATTATCCACATTCGTTGTGTAGTAATTTGGAAACGTTGTATATATGGAACTTTGTCCTTCACTGCCCAGTCGAGAGAAGCATAAGAAGCGGACATAAAATATTCCCACGACGGTAAACAGGTAAATTTATGAATGAAACCTTCTGTTAAATGAGAAACACTTTGTTCTTGTCACGACCACCCGTCACTGTGTTGTTTCAGATTAGGAGTTGACCACGACGGTGACAACAACAACTGCTCCTCTGCCGACAGATACATTATGTCTGATGGGGTCGGCTACCAACGCACAGAAAACAACACCCATAATCCCTATGACTTCTCCCCATGCTCGACCCTGAAGTTAACACATTACATCAGCGACCAGTTGGACAAAGGGTGAGGCGCCTTATGGGCACTCTGTACCCAATTCCTCATCATACTCAAGTATGAGATTACAGTGGTATTGAATAGCAGTGAGTGAGTTGGTGAGGTTCCTCGTCGCTTTTAGCAATGTTCCTGCAATATGACGGCGGACATAAAAGTGCAAACCAAGAATTGTTTTAAACCAAAAACAGTCCCACTAACGGAATACTGTTTACTTATCTGTTGACATTTCTGTTTGCGTTTGTGGAATTATGCCGATTGACACAGCATACACGCCGGTTTCTACCTCCATAAATACTGAAAATACATTTAAGTTAATTCTTTAAAATACTAACTCTTAAGTACCCTTTAAACCGGAACCCCTGCCTTCTGGACAGTAACGTACCGGGACGTTTACATTTCTACTTACAAATGAATGATTCGTTAATCCAGAATGTATTAATCCAAAAGATTTCACTGGAAGAAATGCCTTCTGGATAAACGGAATTTACTGACTACATTGTTTTCTAAGGGTCCGTTCAGAAATGGTGGTGGTGTGCGTGCGTGCGTGCGTGCGCGTGTTTGTGTGCGTTGTGATGATGATTTTAAGCAGGGGGGGTGGGGTGTCATCCATTTTGTTCAGGAGGGGGAAAGGGGCATCAATTTTGTACCCATGTGCTAGCGGTGGTCAATTTTTGTCTATAATTGAAATTATGCTTAAACATTATGGGAGGAGGGTGGGGGTAGATGTACTAAATTTCAAAACAAAATGTCTGACTAGTATACCAAGCAACCATGTTTCCGGACATGGTTTCAGCGGCGAGTCGAGGCGGTGTCTGACCCAGTGGATCCAGGCAAGAAACGTGAGCGATGTCACCAGATCTCTGCCAGGACAGGTGTACAGCGCCAACCAGCAGTGCCAGGTAGCACATGGCGCCCAGTCGCTACTCTGCGTGGTAGGTTTTCCACAACAACATGTCATAGTGCAAACCTTTTCCATAAGTTTCTTTAAATTTCTTATATTCAAACGACATAATTGTTTCAATATATGTCTGGTGTCCGCTCCGGGAACACTAGCCAGTGCTCGTTCTGCCACGTGTTTACCATCAACTTCGTCGTCTTCAACTTTACCCCTGACTTTTGTCTTCCGAGCGTTGTCCGCCATCCTGAACTGCCATCAAAGGGAACCAATTGGAACACTCTTGGACACAAATGACCGAAACTGATGCAGGCCTGAGGCGGAACCTAGAAGACATGACTATACTTTTGTGCTTATCAAACAAACGGCAATGGTCCGTATTAATCTGGGCATGTCAGGAAGTATGTCAAGAGACTGTCCAGCTACGACTATCATGTAATAATTATTAATGTTACCCTGAATGTCATTTCCTGTTAATGGTGAAGATGACTGTTAATGGTGAAGATCTGACACTTTTGAAAACCTCGTTTACACTTTTCCAACCCTTTACAATGAGTCCTGGGTTTCTTTAGCCATGTATGCATCACTCCCATGGTATGCTCATCATTGCAGGGGGCATATAACGGCGATTTGAGCAGAGTGTGTTCCATGATGCTGTGCCAGGACCGGGAAAATCGATGTATCGATACCTTTGCTGCAGACGGCACAGCGTGTGGAGACAACATGGTATTCGAATACACACAGTACACTCAACACAATACATACTAACAACTTGCTACTTTAACCAAGCTTTTATATCCAGACAGCCATAGATTCGACACAATAAAATTTTACACATAAGTGTCACTAACAGATTACACATCACCACTAACGCAGTACATTTCATCACTACCTTGGTACACTTTATCACTAGCATACTTAACATCGTCTTACACGCCACCGGTAACCTAGTAAATACAGCCAGTAGCATAGAAGAGTCATCAGTAGCAGAGTACCCAAATCAGCAACGCTATACACACAGTAAAGAACCATGTGTGATTCTTTAAACTTAATTAATGTCTGGTTAATACATTTATATTTATATATATATTATTTATTTCAGTGGTGCTTGAGCGGCCATTGCGTTAATACAACAATAGGTACGTGTACCTAACTTGTTTGAGGCTGGGGATGGTGTGGTGGAGGACTGAAGGGGGTGAGGATGGTGGGGGGAAAGGGGAATTTGAAGGGGGGAAACCGTCTCTACTAGTTTCCTTTGAATCCAATGAATGGGCATAAATTATAGTTCGAGACGCTGTGTTCTTTGTTATAAGCAAGTGGGTATCCATTCTCTACCTTACGTTTATCACTCGCCATTCAAACACGTGAATATTGTGGTGTGGATATATACTATGTGGCGTTATAGTATTTTAGACTATATTGTGACTGTAGTTTATAATTTAGCGTACACATATTTCAATCATTCCAGTGATCACATTTCTTACTGCATGAGGATTGGTAACGTTCGTAGACTCATCCTGATAAGAACTGGTCTTTTGCATCCCATTCTTGCTGTCAGAGGCGACTAACGGCTCACTGATATGGGTGATGAATAGTATCCCAGTTGCGTAGATCAATGCTCATGAAGTCACTCACTGGATTATCACAAACCGCCGCCGTCTGCAATATTACTAAGTGTGGCGTCAAAGAACCGACAAACAAATCCTACACTCACGTAGAAAGACTAAGCTTATTGACATTAAAATGATTTTTCAGTGTAAGCCACTTCCATATTCATACACTTTTGTCAGAGATATTGGAGGAATAGCCTTTGTAGATTCCCTCTCCAAAGCCCATAGCACGTGATCGGTGAGGTTGAAATGGGCTCCGGCTATTGCTGTCCCCAGGCCCAATATCCGAAAGGAAGAGCACGACATTTCTCTCAGTCTTACTTTCTTTATGTCAGGATCAAAAGAGCAGCATAGAATTGACAGGTTATTGTCTGGTCTTGTGGGAGATAGTCCACCATGATGACAACCACACTGTCCTATAACACCGAGGCCATAACCTTTTCAGCTGATTTCCTTTCTATGATATATAGTGGTGATGCTCAAATCCTCTTAAGTGCTTCTTTTGTTTGGACTTTTTTGGCAGTGGTGAACTCAGGTTTTATCCATAGTCACATTGATGGCTTAGATTTAAATACAGCTATATTACCAAGAAACAGGTTATGAATTGTACGTTTATCACATGTCATAAAGAATGTATTCTCTTTGGAAATATCTTCTGGATCAAGACTGGCGTCATTGACGTGACACGGCTTTTAAGACTAGGGTTGTCTTCATGGTTCTCCACACGTGTTGGACGCGTATGTTCACAGATTGCCAAGTGTTCAGCCCATTTCTCGAGGTACTTGCTCACGTTCAGGTTTTCGCGTAAATACTTCTGTGGCATCATGTAATGTCCACAACAAAAGATTCCCCTATTACACATCAATAAACCTTGTAGCAGAAACATTCTTATGATATTCCAGACTGTGAAACATGTGTGTCAACCTCCTCGTCGCTGCCACCGGACAAAAGTTCTTCCTCGTCTTCCCTTTCATCTTCATCCACAAACACCCCTACATCCATGTCCCCTACACCCACATCCACAGCCATGACTACGCCTACAACCACGCCTACGCCCACGAGGACATCCATGTCAGTGTCAGTGTTCCCACCCACGTCCACATCTACATCCACATCCACAACCACATCTACATCCACATCCACGTCCACATCCACATCCACATCCACATCCACATCCACATCCACATCCACATCCACATCCACATCCACAACCGCATCCACATCACCAACTTCGTCATTTCCTTCAGCCTCATCAACATCCTCAGGCATATCAAGCTGGTTCAGTTTAACGACGCCCGCAAGTACTTCAGTCACGACCAGAAAAACATTTTCGACGGTGACTGGTACAACGACAACAGATGTCAAGATTTATGAAGGTGAATCAGATAATATCCTATAACGTCTTTTGTCTTTTTCTCATTGTCACGAAGTCAACATGAAGATCATCTGCCCTGGGGTATCTTCACAAATAGGATAAATATCATGTCATGTCATAAATGTCATAAAAGTCCATCGTCATGGCACGTTGGTAATAATTATCTCTATATTTGCTACATACTATACCAGTGTTGAGCCAGGTAGCTGACCATTGTATCTGACTGTGTATCTTGTGTGTATCTGACTGTGCATCTTGTGTGTATATGACTGTACATACAGACAGACATACATACTAACATTTGTATAGCGCCGATATCCAGCTCAGCTCAGCTGCTCAAATGCGCTTTGTTTTTCCCTCGTTCACTGAATGTCAATCTCAACGGCACATCGTATTGTCAATCTCAACTCTCTGGGGATCATACAACTCTTGCAGCCACTAGGCGCACCGAGTTATCGTGGCATTCCAATCCTTACGAGGTACCCATTGTGTACTGTACACTAGGTGTTGTGACAACACTGAAAGAGTCTGCACACAAAGTCTACTCCAAGGTTTGTACACCCGGTCACAGGTGGGCTCGATCCCGTCACCTCAAGCTCGCTGGATCACTAGCCTGGCGCTTTAGCCAGTTCGCCCGTCACGCATCCTATATGCATCTTGTGTGTATCTGACTGTGCATCCTATAAGCATCTTGTGTGTATCTGACTGTGTATCCTATATGCATCTTGTGTGTATCTGACTGTGCATCCTGTGCGTAGCTGACTGTACATCTTATGTGTATCGTGTGTCTATCTGACTGTGCATCTTGTGTGTATCTTGTGTGTATCCGACAGTGCATCTTATGTGTATCTTGTGTGTATCTCCAGGCGATGTATCCCCAGTGGTTCTCGGTTCTGCAATCGGAGGGGTGGGCGTGGCAGTTATCGTTACCGCCATAGTCGCTGTCGTCATCTGTAAGCGCACTCGGCACAGTGATACTAAAGACAAAACACGCAATGCCATAAAGATGGACGAAGAGGTGTCACAAAGTAAAGGCATTTCTTGTCTTGTCAATGTAGAACTTCAAGTAAACCATAATGTGCTGTACAAACACACGGAGTACCAGACAGCTTCGTGACAGAATGTCTTTCTTGGAGAAGTGCTCAACAATACACGTTTGATTATAATCAAATGTTTGATGTTACTCATCGATAATGAACAAGGGATGAATATGTTCAATTTATTGCATCATGAAAAATGGATACGGTATTTTTTATGTGTTCATGACTTGATTATGAAATGTTCATGTGTAATTGTGCTGTTTGGTATATTTTGATGATCAACTTTGAATATTTCAACACGGTCATGTTGTTTTATACCCTTATGAACTTGCGATGAATTATTCCGCTATTTGTTGCCAATTTCTATTATTTGATAAACACAGGATCATAATCTTTAGTGATTTCGTTATTTGTGTAATGCTTTTTCAATATATTTGATCTGTTAGAAAGTGGGTTTCGACTGAGACTAAAGATAGCAAAATAAACATGTACAGGACGTTTCAATCAATGAGGTAAGTCGTCTTATTTGAATCACAGATAGTAGGATATACCAGGGCGTAACTTCTGTTCACGTCATCACGACTATATCATGTCTATGTTTATGCACTGATCCGCTATTTAATTTATCATCCATGTTAGCGGTAGGACTGCCTGAGCATGGTTTTACGCCGTTTTGAGCAATATTCAAGCAATATCACGGTGGGGGACACCAGAAATAGGCTTCACACATTGTACCCATGTGGGGAATCAAACCCGGGCCTTCGGCGTGACAAGTGAACGCTTTAACCACTAGACTACCCCACCACCCTAGCGGTAGCAAGAACATTCACCATCCACATATACACGTCTCAAGCGGTCGTTATGTTGAGTATAACCTCAAGTTCAACCGCAGGTAATTACACAGGAACGTGGTTCTTAGTTTCCGTTGAGGACGGATGTCTGATATGTTTCCTCATTTAAAATGACAATAGATCTGAAGATTCGAGGGAGTGATGCCAAAACTGAAAGAAGATGTCGTAAAATATCTGAAGACTACGTTGAATGATGGTATGCACAAAATATACACCATACCTAACACAAACAGTAAAAAGTAACTTTTCTTCATATAAAGCGGTATAAACGTTATCCTACTGAAAATAACATCACATAAATTGTGTATGTATTCCGAAATGTTCATGGTAACTGGTTTAACAATGTTTACATTCAGCAGACTCTCAAGACTAGATTGATGCATCCTTTGACCGTTATAGACCACCATCAATTATGATCTCAAGCACGAATGCTGCATGGGTTGCGGTGTGAATATTCAATTAAGGAGGATTTGTCTAAATACCTGAATATTTGTAACAAAGAAATTAAGCATGGTTCACGTGACCAGGTCACACATGCTCACACAGTTCCCGCTATGTGATGACGTATAACAGTATAACAAAGGTTACAAGTGAACGTCCTCTTTCACGTCCTCAGTATACCAAAGGTTACAAATGAACGTCCTCTTTCACGTCCTCGGTGTAACAAAGGTTATATATGAACGTCCTCTTTCACGTCCTCAGTATAACAAAGGTAACAAGTGAACGTCCTCTTTCACGTCCTCAGTATAACAAAGGTTACAAGTGAACATCCTCTTTCACGTCCTCAGTATAATGAAGGTTACAAGTGAACGTCCTCTTTCACGTCCTCAGTATAACAAAGGTTACAAGTGAACGTCCTCTTTCACGTCCTCGGTATAACAAAGGTTACAACTGAACGTCCTCTTTCACGTCCTCAGTATAACAAAGGTTACAAGTGAACGCCCTCTGTCACGTCCTCGGTATAACAAAGGTTACAAGTGAACGTCCTCTTTCACGTCCTCAGTATAACAAAGGTTACAACTGAACGTCCTCTTTCACGTCCTCGGTATAACAAAGGTTACAAGTGAACGTCCTCTTTCACGTCCTCGGTATAACAAAGGTTACAAGCGAACGTCCTCATTCACGTCCTCAGTATAATGAAGGTTACAACTGAACGTCCTCTTTCACGTCCTCAGTATAACAAAGTTACAAGTGAACGTCCCCTTTCACGTCCTCAGTATAACAAAGGTTACAAGTGAACGTCCTCTTTCACGTCCTCAGTATAACAAAGGTTACAAGTGAACGTCCTCTTTCACGTCCTCAGTATAATAAAGGTTACAAGTGAACGTCCTCTTTCACGTCCTCAGTATAATAAAGGTTACAAGTGAACGTCCTCTTTCACGTCCTCAGTATAACAAAGGTTACAAGTGAACGTCTTCTTTCACGTCCTCAGTATAACAAAGGTAACAAGTGAACGTCCTCATTCACGTCCTCGGTATAACAAAGGTAAATGGTGAACGTCCTCTTTCACGTCCTCAGTATAACAAAGGTAACAAGTGAACGTCCTCTTTCACGTCCTCAGTATAACAAAGGTTACAAGTGAACGTCCTCTTTCACGTCCTCAGTATAACAAAGGTAACAAGTGAACGTCCTCTTTCACGTCCTTGGTATAATGAAGGTTACAACTGAACGTCCTCTTTCACGTCCTCGGTATAACAAAGGTAACAAGTGAACGTCCTCTTTCACGTCCTCAGTATAACAAAGGTTACAACTGAACGTCCTCTTTCACGTCCTCGGTATAACAAAGGTAACAAGTGAACGTCCTCTTTCACGTCCTTGGTATAACAAAGGTTACAAGTGAACGTCCTCTTTCACGTCCTCAGTATAATGAAGGTTACAACTGAACGTCCTCTTTCACGTCCTCGGTATAACAAAGGTTACAAGTGAACGTCCTCTTTCACGTCCTCGGTATAACAAAGGTAACAAGTGAACGTCCTCTTTCACGTCCTTGGTATAATGAAGGTTACAACTGAACGTCCTCTTTCACGTCCTCGGTATAACAAAGGTAACAAGTGAACGTCCTCTTTCACGTCCTCAGTATAACAAAGGTTACAAGTGAACGTCCTCATTCACGTCATCAGTATAACAAAGGTTACAACTGAACGTCCTCATTCACGTCCTCAGTATAACAAAGGTTACAAGTGAACGTCCTCATTCACGTCCTTGGTATAACAAAGGTTACAAGTGAACGTCCTCATTCACGTCCTCAGTATAACAAAGGTTACAAGTGAACGTCCTCATTCACGTCCTCAGTATAACAAAGGTTACAAGTGAACGTCCTCTTTCACGTCCTCAGTATAACAAAGGTAACAAGTGAACGTCCTCTTTCACGTCCCTCAGTATAATAAAGGTTACAAGTGAACGTATTCTTTCACGTCCTCAGTATAACAAACGTAACAAGTGAACGTCCTCTTTCACGTCCTCAGTATAACAATGGTAACATGTTTACGTCCTCTTTCACGTCCTCGGTATAACAAAGGTTACAAGTGAACGTCCTCTTTTGCGTCCTCAGTGTAACAAAGGTTACAAGTGAAAGTCTTCTTTCTTTCGGTATATTGAACGTGAACAACATACCGTTTCCTTTTTACGGTCTCTACGTTTTCACCAAAGGACAGACACGTAGTTGCTATACTTCACATAGAACTACTGCATGTTTACCTTCCACGTCATTCTATTTTTTGTGCAAAAAACTGTTTTCATTATATTTGTACAAAAGTCAACTACAATGACTATTATTACTAAATTACTCTAGTATATTTGTGCAACAACATATTGCTATGAATATGTCTTTCAGAAAGTTATCAAGTGTAACGATTGGGATTGTGTTATACTTCTTAGTAAAAAAAGATAGTCTCTCTCTCTCTCTCTCTCTCTCTCTCTCTCTCTCTCTCTCTCTCTCTCTCTCTCTCTCTCTCTCTCTCTCTCTCTCTCTCTCTCTCTCTCTCTCTCTCTCTCTCTCGTTATGTTATGGCAACACGAACAATGGCAAATGTATTACTGACTTGTTTTATTTGCAAATGTAACATTGTTTAGCAAATACAGGTCAGTCCCCAGATGACCTTGGCATGTCTGGTTTAAGGTGATTCCAAATTGAAATGGAAAGGTATATGCAGCTTGAAGAAAATTTAATAGTGAAATCAGTATGTCACCACACAAGCTCAATGAAACAATTATATTCAAATAGTTTGGGACTATTTTCAAAAACATACACTCGTGGAAACGAATAAGGGAAAACATGAAAGTACAAGTGTTCCTTTATTTTTTTCCAGATATTCATCCACACCGCAAAACAAAGCATACGAAGAAACACGGAAAAGAGTATACTCCGAACACTTGTACTTTCATGCGTTCCCTTATTTGTGTCCATGAGTATATATTTCCGATTTATGAGGCAGAAAAAAATGGAAAACAAATAAGATCTTTAAAGATGCATATATACAGTCTTAAAGCCGTGTAAAGTATGTGAAACTTAGCACTTATCTCTTTATTCGAAATGTCAATGCAAAAACCAACAACTGAAACATAATACGTAAGAAAATACATTCTCCTCACTACCGAGAAAAATACGTCTCCAACATAGAAACATGTTATCATCAAACTATATGTAAAGACAATTATATATAAATGGTGATATACAATACTGCGACATTGCCTCAGTCTACTGTAAATAATTTACTTACTGTATCACTAAAGGTTTCACAATGTAAGGCCGTGTGGTTACAAACAGGTGGTAGTCAATATTGTACACTGAAATAGTAAATGGTTAAAGCCAGGAAACAAGAAATACTGGACTCTTGTCGCTTCAGCCCAAATATCTCCAACAGGCTCTACCCATAGATGACGGCTAGGTGTGCACAACAACAAGAAACATTAGCGGTCACTTTGTATAAGCTAATGACCTACACTTTCGCCAAATTGACACTTCCAACCTTACCATTAGCACTTACAAACTTGTAAGGGAAGGAGAACCCTAATGGGGGGGTGGGGGTGGTAGAGGGGACGTGAGGCTGGTTTTCTCGCGATCCATTTTGAAAATCACCATTATGAAGATATATATTTCGTATACTGTCTCCCCAAACTGCAAATCTACTTGGTGAAATTGCTTTGATGGCAACATCGTAGTCATATCTAATTTTTCTTAACAAAACCTTTTTCTGCCGACATGTCTTAATTCCGGTAACGGTTGAATCGGGACTACAACACAGTTGTAATCAGAGAATGGTCAGTGTCTATATAACAATTATACATGTCATTCCAACAGGGGTTCGACTCCAGGACCTATTATCGACCATAGAGCCTGTCTGTCAGTAACCTCCACAGTACACGGCATACATATATTCACATCTACTGCACAGTTGGGCAACGCGATTCATTACTGAATACTGTCCCAACTGTTTGGATACAAAAACATCCACTAAACTGACAGTCTAAACTGATATGTGTTTGTCTGAAGTCGTTCAACAGATGCCTTTCATGAACATAATTACCACTGTCTGGTTGTTTTGGTCCATTATTACATGTTCACCTCATCTTGTTTACATAACCAATCTCCACCTTTTCGCTTTGCATAAAATGTCCCCATTGTTTCAGTTGGTAGTACCAGCTATTCCCTTCAGTTTACGTGGTCAGTACTAGCTTCCAGATTTCAGCTTGCAGCTGACATCACCAGTCTGTATTGTCAGTCGACGTGATCAGTACCAGCTTCAGCATCCAGTCTACGTGAACCGCATGACTTTCCCCGTGTTTACATGATCAATATCAGATTACACCTGCTGTAACAGTGTACATGCTCACTTTCACTGATGTGAGCGACCATCTAGGTAACTGTTGTGCTCATTCAGAGGCTCAACACCTGGCTTGTTAGTTTACATTAGTCGCCATTTGGCCGTTTTAGATATTATTTGTCGCTCAGTAAGATTAAATGATGTTGTACATGATAGGATAAGACCTGTGAGCTATGTTCATCCCTCGATTCTACACTACCAGTGCTGCAGGCTTTTAAGTGTTCGTCTTCCAAGTGACATCATCCCTAAATGTTTTGATATTTTGGGTTCCCTGACACGATAGTATATATGTCTCAGTAGACACATCACAGGCGTTGTCCACCACTAGAACATGGACAGTAGCATAGATAAGTATGCTCAGATGATTTCTATTCACATTATGAACAGCTATGACTTTCCAAATAGA
Source organism: Haliotis rubra (assembly GCF_003918875.1). Taxonomy (NCBI): domain Eukaryota; kingdom Metazoa; phylum Mollusca; class Gastropoda; order Lepetellida; family Haliotidae; genus Haliotis; species Haliotis rubra. The sequence continues at coordinate 512,938 of NW_025767343.1, read as the reverse complement.
TATTTCCAACTGAGATAGGGGGCACGAAGTACATGCGATATTTACACAATAAATATAAAACATGGATGATTTGTCGGTAGATCTAGTGATGAAAGTTCCACTGAAAGTCAATATATACAATGTCAAATATCATTTTATTTAGGTCTCTGAGGAGACAACGTGTTCCTAAGCCACGGACAGTGTCTTACTATATACTAATCCTTTATGAGAGGAAACGACCCGATCCGCCCGGCTCAGTGTAATGGGGATGATCGTGTTACTATCAACGTTAGACAATACAACAAGTCTGACTTTTGGGCTTCTCAGAATCCTCCTTCTTGCCCCGGCTGTTGGCACTTGGAGGGCGGTTGGGCTGGTGAAGGGGATTTTTTATCATCCCAACATCTTTCGGTTTAGAGTATGTGTCTCGAGAATCTTGAATCTTTTTTGGGCTTTCATCCCGCGATTCCACATATACGACATTTTTATTGGCTTCATTGTTATTGAGAGTGTTATTGATCTTGGCTGGGCGACATGTCTCTGCATGTACTGGTGAGTTAAAGGTGCTCTTGGGAATATCTTCAAAGGAAACTGGCGAGTAGACGGACCTCGAGCCGTCGGCACTTTGTGACAGATCTCCTGAGCAGTCTTTGTTGATCTTCTTTATTTCGTCCTCGAGGTAGCTTGTAAATGGGCACCTGGGACCACCAGAATCACTCGACGTGTCCTTGCTCAGTAGCCAGAAGGACCGGATGGAACCTTTACCCTGGAAATATACACAACTATAAAGAACGGAGTGATCTCTTGTTATACCTGCATGTTTTCATCTTTCAATGACTACTAGTATATAATATATGATACGTACGTGAATAAAGTATTTCAGACTGTGTATACAGTGAAGCCTCGTTAATCCGGACTAGTTACTGACTAACCTTGACCTCGATACTTCCTCTTTCTTCTACCTGGTACGGATACGGCTCAAGCTCCTTCTTCGTTGTCTCGCTGATGTGAATTTTCATCGCCTTGAACAATGAATTAAACATTACCTCTGACATTTGATACCTAACTCAAATATTTTACACCTGAGATCATTGAAGACCGATACACGATGATAAAAGTACCTTATCACAGAATATGACACGTGTGCGAAGAACTCTAGTAAGAGTTCATGATGGAACAACGTGGCCACGTACGTGTATGTCTGAGTCACAATCAGTCTCACCTCTCCACTTGTTTCCATCCTGGATGCAGTGTTGACAGTGTCACCAAACAGACAGTATCTCGGCATCTTTATTCCCACTACTCCGGCCACAGTCGTCCCCGTATGGATACCTACAACAAACAGACACCCCTGTCACATGTCACTATATATACATATATCCAATGAAGCACGCGTGCTACCCAATGTTTTCAAGACATCCAGATTCACTGGAAGAATGGCCAAAGCAATAGCAGTACATCAACATATACTGTGTGAAGTTCCTTACACACGAAACCTTTTTCTAGCTAATGAACATGAACATTCCCAACCTTACATGCAGTGTTCCTTGATTCTTATCCAGGTTTCCTTGCAAGCTTGGTTCTGCACTGAGTGAAACCAGAGACCATATAATAGATTATATGGTCTCTGGTGAGACTCGGAGAATATATAAAGAAACTCTGTGATGAAGAGGTGTGTGGATGAAGGTGGGTGGGGTCAGAACTAAAGGCGCTTTCATAGTGTTGCAGCAGTACAACAATCAGGGTTTCAACAAGTAATATACAGCATTGGTATGACGCATCCAGGGAGCGAACCACTAAATTTTCGCTCTGTTCCCTTGGATCGGTATGCTAGAATAATGTCGGTTTGTTGTTCAACGTCGCACTCATCACTTTTTAAATAATAGAGAAGCACTACCAGAGACTGGAATTATCTGATCTCGATAGCCGCCTCTTATAACAAGCATGTCTTAGGACATGTAAAACCCAATTTGACACTAATGGTGAGTATCCAGACTCAGTGTAAGCCTGTCCGTGTACTAACCGACCCTGATCTTCATGTTCCCTCCCGTAGACGGGTCCTTCAGGTCCCACATGGAGTCCAGCATCCCCAGTGCCATGTCGCAGATCTGCAGTCCGTGGAACTTGGTGACGGTAGGCGCACCTGACACTACCATGTAGGCGTCGCCGATCGTCTCAACCTGCAATCAGGGGAGAGCGCATTTATCTACCATGTTAGCAACTGAAGCTTCTTTTGTTGTGGGAGTATCAACCTGTGTAATAGGCAGAAATAGATTATGCCACGTCAGACGTTTACCTGCAAGAAAACTATAATTATGACAAACAAGAGTCATCAGAAGATGACAAATCCCCCGGCCCCCATAAATTTGAAAGAACAAATCAACTGACAGTTACTTAAAGTCCAACTTGATTTTTTGGACTAGGTCCAGATTGTTTCCATGGAAATTCGGAAAACTAAAAATGCCAAAAATCTGCAAATAGGAAAAGGCAACACTTTAGGTTCTGTTTGATATGTCTATCCAGTTTTGTTGAAAAATATTGAACGGTTTTTGAGTTAAGCTCCGGAAACAAAATTATTACGGACGGACGGACGAGGAGTCGACTATATCCCCCCGCATTACATGCCGGGGGGATAAAGAAAACCAGGAAGTGGCTGAGAAAAATACCAACGTAAATCGCTTAGTTTTTAAAAAAAAAAAACCCAGAAGAAGAGCAAGTATGCGTCTTGATGTCTAAAGTATGCACTGTCGAATGCATCATTAAGTGCATGATGTCTAACGTTAGAGTCCGAAACAGACATCTAGCTATCTTCACTGTTATTTTACCTCACATTATTCAAGTTATATTAGAACAGCCTAAAACTATTTGAGGAAGCACGCTCAACATTATGTCGCCTCAACGCAACGGAGTCAACCATGTCTCGTGGTCACTCGAACTCACAAGCATATGCTACCGGAGGTCCTGTTGACAAGCATATGATACCAGAGGTCCTATTGACAAGCATATGATACCGGAAGTCCTATTGACAAGCATATGATACCGGTGGTCCTATTGACAAGCATATGCTACCGGAGGTCCTATTGACAAGCATATGATACTGGAGGTCCTATTGACAAGCATATGATACCGGAAGTCCTATTGAAAAGTATATGCTACCGGAAGTCCTATTGAAAGCATATGATACTGGAGGTCCTATTGACAAGCATATGATACCGGAGGTCCTATTGAAAAGCATATGCTACCGGAGGTCCTATTGACAAGCATATGATACTGGAGGTCCTATTGACAAGCATATGATACCGGAGATCCTGTTCCTCCCTCACAGAAGTGTCACTGGGAGACGACAAATACCCTACCGCGTGAGTGGTGCCATTTAGAAATTGAGTTTGGCTGCTTTTAACAGACAGACAGACAGACAGACCCCGTGCCCATAATACAAACATGTGGAAAGGTGGTAGTTATATACATGCTGATGACTGGCTGTTAGTTTGCTGATTCATGCTGTAAGGGTGATATTTTCTTTGTCTTTGGAATTTACTCAAGCATGTATTATTATGGATACTGCCACTTGACATCAGCCGTATAAGCTTCAGTTGTAGGCTGGCTAATCATATTATTTGGAAAGTAGTCTCTCCCACATTGGAATATCTATTGTAAATTTATATTAGCAGGACTTGTGGTTCATCTTCGATACAGTCGAAGCCCCGAGCATGACGGAATATACACAAACATTCATCATAGGTGGTATGTGTATGGCGGCCACATTCAGCTGCAAGACAAGTTATTGCACCGAAACAGTGTTATAAGGTATAAGGTCACTGGTCAAATAGGCCTCAACGCTAAGTAGAGATGTGTACACAGAGTAATTCCATATTGGTAAAGCTTCAATTACTTGTTGAAAGAAGCAGTCATAAAATCTCTGTTTGAACATCACCATAAGAGATCTGGTACAACCACTTTCATGAAAAAGCCACAGGAAGAAAATTCCGTAGTTCAATAATATTCTTCTTAAATGAGATGCCGATATTGTTTTACTGTTATCAATAAACGATTTAGGAATACCATAAGCTTGGTTCGGACGACCCATGTCACAGACCCATAACGCAAAATAAGTGTGATCAAAGAATTAAAAATAATAATAAAGAGGTCATGATGTTCAATATATCAAAAGTATTTCTGATAATGATAGATAATTGAGAATAATGCTTTCCTTGCTTGAACTGCTGTCCATGACAGAATACGAGTGAAAACAACACCTAGATATATATACATGGTAACTACCCTCTTCCATACTTCCTGCCTCTGGGACTATTGCTCTAGTTTTGTTTGTGTTGACTTTCATTCCAGTTTCTACACATACTATTTCCACAACAATAATTTCCATTGAAGTTCTAGAGCAGTAGCATATGATATATTTGGGATTACACTTTCTCAGTAAAATACAGATTCTAGTACTTTTGTTGGGAGTACTGTTCTAGAGCAGTGTTGGATCTCACGATACCTCATCAACATGTAGTAAAGAAAATACATGAGAAATGTTTGGAGATATATGCACACCTGTACCACCTCTCTCCTCCAGCATGGTTGCACACTGACTGATAACAGTGATGAACATCTGAGGACTGAAGATATAATAGTGCCAATATTGTTTTCAAACCAAGGAGCCAGATACGTTCGTATCAGTTCTCACACAAGGACATAATACGACAAATACGTGTTAATAATAACACAGCAATCCTCCTTTATAACTCTCGAATATATCATGGGTTTATGCTGCTTGTCCTTATCTACTGTACATTGCCATCCGATACCTTCATTTCAGTGAAGAAACAATAATGTCAATACCCCGTGTCATCAAAAGGCACCAGTTCACCATTAAACTGTATAGCAAGATGTATCAAGAAAAACGCAAGGACGAGCTGGTTATGCTCCGAAAACGAGCAAGACTCTCGTATCAGTCAGATCCAACTTATCGAAATAATCGCAAATTATCAAAAGACATCAGTTCAGCACTAGTAGTTCTATCTGTATAGCAAGTTTCTACTTGCCAGCATGAAAAATAAACAACATCCGAAATATAAAATCCGAAAAGATCAAACTGCACCAGTTCTCTTAGACATATTCAACGATATTGGAGCATTAGAAATATATACTAAGTTCGCAAATCATCAAAAGGCATCAGGACATCAGAAATAGTTAACAGTTTTGGGGTTCCGCTCTGGAAATGAACACTACTCTCGTTTTCTGTATAATTCTAAATTGTCCTGATGTAAATATCCCAAATCACCATATGGCAATAATTCACCATACGACTGATCTGTATGGCAAGTTTCAACAAGATACATTCGATGCTTTAGGAGCCCGGAAACGGAAAACGGGCGCACCGATAGACATGCTCATCGTTACATAAACACCATCTAGCAGACCGGGGCTATGAAACCCCATGTGACGTTAGATATGTTGGCGTAAAAAAACAACCCAAAAATCTAGATGGTTTATGTAATTAAGTAGTATATAAGGAAAGTAAAATGCAGATTAATATGTAAATGAAGTTTATTAGTGTTCTTTCTGATGGAACAATAGTCCAAGGATTTAACACCGTATGTGAACATAACATCAAACATGCGGCTAAACTCACCAGAAGGATAGTATTGTTTGTTTGTGTGATGTTCTCCGTAATTACCTTGTAAACCCTGTGTTCTTCACTCAGTTTATCAAATTTTGTATACATGGCGTTGAGCATGGAGACAACCTCCATAGGTGTAATCTGGCTGCAGATTGTCGTGAAGCCCACCACGTCGCTGAACAGGATTGTTACATTGTCGAAAACCTGAAACATAAGCAGTTGACTTACTAGACGTCTGCCATAGTCGGTCAGAGCACAGATGACTTTGTAACATAGGGTATGAAAACACAACCGGTTGTACGGGATCATTAGAGATCTCAGTCACATCAGGGCATACGTATCGTATAGATTACATAGTCTCTCACATCAGGGCATACGTATCATATAGATTACATAGTCTCTCACATCAGGGCATACGTATCGTATAGATTACATAGTCTCTCACATCAGGGCATACGTATCGTATAGATTACATAGTCTCTCACATCAGGGCATACGTATCGTATAGATTACATAGTCTCTCACATCAGGGCATACGTATCGTATAGATTACATAGTCTCTCACATCAGGGCATACGTATCGTATAGATTACATAGTCTCTCACATCAGGGCATACGTATCGTATAGATTACATAGTCTCACGGGAGCTAACTGAGACTTGGATGTCACTTCACACGTGTTGAGATCTCCAAGGTACAAAGAACCTAGATTACACGTATTGGCTGAGCACACAATTCGCCAAGGCTGACCAATACAATACATCACAAGTCCTCACCAAAACCGTACCGCGCAGGTAAAACCTACCTTGGAGGTACTCCGAAATAATCTCAAACAAACACAGATCATCAAACATAACCTATATAAGAGATGTATGAGGATTATTCTCGGGGATCTTGACAGAGACCTCGTCTAACAGATGCTGAGTGAAATTTCACATCACACGTGTTGACAGAGACCTCGTCTAACAGGTGTTGACAGAGACCTCATGTAACAGGCATCACACTGACATCACACGTGTTAGTTGAGACCTCATCTAATAGGTGTTGAGTGACACCTCACATCACACATGTTGACAGAGATCTCATCTAAAAGGTGTTTACCGACACCTCATCTGACAGATGTTGTGGGACCTTATCTCAGACGTATTCACTGAGACCTAGCTTCACATTTGTTGGCTGAGAACTCACCTCACACGTGTTGACTGAGACCTCACCTAACACGTGTTGACTGAGACCTCACCCCACACGTGTTAACTGAGACCTCACCTCACACGTGTTGACAGAGAACTCACCTCACATGTGTTGACTCAGACCTCACCTCACACGTGTTGACGCAGACCTCACCTCACACGTGTTGACTCATACCTCACCTCACACGTGTTGACTCAGAACTCACCTCACACGAGTTGACTGAGAGCTCACCTCACATGTGTTGACTGTTACCTCACCTCACACGTGTAGACTCAGAACTCATCTCACACGTGTTGACTCAGACCTCACCTCACACGTGTTGACTGAGAACTCACCTCACATGTGTTGACTGAGAACTCACCTCACACATGTAGACTGAGAACTCATCTAACACGTGTTGACTCAGAACTCATCTCGCACGTGTTAACTCAGAACTCACCTCACACGTGTTGACTGAGACCTCACATCACACGTGTTAACTGAGACCTCACATCACACGTGTTGACTGAACTCACATCACAGGTGTTGACAGAAATGTCATCTAACACGTGTTGACTCAGAACTCACCTCACACTCAGAACTCACCTCACACGTGTTGACTGAGACCTCACCTCACACGTGTTAACTGAGACCTCACATCACACGTGTTGACTGAACTCAGCTCACACGTGTTGACAGAGATCTCATCAAACAGATGCTGACCAACACCTCATCTGACAGATTTTGAATGATAACACACCTCACACGTGTTGACTGACGGTTCACCCCTCCTAAGTCTATCAGCGACAGGTTTCGGTATCATTTGGTAAAGCAATGCATCTGTTCTCTTCATCTCGGCATCTAACTTCAGCATACTCTCTTCCAAAAGCCGGCTCTTCTCTTGTTCCTGAATTCATAACAATGACAATATTTTTACACAGTACAGCCAGAGGAGCCGCACAGCGAAGCAATCCTAAATGCAAAGCAAAATTATATCTTGATGTAGTGCTTTCCACCAGAAGGCGGTAAGATATAGCGTTATATCCCTGGTGTATTGAAGGCAGTTATGGTATAATTATCTATGGCAGAGTGTGCGAGGGACGTTTACCTGATCCAGAGCTAACTTGAGCTCTGCGGACTGCTGTGTCCCTGCCAGTACGAGGTCCCTGCTTGAGTCGTGCATACTGAGGTCATTGATGTACAGACCAACGTTGAACATATCGTCAAGACTGTCCATGCTGAAACACAGGAAGTTCATGGCGGAACAACTGTAAAGCTCAACATTGTGAAACAGTTTAGCTGCAGATAAACCATTACTATACCTTGATGTCCTAGGTTATGTGCTTACATGTAAGATGTAACTGTTGGCTGTAACTTCACTGTGGGACCTAACTACTCAATACTAGTTGCACTGTTGCACTCTCAAGTCGGTTTCATCTGTGTCTGTATTTAGATTAAATACACTTTCGGTAATGTGTGGTGTCGTATGGTATGAGCTGTTAGGATATGAATTGGTAGCATGCAAGCATCTCAATATCTTCACTCATTTCGGATAGGAATCTATCTTCACTTTTATTTGACACCATAATTTGGATCATTCATACACAGGAGCCTTATAGTTCAGTTTCATAAGAATGCAAAACAGTGGTAAAACGGGGGTACGTGAAGGTCAAAAGACTTAGATTGATAAACAATTACCATTATATGTAATGTCATTACTGACAGCATCTCAACGTACGTAATGAAACATGCAGAAACGACCGAAAGGTGAAAAACGGACATTTTCAGTATGGCCGGCTGTGTATAAAACACATTATGTATTTCATACAAAGCTTCAGATTCTTATGCCTTGTACCTTCAGACGATATTTCGAAAATGCACATATTTAAGACAGACATACAATCGGACGGATGACGGATAACACACCAGGGCATACGCTCGCATGACTTTCAGATAGGTGGAATTAATGACTTATCATTAGAAACGTTACAAACAACCGATATGCCCAGGACATCATATGCACGTAACTGTCCGAGATACTTGACAAAGTGACCGTCAGCCCAGACATACAGCTGTAGTGACCATTTCTGTAGGGAGCTTACATGGGTGTGCCCAGGAACATGATGCAGTCCCACTCACACATGTACATCATCTGCCCCTTAAGATGGAGACAGTTGGATTCCTCGCCCAGAGACTTCAAATCTGCAAGAGAGGTATAAGTAAACAATAATAACTGACTGGGAACACAACACATTCCATTCACAGTGTTGCAACCAATAATAAGTGACTCTGTTCACAACACACTCCATTCACAGTGTTGCAACCAATAATAAGTGACTCTGTTCACAGCAAACTCCATTCACAGTGTTGCAACCAATAATAAGTGACTCTGTTCACAACACACTCCATTCACAGTGTTGCAACCAATAATAAGTGTCTCTGTTCACAACACACTCCATCCACAGTGTTGCAACCAATAATAAGTGGCTCTGTTCAGAGCAAACTCCATTCACAGTGTTGCAACCAATAATAAGTGACTCTGTTCACAACACACTCCATTTACAGTGTTGCAACCAATAATAAGTGACACTGTTCACAACACACTCCATTCACAATGCTACAACCAATATTAAGTGACTCTGTTCACAACACACTCCATCCACAGTGTTGCAACCAATAATAAGTGACTATGTTCATAACACACTCCATTCACAGTGTTGCAACCAATAATAAGTGATTCTGTTCACAACACACTCCATCCACAGTGGTGCAACCAATAATAAGTGACTCTGTTCACAACACACTCCATTCACAATGCTACAAACAATATTAAGTGACTCTGTTCACAACACACTCCATCCACAGTGTTGCAACCAATAATAAGTGATTCTGTGCACAACACACTCCATTTACAGTGTTGCAACCAATAAAAAGTGAATCTGTTCATAACACTCTCCATTCACAGTGTTGCAACCAATAATTAGTGGCTCTGTTCACAACACACTCCATTCACAGTGTTGCAACCAATAATAAGTGACTCTGTTCACAACAAACTCCATTCACAGTGTTGCAACCAATAATACGTGACTCTGTTCACAACACACTCCATTCACAGTGCTGCAACCAATTATAAGTGTCTCTGTTCACAACACACTCCATTCACAGTGTTGCAACCAATAATAAGTGATTCTGTGCACAACACACTCCATTCACAGTGTTGCAGCCAATAATAAGTGACTCTGTTCACAACACACTCCATTCACAGTGTTGCAACCAATAATAAGTGACTCTGTTCACAACACACTCCATTCACAATGCTACAAACAATATTAAGCGACTCTGTTCACAACACACTCCATCCACAGTGTTGCAACCAATAATAAGTGATTCTGTTCACAACACACTCCATTTACAGTGTTGCAGCCAATAATAAGTGACTCTGTTCACAACACACTCCATTCACAGTGTTGCAACCAATAATAAGTGACTCTGTTCACAACACACTCCATTTACAGTGTTGCAACCAATAAAAAGTGACTCTGTTCATAACACTCTCCATTCACAGTGTTGCAACCAATAATTAGTGGCTCTGTTCACAACACACTCCATTCACAGTGTTGCAACCAATAATAAGTGACTCTGTTCACAACAAACTCCATTCACAGTGTTGCAACCAATAATACGTGACTCTGTTCACAACACACTCCATTCACAGTGCTGCAACCAATTATAAGTGTCTCTGTTCACAACACACTCCATTCACAGTGTTGCAACCAATAATAAGTGATTCTGTGCACAACACACTCCATTCACAGTGTTGCAGCCAATAATAAGTGACTCTGTTCACAACACACTCCATTCACAGTGCTGCAACCAATAATAAGTGACTCTGTTCACAGCACACTCCATTCACAGTGTTGCAACCAATAATAAGTGACTCTGTTCACAGTACACTCCATTTACAGTGTTGCAACCAATAATAAGTGACTCTGTTCACAACACACTCCATTTACAGTGTTGCAACCAATAATAAGTGACTCTGTTCACAACACACTCCATTCACAGTGCTGCAACCAATAATAAGTGACTCTGTTCACAGCACACTCCATTCACAGTGTTGCAACCAATAATAAGTGACTCTGTTCACAGTACACTCCATTTACAGTGTTGCAACCAATAATAAGTGACTCTGTTCACAACACACTCCATTTACAGTGTTGCAACCAATAATAAGTGACTCTGTTCACAACACACTCGATTCACAGTGCTGCAACCAATAATAAGTGTCTCTGTTCACAACACACTCCATTCACAGTGCTGCAACCAATAATAAGTGACTCTGTTCACAGCACACTCCATTTACAGTGTTGCAACCAATAATAAGTGACTCTGTTCACAACACACTCCATTTACAGTGTTGCAGCCAATAATAAGTGACTCTGTTCACAACACACTCCATTCACAGTGTTGCAACCAATAATAAGTGACTCTGTTCACAGCACACTCCATTTACAGTGCTGCAACCAATAATAAGTGACTCTGTTCACAGCACACTCCATTTACAGTGTTGCAACCAATAATAAGTGACTCTGTTCACAACACACTCCATTCACAATGCTAAGTGTAAATATTCTTAAGCATTATTTATGTAAAGTTCGTATATTTTGACTAAACCATCCTCTGTTTTGAGTGTTTGCCCAAATGAGTAGATCACGAATTCGTTCGCTCAAAGTGGTATTTGAACATATTACGAACTGTTTACTTCCAGTTCTTCACCTAAATCTGTCTTCTCGTCTTCGGTGAGGATGGAGCTGTCGTCCGTGCTGTCGGAGTTGCTGCCTTGTATTCGTCTTCTGACGGATTTCAGGGAAATCAGCTCAAATACGTTGTTTGTGTGCGCCATAATCTATAAGGAAAATCTCATATTAGTATCAAGAAGAAAGTATGAAGTAATACTTCCAGATCCAGAAAGCGCTGCCACAATGTTTCCTTCCGTTATGTGCGTCTGTTGCACACGGTAACGTTACAGCCTGGTCACGGCGGAGCACTAGCCTAAGAGATCCTTGTTGGGAATCAACTGTATGTGAGATACACATTGAAAGCATCTGTTAAGGACAGCCCTTGCCCACTGCAATGCATCCATTAGGCATCAAGCGTACATGTTGACAACTCTATAGCTGCCACTCTACACACCAGTACCTGTACACTTAGCTCCTGTCGACGACACAAACACTATTGGCTCTGTCACACAAGATACAACGATGCGTATTGGACTAGACTGTACACTTAGCTCCTGTCGACGACAAAAACACTATTATCTCTATCACACAAGATACGACCCGTATTGGACTAGACTGTATGCTTAGCTCCTGTCGACGACACAAACACTATTGGCTCTGTCACACAAGATACAACGATGCGTAGTGGACTAGACTGTACACTTAGCTCCTGTAGAGGGTACAAACACTCCTGTCAGACAAGATACAAACACTGTTGGCTCTGTCACACAAGATACAGCGATGCGTATTGGACTAGACTGTACACTTAGCTCCTGTCGACGGTACAAACACTATTGGCTCTGTCACACAAGATACAACGATGCGTAGTGGACTAGACTGTACACTTAGCGCCTGTAGAGGGTACAAACACTGTTGGCTCTGTCACACAAGATACAACGATGCGTATTGGACTAGACTGTACACTTAGCTCCTGTCGACGGTACAAACACTATTGGCTCTGTCACACAAGATACAACGATGCGTAGTGGACTAGACTGTACACTTAGCGCCTGTAGAGGGTACAAGCACTGTTGGCTCTGTCACACAAGATACAACGATGCGTATTGGACTAGACTGTACACTTAGCTCCTGTCGACGACAAAAACACTATTATCTCTATCACACAAGATACGACCCGTATTGGACTAGACTGTATGCTTAGCTCCTGTCGACGACACAAACACTATTGGCTCTGTCACACAAGATACAACGATGCGTAGTGGACTAGACTGTACACTTAGCGCCTGTCGACGACACAAACACTATTGGCTCTGTCACACAAGATACAACGATGCGTATTGGACTAGACTGTACACTTAGCTCCTGTCGACGACAAAAACACTATTATCTCTATCACACAAGATACGACCCGTATTGGACTAGACTGTATGCTTAGCTCCTGTCGACGACACAAACACTATTGGCTCTGTCACACAAGATACAACGATGCGTAGTGGACTAGACTGTACACTTAGCTCCTGTAGAGGGTACAAACACTGTTGGCTCTGTCACACAAGATACAACGATGCGTATTGGACTAGGCTGTACACTTAGCTCCTGTCGACGACAAAAACACTATTATCTCTATCACACAAGATACGACCCGTATTGGACTAGACTGTATGCTTAGCTCCTGTCGACGACACAAACACTATTGGCTCTGTCACACAAGATACAACGATGCGTAGTGGACTAGACTGTACACTTAGCTCCTGTCGACGGTACAAACACTATTGGCTCTGTCACACAAGATACAACGATGCGTAGTGGACTAGACTGTACACTTAGCGCCTGTAGAGGGTACAAACACTGTTGGCTCTGTCACACAAGATACAACGATGCGTAGTGGACTAGACTGTACACTTAGCTCCTGTCGACGACGCAGACGCTATAATCTCTATCACACAAGATACGACCCGTATTGGACTAGACTGTACACATAGCTCTTGTCGACGACGCAGACACTATAATCTCTATCACACAAGATACGACCCGTATTGGACTAGACTGTACACTTAGCTCTTGTCGACGACACAGACACTATAATCTCTATCACACAAGATACGACCCGTATTGGACTAGACTGTACACTTAGCTCTTGTCGACGACGCAGACACTATAATCTCTATCACACAAGATACGACCCGTATTGGACTAGACTGTACACTTAGCTCTTGTCGACGACGCAGACACTATAATCTCTATCACACAAGATACGACCCGTATTGGACTAGACTGTACAGTTTAATCCAGCAGGCAGTACAAATACTGATTGCTACACCACTCTTAATGTAAGGATGATCTTTGTACAGTTAACTCCTAAAGATCAGGACGCATTTCACATTTCAGTAGTTACATGACAAGTAAAGACATGAAAAGTAATCTTCTAATTCCTTTCTGGCTGATAATTGAGCCAGAATACAAGTAGAGGTATCGGTTGCATCATTAGTGGCAAATTATTGTCCCATCAAACAGAAAGTATGACATGTTATTGCAAATCGATTCATGTTATTCCCTATTAGATATGCTACAATGGTGTCCGAATGGTTGTTATGTTACGGAGTTAGGCGTATTAAATATCGGATGTTATATGTCGTTTATGTCTTGTACCTACAGACGTACAAGCCGGAGACGCGTTCCACAACTACAAGACGGCTGAACGAGGAAGTCAAACATTTATTGTATATTGTCTATCGCCATAGGAAACAAATCTTTATTGCCTAATTTGTTCTCGGGAACACTCAGTTCAGATGTACATTTGTTCCGAGATGTCGACACGAGGATTCAGTTCAGCCTGAGACCTAGCGTATCAGGTGACTCGGTAGATGTTGTGTGACGACTAATAACCATTACATTATTCATGTGTTATGTACAACATATTCGACGGGAATGTAATCAGGACTATCTTGCCAACAAACACGACCCCTGATGTGGGAGTCATTAAATACCAATTTCAACTGTGCAACAATCGTTGTCATAGAATCTCCATCACATGTCATACGTATCAGGGTGAAACATACATATCAGATCAGGGTGAGTCATACATATCACATCAGGGTGAGACATACACATCAGATCAGGGTGAGTCATACATATCACATCAGGGTGAGACATACACATCAGGGATCAGGGTGAGTCATACTTATCAGATCAGGATGAGACATACATATCAGGATGTGGTATACATATCAGATCAGGGTGAGTCATACTTATCAAGTCAGGGTGAGTCATACATATCACATCAGGGTGAGACATACATATCAGATCAGGGTGAGTCATACTTATCAGGTCAGGGTGAGACATACATATCAGATCAGGGTGGGACATACATATCAGGGTGTGGTATACATATCAGATCAGGGTGAGTCATACTTATCAGGTCAGGTTGAGACATACATATCAGATCAGGGTGAGTGAAACATATCAGGGTGTGGTATACATATCAGATCAGGGTGAGTCTTGGATTTCCGTAACAGGGAGTCTGACAAGGATCCGTTTCCAGAAATAATCGGCAGTGTTGTTGCTACCTTACTGAGACTGAGAATTGTTCTTCTTTCGCATGGTAATCAGGTATAACGTACAGTACTACGGTACTTACACTTTGCCACGTGAAGTCTACAAGGGGGCGCCGGAGACCGAATACCGCAGTCAGACTCTTCCCAACCACGACCCTCATGACCGCTCCTAGACCAGATCCAGTACTTCGAATGCCCATGTTACGCCCGAACACAATGTGGAAGGGGAAAAGTTCAAACAGAACTTCAGATCGTAGTGGGATGTTGTCGACGATGTTGTCATCTGTAACTTTGAGCGACTCTCGGTATGCAGTGTTGTCAAAGATGAGTCTAAAAATCACATGAACCCTGTCACTGACAATTTCCTCTGATATAACATATATTTCCACCTTTGTGTTGTAGAACACCTTCCCCACCTGCCTGATCTGCCCTTTGACATAGTGTAGGAAGCCCTTCCTCCTGCTGCGGTAGTGTAGGGTCAGTCCGGACTTGTTCTCGTTCTCACAGAAGAAGGACGGCGGCTTGAGTTTGGAGTAACTGAATCTCAAATATTCATGCAGATTGTCTAAACCGTTTAGAAAATCTCTCATATGACGTCCTAGTACTTTAAGGATCCTGTCGTAGCCGTATTGGCCCACGAAGGACACAAACGCAACACCAAACGAATCCATGAGAGAATCCACCGATTCACCAGTGATTTCTGAAGCGATACGGGCAATAGTTTGAATGAGATTTTCACTATAGATGTCATGTGTGGCAAAACTAGACTGGGTAAAGTCGCCTTTGCGTCTGATTTCAGTCCACACACCCTCGCCATACTCCTGGCGCAGGAACTCCGCGATAGACTCCAGCAACAACCCGTACATGATGGAGTTGAGGTGTCTCACCACTATTGAGAATTTGATCCACGGGGACTTTAGACATGAACAACGTCAGCCATTGGTTCAGCAGCTGCTTCTTGTTTTAGCGTTGAAGTCAGCGTTCAATTGGGGCACATAACTTTGCTTGATTGATACAAGTTTGGCTCGACGTGATACTGTCGCTGGCATTGATTTGCACTCTCAGAAGGGCCCTCACACATCCATTACAGCAGCTGTCCACGTACTGGAGACTCCTGCAAAAGAGAATTCAGTCTGTAAACGTGTGTCTTCTTGCATCAAGCAAATATCGCACGTTGTTATAACCCGGTGACAGGGATTATTGTTTGCTGCGTGTCATCAAACCATGGAAATGTTAGTTACTTTATAAACCTTAGTTGTAAACTAAAACACTGAAACAGTAATCAATATCAAATTATGTAATTGTTGATATGCTTCATATATGTATGTCCATGGTCGGAAATGTTAAGACAGATCACATAGTCACACTGGCTGTCCCAGGATAACCCACTGATGAAGTCTGGAAATACGTCCAATTTACTTGGACAAAAGTATATTTCAGAAACTTGTATTTATTCCCATTGCACCAACATTCTTCAAAGGGTCGTTGGAACTGTGAAAATACGAGGGATTTTTCTCTTGTCGAAAGAGGCGATAACGAGATTGTGTGATCCAGCTTACTGACTTGACTGATGCATGTCATCGTATCCTGATTGTGTAGTTTGGTGATCATGATGTCAAACACTGGGTTGTTACGTCTGACCTCGATTATTTACAGGGAACCACGATCGATCTAAAGAAGTACGGTGGTAAACTAACAACAAACAATCCAAACAAAGGGACTTCGTCAGAAAGTCACTATGCGAGGCTGAAGCAGAGGTAAAATCTCAGCGCTAATCTGACAACCGAAGATGAAATCAATCGATCAAAACATCCACTACTGAATGAATATTTTCACCCCTGGTCAAATGTCCAACAACAGATCTGCCCAGCTATGTACGTCAGTATAAAGTGCTGTATGACACTGGTTCTGTTGACATCTTATCAGTCTATTACCTCACGTATTGGGTGTTTAGTATTGAACAACCATGATCTGATACAAGGAACAATGCATGTATGTGTGGCAGTGCGATACACGTTAACATACAAGTGAAATAGTATGAAATACATAGTGACTGCTTCACGGGAACGGTTTAGCTATCCACTTTCATTCATAAATGTTTTCTTTTACAGAGCACAGGGTACTGCATGTAATCCAACAAATGTCCAAAAACATACCTAGACCGTGTCGTGTCTGGAAGTGTCACGTTCGGCGTGAGTACAGCCGCAGGTCACCAGGTGAACACAACAACAGCTGTCGCCGGGGAAAAACAACCGACCCACGCAATGCCAACTCAGTCATAATAGGAATGTACATACACTTCAGCCACTGTACATGGGACGTGTTATTATCAATAAACCTACAAGGGTATTTAACGACAGTTATCACCGTGTCCATTACATTACAGTGACCTGTAACACTAGACGTCATTATTAAAGGGTCAAATGATATATAGGGCATGTAAAGAAAAGTTTCTCAGAAATAATAGAACTAAAGGTGTCGTCATAATGTTTATAGGAGCCGGAATCTCGTCCCGATAACGCTGTCCAATAAAATTACCGTCGTCCACGTGCCATGGAGTACGTCCAGTAGGAGTTATCCCTGCCCAAACCATGACCGACCACCCGCCAAATCGGTTATGCGTGGCCACAGTTGCATCTGTGATTCTCTCTCCATTACGATGCTAAATCTTCTGCGGACCATCATGGAAGGACAAATTGAATCTGCTTTCATCTTTGAAGAGCACATGAGACCATTGACGTTGATTCCAGCAGCCGTGATGTCTACTCCATCTCAAACGCGCCTGCCTTTGACGTGGTGTTAGTGGTGGACGAACTAGCAGGTCGCCTACAGCGGTGTCTGGCTTGCCCTTAATCGTCGACGAAAGGTGCTCCTGGATATCCTTACATTGTTAACATTGAAGTGTTCTGTCTGAAGATCTACTGCGTTAAGCATTCTGTTACGTAACGCAGTGTTCATCATGTGCCTATCATCTCGGACTGTTGTGACTCTAGGGGGACCTGGTTGACGTGCATATTCCACTGACCCATTGGCTTGAAACCTCTGCCACAGTCTACCAATAACACTCTGACTCACTTTAAAGCGGACGGCAACCTGCTGCTGGGTTTGACCAGATTCCAAAAAGCCTATAGCCTGACCCCTTTCAGCAAGGGTAAAACAGCGTCTCATTTCATGCTGCGATTTCAAACAGGTACCAGTGAACGACAGTGAAAATGCAACAATGCATATGTATTGTCCTCCACTTTCCATGGATAGAGCGACTTGCACGTGCAAATCATTGACATTAAGTGGTAGGTGGATTTCCATCTTGACAATTTGAATAAACAATGTGCCATTTGTAACAGAATGTATCGGACGTTAAAGAACGTAATAATGACTTTTCAACGTCCTGACGTGTTTTTCCATACTGTTAAGAATTTGTAAAACATTCACTTGTATATATTTCAAACAAAAACGAAGATTTTACAACTTTTATGAAATAGCGTATCCGATAGCTTGCCGAGTTTTGTACATTACAGTGACCTGTGTTTGTGTACCAACAACAGGCTGAAAACAGTACCATCTTGGTTTCCGTGAGAGTGCCAAACTCACTCACCTGTGACTGAGCTTGAGTATCGACAACACGCCGTTTGGAGAACAGTCTCGTCCATCAACATGCGATCTGAATAAATATCTGAAATAAACAAGGTCATTGTTGATTATAAATGACACTTAATATATAAGTGTTTCGTTCTATACGTAAACATATGATACCATGTTACAATCATTTGTGTATGAATGCAACACACTGAAACCAGATGACATTGTAATTTCCGTCTCTTTTACTGTTATGTGGACACGCTTTATGCAACACCATCCATGTGTTTGAAGTATGAATAAAATGATGAAACGTGAACACCTGTCAATTCTTCAATCACCATATACAAGCATTATAAGTGTTGGTCAAAACATTACAACACGAGTCTGTCCTCCACTGTCCATATACAAGATGTCAGAATACTTGTTGGTCAAAACATTACAACACGAGTCTGTCCTTCACTGACCATATACAAGATGTCAGAATACTTGTTGGTCAGAGCATTACAACACGACTTAATTCTTCCCTTACCATGTAGTCAATAACAGCAAACATGTAAAACACCAGCCATCTCTTCAGTGACCATACGGTAAGGTCACAGCACACTTGTCCTAGAAAACAAATAGATGGTTTGTGATGTTACATTTACCAATGGTCGCTAGGACACACAGGGGCTCTCGGTGTGCTCATTAGCTCGTATTAGAACAATACAGGTAAAACAAGTTCACTTGGGGCTCCACTAAAAAATGTATGAGTGAACATTTAAGGAAGCACATGTTTTGTCGATTTGCACGACAAACCGAGAATATTGTATTGATCGCCATGTTGCGTGAGAGCGGGGCACTCCTGGACGGGACGGTGATCCCTACATCCGGGCCTCACCTGCTCTCGGTCTCAGCCCTCTGTGACAGCCGACCATATCCGGGCCAACAGGACGGAAATATCCGAAAGTAATTTACTTTGATGATGATGGCTGCGTTAGGACCAGCCTTAAGTTTAACTGGCAATGTTATCAACATGAGCGTTGTTCAGTATACAACTTGATGTTTAGGTAATGACACGTGATGTCTTCCTATAATCCTAGTCAACGTCGATGGTCCCCACGTCGCTCATACCACTTTAACGTCAGTCGCTACCGCAGCCAGCCTTACCAGCATCTTTATTACCGTCAACAATTATTCACTTCACTTTAGCCATTGCGGAACAATAAACAGAATGGAGCAGTGATTCGTCTCACGCGATATCAACTTACTTCTCTTATAAAGTCCAAGAGTGTATTAAAAAATCGATTATTGAGACTATCATGTATAAATTCTTCCCTAAGTGTGGTCTGTAGTGAACATTGTACAGGCTGAGGATTAGACTGAGGATTACATGATCTCAAATGGCAATGTAAATCTCTATTGGATCAAGTACGTCCAGAGGGTGAGCATTGTAAACTGACTCAGTAATACTTAGAGACCGTATACAAGAAGTGTGAGGGATCCGTGACTTAGAGCCTGTATACAAGAAGTGTGAGGGATCCCTGACCTAGAGACTGTATACAAAAAGTGTGAGGAATCCCTGACTTAGAGACTGTATACAAGAAGTGTGAGGGATCTGTGGCTTAGAGCCTGTATACAAGAAGTGTGAGGGATCCGTGACTTAGAGCCTGCATACAAGAAGTGTGAGGGATCCGTGACTTAGAGCCTGTATACAAGAAGTGCGAGGGATCCGTGACTTAGAGACTGTATACAAGAAGTGTGAGGGATCCCTGACTTAGAGCCTGTATACAAAAAGTGTGAGGGATCCGTGACTTAGAGCCTGTATACAAGAAGTGCGAGGGATCCGTGACTTAGAGACTGTATACAAGAAGTGTGAGGGATCCCTGACTTAGAGCCTGTATACAAGAAGTGCGAGGGATCCGTGACTTAGAGCCTGTATACAAGACTTAGAGCCTGTGAGGGATCTGTGGCTTAGAGACTGTATACAAGAAGTGTGAGGGATCCGTGACTTAGAGCCTGTATACAAGAAGTGTGAGGGATCCCTGACTTAGAGCCTGTAAACAAGAAGTGCGAGGGATCCCTGACTTAGAGCCTGTATAGAAGAAGTGCGAGGGATCCCTGACTTAGAGCCTGTATACAAGAAGTGTGAGGGATCCCTGACTTAGAGACTGTATACAAGAAGTGTGAGGGATCCCTGACTTAGAGCCTGTATACAAGAAGTGTGAGGGATCCCTGACTTAGAGCCTGTAAACAAGAAGTGCGAGGGATCCGTGACTTAGAGACTGTATAGAAGAAGTGCGAGGGACCCCTGACTTAGAGACTGTATACATGAAGTGTGAGGGATCCCTGACTTAGAGACTGTATACATGAAGTGTGAGGGATCCCTGACCTAGAGACTGTATAGAAGAAGTGTGAGGGATGCCTGACTTAGAGAGACTGTATAGAAGAAGTGTGAGGGATCCCTGAGAGGATCCTGACTTAGAGACTGTATACAAGAAGTGTGAGGGATCCCTGACTTAGAGACTGTATACAAGAAGTGTGAGGGATCCCTGACCTAGAGACTGTATAGAAGAAGTGTGAGGGATGCCTGACTTAGAGAGGGATCCTGTATACAAGAAGTGTGAGGGATCCCTGACTTAGAGACTGTATACAAGAAGAAGT
This sequence comes from Haliotis rubra, assembly GCF_003918875.1. Lineage (NCBI taxonomy): Eukaryota > Metazoa > Mollusca > Gastropoda > Lepetellida > Haliotidae > Haliotis > Haliotis rubra. The sequence continues at coordinate 491,648 of NW_025767343.1, read as the reverse complement.
GACGTGAGGGATCCCTGACTTAGAGACTGTATACAAGAAGTGTGAGGGATCCCTGACTTAGAGACTGTATACAAGACGTGTGAGGGATCCCTGACTTAGAGACTGTATACAAGAAGTGTGAGGGATGCCTGACTTAGAGACTGTATAGACCTAGAGACTGTATAGAAGAAGTGTGAGGGATGCCTGACTTAGAGCCTGTATACAAGAAGTGCGAGGGATCCGTGACTTAGAGACTGTATACAAGAAGTGTGAGGGATCCCTGACTTAGAGACTGTATACAAGACGTGTGAGGGATCCCTTAGAGACTGTATACAAGAAGTGTGAGGGATCCCTGACCTAGAGACTGTATAGAAGAAGTGTGAGGGATGCCTGACTTAGAGACTGTATAGAAGAAGTGTGAGGGATGGATGTATACAAGACGTGTGAGGGATCCCTGACCTAGAGACTGTATACAAGAGGTGTGAGGGATCCCTGACCTAGAGACTGTATAGAAGAAGTGTGAGGGATGCCTGACTTAGAGCCTGTATTCAAGAAGTGCGAGGGATCTGTGACTTAGAGACTGTATACAAGAAGTGTGAGGGATCCCTGACTTAGAGACTGTATACAAGACGTGTGAGGGATCCCTGACTTAGAGACTGTATACAAGAAGTGTGAGGGATCCCTGACCTAGAGACTGTATAGAAGAAGTGTGAGGGATGCCTGACTTAGAGACTGTATAGAAGAAGTGTGAGGGATGCCTGGCTTAGAGTCTGTATACAAGAAGTGTGTGGGATCCGTGACTTACAGGCTGTATACATAGTGTGAAAGGGATCCTCCTCTCTGTTACTGTATTATATGAACCAGAGGTATCCGTGACTGGAAGAATGTGTAGGGCGTGGCTTGTTTTTTCCACTTTGTAATGATCTCTACATTTTGCCCTCCGTGATTTACACTGCATCCAAGCAACACAACACCTATGTCTGCGAAAGAATATCAGCAGGTATTAGGAACAAAACACAAATTAATTTAAATGCTGGAATTTTTCCAAGCCATTTTCTGACCAGCCCACACAGAGTGCCCATTAGAGCTGTGGGAAGATCGTAGCCAATATCCGGACATGGCTCGATCTTGCATGATAAAGTGAACAACAGATGGCAAGACGCACTCGGCCGTAAACATGCTCCAGCACAATGAATACAGACAAATCACCGCCGTCGTGCAGCGAGCGACTCACGAACACACACGTCATAGCCTGTTTGGGCGGATGTTATATGATCAAGTTGAGATGCTCCATTGCATAGTTCGTTTACCATGGGATCTACTGCCACCGCTAGCTAGGTTTATTTCTGGACCGGAGTCCACTGGTTTCCAAGGAAAAGGCGGCTTATGTATCACAAAGATGACGGGCCACCTTTTAGTTGTGTTGTAGCAATAGACATGTACATGTATAACATATTACGTGAAAAAGATATTGAAAGTACATTACATAAAAAGTAAAGTAGGTGGACGGCCCATAACACACTGTTGACGTTCTTAGGTAGGCTAGAGACTCAAAGTCGTCATGAGGTAGTGCTCATATATCAGAAACCATATATATATATATATATATATATATATATTATATGGTTTCTGCATATATGTAGTGAACCACTTTCTATCCCATACCATTGGTTCAGACAGTAAGGGAATCTGTGAAGCTTCCAAACATACGCCCTCATTCACTGTCCAAGACTGGGCAATGGGGAAAACGATAAATCGAACCAAAAACTATTGCATATTCAGTGATTTCATGGAAGGGTCTTCAAGATACAGGTGAGTGTGTTTAAGTTATAGAACACTGTGTTTTTATGTGGGTAGATGACGTTATTTACATATTCAAAGATGGAGACCCCCTTGACGTAAATATATACGTCTCTACAAAGCCAGGGACTATTCAGTTATGTTGCAATAGACGATATTGTTAATAAACTGTACACACTTGAGTGGTTGACTTGTGCGTTACAGCGCGTTTAGGTTTCACATTGTGTTATGGTTGTTCATACCCACCACTGCCCTAGTTACCTACACAATATCGCCAGGATCACTGACACGTGTGACCTTCATATTACACTTGATTACATTGAAGATATCTTGTAAACAATCCTTAGCCACCGTTCTGTGAAACACGATCCCATCCACGCAATCCCAGTGATCAGCCTACAATGGCGATGTCACGGTGCCCAGGCCGGCCGCTAACACCGCAGGTTGTGCGCCTCCAGAAAAACTTCTGTGTACTCATACGACTATAAATATAAAATCAGCTGTTTCTGGAATCCTCCAATAAATGGAAGCATTCATTCTAAGAAATCTTATCTTGATAAGTTGACAGAGAGGCGTCTTGGATGGTATCGTGACGGGCACGGCAGGGGGGTGGGCTCACGTAGGCCCGGTTACACAATGCACAACATTCACAGCGATTTCTTACTCTAATAAAAGAAAAAGCTGATAATTGCAAAACCATGTTCCACGAAATCTGGGGCGCGAGTCTATGTTTAGAATTCATGGTAGGGCTCACGTGCAAAGACAATGAAGATGTATGCTGGAGGAGAAACGGGGGAATACGCCGGGGTAATCACAACCATCTTAGCGTGTGTGTTGTACGGGGTTATGAAATCAGTTCTTCCATCATGATACTACCACACTGTGTACAACTGAAGCTTGACCCCACTTCCCTGGCAGCCACACAATGCCACTCCCAGTTATCCTGACAATACAAATATCTTCTCAAACTACCCATGACCATGACGGTATATAGCATTAGGAAGAGTAAAACAAACACGATAATTTGGGCCACCCCAATGGATGCAGTTCTGTGATGTCTGTTGTCACACTGTGTGGCTCGGTGTTAGACACAATAGGTATCTGCATTAACCAACAGGTGGCGACAAGGACTGACGCTAGTTTGACACATCAAGATGACCAGTATGGACATTATGCATGACACTGGTGGAACACAAGCAACGGGGTTATACACGACATCTCGTTATCGAGAATACATTATATGCAAATGTCCACAGCAGTCCACACTATTAGAAAATAATATTCATTTTCAGTGTATTAACGGGACAACATTTCACACAATTTAAGGGATCTTCCTGTGTTGTGTGAGCGACCCCTGAACTGTGACAAAGCAATACAAAATATAGTTACTGTGATGGATTCAACATCATTTGTTTACCATGTTTTACCAGATTAAGAATATTTAGCCATGTCTGGCAATTAATATTTATAAATGATAATGTTTTTCTTGGAAAACGAGTAACTACATAACAAATGAACCAGACTTAGAGCTGAAAGCTTGTGTCATTGGACGAATACCCAGTGAGAAACTGTCCTTGGATGTTTACCACCGAACCTCCATGTTAATTAATAGAAGGACAATATAGCCTGTGGAAGTGCGGTACAGTTATTCTGCTGCTTTGATTACTCATTAGGTGGATGAAAACGTAAAGCTGAGATTCGTTTACCTGAATCAGGTGGGGCAATCAATACAAAGTGCAGGCTTGTCACAGATGCATTTAGGAAATCTGCATCTTCACTGATTTCAAAAGTATAGAGAAAAGTCTTAAAATAGTTCTAGAAAACTTTCAAAATGCTCGTTGGAAACCTCTTAAAACTATCTAATATTTACCTGCACTTAAATAGGTGATGCTGAATTAAAATGTTCAGGTACATTGCACTTAACGTTACTATTGATTCAGCTATGTTTCTTTCAGCAGTTGGATTACAGTTGATGTCCCTTTGTGAATATGTCCTGGTCGACAGATTTCTGGATATATCGTCACCAAGTCGACATTATGCCATCCCGTTGCTAAGCGCTAGAAAACAAAACACACCAAAACACATCCCCTGTACAACCTCCCGTTGACATACTCTGTCTTTTCACATTTATGCATTCTCCCAGAACATGACACTATTTGAATGAAAACAAACAAAAAATTAAAAGCTTAGTCTCATAAGTGTGTTTGCCATGTCCATATTAATCGATTACAGAAGTGTGACTGTTTTAGAAAGGATACCAAAGGATCTCGTGCGAAGATGCCAATAACAAAGCGTTAAGCCTTTCATTACCGGTGAAGGTGATCGATTGTTTTAGCCGACAAAATTAGTCAATAAAAACTGCAATAACTTGTAATTTGATTCCAGCAAAACATCGATAATTTATTTTCGAATGAAAGTCGATTAATGATAAAGAGAAGGAGGGAGAACGGAGTGTATTATATGGCTATAACTTGAGAATAACACTGACATGGATTGAATTATCTGTTTTATGGACCCGCTAATCACTGCCTGTGATTGAACTATCTCTTCTGTAGGTCCGCTAATCAGTGACTGCCATCGAGTAATCTGCTCTGTGAAGCCATACATCATTGACTTGAATTATTTGTTTTACAGATCCGCTACACATTGACTAAGATTGAATTATCTATTTCATAGATTCGCTTATCGCTTATTTGGATTGAGTGACCTATTTAGCATCTACTTATCGTTGACGTATTTAATATAGGGAAGACTGATATCAACGTAATACAAGAACAGTTGATGCTGGTGGTTTTACCGTCACAGGAGGATATATCAACGTAATACAAGAACAGTGTATGGTGGCGTTCAGAGGAGGAGGAGATATCAACGTAATACAAGAACAGTGTTGGTGGCGTAATACACAGTAGAGGGGATATTAACGTAATACAAGAACAGTTTTGGTGGCGTTACAGAGAGGAGATATTAACGTATATACAAGAACAGTGTTGGTGGCGTTCACAGAGAGGAGATATCCGGTGGCGTCACGTAATACAATGAACAGTGGTGGTGGCGTTACAGAGAGGAGATATCAACGTAATGCAAGAACAGTGGTGGTGGCGTCACAGGGAAGAGATATCAACGTAATACAACAGCGGTGGTGGCGTCACAGGAAGGATATATCAACGTAATACAAGAACAGTTTTGGTGGCGTTACAGAGAGGAGATATCAACGTTATACAAAACAGCGGTGGTGGCGTCACAGAGAGGAGACATCAACGTTATACAAGAACAGTGGTGGTGGTGTCACAGAGAGGAGATATCAACGTAATACAAGAACAGCGGTTGTGGCGTCACAGGGAGGAGATATCAACGTAATACAAAAACAGCGGTGGTGGCGTCACAGGGAGGAGATATCAACGTAATACAAGAACAGTGGTGGTGGCGTCACAGAGAGGAGATAACAACGTAATACAAGAATAGTGGTGGTGGCGTCACAGGGAGGAGATATCAACGTAATACAAAAACAGTGGTGGTGGCGTTACAGGGAGGAGATATCAACGTAATACAAAGAAAGCGTTGGTGGCGTCACAGGGAGGAGTTATCAGCGTAATACAAGAACAGTGGTGGTGGCGTCACAGGGAGGAGATATCAACGTAATACAAGAACAGTGTTGGTGGCGTTACAGAGAGGAGATATCAACGTAATACAAGAACAGTGTTGGTGCCGTTACAGAGAGGAGATATTAACGTAATACAAGAACAGTGGTGGTGGCGTTACAGAGAGGAGATATCAACGTTATACAAAAACAGCGGTGGTGGCGTCACAGAGAGGAGATATCAACGTTATACAAGAACAGTGGTGGTGGTGTCACAGAGAGGAGATATCAACGTAATACAAGAACAGCGGTTGTGGCGTCACAGGGAGGAGATATCAACGTAATACAAAACAGCGGTGGTGGCGTCACAGGGAGGAGATATCAACGTAATACAAGAACAGTGGTGGTGGCGTCACAGAGAGGAGATAACAACGTAATACAAGAATAGTGGTGGTGGCGTCACAGGGAGGAGATATCAACGTTATACAAAACAGTGGTGGTGGCGTTACAGGGAGGAGATATCAACGTAATACAAGAAAGCGTTGGTGGCGTCACAGGGAGGAGTTATCAGCGTAATACAAGAACAGTGGTGGTGGCGTCACAGGGAGGAGATATCAACGTAATACAAGAACAGTGTTGGTGGCGTTACAGAGAGGAGATATCAACGTAATACAAGAACAGTGTTGGTGGCGTTACAGAGAGGAGATATTAACGTAATACAAGAACAGTTTTGGTGGCGTTACAGAGAGGAGATATCAACGTTATACAAAAACAGCGGTGGTGGCATCACAGAGAGGAGACTTCAACGTAATACAAGAACAGTGGTGGTGGCGTCACAGAGAGGAGATATCAACGTAATACAAGAACAGTGTTGGTGACGTTATGGAGAGGAGACATCAACATAAAACAAGAACAGTGTTGGTGGCGTTACAGAGAGGAGATATCAACGTAATACAAGAGCAGTGGTCGTGGCGTTACAGAGAGGAGATATCAACGTAATACAAGAACAGTGGTGGTGGCGTCACAGGGAGGAGATATCAACGTAATACAAGAACAGTTTTGGTGGCGTTACAGAGAGGAGATATTAACGTAATACAGACCAGTGTTGGTGGCGTTACAGAGAGGAAATATTAACGTAATACAAGAACAGTTTTGGTGGCGTTACAGAGAGGAGATATCAACGTTATACAAAAAACGTGGTGGTGGCGTCACAGAGAGGAGACATCAACGTTATACAAGAACAGTGTTGGTGGCGTTACAGAGAGGAGATATCAACGTAATACAAGAACAGTGGTTATGGCGTCACAGGGAGGAGATATCAACGTAATACAAGAACAGTGGTGGTGGCGTTACAGAGAGGAAATATTGACGTAATACAAGAACAGTTTTGGTGGCGTTACAGAGAGGAGATATCAACGTAATACAAAACAGTGGTGGTGGCGTCACAGGGAGGAGATATCAACGTAATACAAAGAAAGCGGTGGTGGCGTCACAGGGAGGAGATATCAACGTAATGCAAGAACAGTGTTGGTGGCGTCACAGGGAGGAGATATCAACGTAATACAAGAACAGCGGTGGTGGTGTCACAGGGAGGAGATATCAACGTAATACAAGAACAGTGTTGGTGGCGTTACAGAGAGGAGATATCAACGTAATACAAGAACAGTGTTGGTGGCGTTACAGAGAGGAGATATTAACGTAATACAAGAACAGTTTTGGTGGCGTTACAGAGAGGAGATATCAACGTTATACAAAAAACGTGGTGGTGGCGTCACAGGGAGGAGACATCAACGTTATACAAGAACAGTGGTGGTGGCGTTACAGAGAGGAGATATCAACGTAATACAAGAACAGTTGTGGTGGCGTCACAGAGAGGAAACATCAACGTAATACAAGAACAGTGGTGGTGGCGTCACAGAGAGGAGATATCAACGTAATACAAGAACAGTGGTGGTGGCGTCACAGAGAGGAGATATCAACGTAATACAAGAACAGCGGTTGTGGCGTCGTAGGGAGGAGATATCAACGTAATACAAAAACAGCGGTGGTGGCGTCACAGGGAGGAGACATCAACGTAATACAAGAACAGTGGTGGTGGCGTTACAGGGAGGAGATAACAACGTAATACAAGAACAGTGGTGGTGGCGTCACAGAGAGGAGATATCAACGTAATGCAAAAACAGTGGTGGTGGCGTTGCAGGGAGGAGATATAAACGTACAGAGAGGAGATATATCAACGTAATACAAGAACAGTGGTGGTGGCGTCACAGGAGGAGATATCAACGTAATACAAGAACAGCGGTGGTGGTGGGAGGATATATCAACGTAATCACAGGTTGAGGAGATATCAACGTAATACAAGAACAGTGTTGGTGGCGTTACAGAGAGGAGATATCAACGTAATACAAGAACAGTGTTGGTGGCGTTACAGAGGAGATATCAACGGAAGAACAAGTGGTGGTGGCGTCACAGTATCAACAAAGAACAGTGTTGGTGGCGTTACAGAGAGGAGGAGATATCAACGTAATACAATACAAGAACAGTGGTGGTGGCGTTACAGAGAGGAGATATCAACGTTATACAAAAACAGCGGTGGTGGCGTCACAGAGAGGAGATATCAACGTAATACAAGAACAGTGGTGGTGGTGTCACAGAGAGGAGATATCAACGTAATACAAGAACAGTGGTTGGTGGCGTCACAGGGAGGAGATATCAACGTAATGCAAAAACAGTGGTGGTGGCGTTACAGGGAGGAGATATCAACGTAATACAAGAAAGCGTTGGTGGCGTCACAGGGAGGAGTTATCAGCGTAATACAAGAACAGTGGTGGTGGCGTCACAGGGAGGAGATATCAACGTAATACAAGAACAGTGTTGGTGGCGTTACAGAGAGGAGATATCAACGTAATACAAGAACAGTGTTGGTGCCGTTACAGAGAGGAGATATTAACGTAATACAAGAACAGTTGTGGTGGCGTTACAGAGAGGAGATATCAACGTTATACAAAAACAGCGGTGGTGGCATCACAGAGAGGAGACTTCAACGTAATACAAGAACAGTGGTGGTGGCGTCACAGAGAGGAGATATCAACGTAATACAAGAACAGTGTTGGTGACGTTATGGAGAGGAGACATCAACATAAAACAAGAACAGTGTTGGTGGCGTTACAGAGAGGAGATATCAACGTAATACAAGAACAGTGGTGGTGGCGTTACAGAGAGGAGATATCAACGTAATACAAGAACAGTGGTGGTGGCGTCACAGGGAGGAGATATCAACGTAATACAAGAACAGTGGTGGTGGCGTCACAGAGAGGAGATATCAACGTAATACAAGAACAGTGGTGGTGGCGTCACAGGGAGGAGATATCAACGTAATACAAGAACAGTTTTGGTGGCGTTACAGAGAGGAGATATTAACGTAATACAAGACCAGTGTTGGTGGCGTTACAGAGGGAAATATTAACGTAATACAAAACAGTTTGGTGGCGTTACAGAGGGAGATATCAACGTTATACAAAAACGTGGTGGTGGCGTCACAGGAGGGAGACATCAACGTTATACAAGAACAGGCGGTTGTGGCGTCGTAGGGAGGAGATATCAACGTAATACAAAAACAGCGGTGGTGGCGTCACAGGGAGGAGACATCAACGTAATACAAGAACAGTGGAGGTGGCGTTACAGGGAGGAGATAACAACGTAATACAAGAACAGTGTTGGTGGCGTCACAGAGAGGAGATATCAACGTAATGCAAAAACAGTGGTGGTGGCGTTGCAGGGAGGAGATATAAACGTAATACAAAAACAGCGGTGGTGGCGTCACAGGGAAGGAGATATCAACGTAATGCAAGAACAGTGGTGGTAGCGTCACAGGGAGGAGATATCAACGTAATACAAGAACAGCGGTGGTGGCGTCACAGGGAGGATATATCAACGTAATACAAGAACAGTGTTGGTGGCGTTACAGAGAGGAGATATCAACGTAATACAAGAACAGTGTTGGTGGCGTTACAGAGAGGAGATATTAACGTAATACAAGAACTGTGGTGGTGGCGTTACAGAGGAGATATCAACGTAATGCAAGAACAGTGGTGGTGGCGTCACAGGGAGGAGATATCAACGTAATACAACAGCGGTGGTGGCGTCACAGGAAGGATATATCAACGTAATACAAGAACAGTGTTGGTGGCGTTACAGAGAGGAGATATCAACGTAATACAAGAACAGTGTTGGTGGCGTTACAGAGAGGAGATATCAACGTAATACAAGAACAGTGTTGGTGCCGTTACAGAGAGGAGATATCAACGTAATACAAGAACAGTTGTGGTGGCGTTACAGAGAGGAGATATCAACGTTATACAAAAACAGCGGTGGTGGCATCACAGAGAGGAGACTTCAACGTAATACAAGAACAGTGGTGGTGGCGTCACAGAGAGGAGATATCAACGTAATACAAGAACAGTGTTGGTGACGTTATGGAGAGGAGACATCAACATAAAACAAGAACAGTGTTGGTGGCGTTACAGAGAGGAGATATCAACGTAATACAAGAACAGTGGTGGTGGCGTCACAGGGAGGAGATATCAACGTAATACAAGAACAGTTTTGGTGGCGTTACAGAGAGGAGATATTAACGTAATACAGACCAGTGTTGGTGGCGTTACAGAGAGGAAATATTAACGTAATACAAAAACAGTTTTGGTGGCGTTACAGAGAGGAGATATCAACGTTATACAAAAAACGTGGTGGTGGCGTCACAGAGAGGAGATATCAACGTAATACAAGAACAGTGGTTATGGCGTCACAGGGAGGAGATATCAACGTAATACAAGAACAGTGGTGGTGGCGTTACAGAGAGGAAATATTGACGTAATACAAGAACAGTTTTGGTGGCGTTACAGAGAGGAGATATCAACGTTATACAAGAACAGTGGTGGTGGCGTCACAGGGAGGAGATATCAACGTAATACAAGAAAGCGGTGGTGGCGTCACAGGGAGGAGATATCAACGTAATGCAAGAACAGTGTTGGTGGCGTCACTGGGAGGAGATATCAACGTAATACAAAAACAGCGGTGGTGGCGTCACAGAGAGGAGATATCAACGTAATACAAGAACAGTGTTGGTGGCGTTATGGAGAGGAGGCATCAACATAATACAAGAACAGTGTTGGTTGCGTTACAGAGAGGAGATATCAACGTTATACAAAAACAGTTTTGGTGGCGTCACAGGGAGGAGATATCAACGTAATACAAGAACAGTGTTGGTGACGTTACAGAGAGGAGATATCAACGTAATACAAGAACAGTGGTGATGGCATCACAGGGAGGAGACATCAACGTAATACAAGAAAAGTGTTGGTGGCGTTACATAGAGGAAATATTAACGTAATACAAGAACAGTTTTGGTCGCGTTACAGAGAGGAGATATCAACGTAATACAAAAACAGTGGTGGTGGCGTCACAGGAGGAGATATCAACGTAATACAAGAACAGTGGTGGTGGCGTCACAGAGAGGAGATATCAACGTAATACAAGAACAGCGGTTGTGGCGTCACAGGGAGGAGATATCAACATAATACAAAAACAGCGGTGGTGGCGTCACAGGGAGGAGATATCAACGTAATACAAGAACAGTGGTGATGGAGTCACAGGGAGGAGATATCAACGTAATACAAGAACTGTGGTGGTGGCGTCACAGAGAGGAGATATCAACGTAATACAAGAACAGTGGTGATGGCGTCACAGGGAGGAGATATCAACGTAATACAAGAACAGTGGTGGTGGCGTCACAGAGAGGAGATATCAACGTAATACAAGAACAGTGGTGGTTGCGTCACAGAGAGGAGATATCAACGTTATACAAAAACAGTGGTGGTGGCGTCAGAGGGGGAACGTGAGAGACCTTACACCTTTAGGAAGAATAACTATTCCAAAGCGTCTGATCCTGCCAACACTTAATCATCTTTTCACCTCGCCAGCAAACCCAAAATGAGAATCTACAGTGAACCTTCAAGGAGGATGTTTCTCCTTTATTTGGAAAGGTAAACCTGGTAGAATAGAACAGTGTCTGATAAGAAAAACATACCAAGAATATGGTCTAAATGTACCAGCTATATTTGACAAAATTAAGTCTTAGAAAATATCATAGATCAGGATATTATTCTTACATGACTCTTAGTCTTAACTAAATAATCTTTTATATACTTCACAACCAGTGAGCAAACTAAACCCCATAGAAATGGGACCATTTTATCTTACTTTATTCCTAAACTCATCAGCCCATTCTGGAAAGGCGTATTTGAAGCCTGGTCTGAATTACCAGGACAAAGTAAATCTGATAATGACCATCTCAGCAGACAGTACACATGGGCAAATGATAACATAACAATAGGGAGCAAACCAGTAGTATATGACCACTACCCAAAATCCAATGTAAAATTTATAAATGACTTCCTAAAAGATGACAATACATTTCTTTCTTATAAAGAATTCGTAGAACTGTATGGGGCTAAAACAAATTTCCTTGAATATACAGGATTATTATCTTCATTGAAAACATATTGAAAACAGGGTTCGTTCAAAATTAATATTCAGAAAGATTTACCTTTCATACCTCCTAACTTGGAAATACTATTTAAAGCGAAGAAAGGATGTAGCACATTTTACAACCGACTTCTTCACAAGGAGGTTATAAACCAAACACTGCTTTATCAAAGAAAATGGGAAAACGAATTGAACATAGATATCACACTTAATCTATGGAAAACACATAATTGTATAACATTTCGAGCATCTTAAAGTTCAAAGAACAGTTGGCTTCAATATCGTATTCTCCGCAGAATCCTCACAATAAATAAAGATTTATACAAATACAAAACAATAGAATGACTACTTCGTACATTTTGTGATGTTGAAATAAAATCGATCATTCGTCTACTATATGAATGCAAATTTGATCAAAAAATTGGACACCCATTTGAAATTAAACGCAGACACAATTATTCTTGGATTCAAGGAGAGAAGAAATAATGTACTCAAAAGAATTGTATATTAACTAAAGAATAGATCTATTCCAGAGAAGGAGCAAACTTTTACTTTCTCTTACTGGTCTGAAACCAAAATTGAATTACAATTACCAATGACATTAATTTAATGCATTTGAAGCGACATGATGCAGAGTACATACAGGTATGTCCATCTGAAGTGACGTGATGCAGAGTACATACTGGTATGTCCATCTGAAGTGACGTGATGCAGAGTACATACTGGTATGTCCATCTGAAGTGACGTGATGCAGAGTACATACTGGCATGTCCATCTCAAGTGACGTGATGCTGACTACATACTGGCATGTCCATCTGAAGTGACGTGATGCAGAGTACATACTGCACATGTCCATCTGAAGTGAAGTGATGCTGACTACATACTGGTATGTCCATCTGAAGTGACGTGATGCAGAGTACATACTGGTATGTCCATCTGAAGTGACGTGATGCAGAGTACATACTGGTATGTCCATCTGAAGTGAAGTGATGCAGAGTACATACTGGAATGTCCATCTGAAGTGACGTGATGCAGAGTACATACTGGCATGTCCATCTGAAGTGACGTGATGCAGAGTACATACTGGTATGTCCATCTGAAGTGACGTGATGCAGAGTACATACTGGTATGTCCATCTGAAGTGACGTGATGAAGAGTATATACTGCACATGTCCATCTGAAGTGACGTGATGCAGAATACATACTGGCATGTCCATCTAAAATGACGTGATGCAGAGTACATACTGCACATGTCCATCTGAAGTGAGGTAATGCAGAGTACATACTGGCATGTCCATCTGAAGTGACGTGATGCAGAGTACATACTGCACATGTCCATCTGAAGTGAGGTGATGCAGAGTACATACTGATATGTCCATCTGAAGTGAGGTGATGCTGACTACATACTGCACATGTCCATCTGAAGTGACGTGATGCAGAATACATACTAGCATGTCCATCTAAAATGACGTGATGCAGAGTACATACTGCACATGTCCATCTGAAGTGAGGTAATGCAGAGTACATACTGCACATGTCCATCTGAAGTGAGGTGATGCTGACTACATACTGCACATGTCCATTTGAAGTGAGGTGATGCTGACTACATACTGCACATGTCCATTTGAAGTGAGGTGATGCAGAGTACATACTGGTATGTCCATCTGAAGTGACCTAATGCAGAGTACATACTGCACATGTCCATCTGAAGTGAGGTGATGCTGACTACATACTGCACATGTCCATCTGAAGTGAGGTGATGCTGACTACATACTGCACATGTCCATTTGAAGTGAGGTGATGCAGAGTACATACTGGTATGTCCATCTGAAGTGACGTAATGCAGAGTACATACTGGTATGTCCATCTGAAGTGACGTGATGCAGAGTATATACTGGCATGTCCATCTGAAGTGACGTGATGCAGAGTACATACTGGTATGTCCATCTGAAGTGACGTGATGCAGAGTACATACTGGTATGTCCATCTGAAGTGACGTGATGCAGAGTACATACTGGCATGTCCATCTGAAGTGACGTGATGCAGAGTACATACTGCACATGTCCATCTGAAGTGAGGTAATGCATGCAGTACATACTGCACATGTCCATCTGAAGTGAGGTGATGCTGACTACATACTGCACATGTCCATTTGAAGTGAGGTGATGCTGACTACATACTGCACATGTCCATTTGAAGTGAGGTGATGCAGAGTACATACTGGTATGTCCATCTGAAGTGACCTAATGCAGAGTACATACTGCACATGTCCATCTGAAGTGAGGTGATGCTGACTACATACTGCACATGTCCATCTGAAGTGAGGTGATGCTGACTACATACTGCACATGTCCATTTGAAGTGAGGTGATGCAGAGTACATACTGGTATGTCCATCTGAAGTGACGTAATGCAGAGTACATACTGGTATGTCCATCTGAAGTGACGTGATGCAGAGTATATACTGGCATGTCCAGTTACAGTGACGTAATGCAGAGTACATACTGCACATTTCCATCTGAAGTGAGGTGATGCAGAGTACATACGGCACATGTCCATCTGAAGTGACGTGATGCAGAGCACATACAGCACATGTCCATTTGAAGTTAGGTGATGCAGAGTACATACTGGTATGTCCATCTGAAGTGACGTAATGCAGAGTACATACTGGCATGTCCATCTGAAGTGAGGTGATGCTGACTACATACTGTACATGTCCATTTGAAGTGAGGTGATGCAGAGTACATACTGGTATGTCCATCTGAAGTGACGTAATGCAGAGTACATACTGGTATGTCCATCTCAAGTGACGTGATGCAGAGTACATACTGGTATGTCCATCTGAAGTGACGTAATGCAGAGTACATACTGGTATATCAATTTGAAGTGACGTGATGCAGAGTACATACTGGCATGTCCATCTGAAGTGACGTGATGCAGAGTACATACTGGTATGTCCATCTGAAGTGACGTGATGCAGAGTACATACTGGTATGTCCATCTGAAGTGACGTGATGCAGAATACATACTGGCATGTCCATCTAAAATGACGTGATGCAGAGTACATACTGCACATGTCCATCTGAAGTGAGGTAATGCAGAGTACATACTGCACATGTCCATCTGAAGTGAGGTGATGCTGACTACATACTGCACATGTCCATTTGAAGTGAGGTGATGCTGACTACATACTGCACATGTCCATTTGAAGTGAGGTGATGCAGAGTACATACTGGTATGTCCATCTGAAGTGACCTAATGCAGAGTACATACTGCACATGTCCATCTGAAGTGAGGTGATGCTGACTACATACTGCACATGTCCATCTGAAGTGAGGTGATGCTGACTACATACTGCACATGTCCATTTGAAGTGAGGTGATGCAGAGTACATACTGGTATGTCCATCTGAAGTGACGTGATGCAGAGTACATACTGGTATGTCCATCTGAAGTGACGTGATGCAGAGTATATACTGGCATGTCCAGTTACAGTGACGTAATGCAGAGTACATACTGCACATTTCCATCTGAAGTGAGGTGATGCAGAGTACATACGGCACATGTCCATCTGAAGTGACGTGATGCAGAGCACATACAGCACATGTCCATTTGAAGTTAGGTGATGCAGAGTACATACTGGTATGTCCATCTGAAGTGACGTAATGCAGAGTACATACTGGCATGTCCATCTGAAGTGAGGTGATGCTGACTACATACTGTACATGTCCATTTGAAGTGAGGTGATGCAGAGTACATACTGGTATGTCCATCTGAAGTGACGTAATGCAGAGTACATACTGGTATGTCCATCTCAAGTGACGTGATGCAGAGTACATACTGGTATGTCCATCTGAAGTGACGTAATGCAGAGTACATACTGGTATATCAATTTGAAGTGACGTGATGCAGAGTACATACTGGCATGTCCATCTGAAGTGACGTGATGCAGAGTACATACTGGTATGTCCATCTGAAGTGACGTGATGCAGAGTACATACTGGTATGTCCATCTGAAGTGACGTGATGCAGAGTACATACTGGCATGTCCATCTGAAGTGAGGTGATGCAGAGTACATACTGGCATGTCCATCTGAAGTGACGTGATGCAGAGTACATACTGGTATGTCCATCTGAAGTGAGGTGATGCAGAGTACATACTGGCATGTCCATCTGAAGTGACGTGATGCAGAGTACATACTGGTATGTCCATCTGAAGTGAGGTGATGCTGACTACATACTGCACATGTCCATCTGAAGTGACGTGATGCAGAGTACATACTGGTATGTCCATCTGAAGTGACGTGATGCAGAGTACATACTGGCATGTCCATCTGAAGTGACGTGATGCAGAGTACATACTGGCATGTCCATCTGAAGTGACGTGATGCAGAGTACATACTGGTATGTCCATCTGAAGTGACGTGATGCAGAGTACATACTGGCATGTCCATCTGAAGTGACGTGATGCAGAGTACATACTGGCATGTCCATCTGAAGTGACGTGATGCAGAGTACATACTGGCATGTCAATCTGAAGTGACATGATGCAGAGTACATACTGGCATGTCCATCTGAAGTGACGTGATGCAGAGTACATACTGGTATGTCCATCTGAAGTGACGTGATGAAGAGTATATACTGCACATGTCCATCTGAAGTGACGTGATGCAGAATACATACTGGCATGTCCATCTAAAATGACGTGATGCAGAGTACATACTGCACATGTCCATCTGAAGTGAGGTGATGCAGAGTACATACTGGTATGTCCATCTGAAGTGACGTGATGCAGAGTACATACTGCACATGTCCATCTGAAGTGACGTGATGCAGAGTACATACTGGCATGTCAATCTGAAGTGACGTGATGCAGAGTACATACTGGCATGTCCATCTGAAGTGACGTGATGCAGAGTACATACTGGCATGTCAATCTGAAGTGACGTGATGCAGAGTACATACTGGCATGTCCATCTGAAGTGACGTGATGCAGAGTACATACTGGCATGTCCATCTGAAGTGTGATGATGAAGAGTATATACCGCACATGTCCATCTGAAGTGACGTGATGCAGAATACATACTGGCATGTCCATCTGAAAATGACGTGATGCAGAGTACATACTGCACATGTCCATCTGAAGTGAGGTGATGCAGAGTATATACTGGCATGTCCATCTGAAGTGAGGTGATGCAGAGTACATACTGGTATGTCCATCTGAAGTGAGGTGATGCAGACTACATACTGCACATGTCCATCTGAAGTGAGGTGATGCTGACTACATACTGCACATGTCCATCTGAAGTGACGTGATGCTGACTACATACTGCACATGTCCATTTGAAGTGACGTGATGCAGAGTACATACTGCACATGTCCATCTGAAGTGAGGTGACGCAGAGTATATACTGGCATGTCCATCTCAAGTGACGTGATGCAGAGTACATACTGGTATGTCCATCTGAAGTGAGGTAATGCAGAGTATATATTGGCATGTCCAGGTACAGTGACGTAATGCAGAGTACATACTGCACATGTCCAGCTGAAGTGAGGTGATGCAGAGTACATACTGGTATGTCCATCTGAAGTGACGTGATGCAGAGTAGGTACTGGTATGTCCATCTGAAGTGACGTGATACAGAGTACATACTGCACATGTCCATCTGAAGTGACGTGATGCAGAGTACATACTGGTATGTCCATCTGAAGTGACGCGATGCAGAGTACATACTGCACATGTCCATCTGAAGTGAGGTGATGCAGAGTGTATACTGGCATGTCCATCTCAAGTGACGTGATGCAGAGTACATACTGGTATGTCCATCTGAAGTGACGTGATGCAGAGTACATACTGGTATGTCCATCTGAAGTGAAGTGATGCAGAGTACATACTGGCATGTCCATCTGAAGTGACGTGATGCAGAGTACATACTGCACATGTCCATCTGAAGTGAAGTGATGCTGAGTACATACTGGTATGTCCATCTGAAGTGACGTGATGCAGAGTACATACTGGTATGTCCATCTGAAGTGACGTGATGCAGAGTACATACTGGCATGTCAATCTGAAGTGACGTGATGCAGAGTACATACTGGCATGTCAATCTGAAGTGACGTGATGCAGAGTACATACTGGCATGTCAATCTGAAGTGACATGATGCAGAGTACATACTGGCATGTCCATCTGAAGTGACGTGATGCAGAGTACATACTGGTATGTCCATCTGAAGTGACGTGATGAAGAGTATATACTGCACATGTCCATCTGAAGTGACGTGATGCAGAATACATACTGGCATGTCCATCTAAAATGACGTGATGCAGAGTACATACTGCACATGTCCATCTGAAGTGAGGTAATGCAGAGTATATACTGGCATGTCCATCTGAAGTGACGTGATGCAGAGTACATACTGCACATGTCCATCTGAAGTGAGGTGATGCAGAGTACATACTGGTATGTCCATCTGAAGTGACGTGATGCAGAGTACATACTGCACATGTCCATCTGAAGTGAGGTGATGCTGAGTACATACTGCACATGTCCATCTGAAGTGAGGTGATGCAGAGTACATACTGCTATGTCCATCTGAAGTGACGCGATGCAGAGTACATACTGCACATGTCCATCTGAAGTGAGGTGACGCAGAGTATATACTGGCATGTCCATCTCAAGTGACGTGATGCAGAGTACATACTGGTATGTCCATCTGAAGTGAGGTAATGCAGAGTATATATTGGCATGTCCAGGTACAGTGACGTAATGCAGAGTACATACTGCACATGTCCAGCTGAAGTGAGGTGATGCAGAGTACATACTGGTATGTCCATCTGAAGTGACGTGATGCAGAGTAGGTACTGGTATGTCCATCTGAAGTGACGTGATACAGAGTACATACTGCACATGTCCATCTGAAGTGACGTGATGCAGAGTACATACTGGTATGTCCATCTGAAGTGACGCGATGCAGAGTACATACTGCACATGTCCATCTGAAGTGAGGTGATGCAGAGTATATACTGGCATGTCCATCTCAAGTGACGTGATGCAGAGTACATACTGGTATGTCCATCTGAAGTGAGGTAATGCAGAGTATATATTGGCATGTCCAGGTACAGTGACGTAATGCAGAGTACATACTGCACATGTCCATCTGAAGTGAGGTGATGCAGAGTACATACTGGCATGTCCATCTGAAGTGACGTGATGCAGAGTACATACTGCACATGTCCATCTGAAGTGAGGTAATGCAGAGTATATACTGGCATGTCCATCTGAAGTGACGTGATGCAGAGTACATACTGCACATGTCCATCTGAAGTTAGGTGATCCAGAGTACATACTGGTATGTCCATCTGAAGTGAGGTGATGCTGACTACATACTGCACATGTCCATCTGAAGTGAGGTGATGCTGAGTACATACTGCACATGTCCATCTGAAGTGAGGTGATGCTGAGTACATACTGCATGTCCATTTGAAGTGACGTGATGCAGAGTACATACTGCACATGTCCATCTGAAGTGAGGTGACGCAGAGTATATACTGGCATGTCCATCTCAAGTGACGTGATGCAGAGTACATACTGGTATGTCCATCTGAAGTGAGGTAATGCAGAGTATATATTGGCATGTCCAGGTACAGTGACGTAATGCAGAGTACATACTGCACATGTCCAGCTGAAGTGAGGTGATGCAGAGTACATACTGGTATGTCCATCTGAAGTGACGTGATGCAGAGTAGGTACTGGTATGTCCATCTGAAGTGACGTGATACAGAGTACATACTGCACATGTCCATCTGAACTGACGTGAAGTGATACTGGTGATGACGATGCAGAGTACATACTGCACATGTCCATCTGAAGTGACGTGATGCAGAGTACATACTGGTATGTCCATCTGAAGTGACGTGATGCAGAGTACATACTGGTATGTCCATCTGAAGTGACGTGATGCAGAGTACATACTGGCATGTCCATCTACAGTGACGTAATGCAGAGTACATACTCCACATGTCCATCTGAAGTGAGGTGATGCAGAGTACATACTGCACATGTCCATCTGAAGTGACGTGATGCAGAGTACATACTGGTATGTCCATCTGAAGTGACGTGATGCAGAGTACATACTGGTATGTCCATCTGAAGTGACGTGATGCAGAGTACATACTGGCATGTCCATCTGAAGTGAAGTGATGCTTACTACATACTGGTATGTCCATCTGAAGTGACGTGATGCAGAGTACATACTGGTATGTCCATCTGAAGTGACGTGATGCAGAGTACATACTGGTATGTCCATCTGAAGTGACGTGATGCAGAGTACATACTGGTATGTCCATCTGAAGTGACGTGATGTAGAGTACATACTAGTATGTCCATCTGAAGTGAGGTGATGCAGAGTATATACTGGCATGTCCATCTGAAGTGACGTGATGCAGAGTACATACTGGTATGTCCATCTGAAGTGAGGTGATGCAGAGTATATACTGGCATGTCCAGTTACAGTGACGTAATGCAGAGTACATACTGCACATGTCCATCTGAAGTGAGGTGATGCAGAGTACATACTGCACATGTCCATCTGAAGTGACGTGATGCAGAGTACATACTGGTATGTCCATCTGAAGTGACGTGATGCAGAGTACATACTGGTATGTCCATCTGAAGTGAGGTGATGCAGAGTACATACTGCACATGTCCATCTGAAGTGACGTGATGCAGAGTACATACTGGTATGTCCATCTGAAGTGACGTGATGCAGAGTACATACTGGTATGTCCATCTGAAGTGACGTGATGCAGAGTACATATCGGTATATCCATCTGAAGTGACGTGATGCAGAGTACATACTGCACATGCCCATCTGAAGTGACGTGATGCAGAGTACATACTGGTATGTCCATCTGAAGTGACATAATGCAGAGTACATACTGCACATGCCCATCTGAAGTGACGTGATGCAGAGTACATACTGGTATGTCCATCTGAAGTGGGGTGATGCAGAGTATATACTGGCATGTCCATCTGAAGTGACGTGATGCAGAGTACATACTGGTATGTCCATCTGAAGTGAGGTGATGCAGAGTATATACTGGCATGTCCATCTGAAGTGACGTGATGCAGAGTACATACTGGTATGTCCATCTGAAGTGAGGGTGATGCAGAGTACATACCATCTGTCCAGGTTAGAGTGACGTAATGCAGATCTGAACATACTGCACATGTCCATTTGAAGTGAGGTGATGCAGAGTACATACTGCACATGTCCATCTGAAGTGAGGTGATGCAGACTACATACTGGCATGTCCATCTGAAGTGAGGTGATGCTGACTACATACTGCACATGTCCATCTGAAGTGACGTGATGCAGAGTACATACTGTTATGTCCATCTGAAGTGGGGTGATGCAGAGTATATACTGGTATGTCCATCTGAAGTGACGTGATGCAGAGTACATACTGGTATGTCCATCTGAAGTGACGTGATGCAGAGTACATACTGGCATGTCCATCTGAAGTGACGTGATGCAGAGTACATACTGGTATGTCCATCTGAAGTGACGTGATGCAGAGTACATACTGGTATGTCCATCTGAAATGACGTGATGCAGAGTACATACTGCATGTCCATCTGAAGTGACGTGATGCAGAGTACATACTGGCATGTGCATCTGAAGTGACATAATGCAGAGTACATACTGGCATGTCCATCTGAAGTGACGTGATGCAGAGTACATACTGGTATGTCCATCTTAAGTGACGTGATGCAGAGTACGTATGTCCAGCTGAAGTGACGTGATGCAGAGTACATACTGGTATGTCCATCTGAAATGACGTGATGCAGAGTACATACTGGTATGTCCATCTGAAGTGACGTGATGCAGAGTACATACTGGCATGTCCATCTGAAGTGAGGTGATGCAGAGTATATACTGGCATGTCCATCTGAAGTGACGTGATGCAGAGTACATACTGGTATGTCCATCTGAAGTGAGGTGATGCAGAGTATATACTGGCATGTCCAGTTACAGTGACGAAATGCAGAGTACATACTGCACATGTCAATCTGAAGTGACGTGATGCAGAGTACATACTGCACATGTCAATCTGAAGTGACGTGATGCAGAGTACATACTGGCATGTCCAGCTGAAGTGACATGATGCAGAGCACATACTAGTATATCCATCTGGAGTGATGTGATGCAGACTACATACTGCACATGTCCATCTGAAGTGAAGTGATGCTGACTACATACTGGTATGTCCATCTGAAGTGACGTGATGCAGAGTACATATTGGTATGTCCATCTGAAGTGACGTGATGCAGAGTACATACTGGCATGTCCATCTGAAGTGACGTGATGCAGAGTACATATCGGTATATCCATCTGAAGTGACGTGATGCAGAGTACATACTGCACATGCCCATCTGAAGTGACGTGATGCAGAGTACATACTGGTATGTCCATCTGAAGTGACGTGATGCAGAGTACATACTGGTATGTCCATCTGAAGTGACGTGATGCAGAGTACATATCGGTATATCCATCTGAAGTGACGTGATGCAGAGTACATACTGCACATGCCCATCTGAAGTGAGGTGATGCAGAGTACATACTGGTATGTCCATCTGAAGTGACATAATGCAGAGTACATACTGCACATGCCCATCTGAAGTGACGTGATGCAGAGTACATACTGTTATATCCATCTGAAGTGGGGTGATGCAGAGTACATACTGGTATGTCCATCTGAAGTGACGTGATGCAGAGTACATACTGGTATGTCCATCTGAAGTGAGGTGATGCAGAGTATATACTGGCATGTCCATCTGAAGTGACGTGATGCAGAGTACATACTGGTATGTCCATCTGAAGTGAGGTGATGCAGAGTATATATTGGCATGTCCAGTTACAGTGACGTAATGCAGAGTACATACTGCACATGTCCATCTGAAGTGACGTGATGCAGAGTACATACTGGCATGTCCATCTGAAGTGACGTGATGCAGAGTACATACTGGTATGTCCATCTGAAGTGACGTGATGCAGAGTACATACTGGCATGTCCATCTGAAGTGACGTGATGCAGAGTACATACTGCACATGTCCATCTGAAGTGAGGTGATGCTGACTACATACTGCACATGTCCATTTGAAGTGAGGTAATGCAGAGTACATACTGGTATGTCCATCTGAAGTGACATGATGCAGAGTACATACTGGCATGTCCATCTGAAGTGACCTGATGCAGAGTACATACTGGTATGTCCATCTGAAGTGACGTGATGCAGAGTACATACTGCACATGTCCATCTGAAGTGACGTGATGCAGAGTACATACTGGTATGTCCATCTGAAGTGACGTGATGCAGAGTACATACTGGTATGTCCATCTGAAGTGACGTGATGCAGAGTACATACCGGTATATCCATCTGAAGTGACGTGATGCAGAGTACATACTGCACATGCCCATCTGAAGTGACGTGATGCAGAGTACATACTGTTATATCCATCTGAAGTGGGGTGATGCAGAGTATATACTGGCATGTCCATCTGAAGTGACGTGATGCAGAGTACATACTGGTATGTCCATCTGAAGTGAGGTGATGCAGAGTATATACTGGCATGTCCATCTGAAGTGACGTGATGCAGAGTACATACTGGTATGTCCATCTGAAGTGAGGTGATGCAGAGCACATACTGGCATGTCCAGTTACAGTGACGTAATGCAGAGTACATACTGCACATGTCCATCTGAAGTGAGGTGATGCAGAGTACATACTGCACATGTCCATCTGAAGTGAGGTGATGCTGACTACATACTGGACATGTCCATCTGAAGTGAGGTGATGCTGACTACATACTGCACATGCCCATCTGAAGTGACGTGATGCAGAGTACATACTGTTATGTCCATCTGAAGTGGCGTGATGCAGAGTACATACTGGTATGTCCATCTGAAGTGGCGTGATGCAGAGTACATACTGGTATGTCCATCTGAAGTGAGGTGATGCAGAGTATATACTGGCATGTCCATCTGAAGTGACGTGATGCAGAGTACATACTGGTATGTCCATCTCAAGTGACGTGATGCAGAGTACATACTGCACATGTCCATCTGAAGTGAGGTGATGCAGAGTACATACTGGCATGTCCATCTGAAGTGACATAATGCAGAGTACATACTGCACATGTCCATCTGAAGTGACGTGATGCAGAGTACATACTGGTATGTCCATCTGAAGTGACGTGATGCAGAGTACATACTGGCACATGTCCAGCTGAAGTGAGGTGATGCAGAGTACATACTGGTATGTCCATCTCAAGTGACGTGATGCAGAGTACGTATGTCCAGCTGAAGTGACGTGATGCAGAGTACATACTGGTATGTCCATCTGAAATGACGTGATGCAGAGTACATACTGGTATGTCCATCTGAAGTGACGTGATGCAGAGTACATACTGGCATGTCCATCTGAAGTGACGTGATGCAGAGTACATACTAGTATGCCCAGCTGAAGTGTCGTGATGCAGAGTACATACTGGCACATGTCCAGCTGAAGTGAGATGATGCAGAGTACATACTGGTATGTCCATCTGAAGTGACGTGATGCAGAGTACGTATGTCCATCTGAAGTGACGTGATGCAGAGTACGTATGTCCATCTGAAGTGACGTGATGCAGAGTACATATTAGTGAGATCAGCTCAGTAGCATCTTCCAGAAACAGGGATAACATCAGTATTTTCTTTGTTGCTCGAGATAAGTGGTTCACGTTGTTCCGCACAAATTGTACATCGGATGATCAGAATACACTGCCCCTAGACACACACGTGCTGGTAACATCCAGCAAGACCTTCATCAGTGGGAAACAATAGAAGATGCAAATTTCTGGAAATCTTTGTTTCTACAAGATCAACGTCTTTCCTTCGATTTTCACTGAAATGTTTAACCCAAATAATATATTCTGGCGATTGTTCGATTATCGGAATAAATCACATAGAGTGTATGTGTAACTATACTAGACCTGTATTTTTGATGAATTGATAAACACATTTCATGTAATAGCTTCATACATGAAAAGTAATGCTAATGTTTAAGGAAGAGTCGAAGGAACTGCTTAAAACAACGTTAAATAAAAATACATATCACTCTCTTGCTGGCCTCAGTGGCTGTCGTGGTGAGAATGAGCGAGGATCGAATCTCTCTGAGCGTGGTGAAAATCTCTTGCGTTTGTACAGTGTTAGACTAACAACTAGTATTTGAAACGAACATATTTTACAGACAAAAAGTTCATAGTTAACAAAACAAAATATAATGAAAAGGAGCCCTGAGACATTCTTCATTTTCCTGAAGCTGTGGAAATCTAGACTTGCCACATTTTCTAGACTTGCGTGGGCTTTCTTGGATATATTTACTTCGGGGTCCGTATGACAAACGAGTACAGTGTATGCTGACAAAATACCTACTCTGAAAATTGACATGCATGTTAAGTTGTTCAAAACTTCTCTTGGTTGATAATCAGTGCCATTTACCAACTCTCCGTATAGTTTTGAAGGACAAACATCTTTAGAAATGATTAACCACCCCTACAATCAAACTGGCCACAGCGCAAGGAATGCGGGGCCGAACTAAGGCTCTCTGTTCACGGAAGTGAACAAATGTGAGTGAGTAGTGAAGGTTTATGGAATCGCCTACCTGACACTGCAGTACGCGGCGCAGCCTGATTAGATCAGCTGTTTCCCTACAGGCCTCCAGCAATTCTCCAGTAACAGGACTTCCTACAAACGCTGTCATAATACAGCCAAATTAACCACCAGTACTCGTCCGTCACGACTTCCAGTGCGTGAGAGAATCTAGTCCGTCTTTACTGCCATCCGCACAGTTGGAAGCCTCAAGTAAATTGACCGCTGTCCTGGACAGCTGAGAAGACACACTGACCCGAATCACTTAGACTGACCGCTGCTACACGCCACAGCTGTCCTGATATTTAGGAAACTGTTAACCGTGATACAGTTACGTGGTAGAACTTACCTATGGCTGAAGTACTCGTGTTATCTGGTGTTGATAGCTTCAGTAGGTGATAGATACAGACTGCCAGTCTGCTGCCACAGAATGCTGGCGTCGACTCACAGGATCGTCTGCTACTCTAGCGCGCAGGAACCGCTCGCCACGACCAACCGCGCAGCGGTATATCTACACACATACTACTGATTTAAATGCCGCTTGTTCTAGCTTTGCCCTCCTTCTGACGTCATGGGGCCGTACCAATCCTCGGGAGGAAACTGATGGGTTTGTAGCATTGACAATACTCCTCCTCATTGATCGTTGTCAGATTCCTCTCCCTAGCGTCCACCTCAGTCACGCAAAGACCAGGGCACAGCTGCCTAACCCGACCGCACGTCGCTTCACCGCCAACAGGGCAACGTGTTCTAAATACTCTATCCACACGCCGCACTGAGGACTGTCCTACATTCACAACGTTCACTATATTTCATCAAATGTATCCACGCTCGGGATCAACGCCGTATATACTCATATCAGTGAAAATCCAGCAATTTAATAGTCATGGCTTTAATTAGCTCTTCCGCTGTATAGGTCGCTCCTGTCTGTCACAGTCCATTACACAGATAGCTCATTCTTTGACTAGATTATAGATTTTCAGGGAATTGCAATATGTACGTGATGCATACATTGCTCCTATTATACTTTGATTTTAGTTATATCGTACTCCCCCCTTGTGCAGAGTAAAATATATTGATCGATAAAGGGGCATTGTATGATGATGTTGAAATGTTCCTTTTATATGTCCATGAAACCCCGCGTTTGCCCTAGGCTAGCATATAAGGTCAGTCGGAAGATAAAACTCCGAGATGAACTTTCAAACGGCAGTTTACGGTTCATTGGTGCAGGTTGAAAGAGTCAAAAGGGTACAACTGCTGGTAATCAAGTGAAAACCTCCTCTGTCGAGTACACACATTCAGGACGTCGACGGTGATTCTTCATCTTCCAGGCCTACCCGAGAAAACTTTGCCACTGCGCAGAAAAACGCAGAAAAGCCCACATTAATCGTGGAAATAGCAACATAAACATAATACATCGCGGATCGCTACTGAAACAGTAAAAACGGCAACGAAAAACTATGAAACTGCAACATTTTTATATCAGCGAACTTTGACCTCTGCTGCTCATGCGCATTACGATCCGCGCTTTCCAATTTCCGAGTAATCGTGAATCGCCTCGCGTTGAAAAAGTATCAAATATGTCGAAATAACTGCTGTCAATCATTTCATAAGAATGGAAAGTAAACTAAACAAGTGTACACACAAGTATCATGAAGATACATGCCAAATTATACAACAGAAAAGCTGGAAAATGTCAACATGCGGTCAAGACTTCCTCTTCCATGTGCGCATGCGCAAAATCGAAGTTGCAGGCTCTTAAGCTTTGTTTTTTTTATGCAGTTTTAGCGATTTTAAGTTGCCGTTTTTACTGTTTCAGTAGCGAGGTATTATGTTTATGTTGCTATTTCCACGATTAATGTGGGCTTTTCTGCGTTTTTCTGCACAGTGGCAAAGTTTTCTTTGGTAGGCCTGATCTTCGATGTAATCATTGGTGGTGGCGAGACCGTGGCCAGATGTTTCGGCCCATTCTCTCTGTTAGACCATGTCAGCCAAGATACGTAAAATGAGGTATCACATAACAAGGAACACGGAAATAAATAAAAACAGAATGATCAATATCGGCCAATGCATACATTAACAAGCTGAGCGAATCTTCAATCACCGACACACCAACAAAACACAGGTGAGCTTTAGATTCGGATCGAGGAAAAAACACAGGAAAGCGGAGGTTCCATCACCTATACACAAAGCACAGGTGAGCAGAGGTTCCATCACCTATACACAAAACACGGTGAGCAGAGGTTCCATCACCTATACACAAAACACAGGTTAGCAGAGGTTCTACCACCTATACACAAAACATAGGTGAGCAGAGGTTCCATCACCTATACACGTAACATAGGAGAGCGGAAGGTTCCATCTCCTACACACAAAACACAGGTGAGCAGAGCTTCCATCACCTACACACAAAACACGGTGAGCAGAGGTTCCATCACCTATACACAAAACACAGGTGAGCAGAGGTTCTACCACCTATACACAAAACATAGGTGAGCAGAGGTTCCATCACCTATACACGTAACATAGGAGAGCGGAAGGTTCCATCTCCTACACACAAAACACCGGTGAGCAGAGCTTCCATCACCTACACACAAAACATAGGTGAGAACAGGTTCCATCACCTATACACAAAACACGGTGAGCAGAGGTTCCATCACCTATACACAAAACATAGGTGAGCAGAGGTTCTACCACCTACACACAAAACATAGGTGAGCAGTGTTTCAATCGCCTATACACAAAGCATATGTGAGCAGAGGTTCAATTGCCTATACACAAAACACAGGTGAGCTTTAGATTCGGATCGAGGAAAAAACACAGGAGAGCGGAGGTTCCATCACCTATACACAAAACACAGGTGAGCAGAGCCTCCATCACCTATACACAAAACACGGTGAGCAGAGGTTCCATCACCTATACACAAAACACAGGTGAGCAGAGGTTCTACCACCTATACACAAAACATAGGTGAACAGAGCTTCCATCACCTATACACGTAACATAGGAGAGCGGAAGGTTCCATCTCCTACACACAAAACACAGGTGAGCAGAGCTTCCATCACCTATACACAAAACATAGGTGAGCAGAGCTTCCATCACCTACACACAAAACATAGGTGAGCAGAGGTTCCATCACCTATACACAAAACATAGGTGAGCAGAGGTTCCATCACCTATATACAAAACATAGGTGAGCAGAGCTTCCATCACCTACACACAAAACATAGGTGAGCAGAGCTTCCATCACCTACACACAAAACATAGGTGAGCAGAGGTTCCATCACCTATACACAAAACATAGGTGAGCAGAGCTTCCATCAACTACAGACAAAACATAGGTGAGCAGAGCTTCCATCACCTACACACAAAACATAGGTGAGCAGAGCTTCCATCACCTACACACAAAACATAGGTGAGCAGAGCTTCCATCACCTACACACAAAACATAGGTGAGCAGAGCTTCCATCACCTACATACAAAACATAGGTGAGCAGAGCTTCCATCACCACAAAACACACAAAACATAGGTGAGCAGAGCTTCCATCACCTACACACAAAACATAGGTGAGCAGAGCTTCCATCACCTACACACAAAACATAGGTGAGCAGAGCTTCCATCACCTACACACAAAACATAGGTGAGCAGAGCTTCCATCACCTACACACAAAACAGGTGAGCAGAGCTTCTATCACCTACACACAAAACATAGGTGAGCAGAGCTTCCATCACCTACACACAAAACATAGGTGAGCAGAGCTTCCATCACCTACACACATGTGACATTCACAGAAAATGTGTATTCATGTTTTCCCATTTTGTTGTTTCAGAATGTGTCAGTAGCATCTCAGTGTTTGCATCCTTTCAGGAATGAAGAATGCAGTTTCGTGAAACACATATACATGTTAAACTGTTTAATTCAAATACGCAAGTGATTGTAGCAGTACTAACAGCAGCGGCAGCAGCAGCAGCAGCAGCAGTAGTAGTAGTAGTAGTAGAAGAAGGAGTTGTAACAGTGTGTGCCAATATTATATGTGAATTAATTTACTCTGAATGATGTTACAATACCCAAGCTTCTATGAAAAAAACCATGTAGGAGATTTTCATGCTGGATTATGCACGCTCAACAATTCGTGTGAGACTTTCTGGGAGTATATATGAAAATCTGGAATGTTGATGTCTTTCTGGGAAACTGGCGCCATCTGCAATTGTAGCAGATCTGAGCAGTCAAAGACCGAGAGCAGGCTGCAGCCGTGTTAAGTGTTCTGGAACAGGTGCCAAATAATACAGGATAATTCAGTTTGTCAACTGCAATATCAAGGGGAGCTGAGGACACCGACAGTAGAGACAGGCAGGGAAGATCGACCTGTACTGGCACAGAAACAATGTTGTAGAGTTACGTTTGCTAGTAGAAGAAAAAGGGAAGTTGATAGAAACATAGCTACTTAACTTGGTTATAACATTTATGAATAGGGCGTGTGTATAGTAAAACAAGAATCAGTTTGTAGAAGGTACAAATCTTTACTTTTTTCAGAAAGGATTTGCGAAAGATAATGGTTTGTTTCTTATGGGATCAAAGGAGAGTGGGGAAAAGGGAAATAAGCAATCACGAATCAATCATAAAATACCTGGTCTGAGTTGGAGTAATTGGTGTTTGACATCATAAGCATGTCGCAAAACATAGGTAAACAGAACATGACACAATGCAAATTGTTATATAGCCACATATTTGTCATGTCTGTCGTTTTATACCCGGCAATACATTTGTAAACTACTTGTCAATTAGTTGCTCAAAGAAAGATGTTTGGAGGCTTATGTTGTAGTGCATTTATGTCATGTATTTCATGTTTTGTGGGGGTTGTTAATGTCTTTGGCAAAATACGTTGACATAGTTAGTGATGGAGATACCAATGGATGTTTTGAAAAGGCCCCAAGAAGTTTTAAAAGGAATCTTATGGGCCTGGAATAAGATTTCATTTGGTTTGGAGGAATAACTGTGAATGGGCTTTGTTGTCTTGAGTTGTGAAATGTACTTATGGGCAAAGTGTGTGGGGAGTACATTGCAGATTAGCTTCTTTGATTAGGAAAGTCTTCAGAGAAGAAGGGAAACTGCCAGGGTTAGTGGAAGATCTGAGAGGTCTTAAGATCGGATAGAGAGAAGTAGTGAGTTCCACAGTGTGGAAAAAGCGACTGCTAAAGATTTTTCAGCCAATCTTGTTTGGGTACCTGGTACATTACTTAAAAACAATCAAAGATATGTTAGAAGGTATTAGTTTTCAAGAATGCTTAACAACACAGTTTTATGTAAATCACGAAATAACGATCTCAAATGCATTCATATTTAGGTGAAATGCATATTTTTCAGAAGAGTTAAATTATCCTATTTTCGTCCATGCCGAAATAAACCAATAACAGTGGTTTAGATGTCCAAAAGAAAGTTTGAAATAAGATTCTCCTTTGGGCAAAAAGATAAACCATTTAAAGTCACCATTTTTTAACTATTAATAGAAGAAAAAACTGCTGTAAAGTGTGTAAAATTGTAATATAATCATTCCTATGATTTCAGTCTTTTAAAACATTTTCTGCTGATTTGCATTAGTGAAAACAGGTAAAACGTGTCTTTGATATTGTGAAAAAATGTTTAGGAACATCTAAAATTATCGTTGTTAACATTTTTGTATGCAAAGTAACATTATTTTCCATTTTCTGTTTACACATAGCAATACCAATCGCCAAAACGCAGCAATATTCAAGCAATATTTGCATCCATTTCACAATTAGAATGATTCCATAGGGTATGAGGAGAACCTAGAACACATGATATGATACACAAGTACGAGAAATATGCCACGATTAACAGCTGAAGAGAGAAAATAGCCATTGGGATGGTGCCGACATACAATGCTGTTGCCAACGCCCTCGGATGCCACCGTATCACGGTTATAAGATTTATTCAGGGCTTCAGACAGACTGGGGTCACCGTAGACAGACCAAGAAGTGGACGTCCATCATTAAGGAAGGAGGGTAACGTTTCTTTTGGCGTTTAGTGTATATATTTTATCCACAGAGCGTTGGTTACGACTGGGTTTGGGAATTGAAAGTAGAGTTGCACGATACTGTAGGATCATGAATGGGGCCTAGGAACAATGACATGTTTAGCTGCCTGAACTTTATTCGTTGCTTTAACTGCCAGCCCATGAAAACTCTGTTATACGGGTGTGATATGTGGATTTAGTTTTACAAAAGCTTCACCAACTTCCACTGATATCTGTGGACCTTTGGGAAGATGTATCCTCATATGATGAACACTGGCTTATCGTTGTTCAATTTCAGCAGGCTTGCTGGCATCCAACGACACATGATGATCATGAAACTTTCCAGGCTGTTTTACATGTGTACATAATATAGACGGGTTAATACCGATGTATCTGGGACTTGGTGGTTTGGGTGGCAATCCTATCCCATAAAAGGGATGTGAGTGTAAAGATAGTGTTTCAAAAGTGGCAGTTTGGGTTGATATCTCACTCTGTTTCGGTATATAAAATGGCATGGTCTGCAATAATCAATTTTACGCAAGTTTATGTGGTAATTTTTGTAATGAGACACTTGTCATCTTGGAGCTGTGGAATAATGACAGACGTGCTTGGTCTTGGATAGCCTCTTCCATGGGCTGACAACAGAGACACTAATACAAACTAACGTGTATGTCAGCATTTTAAGGGCTTCAAAAAATATTGTTGGCTTCAAGAAAGGCAATGCCTAAGCTTAGGTGATGCAGGTTATGGAAGACATTGGATGATATGAATGAGACAATTGTGTCTTCCGTTGATGTCAGAAGAGACACAACCTAAAACACAATATTTTTCACCACCTACACCAGTGATTGCAGACATATGAGATAACGCTAAATCGGAACGTTTAATACCAAAGTGTGAAGCCATATTTTGTTATAAATCCGTACTGACCTAATTAATCGATGCAGGCACTTGGGCTTTGTGATGCACGTTGAGATTTGTGATGAAAAACAAGGCATAACTTTCATGTCAGTGTTGATTTTGTTTGTGGATAAGTACTGATGGACGGTAGAGAACTGAGTGTCGACCGAGTTAACTGCCATATCAAATCAGCACATGGTCAGTTTTTCAAGGGAACTCTCTCTGAAAGTTTGTTGCATCAAGTGTATGCACAGTGTGTTGACAGTGTACATGTCGTCGACAGGGGAACTAGCTCAGAATTATACGAACAATACGTCCACGAAGACGAATTAACACTTTGAGTCCAAACTTCGCCCAACTTTAGTTGGCTGTACAAAACATAACAAACAAGTATACAAGACAGCAACGAGCTTGGTTGCCGGCTACATAAATGTGGTGAGTTCCAACTCAACCTCAGGGCGTTTCCTGCGAGCGGCATTATCCCGCTCGCGGTCGTCCCGACAAAGACAGCCAGAATACATAAATGTGAACATATATCTACAGTTATTGACAACACTGGACAGCCAAAGAGACAAGAATGAAAAAGTGAGGAAACAATAGCATTGTCGTGGACTAATTGATGTGATGGCAGACACGGTCAAGGGGATGACGAATTAAGGTTATTAATATCACACACACTAATTAATGAAAAGTGACAGTTGAGTTGAGTTGAGTTGAGCTTTACGTCACATCGGCATTTTTCCAGCCATATAGTGACGAGAACAAGTTTGCATTAGTAAATGTTGTAAGTACATACTCGGAATGAGTTTTATTTCAAAGACATTTATTGATTACATTGTCATTCAAAAGCAGAAAAAGTCATAGCATCAAATTTAATAGCAGGCGGTTGGAAAGTGACAGAGTGGTACAGGCTGGCCGGCGTGCCAGTGTACAGTGCTGGAGGTGATAAGGATCAAGAGTGGATATTATCTTCATATAAATAAGTGCAATAAAGTCCTAGATGTCTTGGCTGCATAGTTTTATGGGTTTTGGAAATATTTGGACGATGGCTGTTTACTGAATTATTTGCTATGACACTTGGAAGACGTGGCCTTAAGTGAAACAGAGGGCCTTTGGTTTGCTGCTCAGTACCAATCAGATCAGTAGTGAAACCGTCAATGTGTGATTTTGCATCAAAATGTAAAACTGGAACATCGATTATGCAATGAAATCAATAATGCAGTCCAACGCTTTGTCCGTGGATCTGAAGCGACATGATTGTGTGGGTCGTTCCTTTTATTACCGTCTTCTCCACTCTTGTGATTTTTGACTCAGAGGTACATTCCTGAATATGTACAGGTCGTCATGGAAACAAAATCATTATAAAACTCTATGGATAGACCCATATACAGCCCCAAACGTATCCAAGGCAAGAAACCTTGTCCAATGAAATCACTTAATTATACTCTGTAGAAAAGAAACGCAAAAAGTAAAAATAGGACATATCTGACGGAGTTTATGTGATATGCATATAAAATGTACACCAAATATGACTGGCTCATGTGTGCATACTTCAATTATTTCGGAGGGTATAAAGTAAGGCAAAAAAATAACGAAACGTCGGGAAAACGCACAAAAACATTGGCGACCAAACGTACCAACATGAACTGAACGTGCAACATGAATTCTTGCATGTGCTGTACGATGGGTTTTCATTTACATGTATCTGTCATCACAACTGTACAGCAGGTGAAAAATGAAAACATGCCACAACTCACAGAAGCTCAACGCAACAACGCCATCGGTCGACTGTAGATAGACGACTCGTCTTCGGCCGTAGCCAAGTAATCACGTATCGAAAAGCACAAGACTATGAAACCGTCATCAGACGCAGGGGTTAACACGTGACCTACCCAGATCCGATCGACCATGTGTTACAACTGCAGCACAAGGCAGTTTCATACGGGTTCGTCATTTACGTGATAGACTCACCATAGCCACCTCTACAGCAACAGCAATAGCAGGATTACAGCCCAGACAAGAGGACTCGTCTCCGTGCCGTAGGTATTCACCCGCGACGACCAGTTTGAGGCGTCATTTCGACTGATCAGTATCGTGGACGTCAGTGGTGTCAAGGACACAAAGTATAGCCACAACTGCGATGGTTGAGTGAAGGGTCGGAGTTTTGCTTCTCCGTGCAGACGGATGACGTTGCGTTTACAGACTTCGTAGGGAAGTTATGATTGAAACTGCATACATAAAGTGGACAGATTCGGTGGCGATTGTGTAATGATGTGGGCCGCCATCTATCATACCGGTGGAACAGACTTGGTCCACGTCGAGGGTAATTTAACGTCGCAAGGATACACAGATGAAATTCGTCCTTCACATTATGCAACAAATAAACGTCATTTTTCAACACAACGCCCGATCTCACACGGCAAAACAACGTTCAGTTTGAGGAACCACACCATCCACGTGCTGCCATGGTCCTCAAGGTCTCCAGCTGGAACATGTATTGGATGGTCTTGATCAACGTCTGCGAATACGTCAGAAAGAGCTACAGCGCCTCCAACAATTGTCTCCATCAGTGCAGGAATAGTGTGTGAATATTCCCCAGGCCAGAATTTGTAATCGGTTGATTTCATGGGGCGACGATTCGCAGTTCTGAACTGTAATGGAGGCCCTACAAGACATTGAGAACAGATGACCTTCACCTTGACAGTCAATTGCTTCATGTGTGCTATGATGAACCCCGGTCAGTGGCAATGACCTGCGCCAGTTTTGATCAATTTATTATGATCTGTTGCTTATTTAAATTATTATTTGATAACCACTTTGTGTTTCTGTTTTTGCAAAGTATATATTATTGAATTTTCTGTCCTTTTTGACAGGCTTGTAAAGATACAGGAAAATGTGTGAAATGTGAGGACCGTCTGACACTGACAGTATCACCAGAAACATCTTCTGTTTATAGTTTGTTCTGTAAATAGTAACAACAACAATAGGAATGAAAGCGTACACCTATCGCAGTCTATTGCATGCCGAAGCAGGGTCACAACTGGTCACAGAGCGTCTTTACTTTTCGCTGTCCTGTCTTCCCTTCAGTGTGCAAACCAGCAAAACACAGCTCGAAGTACAAAACAGTCCCAAAACATATTGGAACGCACCGACTTAAATTAAGTCCTCACTTCTCGAGTGGGCGAAAGCAACAGGATGGCCAGTAAATCCACGAATAAACGCCAAATTATTGAAGCAGCTTGGAAAGTCATGTCAGTGTATGATACCTGACCTGGAGTTCTTCTCCAACATGTTTCACTTTTATCTTCAGGGAGAAGTGATTACAGTTAAACGGATTATGTTATGACGTCACTTTGTCATGACGTCACAATGCAACTGCATACAAATGTTGTAACGCGGCGTTGCCATGACATCACATTGGCGGCTTTAACCCCCTGGCTGCCGAGTTTTTTTTCCGGCGCACATTTTCATACGCTTTGAAAAGTGAACGTTGTGCGAGAATTGGGCTCGCGTGGTCCTGGATCTACGTACGGCTATAAAATTACACAGAAATGTAGAATATTAAACTTCCTATCCGTTGGTATAAATATAAGTGCAACTACCTTGGCGGTTTGAGAAATAGACCTTGCTAAATGTTGTCCAAATTTTTGTTATGCGTTAAAAAACAGTAAATTTCTCCGCTTTTTATCGCGCACAGTTAAAAGCACTGTGCTACGAATTTTTTAATGTGGCATCTTTACGGAATGTGTGAGCGAAGAAAATACAGCCTGATATCTGAACGACATAAGTGTATATGAATTGGGTTTATGTGCTTGTGCATAACGTTATACGCTCAACATTAAAAATGACTCGTAATAAATGTCAAAAATGGATTTTCTTCTATGACGTCAAACGACGACAGAGAGGTCATGCACGTATAATGATAAGGGGGCATATCTCCGTTATGCGTAACACTAGGTCAGTGTAACTCAGATCACTTGGACAGAATTTGTTGTGGATACGGACGCTATATTTTCGTTATTTTATGTTCATGGTGAACCAAACTATTCCAATTCAAAGTTCCCCAATGTGAACGGATGCGCTTTGGTAGTTTCATAATTTATAAGAAAAGATGTCAACGTATTACATGTGAAAGCACGTAATAGCGATTTGAATGGCCCTATCCGATATATAAGTTAGTTCTTAGATTCCCATATTCTCCTGTTTGTGTAGATGTAATTTGACTTATTTTGCATCGTTATTACCAGAGTACTAGCCATATCTTCAAATGTAACGAAATTGCTGAAAATGATACAACATTTTAGTTGACGTCATTGCTTGTTTTATGCATTTTGCGACGTCGGAAAAAGACGACATTGGTATGCTGATTAGTATATATGTCACTTAATTTCCATTAATTGTATAAAAGGTCTAGACTTCTATGTCAGAATTTAACACTCTTTAGACAAAACATAAAATGACTGATTTTTCCATTTAAATAGTGTCCTGAATATATCAACAATTAGACGGTTTGACAGCGTATCTTTTTGTGAACAACACGCGCACCTGTTTGGCATCAATGTAACGTAAATAAAAATAATATTTCACAACACCCGAATATTTTGTTTGGGATAAGAATGTTGTTTGTTTATTTCTCTTCATACGTATGCAATGAAAGATGCAAAAAGATAGCTTTTTATATATGGAACTATATATTAGAATATGGATGTAAGATTTGTCCGAATTAACACATGAGATGGTATATATATCTTTCAACAATTTTCCTATAAATGTAGTTAGAGTTTGATATCCTGTCATCACAATATTATTTAATCGAATATGAATTGAATATATTATCGAAAACAATGATAGAGAATCATAAAACGTTTCCAACAAACGCGCACCTTGCCGATCAATATGCATAATTCTTTTGTCTATAAAACGACACAAAATTATGCAATGAACAAGACAATTCCTTTAAATATGTGTGCATATACATTTCATACCATATATAAATCATTGTCATTAATATTATCAGTTTTACATATAAGGTTGAATTAAATCAACTTTCATTAACCTGTTCATATGAAATTGCAATATTAGTAAAAAAAATTGAATATTGTACATCATAGGAACTAAAGTAGTTGCAGTTATTGCTACGTTTGATCTTCTAACACTTGTGTAAAGGTTTCGAATATGGTATATTGCACTAAATATGTCAATTTCTTATGTAAATATGATTCAAACAATCAAAAACTTTCAAAGAATATAACACCGTAAACCCTATATGCACGTACGATATGATATTGAACAAGGCTAAATGTAGATACTGAAGTCAGCTTCATGAAAAAGTATCTGAACTAATACGCAAAATATACACCATAATACTGACAGTGTAATCGGAAGGATATGGCGATTGTGTTTACTCTTGTTCAACCGACCTTCACCTCAAAGAAATTGCCTAATATGTAGAACAATGTTGACGTATGACATCACTACCGATGACCGATTTCTTACAACATGGCGGCTTTGCTGACAAGGATACACAGGATTTTGCGAGGACCCTTCCATTGATTCAGTGATCGTTTGTACATAAAGATGACACGTAAGTAATCAGAATGATTCTGACTATCTGTGTATTGTTATGTTTTTATCGTTTTCACTGTAAGTAAGAGAACAAGCCAGAAATGCTGATAATTACACTTGTAGTTCTGCGTGATTTTGCGTCAGCCATGGCGTCACGCTGCAGGGAAACTTTGACAATTTCTTATGAATTATCAAATCATTGCATTGTATCTATTTATAATTTCCTATTTCTTACTAGGATACTCTTTCCATGCATATTCCAAAGGTATTGAGCCATTGCAAGCAATGAATAGACGGATGAATGTTGGAAAATTTCAGAAAATGCTACGCAGTGTAAAATCGGAATTTGTCTTTGTTTACATTTCGAACCAGCGCAGTCTTTCAAGCACAGGGTTCGTTTTCACACCCAATATGTTTCGTCTCATTTTATCTGGACAGTTGGTATTGGTGACAAAGACCAGTTGCAATTTGATTCTAAAATGTATGGGGAATTCAGTGATGCATTTTTCGAAGCTGATTATGAAATATACGTGATGTAATAGGCGTCTCAATACCGGCCTTCGCGAAACGTGATTTTGTAAACACTATCCAATATGGCGGAAAGCGCTCTACGGCGTTCGTGTAAGTGTATTTTCGAAAACATCTCAACCGATTCTAGATTCATCGGCAACGTTTCAGAATTATCATTAGCGATTTCATGTAAAAGTGATATCAGTGTTCGTTAATATGTTATTTTTGAAATTCAATACTCCCAGTAATTATCCGATTTTCACATTTCAAAACATAAAGCAAATAACGCTGGGAGCACCTTTAGAATACAGCACCACAACTTCTCGTGAGGACGATCTCTGCCGTAGGTCACATGTCATTAAGACAAGCAACCAGTTTGTGAGAACCCGTCGGACGCGAACCCGCGACCTTCGGATCGTTAGCTCGACAGCTAACCGACTGAGCATTGTTAGCTCGACAGCTAACCGACTGAGCTACGTCCACACTGTTGCACAATGTGCAAATTTATTGCGTCATTCCTGTGACGTCACGGAAATGAACGGAAAGAGTCGAATAGGTCACGGACAATTACGAATGCTACGGGTAGACTTGGTGTCGCGTGATTTTATTCTTAAGACAGTTGCCGAATGGATCCGATGCCATTTGGCACACTCGCCCCATTCCGTAATCTACAAATTAACGTGTGGCGTGGAATGAGCCGATATGCCTCAAACTGAAAAGGGTTGTTGACGTCAGGCGTCAGACGTAGATTTCACGGTGCATGCATGAATGACGCGCTTTTATATAAATCGGTGATTTTGTGACAGAAAAGTGATGTAGGGAACACTGTAAGGATAATGTAGATCGCACTAAGGAACGAGGGAGACATGAGCATGTGCAGTGACGGCACGAGGGTGAGTTAGCCTTCGAATCATTACTGAACAAAATTTATGTTGCGTGTGAAAGAGGCTTGAGTGCAAATTCCAGGCCAATTTCCATTAGCCCAAAATTTCTACATTAACCCATTTCATAATGTACTTTCGTCGTTTTTGGTTTCC
This sequence comes from Haliotis rubra, assembly GCF_003918875.1. Lineage (NCBI taxonomy): Eukaryota > Metazoa > Mollusca > Gastropoda > Lepetellida > Haliotidae > Haliotis > Haliotis rubra. The sequence continues at coordinate 452,012 of NW_025767343.1, read as the reverse complement.
CGTTTTTGTGTGAAAAAAAAGTATTAAAATGCAAAAAAGAAAAACAACAAATGGTACTCACGTATTACACCGGACATGTACCTGCTTTATTGGATTAGGTCCCTAACCCTAACCCTAACCCTAACCCTAACCCCTTGAAATAATCCTAATAAATAGAATGCATTGACCGAACCACCGGACATGTACCTACTGTATTGCATTAGGTCCCCAACCCCAACCCTAACCCAAAGCCCTAGCCCTAAGCCCTAAGCCCTAAGCCCTAAGCCCTAGCCCTAGCCCTAACCCTAACCCCAATCCCTTGAATTAATCCTAATAAATAGAATGCATTGACCGAACCGGCACAAACACGACTGACGTGTCTAGTGTAATGCATTATTACCGCTTCGAAAAATAAAATACTAATAAAACACTTTTGTATGTAATGGTGCAAATTACTGAATGACAAAAATATATATGTAAATTTAAAAATTACAAAATACAAAATACACAAAACATAACACCTCAGCAGCCCGTAATACAAATAAATATGAGCGTATTAGTGAAAAAAGAAAAATATTTCAAACTGGTGCTTGCAAAATATTGCGCATCCGCCGGTATACAACTACTGGAAACTCTCAACATCGTTGGGCTTATGCAATGACATAGCTCGTAGAGATGAAACACCAGTGAGCGGAGCTTAAACGCACTCGCTGAGCCAGACAACCGTGTTGCCATGCAGGCGTCATAGGGCATTGTATCGAGAACGTGCTTTCGAACAAAATCACATTACATTACGTAAAAGGGTATTATGACGTATTTTTAAAGTTTGTGGTGCTGTATTCTAAAGGTAGGTGAGGACGATCTCTGCCGTAGGTCACATGTCATTAAGACAAGCAACCAGTTTGTGAGAACCCGTCGGACGCGAACCCGCGACCTTCGGATCGTTAGCTCGACAGCTAACCGACTGAGCATTGTTAGCTCGACAGCTAACCGACTGAGCTACGTCCACACTGTTGCACAATGTGCAAATTTATCGCGTCATTCCTGTGACGTCACGGAAATGAACGGAAAGAGTCGAATAGGTCACGGACAATTACGAATGCTACGGGTAGACTTGGTGTCGCGTGATTTTATTCTTAAGACAGTTGCCGAATGGATCCGATGCCATTTGGCACACTCGCCCCATTCCGTAATCTACAAATTAACGTGTGGCGTGGAATGAGCCGATATGCCTCAAACTGAAAAGGGTTGTTGACGTCAGACGTAGATTTCACGGTGCATGCATGAATGACGCGCTTTTATATAAATCGGTGATTTTGTGACAGAAAAGTGATGTAGGGAACACTGTAAGGATAATGTGGATCGCACTAAGGAACGAGGGAGACATGAGCATGTGCAGTGACGGCACGAGGGTGAGTTAGCCTTCGAATCATTACTGAACAAAATTTATGTTGCGTGTGAAAGAGGCTTGAGTGCAAATTCCAGGCCAATTTCCATTAGCCCAAAATTTCTACATTAACCCATTTCATAATGTACTTTCGTCGTTTTTGGTTTCCCGTTTTTGTGTGAAAAAAAGTATTAACGTACTGTGTCAAAAATGGCGACATTTTCGATGAAGCCTATTTTGAAAGGTTATTTTCAGCACTTGAGCTTAAAGAAAGCAATAAACACAGACAGAAGGACACTGTTGAAAGTTCGTGATAAACAAATAAATACCACTGTCAATCTGGCCTATGTTTCAACGCACAATCCCAAGAATTCGGAACTTTTTCATATCATAAGACAAAATGTTCCAATTTTAAATGCTGATATGAAAATGAATCGAATTATGGCTAATGTAACAATGATAAAGAGTAAACGCCAAAGCCGTAACTTAAAACACATATTGACACGTGCCAAATTCGACTCATGTATTAAACCTACAGAATTCAGTGTCTCAAAATGTAAACGGGTAAATTGTGGAACTTGTGGATATATACTTGGAACTTCATGTATAAAGTTCAAAAACAGGAAACAATTATTTCATGTACGCTCTAACATGGGCTGCTCCGCAAAACATATTATTTATGTTATTATATGCCAAGGGTGTCATGAAGAATACATTGGACAAACGGAGTGCTTGAGGGAGAGAATACGCGTCCATAAACAACAGATTAAGGACCCCAAGACAAGGTGCATCCCCTTAGCGCTCACATCGACAAATGCGCAGCAGGGAAGGAAATAAAATTTAAAACATTCCCTTTCTATAAAATGAATACTGCTGACGCCATGCAGCGTAAAGCTTAAGAAAACTTTTTCATTAAAGAATTGAGTCCATCGTTATATAGGCAACGCAATGTGTCTGAATCATACTTGTTTTCATTGTGCTACTAGTACTGTCAATTTAAAGCCGCCAATGTGACGTCATGGCAACGCCGCGTCACAACATTTGTATGCAGTTGCATTGTGACGTCATGACAAAGTGACGTCATAACAATCCGTTTAACTGTAATCACTTCTCCCTGAAGATAAAAGTGAAACATGTTGGAGAAGATCCCTGTCGTGTGATTATTTCAGAAACTTTTTCTTATATATATATATATACATACATATATATATATATATATTTGAAGGTACTGTTTACACATGTACTGATGTATTGTAAAACAAATTCGTAACTTTGAAAAGATTATTGTAATGAGTTCAATAAATGCTAAAATTCAGTGAAAATTAGAGAATTCGTAACAAAACTTTACACCAAAATTATATATACTCTCCAAAAAGAGAAACGCATCATGAAAATAGCAATTTCATGTAGCAATGAATTAAAACGTGATTCATTTTACGAAAGGTTTTGCTCTGTTTACGAGTCCTATGGTGTTTATGTTTTGAAACATCACAACAAACCGCACCATCCGTAAAATACCCGTATTTACAGCATGATTTTCAATTTCGGCGTGTAGTGTCACAGAATACACAATTCACATGCAATGCACGTGAAAGTTGGGGATCAGATAGTCTCAATGATGGGTATAAAAGGTTGACCGCTGTCTGTCGATTATTCACTGTATTTAGAATATTGTTGACGAACGCAAAATGCGCCAACCGTCATATCGCCATTGGTTTGCTTGAAGCTGGCCAGTCTCAACGTGCAGTTGCCCGACGCATGAATGTTCACCAAAGCACCATTTCACGGCTCTGGGAGAGATATCGCCGGCAGAATATGGTAGCAGATACCCCTCGTAGTGGGCGACCTCGAGCGACCACTGCGGCGCAGGATCGCTACATCCGGGTACATCACCTGCATCATCGAACAGCTACGGCGACCAGTACCGCTCGACAAATACCCGGATTGAGGAGGCTTTCTGCACAGACCGTCAGGAACAGGTTGAGAGAGGCTGGTTTACGTGCCAGAAGATCTTATTTTGGCCCTGTGCTTCGACAACAACATCGTCGACATCGAGTTCAATGGTGCACCAACGTTCAGGCCTGGAACCTACCGAATTGGCGTAGAATCTGCGACGCGATGGAAGAATGCGGCTGTACAGACGTCGACGTGAACGTTTCGCCGACGCTTGCGTTCCCCAGGTGGACAGATTCGGCCGGGGAAGTGTTATGATGTGGGGAGCGATCACCTGCCGTAGGAGAAGTGATTTGGTGATGATCCACGGCAACCTGACAGCTCAACGGTACTGTGACGAAATCCTACGCCCACACCTCCTTCCAATCATTGATCGCCAGTGGGAGTTGTTTCAACAGGACAATGCCAGGCCCCACACAGCACGTCACACTAGAGACTTCCTCCAGAACCACAACATCAATGTGCTCCCCTGGCCCTCAAGATCACCTGACTTAAACCCGATCGAACATCTGTGGGATGCTCTGGACAGACGGGTGCGACGCCGTAACCCTCAGCCCCAGACGCTTCAGCAACTCGCACAGGCACTACAGGCAGAGTGGGCTGCGATTGGGCAACACGAGATTCTGAGACTTATTCGTTAGATGCCGAGGCGATGCTGTGCAGTTCTTGATGCCCACAGACTTCAGCTGCACCACACGTCTCCATGTGACACTCAAACTGACTTTCCTCGAGTTGGTGCCAAAGACGGATAAGTCTGCATTCCCAGTGTGCATTTCGCTATATTTCATTGACTCATAAAGCCTACAAGATGTTTAAAAATAAACATAAAAATACACTTGAAATTCCTATATGCGTTTCTTTTTTGGGAGAGTATATATATATATACATGGTTATATCGAAGATTGATTTCTCCACTATCTAGAGAGAACCAAGTGCAAACCTTATGCAGATGAATTGCACGAGGATCAAGCATCAGAACAGTTGCCTGAAGTAAGTGGCTATATTTACACTAGTGAGTATAAACTTTTGAAAGGAAGTATATGTACATTAGACACTCACTTTTACATTAACCCTCAGCTCCAACAGTGGCAGTCCCGAAATTGCTTGTGTACTTTCCCATCATTCATTCTAAAATATCAGATGACATGGATTCACACAATAACATCCTTGATGTTGACCTCAATGTTTTCAGTTTTCTTACGACTGGTATTTTGCTAATGATCTTTCTAATTATCCGTCGTATATTTTGCTCGTGTCATTTTATATTCAAATCTGTGATTTACGGATTGAGAAATGGGGCCAACTGAACAATACAATCAGTCAGTTCCATACCATCTTTATATAGTGAATGAAACTTTTTTTTGACACTCTGAATGCGGTACTGTAGTTTGCATGTTATCAACCGCTGCGTGCATGCTGGTGTTCGATATACTTAGAGGCATTTCATACAGTTTTTCAAAGACAATGAATCAGAAAAGGTAATAAGCCATACCCTCAGAAAATAACCAACTGAAACAACGGAATAGAAATTTGCATTCACGATGCATGTCAGTTTTCATCTCCTCCTACAGTAAACTACTCCGTAGTACCCCTTTTCTTGGTTTGCGGTTGCTTCACTCAGCCAACATCACTGATGGAAACATTACGTTTATATATTTCGACGGATATAAAGTCTCAGTTCAACTCACAATTAAACAGCGACACAGCACCGTTCGCAATGTTTACATTCCCACAATGCATCTGTGGAATGTCGAGTGAACTTGGCAGTAGAAATGCGACGTTCATATATCCCCATATGGTTTACGTTAATCACAGATGTATTTCTAAAATAATTTAGAGAAAAGATTTAACCCGAACGTAAACCGTCATCAAACATTATCAATTTTTTTCTGTTTTTTATTTTTGTTGTTGCTTTTTTTGTTTTCTGGTAACGTGCGCCTTAACGTACGGGCAGGCGCTTAAATAGAACAGTGCGTCAGTTAGTCCCGAACAAGGATTGTTAGGTCACCGATACCGTCGCTTTTCTGTTTGTTTTCTGCCTTAGATTTATCGTCGGTAAGCATTAAATTTGGCATCTTAGAAAAGAAATACAGTTCGCTTTGTCACCATGTATAGTGTAATAAAGCACACTTTCGCCCTGAACTATTATAACGTTAAGTGTCCGAGTGCTTTAACGTTATAATAGTTCAAGGCGAAAGTGTGCTTTATTGCACTATACATGGTGGTAGAGCGAACTGTATTTCTTGAATATAGACTTGGAATAGTTGTCTTATGAGCGGTGATTACACATCAATTGCAGTCCGATGAAGAGAAGTGCTTTGATAATAAAACCCTGTTATGCAGCTAGAGCCCTCACTTGCTGAATTGAACTTGCAATGGTCTTTAATAATTATAGATAACTAACAGGTATGTTTTCAAGGTCACTGTTGACATTTCCCTGATACTAACGCTATAGATGTACGTGACATTGATCTGCCGTGTAAATTTGTACCTTGTTACCTTGACTCAATCATCATATAATCACCCTTCTCTACGATCTGCCAGATCCGCCCTGTCTGTGAGAGAATGGCTACATTGTGATTGTTAAATAACGCTGGTCGTCAGATACCGTGAAACGTTGTCTTCCCCGAATGCCGGGGTAGCATTAGACGAACATCACAGGAAATTTTATCCAGTACTAATCTATTGCTCTTAGTATATCAACCTGACTGTGCTTCCATAATGATGCTTGATAAACAGAGAGGTAGTATTGATTGTCATATGTAGTCGGACAAGTAATTATTTCAGTAAGCTCTACAGATAGAATTACTCTTCGCACCGGGTGTACTGATCTGTTTCCATCATTATTTGCTGAAGATGTTGGCAAAGTATTTTGGAAGCAGAAACGAAGAAATATCTTGGAAACGTTTTGTATTGCATATCATGTCTGTTGATTTAGTAAAAGTAAAATTTTAGTTTTCAAGAAGAATGGTATTTTATCATAGAGAACTGCTACAGTGACTTGAATGTGTTCCTTCATATAAATATGAAGAAACATTACTTTCAAGGTCATTAGCACGGTCGGTGTACATTAAAAATGCATGTTGACCGACATATTTGCCAACAACTATGAAGTCAATATATTTCACAAAGTACCATCTTTTCCCGACATTACACAGTTGTGACGTGTTAATGTCATCACTAATGTACCCATTATACAAAAATGTAGCTATTTATCCTTTTCCAAGCAATCGCTTACGCCTTTTGTAAGTTAATCAATGTGTTGTGAATTTGCTTTGTTTCCTATAACTCTGTAATGTAGAAATGGACGTAGGGCCTACACTACGAAATGAAAAACTATTGATTAATTGATTGGTTTCAACAATTATTACAACGATAATGCGACATAAAAGACAATTTGAATTTTAAATAAACCTGTTTGGTGCAGATCTAACCATGTTGTTAAACAGCAGACTTACAACCACAATTGTCATAACTAGTCTGTCCCAAAGATAATTGGGATAAACAACTTACTGCTATTCTAACTCCAAATTATTTTATTTTAAAACATGTCGTGTCTTTCTAGTGTTGAAAGTTGTTTACATTGTTAAAACATAGTTTTAATCATAAATGCTGAGTTGCTATACTTTGTTATTGGACCCTTCAAGATGAGAGTTACAGCTGGGCTCACTTGCACAAAGCGATCTTAGCGCTACAGTAATTGTAACTCCCATTCTCCAACATAGGCTTAAGATAGTCGTAGCGCTAAGATCGCTTTGTGCAAGTGGGCCCTGGTCTTCAGCAACACATGGAAGGTGACTATGCCAGGCGTAGTATGCGGATGGTCATACTCACTTACTTGGTTAATGCATGTCATCGTGTCCAGTTTTCAGCTGCTTATGCTGTTAGTCACAGGACTGTCTGGTCTAGACTCGACTGTTTATAGCTATATAGCTGGAGTACTAAGTGCGGCATTAAACAACAAACAGTTACTTGATATCAACATCTAGGGAGAATCATGACAATGATACCATATATCAATTTTTGGTTGTTCTAATGTTAATTTCATATTCATTTTGATGGATGTTTTTACAAATAAAACTATCAGGAACACCTAAGTAAACACTAAAATCCTGCTCCCAATGGTTAGTCACTCTTATCTGAAGGTTAAATATATAGATGCATAAACCAGGGCTTGGTTTGGAAAGGGCATTTACCTTGTAGAGCATCTTCTTGTATGTGGAAGTCAAAAAACATAGCATGTTCTGAAAGAATGTCTGAATTAGTCCTTACCCCCTTATCTGAATGTATCTGTATGTAAGGACTGCACGCGGTCTGAATACATCTGTATGTAAGGACCGCGTGTGGTCTAAAAATATATCTGTATGTAAGGACCGCACGTGTTCTGAATGTATCTACATGTGAGAACCACACGCGGTATGAATGTATCTACATGTGAGAACCACATATGGTCTACATATGAGGACCACATATGGTCTGAATGTATCTGTGTGTGAGGACCACATAATGTATCTGTATGTGGGGACCACATATGGTCTGAATGTATCTGTATGTGAGGACCACATATGGTCTGAATGTATCTGTATGTGAGGACCACATATGCTGTGAATGTATCTGTATGTAAGGACCACGTATCGTCTGAATGTATCTGTGTGTTAGGACCACATATGGTCGGAATGTATCTGTGTGTGAGGACCACATATGGTCGGAATGTATCTGTGTGTGAGGACCACATATGGTCGGAATGTATCTGTGTGAGGACCACATATTGTCTGAATGTATCTGTGTGTGAGGACCACATATGGTCTGAATGTATTTGTATGTGAGGATCAGATATGGTCTGAATGTATCTGTATGTGAGGGCCACATATGCTGTGAATGTATCTGTATGTGAGGACCACATATGCTGTGAATGTATCTGTGTGTGAGGACCACATATGGTCTGAATGTATCTGTATGTGAGGACCACATATGGTCTGAATGTATCTGTGTGTGAGGACCAGATATGGTCTGAATGTATTTGTATGTGAGGACCACATATGGTCTGAATGTATCTGTATGTGAGGACCACATATGCTGTGAATGTATCTGTATGTGATCACCGCACGTGGTCTGAATGTATCTGTATGTGAGGACCACATATGGTCTGAATGTATCTGTATGTAAGGACCACATATGGTCTGAATGTATTTGCCTGTGAGGACTAACTGTGGGTCTGAGACTTCTGCGTTTTGGGTCCACACGTTGTTTGCTTATGTCTGTGGGTTTGGTGGTCTCTGTCACAAGTCTAGGTCTGGACTTCATGGTTACGAATTATATCTTGGTACTTAACATTTTCTTGATGATAGACACGTGTCTTTATAAATGACAACTTCACAGCTGTACCTACCAATGTAAAATAATTATGTTGTGCATTAATCAGTTGTTCCCTATTCGAGTGTGCGTTGGGATTGGTAAACACACCATCTTCTTCTTGAATGGAAGCGGAGCCAGAAGCATTGTCCGCAATGTAAAAACATTCTATCTACTTTGTTATGATTAAATGACAGTGACTCTGGTGGTCAGAGTACAAAATAAATGTTGTTTATCGGAGCAACAGTTCAATGTTTTCTAAAGGTTTACCCGACGGGTTGCAGAAAGTCTATACTTTCATTAGACGTAATAGCTACACTTCAAGCACATCAATTAGTGGTAGCAGTGGTTGGTCTAATGGGCCCCCGAGTGCTGTAATTAGTGTAGAGAACTTCAGAGGGTGGTGTGTCATCTAGTCCTCGTACATAATAGCAAACAATTACGTTGATTGCATCTTGTGCTTCCTACTTTAGGAAACTTTTTAGCGCAGATATAAATTTTACGCTGACAATATGGAGGGTTCTAGTTCTGACTCCGTGCGCTCGTGGGTCTGGGTGTACGTGTACGGTATGTAGTGTCTATTCCGGAACAACCAAAGGTCGCAGTTGTAGTGATATTTAAATGTTGATTCTGTCAAATGCATTATGAAATACGTAAATATTCAAATTCAGAATGGACTTTGTCATTGTAGTTAAAACTTACTGCTCTGACACAATTATTTGATGAACCTTACGTCCAAGAAATACATGGCAATATGATCAGAAATTGCAAAATGTCCAAAAGCACTAGCAAGTTAGCCTGTTTCCTCGACCAAACGCCCTGGGGCATACTTCTGTCAGACAGACCCGCACAGGCAATAATTGGCTAATTCAGAGCATGACAACTACCCAGCATTTACTCGATCATGACGAGTGTAACTGTTGAAAACGGCAAAGTAACAGAAACAGTACACGTGCAATACTTGTGCATGGGGTACAGACATTGGTCTGTGTTATATAGCGTTAACGTACATGGCATCTGAAACAGACAATACCGTTACCGTATCTCTCCCTATCACCGGCTTCGCACATCAGACAGTACCACTACCGTATCCCTCGCTATCACCGGCTTCACACAGCAGGCAATACCAATACCGTATCCATCTCTATCACCGGCTTCGCACATCAGGCAATACCAATACCGTATCCATCTCTATCACCGGCTTCGCACATCAGGCAATACCAATACCGTATCACACTCTATCACCGACTTCACACAGCAGGCAATACCACTACCGTATCCATCTCTATCACCGACTTCACACAGCAGGTAATACCGCCACCGTATCCATCTCTATCACCGACTTCACACAGCAGGCAATACCGCCACCGTATCCATCTCTATTACCGGCTTCACACAACAGGCAATACCGCCACCGTATCCATCTCTATCACCGGCTTCACACAGCAGGCAATACCATTACCGTATCCATCTCTATCACCGACTTCACACAGCAGGCAATACCACTACCGTATCACCCTCTATCACCGACTTCACACAGCAGGCAATACCAATACCGTACCCATCTTTATCACCGCCTTCACACAGCAGGCAATACCGCCACCGTTTCCATCTCTATCACCGGCTTCACACAGCAGGCAATATCGCTAGCGTATCACCCTCTATCACAGGCTTCACACAGCAGGCAATACCACTACCGTATCCCCCTCTATCATCGGCTTCACATCAGACAATACCACTACCGTATCCATCTCTATCATCGGCTTCACATCAGACAATACCGCTACCGTATCCATCTCTATCACCGGCTTCACATCAGACAAAACCGCTACCGTATCTCTCTCTATCATCGTCTTCACATCAGACAATACCGCTACCGTATCCCTCTCTATCGCCGGCTTCACATCAGACAATACCGCTACCGTTTCTCTCCCTATCGCCGGCTTCACATCAGACAATACCGCTACCTTATCTCTCCCTATCATCGGCTTCACATCAGACAATACCGCTACCGTATCTCTCCCTATCATCGGCTTCACATCAGACAATACCGCTACCGTATCTCTCCCTATCATCGTCTTCACATCAGACAATACCGCTACCGTATCTGTCCCTATCGCCGGCTTCACATCAGACAATACCGCTTCCGTATCCCTCCCTATCATCGGCTTCACATCAGACAATACCGCTACCGTATCTCTCCCTATCGCTGCCTTCACATCAGACAATACCGCTACCGTATCTCTCCCTGTCACAGCCTTCACATCAGAGAATACCGCTACCGTATCCCTCTAGATCTCTATCACCGCCTTCACGTCAGACAATACCGCTACCGTATCTCTCTCTATCACCGGCTTCACATCAGACAGATGATAGTCGGATGTCGACGGTGACATGCACAGTGCACTTGGAAGCCAGTGCTCACCAGGACGGTGTACACCATAGATCAGATGATGGTGCAACAATAACCTACAACGTGTTCTTTCTAATTTATAATCTTCATGTAGTTTTGTGGTGTCTGCATAAATCGGTGATATTTATGTGATGTTGTTGAAGAGACCAACAGGAGCTGACGTATACCAAATGTGTACTATACTCGACACCCAGACGCATTAGCGTCCATGAGGGGAGAAGCAGGTCAGTTCAAATTCTGTAACCTTTTTGTTTACAGCTGATTGGCCGGTTATCTGAAATGCTGCTATTTGATTGGCTGTCGGGATTACATTCTCTATTTTCTCGCGCTCTACTTTAGTACTGGGCAGTTCCACCACAACAGCACGCTCTACATTAGAACCATGTAGTTTCACCTCAACAGCACTCTCTACTTTAGAACAGGGTAGTTTCACCTCAACATCACACTCTACTTTAGAATCACCTAGGTAGTTTCACCTCAACAGCACACTCTACTTTAGAACCGGGTAGGTTCACCTTAACAGCACACTCTACTTTAGAACCAAATAGTTTCACCTCAACAGCACTCTCTACTTTAGAACCAGGTAGTTTCACCTCAACAGCACACTCTACTTTAGAACCGGGTAGTTTCACCTCAAAAGCACACTCTACTTTAGAACCAGGTAGTTTCACCTCAACAGCACGCTCTACATTAGGACCATGTAGTTTCACCTCAACAGCACACTCTACTTTAGAACCAGGTAGTTTCACCTCAACAGCACTCTCTACTTTAGAACCAGGTAGTTTCACCTCAACAGCACACTCTACTTTAGAACCGGGTAGTTTCACCTCAAAAGCACACTCTACTTTAGAACCAGGTAGTTTCACCTCAACAGCACGCTCTACATTAGGACCATGTAGTTTCACCTCAACAGCACACTCTACATTAGAACCATGTAGTTTCACCTCAACAGCACACTCTACTTTAGAACAGGGTAGTTTCACCTCAACATCACACTCTACTTTAGAACCAGCTAGGTAGTTTCACCTCAACAGCACACTCTACTTTAGAACCAGGTAGTTTCACCTCAACAGCACACTCTACTTTAGAACAGGGTAGTTTCACCTCAACATCACACTCTACTTTAGAACCAGCTAGGTAGTTTCACCTCAACAGCACACTCTACTTTAGAACCGGGTAGTTTCACCTCAACAGCACACTCTACTTTAGAACCGGGTAGTTTCACCTCAACAGCACACTCTACTTTAGAACCGGGTAGTTTCACCTCAACAGCACACTCTACTTTAGAACCGGGTAGGTTCACCTCAACAGCACACTCTACTTTAGAACCGGGTAGTTTCACCTCAACAGCACGCTCTACTTTAGAACCAGGTAGTTTCACCTCAACAGCACACTCTACTTTAGAACCAGGTAGTTTCACCTCAACAGCACACTCTACTTAAGAACCAGGTAGTTTCACCTCAACAGCACACTCTACTTTAGAACCAGGTAGTTTCACCTCAAAAGCACACTCTACTTTAGAACCAGGTAGTTTCACCTCAACAGCACACTCTACTTTAGAACAGGGTAGTTTCACCTCAACATCACACTCTACTTTAGAACCAGCTAGGTAGTTTCACCTCAACAGCACACTCTACTTTAGAACCAGGTAGTTTCACCTCAACAGCACGCTCTACTTTAGAACCGGGTAGTTTCACCTCAACAGCACGCTCTACTTTAGAACCAGGTAGTTTCACCTCAACAGCACACTCTACTTTAGAACAGGGTAGTTTCACCTCAACATCACACTCTACTTTAGAACCAGCTAGGTAGTTTCACCTCAACAGCACACTCTACTTTAGAACCAGGTAGTTTCACCTCAACAGCACGCTCTACTTTAGAACCGGGTAGTTTCACCTCAACAGCACGCTCTACTTTAGAACCAGGTAGTTTCACCTCAACAGCACACTCTACTTTAGAACCGGGTAGTTTCACCTCAACAGCACACTCTACTTTAGAACCAGCTAGGTAGTTTCACCTCAACAGCACACTCTACTTTAAAACCAGGTAGTTTCACCACAACAGCAGGCTCTACTTTAGAAGCGGATAGTTCAGAACTGCACACTCTACTTCAGCCTATAGATCTTAAAATGAGAGTTTTTTTTATACAGCCCTCTTGAGAACAGTTTACACCTAGGAGAGTTGCTATTTGCGATACTGTACTTGGTGTGAATACTTCACAGGACAATATAAATCAACAGTTTCTTTGGCTATGCATTCCAATTGTAAGGAGTCAATATATAAAACATGATCAAAATCAATATTCAGTTTTTCCGTGTCATATGAAATGAGTTTACTTCTTGAAACTTTTCAACTGCCTTGAGAAAACAATCGATATAAATGAGTTCATTTTGTTGAATATCATTCCTCCCAACCACGTTTCTCCTTCTTGCCGCCAGGACATCTGACTCCGAGAAAATGTGAACGCCACATAAAAAAATGTTTCAGAAATTATTAGGATCGAATTTGAATGAACTTTTCTTCAATCTCCCAAATATTATTAACAGCTATTGAATAGGGCTGCAACACAAAAACTATTTTCAATAGCATTTCATTAAGTTTGTGTTCACGGAATCTAGTCAGGTTAATTTCCGTTTTGTATTTACAGCGACCCTGGTGGTGCCATTTTCTACCCTTTGGAATAACAGCACCCATGCTTTCGCACTTTCATTTTATACACAAATATCTCTCAGATAGTATCGACAAAGTATCTGCCATTCACCACTGACTACTCTACCATCACATTCTAACTGGTTAAAATGATAAGATCCAATTCCCATTCAATACCCATAGATTAAGCCTTTTCGACCCAAAAAACAACATCGTGTGCATGAATACATCGATATTCTACACACAGATGATTATCCGTTATAATACTGGAAGGAATATGTTGACGATAGTATATTGTTCTCAAACTTTTGGATGACCGATATTCATCACATATCCGTGGCATATCTCTATTTGAGTATTCCATTCGACATGTTGCAGGACCAAACGTTTGTTCGGGCAAACAATGCCTTCTGCGGATGCTTAAAATTTCTGAAAAATTAGGGTTTGGCATATCAAAATAGCATTCTACAATTTTGGAGGAGCATTTGGTGAAAATAAAGGAATATAAATCAGTAGATAATCTACTAAGCCACTGGGAGAAGGTTTGGCTGGATCAAACTTTAGGATTAGGCAGTCGGGGAGTCGAAGGACACCGTGACTTCACATGTAGTTCTTGCCCTTGAGTTCTTTCAAGTTTAGCCCAGACATTGGGATGACAGACACATCATGGTAATCATGCTACATGTATGCGGCTGGTAATCTTCCACTGTGTCACGGCCAAAGCAGTTACGTATCTGTTACGTTCTGGTGTCGAATTTCGTAAAGTCATACAACTGAGAGGTGCCAAACATGAAGACTCCCCGATGTCAGACAATGGCGACGGCGAAGTACAGCCATAATTCAGGATGGGTTCATTGAACACAGTGGTATACCTCTTTCAAAGTACAGGTGAATGTTGAGCGCCTGCGGGGTCATCGCATGGCTTGATGAATCTGAAACATAATATGTCTTGGTGATTTCCTATCTCCTAAGTCTTTTGACATGTTATACTCGGATATATATACTATCACTAGTCAATACAATGTTTCTGTTTTTAGTTTAGAACAAATTAAAACTCAGTTTTAAATGAGATTGATAGATAACATCTTCAGTGGGAAATTTCAAATTGATATTTCACCATTTTAATTCAACGACCACAACTATTGTTTTTCGTAGCTCGCAATTACCTATACACCATATATCTTAGATTATTTCGAAAAGGGGTCTTAGTTAGTTAAAAATGCGACGCATATTATTCTGGTTTCTAATATCTCTTATCCGACTGTCAAAAATATGTCAAAAGGCAATTCTGATCAAAATGACAACATCAAGTTTTGGGTCATTTTGCTTAGCGTGATGAGATTGTTGAAGTTGTCGGGTGTCAAATGCGAATTTTGCATTTTCCAGCCAACAGCACTATTATCTTGTAAAACCAGCTGTATTAGCCACCCACGCGCGATCTTGACGAAGCGTGCTTCTGAATTTACTAACACCATCATCACTCATATTGTTCCTCACATTTCAGAGAGCAGCAATAAGTTCATTCAGAATCATATGTGTATCTTTACGTTTACTTTTATCAGTTATGTCCTAGATGTGGTCAGTGGGGAATGGTCATGGCTGAGTGCTGGCCATTGAATTGAACGATGAGACCATGAGTGGTGCAACGGTGCTGTCCTAATGGTCTAATTGGCCCAGTTACATTGCCATGGACTTTATGGAGCAGGGCGGGACAATATGGAGCACGGCGGGTGATTGTGGCACCAGCCTGTGGATCCACCCTCTAAACGAACATGCTGTGAACGTTCATAGAACCCTCATTAGGACGTTTCCATAGTCGATTCCTTTGGTGGTTGAAGTTGACAGTGTCGATTCTTAAGAAAATATTGAGATTATCCCAGCGTCGATTATCCCAGCGCTGGCTGCATCACTGGTATCTCTGATCCAAATCACGTGCAGTCGGACGATGACACGTAGACATCGTCAACGTAAATGCCATCTTTCAGGGTACTAGTTTCATGTTACAATCTCTTCTTTTACTGCATGACAGTTTGTAACCGATTTCATAATGCCATTGACTTATCTGTCCTTGACTGGAGTTGTTGCCCATGGGCGTTCAGAACGGCGTCTATAATTTGCTGGTGGCAGACCCATAATCTGCTGATGACAGATCGAGCAATGTTTGGGCAACAATATTCAGACGTGTGCTCACTACAGCATACCTATGGCACGTGACCTTGCAGCACCTGCACACGTCGCATGATTTATACTGTTACTTCTAATTCCTTGATGATTAAATGGATTTCATGAAGTGTCTTTTAGCGTTTGGCTTCCAAACAACAACAGACGTCAGTTCATGATGGAATCTGGGTGACAATAGTAAATTTGGCATACCATCACGTGCTTCATGACTGTCACAGTGGTGTGTTTGGGAGTTTGCTCTCTTCAGTAGTATTCTTGCCACATAAATGACTTACTTTGACTGCCTGACATTGGTGTATGTTCCTGGTGTTTCACCTCAAATGTCCTTTACATTTTTGTCTACTTTGTTTCGTTACGACAGTCATACATGTCACTGTTCTGTTTATAGTACAGCAAATGATGTTCATTAAATCCAAATATAACCCTGAAACGATTAAGTCCAAAAAGTGTTAAGAACCAATTGCCAATGGCCTCTACCCACGTCTGTCCACAAAGCGAAATTATGTGCAATTTGTGATCACACCATGGATGCTGTTTGTTTTGCGGTTGGCAGGCAAACATCACTAAATTAAGCATGGTCCAAAACAGATTTGCGACAGATTAACTTCATCTAAATTGGCCTAATTCTGTCTGGTTTCATCGACAGGTCTTCCGTGTTCATACAAACGCCATCGTATTGCAGAGATGTCTACGTAGACACATCCTGCGTCGCCAGAGCAATGTTGTTCATTGATTATGACTGGCTGATCATGACTCGGGCCCTCCACGTGACCTGCCACTGTTGACCATGCATCTCCAGCAAGAAGACAATAATTGAATTATCTTGTATTCCTCTAAAGATTTTGTTATATCTGTTTCCGGAAAAGTTACAAATCCTGTGTCGGCTATCTGGGCTACAGCTGGGGTATGCCACATGTGGATCAATAGAATCTGACTTGAGAATATGTTTCAGCCGCCTCAGCATCTCTGCTATCTCCCGGTATCACTGTCTTCCGATATCTCACTGGTTTGTGCTTTAATGACACATACAAACGTTGAGTTTATTAGGCAGCCACAGAATGACTGTCATGTGATCAAACAGTAATAGAGTGCTTACAATCAATTGTAACAACACATTTACCTGAGTTATAGAAATACCTATATGCCAAGACCAACAATAATATACAATAATTACACAAATAGTATAGTGTATCAGTTACGATACGTGTTCCAACGTCACCAACGTTACACAGCAGTTTGTACGAGACTGACTCCTGTATCTCTGACACACTGTGGCTAATACATCACCACACAGGGCAGTCACACAATATATACAGTACACAGTGTCATCATAGAGTAGTGTCCTGAATTTTTACCGGAGGTTTCCCAGTCTATGTGTCTGTATTGTGCCGTGTATCGTTACGGTTTACGGCAGTGGGCAAAACTTCAACATTTTTTGTAACGAACGATGTCATTGGTTGTTAGTTGAAGCGCGTACGATACCTGTTTTAATAATCTAAACCAAGATGAGTTGAGTCCTCTGAATTCGGTCACCTGTCATGTTGAATTCGGTCACTTATCCTGTAATTTCGGTCAGTTGCAGATTTTTTATAAAATATGACAGTAGTTGTTTAGTAAACATACAATTCATTGAAACTGTTAGACAACAAAGTTAAATGTACAGCATGTACTCCAGTTGTAGTTCCAATTGAGAATTGACCATAGAATATCGTTTCTGTAATTTTCATGACGATTTATTATGGAAGGCAACTGTTCGTAAAATGTATTGTGATGTAAAAACCTTATACCACCAAGATTACCACAAACATTTGTCTTGTTTATTATGATAATCCCGCTATACAGATCTTAACACCCAGATAGTCAAATAATTCCATCACGTCATGCATAAGTACAATCTTGACTCCACTTTTTCAGATTCAACACATTCATAGTCTATCACAGATTGAACACTACGAAATAGAAAGAGTGTACTGTGAACTGATATTTTTACTACACTCTTAATTCAAAAATCACATCAAATATCAAGCTAAATTGGTTGTCCTACGTACGTAGCAAAAACACCTTAAAAAATATAAAACAGGAATAACTCAAGAATGAAAACAAATCCATTCCTCTCGCACATCAATGGACGGAGAAAAACATGAGGACAATGTTGTCAGCTAAGTTGTCAAATTACCGTATTTGCTCCCATGCTGGAGCCAAGGAGCTCCTTTGCTTCCCTTTACCCTTTCCCTTCCCCCCTGCCCTCTCCCGAAGTTCTTTTTTCTCCTTCTCAATGATTTTATTTGCAATACATTCGTCACTCGTCAACAAATCGATGCCCCCTTGGTGATGTTTCCTTTCGCAGTTTTGAAATATTGTTGTCCCATACGGTAAACAGTTCATTCATTGCTGCGGAAGTAGGAATATCAATAATTTTGACATCTGACCCGGATATCGATCTTAAAAGTGCCTCAACTACAGATGGATCAGTAATGACAGGTTGTAACTCATCTGGTGTAACAACACCTTCATCCAAAATTACTTTGTTAGATGTCTCTAATGTAGCACTACTTGTACTTGTCGAAGTCACATCTGGCAAGGAAGCCTTAGATGAAGATGCTGATACGTCAGCCGAGGGAGACAGACGGAACTGGTCAGTCGTCAGTGAAGACAAACTAGACGGGTCAGTCGTCAGTGAAGACAAACTAGATGGGTCAGTCGTCAGTGAAGACAAACTAGATGGGTCAGTCGTCAGTGAAGACAAACTAGATGGGTCAGTCGTCAGTGAAGACAAACTAGATGGGTCAGTCGTCAGTGAAGACAAACTAGATGGGTCAGTCGTCAGTGAAGACAAACTAGATGGGTCAGTCGTCAGTGAAGACAAACTAGACGGGTCAGTCGTCAGTGAAGACAAACTAGATGGGTCAGTCGTCAGTGAAGACAAACTAGACGGGTCAGTCGTCAGTGAAGACAAACTAGATGGGTCAGTCGTAAGTGAAGACAAACTAGATGGGTCAGTCGTCAGTGAAGACAAACTAGACGGGTCAGTCGTCAATGAAGACAAACTAGATGGGTCAGTCGTCAGTGAAGACAAACTAGATGGGTCAGTCGTCAGTGATGACAAACTAGACGGGTCAGTCGTCAGTGAAGACAAACTAGATGGGTCAGTCGTCAGTGATGACAAACTAGACGGGTCAGTCGTCAGTGAAGACAAACTAGATGGGTCAGTCGTCAGTGAAGACAAACTAGATGGGTCAGTCGTCAGTGAAGACAAACTAGATGGGTCAGTCGTCAGTGAAGACAAACTAGATGGGTCAGTCGTCAGTGATGACAAACTAGACGGGTCAGTCGTCAGTGAAGACAAACTAGATGGGTCAGTCGTCAGTGAAGACAAACTAGATGGGTCAGGGTCAGTCGTCAGTGAAGACAAACTAGACGGGTCAGTCGTCAGTGAAGACAAACTAGACAAACTAGATGGTCAGTCGTCAGTGAAGACAAACTAGATGGGTCAGTCGTCAGTGAAGACAAACTAGACGGGTCAGTCGTCAGTGAAGACAAACTAGACGGGTCAGTCGTCAGTGAAAACAAACTCAGTGAAGACAAACTAGACGGGTCAGTCGTCAGTGAAGACAAACTAGACGGGTCAGTCGTCAGTGAAGACAAACTAGACGGGTCAGTCGTCAGTGAAGACAAACTAGACGGGTCAGTCGTCAGTGAAGACAAACTAGACGGGTCAGTCGTCAGTGAAGACAAACGAGACATTTCAGACAGTCGTCAGTGAAAACAAACTAGACGGATGAGTCGTCAGTGGCAAGGCAACTGCGGTTGAAGATACAGAGGGAGAGAGACGGGACTGCTCAGTTGTCGGTGCGGACAGACGGGACTTATCATTGGACAGACATGGTCTAAAAGCGCGGGGAGGTATGGCTGATGGGTTATAAGGGAATATTCCTGTAACTTTGAACCATTGCTTAATGTTACTAGGAGTCATAGAATCAGACCAAGCCTTGGCAAACAACTGCGCAAAAGATGCTTTGGTCACGACGTTCTGTACATTTGTACAGAATACATGAACAATACAAATTGTATTGAACTTTCTTGTCAGAGGACCAAAACACCCTTTGTCGAGGGGTTGTAGCCAGTGGCTGCTATGGGCGGGCATGGCGAGTATAATGATCCCCTCCGGTTTCGCAAGAAACAATGTCTCCAGCACCTCGTGGCTGTGGTGCTGGTCCACAATAAGGATCTGTGGTCTCTCAGGGCCACAGTTCTTCAAGAAAATAGTCCGGAACCACATGGCACTAAGCTCACCATCAACCCAAGCTTTCTCCTGAAAAGCCCAGTTAGCACTCCTTTTAATTTATACTTATCACTTACTTGCTTTTGTGTATAACAAAAGGCACCAACTAAACACAGTTTTGCAAAATCTGACTGACAACGCGTCCGACAACAAGTCCCAGCCAGTGCGACCTAATTTTCAAATTTCCGCTACGGTTTCAAGGACCCCAATGATCTTGCTGCATTTGGTGATGCCAATTTAGCGAGCGATCCTGTTTCAAGTCACCCCAATTTTGGCAATGTCACTTCTTCACTACCAAACGGATTTCCAATTTGCCGAGCACTGTTCCTTATCACAAGAGTTTAATCTCTCGCGGTTTGCGGTTTTCTGCCCCGTGATCTGTTTAAAAACTGCTCAATACATTTCACAATAAACAATTACAAACAAATAGAATACAACAACGAGATCTGCTTCCTATTCGCCACGCCGCACAACTTCGAAGTCGTTCAGTCTGTTATTACGCGGTCAAAACGAATCCGTCATAGTTTTATAAGTACAATGACAGTTTGTTAAAATGATATTGTTATTGATATTTGTTTCTGTTTGATAATTTTATTGATGTTATGCTTATTAAAGCAGTTTCAAACCTATTGACGAATTTGTTGTAATATTTTAAGGAATACTTTGAGAACTATTTCTTCAAGGGTCGGGATACATGTGTAAAAATCGCCTAGCATCGCTGCAATTCGGTCTTGAACAGAATGACATTACAACATTTTACAGGTATTAAACTGACTGACCGACTGAGTTTGGTTTTACGCCGCTTTTAGCAATATTCCAGCAACATCACGGCGGGGGACACCACAAATGGGCTTCACACTTACAGGTATTAAAACACGTCACTGTAAGCAATGATCATGTAGAAGTGGGTAAAAAACGTATGTGTAAACATCAAAGTGCGAAATTATATGAATTGAATGTCACTTTGTGTGTTTGCACTGAAAAATGAACGATGTCAAAGCGTTATTCAAACTCTCGTGTGAACTCGCTCGTAAACTCGTTTGTTCACACGAGTTTGAACAACGCTTTGACATCGTTCATTTTTCAGTGCAAACACACAAAGTGATATTCAATTCTTATCTGAAGTAATCTAACATCAATAGCAGTACAGGGGAGTATAATATGTTCCACGTGAACCTGGAGATAGTGCCGAGGTTAGTAGCGTATAGTTAAGGTTGAATAAATTAAAGTTCAGATATAATAGCATGTGGTAAAGATTTTAACACAGTAGAAGACAGTAAATTTTCGTATAGACGATGGGTTTATTAGACAACCACCATATGATCTGTGTAGCGTATTAATACATTTTGTATTTTGATCACCAAACTCAAACTAGTTACGCTCAAAATCAAGTCCAATTTTCATGTACTGGTTCTGTGCACTGGTAGCGCATGAATGTATATGAGAAATAGTACAAAAAAACGTGCAAAACCTAATCCACGTTTTACAACAAACATTACACAGAATATGTCGTTCCAGTGTCAAAACCGCCACAATTAATATTGATTTTTTCACACAGCATGTCGTATTGTTTGACAAGGTAAATATATTATTTTGCATTGAAGATGCCGACTACCTCGTGTATGACGTATGCACACATGTTGTTTATACTTTCTATCATTTCAATCCATTTATCCCACCGTCCAGGAGGTATCTATAATATAACAATCTGTCTTATTCCTGCCTCATTACAGTTTTGTTTCCTTGCCAGATTATATTTTCGGACCCAGGAGGAAAACCTAAATATACTTAATGGAACGTAGACGCTGCTGTACGTACTTCTCTGGCTTACTGCTGTGTTGGGACGACGTGACATTGATGGTGCGTGAACACAGTACTTCAAAGTCAGTAAAACTGGCAACATGTTTCGATATTAATTTCAAATTGTTTCTGTAAATGTGTACCGTCTAAAATAATGTCAACACTGATATGCAGTCTTCGTGTCAACCTACACGCCTACTCTAGTCATACCATTCACAACTACCGCGGACGGTCAACACAGGAAGTGAAGGTAATTCATACTAATGGTACATCGATATTCCATTATAACAAGGTTAATTCGATAATGTAAGACCAGAAAGGATTAAGAGTCACTTTACACATTAAATAGGTAAGCTCCTCATCTGTTTAGGAGAGGTGAGATATTGCGAAGCCCTAGTGATACCAGATCAAGAGCAGACACGACCGGGGAGACATGGACACTGGTCAGAAACTTTAAGCAAGCCAGACCAGCTCACGAGCAGACACGGCCAGACCAGACACGGGCACTGGTCAGAAACTTTAGGCAGGCCAGACCAGATCAAGAGCAGACACGACCAGACCAGACATGGACACTGGTCAGAAACTGTAAGCAAGCCAGACCAGATCAAGAGCAGACACGACCAGACCAGACACGGGCACTGGTCAGAAACTTTAGGCAGGCTAGACCAGACCAAGAGCAGACACGACCAGAAAAATGATGGACACTGGTCAGAAACTTTAAGCAAGCCAGACTAGATCAAGAGCAGACACGGCCAGACCAGACATGGACACTGGTCAGAAACTTTAAGCAGGCCAGACCAGATCTAGAGCAGACACGACCAGAAGAAAAGATGGACACTGGTCAGATACTTTAGGCAGCCAAGACCAGATCAAGAGCAGACACGACCAGAAGAAAAGATGGACACTGGTCAGATACTTTAGGCAGTCAAGACCAGATCAAGAGCAGACACGGCCAGACCAGACATGGACACTGGTCAGATACTTTAGGCAGCCAAGACCAGATCAAGAGCAGACACGGCCAGACCAGACATGGACACTGGTCAGATACTTTAGGCAGGCCAGACCAGATCAAGAGCAGACACGACCAGAAGAAAAGATGGACACTGGTCAGATACTTTAGGCAGCCAAGACCAGATCAAGAGCAGACACGGCCAGACCAGACATGGACACTGGTCAGATACTTTAGGCAGCC
The DNA here is from genome assembly GCF_003918875.1 of Haliotis rubra. Lineage (NCBI taxonomy): Eukaryota > Metazoa > Mollusca > Gastropoda > Lepetellida > Haliotidae > Haliotis > Haliotis rubra. The sequence continues at coordinate 428,824 of NW_025767343.1, read as the reverse complement.
AAGACCAGATCAAGAGCAGACACGGCCAGACCAGACATGGACACTGGTCAGATACTTTAGGCAGCCAAGACCAGATCAAGAGCAGACACGGCCAGACCAGACATGGACACTGGTCAGATACTTTGAAAGCAGCCAAGACCAGATCAAGAGCAGACACGGCCAGACCAGACATGGACACTGGTCAGATACTTTAGCAGCCAAGACCAGATCAAGAGCAGACACGGCCAGACCAGACATGGACACTGGTCAGATACTTTTAGCAGGCCAGACCAGATCAAGAGCAGACACGACCAGAAGAAAAGATGGACACTGGTCAGATACTTTAGGCAGCCAAGACCAGATCAAGAGGCAGCAGACACAAGCCAGAGACCAGACATGGACACTGGTCAGATACTTTAGGCAGCCAAGACCAGATCAAGAGCAGACACGGCCAGACCAGACATGGACACTGGTCAGATACTTTAGGCAGCCAAGACCAGATCAAGAGCAGACACGGCCAGACCAGACATGGACACTGGTCAGATACTTTAAGCAGCCAAGACCAGATCAAGAGCAGACACGACCAGACCAGACACGGGCACTGGTCAGAAACGTTAGGCAGGCTAGACCAGACCAAGAGCAGACACGACCAGAAAAATGATGGACACTGGTCAGAAACTTTAAGCAAGCCAGACTAGATCAAGAGCAGACACGGCCAGACCAGACATGGACACTGGTCAGAAACTTTAAGCAGGCCAGACCAGATCTAGAGCAGACACGACCAGAAGAAAAGATGGACACTGGTCAGATACTTTAGGCAGGCCAGACCAGATCAAGAGCAGACACGACCAGACCAGACAAGTCTCATGCCAGTACCAGACATGGTTTAGGCCGGACGCAGGTGCAAACCAGAAGACAACTTTATTGAAACATACCAAAACACTACATTAATGCAACGCATGAAACATTCCACTCGACACTTAAACACTCAACGGACATGGTCATTCTGCTGAGGACAGGCCGCAACGAGACAGTCCGCAAACCAGACACGGGCACCCACCCATGTTCGACCGTCATGGGCCATTTCGAATACACAAAACAGTTTAAAATGGTTGAAACAAACTCCAGCAGCTTGGATTGATGGATTGGTCCATAAAGAGTAAGAGCCAACAGCATCCAGAAGAGAGTCTAGCTGATCATACTAGAAACAGACTTCACTGAATGTAAGACCGTATGTTTAGTAAAAATAAATATGGTGAAATGTCATTTGAAACCTTAAGTTTAAGTATCACTATCAAACGAAAATCAGTTTCCGAAAATGTTCTACAATATTTCATTATCAGGTCCACGAACTTTTATGGAAGTTGTTCAGTGATATAGGAACGTGCTACAGACCGTGGACTTGGCAGCTCATGAGACTGCTGTCAACCCGCTAGCCGTATAATCAGCGGTCACTTCTCTGTCGTTGACTATAACAACCTTCGTCACTTATTCAAACAAAGGATCTGAAAATCGGGAGCAGCCTTGTACCATTATGAGATCACAACTTCATCGTTACTGATGCTGTCGAAGCATATGCTAAAAAAGAAGACCATATATAAATGTGCTCAGAGTGGGTTAATTCAGTGCATGATATTATCATTAGAATACAAATACAGAAAAGTGGAAACAGAATTGAAATGGACCCATACTCTCCCAGGTAAATAACATACCCATTGTAAGCATTGTTGCATTACTTGTGTGGTCAAAGAATAACTGGCAGTATGAAAAGATGCCGACCAATAGACATTGTAACTGTATATACACCAGGGGAAAGTATCGCAACACCACATATGTTTATAGTATCAATATTTTACCATTAATCACAACGAACTCATCCAAACCTCAAAGTAACTTACAATCTGGATAAACTGATGCCCAAAGAATAATATAAAAGGTAATTCTAAACTAAAAATGAAAGAGGAAATGTATTGCATTCATAGAGACACATTTTTCATAACTCTGACATACAATCAACAAGTTTCAATGACTGAGCAAATTTCAGCATCGTGCGTAACCTCCGCCAACATCAATAACATCCCTGACCCTCCCCCTCATTGACTGTATTTGACGTCAGGGTAAGAACTGAACTGTGGTATTGTAGTTCCATTCGTGGTAGAGGTCCAGTACATCAATATTTAGTACTGGGGATCTCTCTGACGTATTCTGCGACCCATAATGTCCCAAACATGTTCGGAGGAAAGTCGACGAATAGCAACCTACATCTCTTGCAACGGCCGTCAATGACATGCCAGCAGTCTGCACATCAATAACTTGCCGTCTTTGCGGAATTGTCAGTTGAGAGGCCCCATATGTTTCTTATCAACAATGAAATCAATTGATTTTCCAAGTTTACGAGTTGTAAAAACAGTTTCCTGAAAATTGATATTTGCTTAATGACGGGTACACGTATTGCACCTTGATCGTATCACGTGCAAACCGAAAATGAATGCATGTTGTACCCGAACTATTATGTAAAATAAATGGCTGTATGGGGGCTAATAACCATAGGTGTTACGATACTGGTGTCCATGTGTATAAATAAGACGCTGCTGAAGCCTCATATACACGATATCGATCTGCTACCATGCATCGTCGAAACACATTTTAGATTTGACTGACAGGGCAAAACGAGGGAGAAAGAGAGAGTTACAAACATTAGGTTGTGCATCAGAGCCGATGTAGAGAGGTCGTGATTGCATGATGTTGGGTGGTAACAAGTGTTTGTAAAGTTAATTTTCGTAGACACAATGGTTTCTTGCTCATGCCTTAAACAGACAATGATTCTTAATACCCTCGGTCATCAACCCATTCATGAGCATCAATTCTCAGAGAAGCACTTAGAAGTTGGGCTGCTACATATATGCTATATGCCTCGCATACTCAGTACATAACTTGCTTAAAACTGGTGTAAGAATCTCATCTAAAGTCGCTCCACTTAATAACGTGTAACGTGGTTGGTGCTCAGACTTGTTGACTTGGTTAATGCTGGTCATAGGATCTTAATTGCGTATAGATTGATGCTCATGATCACTGAATTGTCTGGTCAAGACTCGATTATTACAGACGGACGTTATATAGCTGGAATATTGCCGAGTGCGGTATTAAACAATAAACAAACAAAGGTAATTGTGAAGACATTGTTAATCCAGATATCATATCCTTACTTGATGCTATCACAACGGCATTGACATCTACAGTCTCAGGCACGCCGTTATCATTTCACAATATGTGGCAATATAAGCTGTACAGAGTCATGTCGCCAACAGTGACAATAAATCACCTTGCAGCGGGTTAATGGCTCTTGACTAGGTCTTGGACAATATATTTCTCATCATCGGACACCAGAAGGTTCCAAACGTGACTGTCGTACCTTACCACAGGACATCAATTACCCTGATCTAGTGGCGACCTTCAAGCTTCAACCGTCATACTAATTGAATGTATTGCCCCTGCCCTTGGTCTCTGGTACGCAATTTCCTGCTGAAATGATCGCTCTTTATGGTAATTTGTCCACCATTTGATCTCCTCGTATCAATAGCCGGCCTCGTCCTGGCCAGTACAATCAATCTGTCCTAGTGTGCGTCAACACATGATCAGCCAACTAAACGCTGCTTTTAATGGACTCACAACACATCCACATATTGCAAATGATGTACAGTCAAACAATTCAATGTTCTGTTCATATGTATGTCCCCAGCTTGGGTAATAAAATCTACGTCTAGACTAGTCTACACCAGGCTTCATTGTTTACACGGCACTGCCCCACGTCCACAGAGTTCTGTGTCGAGACGTGTCGCCCCCTGCACCCCGTGGAGTTAGTGAGGGAGTTGTGTGACATGATTTCTGTATAGAGGTGTACAGAACAAAAAGTGAATGATTGAGATAGATCAGTCTGGATTACCGGCAGAGACAGATTCCACTGTGTGTAAAAGGCAACGTAGCGGTGGAAATCAGGAGTAATTATATACTACGGTTAAATAGGAGAGAAGGATATAGTTTTGAGAAGGGACCAAAGCCACACACTGAGAACTTGTACAGACACGGGTGATCGGCCAGGCGACGGGAGTAGAACGCCACTCTGACCATCAGTAACATACATGTCAATGTTTAACATAAACCCATTTATGCCAGACACGACTAAAGATTTTGACACAACACACAAAACAGTTGTACTTCTGGAATAAAGTCACTGTGTATTATTTGATGTTATGCCATCTGTTAATGCAAAAGGATAATAACATGATTTGTGGTGTTTTTCACTGTTTAACTGTTGACAGGATAATATCGAAATCTGTATGATTTGACACAAGGCATCGGGTCATGCCCTGAAAGAGATATGGTGTCAAAAGTCAATTCACAAATTATTCAGTATCTTGTGTGTCTACCATTGGCGTTGATGCGGCCCAAGCATTGACGAAAGCTTGGGGAATGTTGTTCCATGTCTGACCCAACGCTTGTCCCAACTCAGCTAACGTCAATGGCTGTATCTGGGCTTGACGTAAACGTCATTCCATTTTGTCCCAAGCGTGCTGGATAGGGGCAGGTCTGGAGAAACAGCTGGCCAGGGGAGTACCGGAATGTTCTGCTGTCTCAGGAAATCTGTCACAACACGAGCGACATGTGGACGGGCATTATCTATCTCTGTCCTTGAATGAACGGGTGCACATGAGGCCCAAAGATATCATATTTGTAGAGAAGACCTGTCAGTTTGCCGTTGACAATGACAAGTTGTGTCCGACCATGAGATGTGATGCCCCCCCTTTGCGTAACACTTCCACCAAACTGTCGACGTTGAACAACGCGTCAGCATACCTTTCACCTCGCCGTCTGTACACCCTTGCCCTGCCATCTGAGCTGTAGAGATGGAATCTCGACTCGTCAGTGAATAAAATGCCATCCTAATCGTGTCTCCTGTACCGTAGATGCTGTCTGCAATGTCGGTAACGTTGGAGCAAACGTAGACGTTTTGCAGGCCAATTGTGTTGTAATTGTTCTGCGGTTTTGGAAGTTCTGCGTTTAGGGAGTACACCCTATGGACATCAATATGTCTGGCCTCTTCAATTTGGGTCATTTCAGTCCCCAGCATACCCACAGCGCAGAGACGTATGCGCAGTTTAGGTTGAATTAAACATTTTTTCTACAACATTCAGTGGCTTGAGAAAAATCATCCATTCTTCAATTTTCAATATCAGGTGTGTGAACTTCAGGTGTCAAAAAACATGCAAAACGTGATTAAGTTCATTGTGGACAAAGTGCACGTGCCACGCGCAATACGTGACATCAAATCTCATGCAAAGTGTCTTGCTGCATGTTTATTCAGGGTTATTTTTTTAATTTTTCAACTAACTTTTATTCTTTGCAATTTTATGTTATGCACACACCCCAGAAACAAAACTGTCATAACTGATATCAAGAAAGAGTTCCCTTGAAACAAAACTGTTATAACTGATATCAAGAAAGAGTTCCCGCCTTCGATACTGTTGATTGGTCATTTATTGAAAAAACTTTCACCTTTTTTAATTTTGGAGAATCAATTAAAAATTGGATAAAGGTTTTCTATAAGAATATTAAATCAAGTGTAGTGGTAAATGGTTTTGGCTCAAATAGTTTTGAAATATACAGGGGTTGTCGTCAAGGTGATCCACTATCGCCATATCATTTTATACTTTGTGTTGAAATTTTCGCAATAATGATACGTTATAATGCAGAAATGAAAGGAATTCATGTAGGCAATGTAGAATATCTACTAAATCGCTAGTATCGCTGGTGATACTTCCTGCACCCTAGATGGATCGGAACGCGGTCTACAAGCAGTGCATTTAAATTTTAAATTTTTATGCCCGCTTTTCGGGATTGAAAATCAATATAGACAAAACTAGAATTATTTGGATTGGTCCAAAGAAACGTACAAAAATGAAACTTTGCCAGAAATGGAATCTAAACTGGGAACAGAGTAATTTTGAACTACTAGGAATAAAATTTGACTTGGATATTGAAGATTTGATTGATTTGAACAAAGATAAGTTAAGAATTTGTGAAACCCTCATGTCAATATGGTCAGCTCGAAACCTAACCCCTTTGGGCAGAACCACCGTGTTGAAATCCCTTGTCCTCCCAAAATTAAACCATTTTTTTGCCTCTCTACCTAATCCCCCAGATAAGTTTATTAAGGACTTTCAAGGTAAATGTTTTTGGTTTATATGGGGAAACAAACCCGATAAAGTCAAACGTGACCAATTGATATGCATTGTTAAAGATGGTGGCCTTAATGCACCTGATATAAAAGAAATAATGCAAGCTCAAAAAATTTCTGTCTTAAGACGACTTTATAATTGCCATATCAAATGGTGTAATCTTTTTCTGAAATCTACCTAAACTGGGTTCTCAACTATTTTTGAATATAATTGTCCAAATCTTAGAAGAGTTATCATTCCACTTGTTCGCAACAATTTTTACTGTGATCTTCTGAATGCCTGGTGGGATTTACTATCTAGACATGGGGCAGCAGATTCACAAGTATCGAAGGCACTTTTGAACAGTGTTTATCAGGGATATTTATGATATTCCTTGAGTTATGCAAATTGAATATCTCTCTAAGTAATGACCATACTGTCAATGGAAATGAAATCAACTCAGCTTGACCATTGTCATCATGGTCTTCACCATAGAGTCATTAGCTGCCTAATCAAAGTTAGACAAAGGCTGGTTGGCCACTGAAGCATGACAATGTGGATGAGGTGCGGGATACTGCAGGCTGACCACACATCTGTCGTAAATGCTAGAGGTGACAGTCTGATCAGACCCTTAGGGATAAATTGAGAATGCTTTGTGTTAGTCGAGACTTGATCCTGAGACAGCGGCTAGGCAGGTTGGCTGACCATCGCCTCCAAATCATGCCGCCTAGCCCTTGTGATAACATCATGTATTTATACATATTGAATCCAGAATAAAGTGTTGTGGACCCACTGATGGACTTCTGTATTGGCAGACACAGTTATCCCCTCTTAAACAGCCCGGGATACAAGATACCACCTCTCAACATATCTGGTATAATCAAAGTATCTTAATCGATAGGAAAACTATATTCTATCGAAACTTGAGTACAAAAGGTGTTATATTTATAAATGTTCTTCTTAATGATTCTGGGAAATTCATGTCTCATGATACCTTTGTAAGTAAATACAATGTTAAAACACACTTTCTAGAATATTCAGGAGGCATTAACTCAATTAAAGCATTCCTCAAAAGAAGTAATATCAATTTAGAAACCATCAGGAAAAAACAAAACCCTTTGCAACCATATATGTTAAACTTTTTGACTAGACAAAAACACGGAAGTCAAATATTTTACAGGGCTTTACTTGAAACACAGTTAATCGAAAATCAACATTGTGTAAAATGGAATAGGATACTAGGAAATGAAATCGATACAAACTATTGGAAACAATATATAACCACATTCCGTTCCGTTGTTCCAAAGACACCAACTGCAATGGTTTCAATACAAACTCTTGCATTATCTTTTACCAACAAATAATAGACTTTTTAAGATGCAATACATTGATCATGACTTGTGCAGCTATTGTTCTGGTTCTTTAGAGACTATAACACACCTATTTTATGATTGTAGCAAGGTTACTCCTATTTGGCAAAAGTTTGAAAACTGGCTTAATAATACTCTTGATGTAAATTTAAAGTTCACCAAAGAACAAATTTTGCTCGGATTCGGCCAGAAAAATAATGATCCAATCAACATGATTCTTATCCTTTTCAAAAATATCATCTTTAACTGTAAAATATCTAAGCAGATGCCAACCTTTCAGTTTGTACAACAGGAGATAAAAAAAATATATTGAACTTACAAAATATCCTGCTATGATATGCTCAAGAATCGATGTTTTTTCACATTCTGGTCGATCTGCCACAGTCTGTTTTAGGAAGAGTTCCCCAGAAACAAAACTGTTATAACTGACATCAAGAAGGTGTACTTAGTTCAAAGCTACCGTATTAATATTTCAGGCTGTGTTTGAAGCCTACCAGATGAAATGTAATTGTGCGCGTAATGGTGACTGTTAACTAGGTCATTAGTGTTTCATGTTGGGAGTACGGGCTGTTGACCCCTGCCCATTGGGACTCACTGTCACGCTAGACTGGCGGCCTGACTATTGGTCTGGCTAGGTCACAAACACAAAGAAACTTATCAGCACTGATAGGTTTACCTCCAGGCAACCTAACTGTCCGCCATTGCTGTCTGGCAAAGAGAGGACCTACGTGACATTCAATCTTCCAAGTGACCTTTGCTAATACAGACTTTTTTGAGTGCACGGCTGCTTTACATTGTTTTGCGATAACGTGTCAAGTTTATTCCTCCAATCCAACAGCAAGGACATATGAGGACATACATGAATTCATTACCAATGCGTTATATCCGATTAGGCAGATATTGAGACAATATGTTACAGGCTTACATTATTACATTACTTACATTAGTATCTAATATAGTTTTACAATTTTAGATAAGCTTTTTACATTAAGAGCGGAGACCTAATTACTAATCCCCAATTATTTTGGCGTAATCTAAAGAACATGTTCACGTCAAATTGAAAATAACATTACAGTAAATTCATGGCATGGCTATTTTAGGAATCTCTTTGATTGTGACTCCAGTTTGACTTCCCCTGATATCGTAGAAGACGGTAACAGCACACTCGTACCTGAATGCCAGGCACAGGACATAACTAACGGTATATTCAGTACACCCATTAGCCGGGGAGCAATCCAGTCAAGCATTAATAACTGAAATATAATAAGGCTGCAGGGGAAGACCTTGTAGTTTGTTAATTCTTTAAGTCCTCCTGTCATATCATCATGTATTACCTTATCTCGAAATCATATTTAACACAATATATGATAATGGATCATTTCCTATTAAATGGTCAAAGCAATAACTGTGTCAGTACATTAAAAGGTGATAAAAAGAACCCGGAAAACTATCACGCCATTTCCCTCTTAAGTATCTTTGGTAAAATCTATACAAACATTTTACAAACATTACCGCTTGGTATTCTGCTCAGACAGTTGGGATATGATAAGCGAAGAACAAGCTGGTTTTAGAGCAGACTATACCACCATGGACAATATACTTGTTCTTCAATCAGTAATTTGTAAATATATCTAAGAAAGGTGGCAAAGAGTGTAAGCATGTTTTGTAGATTTTTCATAAGCATTTGCTTCAGGACCCTTGACCCACAAGGGTCCTAACCCGTTTCTATTTTCGTTTTTTTTTTATTAACGACCTACTGTCTGAGATGCACCGTTCATGCACCGCTGTTGTCCAATTATATCCAGATCTTATTTAAATATCTATTGTGATGTTTGCTGAGGATGTGGTGTTTTTCTTTGAGTCAGTGATTGGTGGTCTACAAAGGCAAATTATTACTTCAGAAACCTACTGCAATACATGGACAATAAATGTTAAAGGTCACATGCAACCAAAAAATCAAACATAATTTAAACACAATTATCACTTATTCATGACATATACATTGTAATATACATCGCTGATTATGAAAAAACATATAAACAAAATTATATGCGTACACTCGCATATCAAAAGCGCAATATTTTGTACTTGGGTTTACTTCCCAAGAAACGAAGACGTTGCATGTGACCTTTAAGCTTGATGAAACTACAATTATGTTTTTTTAAGCTAAAAAAGGATCAAACTGTCAAAATCAGAAAAGTGAACATATAAATAAGCTACGCTTGAAGTTTTTACTTCCAACCTGTATCTTGGCATAATATTGGTGGAAATTGGTTCCTCTCTACCGAAGACATTTCAACTAAGGCCAAGAAAGCTATAGTATCTATTACAAAACGCCTATGTAGATTTAAATATCTAACAGATGATGTTCACTTTAAATATTCGACTGTGAGATATTATTTGGCTTTCATAAACATCATTGCTTGGAAAGGGTATTTATTCATGCATGTAAACAATGGTTTGCGAATGTCTACACCAAATACAATTGTTCTTGTAGAAACTGGTAGATATCCTATTCATGTGTACACACTTAAACGTTGTATTGCTTACTGGTTAAAGCTCCTCTCCAGTCTGACAACTGGTAGTCCAGGTCAAGTTTTTTTGTGTACCCATTGGGCAGTCATAGTGTATTCATAGCTTTCGTCTGTGGGAGCCGTGCCAATTTAAACTTGCCAGTATGGTACACAAATTAATGCTCTAGACTACCATTTGACTGACTTTTATTTTAGTTGAAGCAGTGGTTGCCGAATCAAGTTCTCTATGGACAAACTTCTAGATCATTTGAGCAGGACATTTTTCCTGTTTCTTGTTCAAGCAAGCTTCGAAATCCCAGTGTTTCAGATCCAGGATGAGAATCTTGGGGGTCGAAACAAGACCACTGGGATCGCCTGGTACCCATGGGTGTATTGTTAGCCCCCAACGAAGTAAGAATAGTTCGGGAACCATCGGCACGCCCTGTCCCTGAAGTGTACAATCAGACACCAGATGAAGAAGCCTCTTTCCGAGACAAGGGAGTTAACTGACAATGAAATGAAAAGTTCCACTCTTGCCTGACTTGGCTGGAATTCCGTGACACAATCGTAGTGCCACCGGTACTTATTACAAGGTTCTTTCATGTCACTTTCATGTAATAAAACCGGTTTAAACTTGTTGTGTGCATCAACTCACTTGAAAATATTTGAAATATACCTGTCGCCGCCCAGTTAAAAGTACACACGCATTGCAAATATTGAAATTGGCCAAAATCTAAACAGAGTCGGTCGTGTTGTTACAGAACAGGATGTCGATTTCGTTTTGCTTTTTTGTCACCTTGTTTTCAGGGGAAATGTATCCTCGAAATTCCAGCTTATTTTACAAGGGTGGAAACTGAACAAACGTCAGTAAACTCCCTTGCTTCGGATGATAACGAAGACGAATTAGAGATTTGAGAAGTGGTAGAACGGTGCAAACAGCCAGTTTACAAGACAGCAGTACTGTGTATGAATAGGTCCATAATGTAGAGACATCAGTGATAGAGTATTTTCAATTGAAGGATTAAGTAGAAGATATGTATGATAGGATAATACCGACAGTATATGCCGTAACAAGGAGTTTCAGGACACGAGACGGTGTGTTTTCATCCCGTAACATCGTCCAATGGGGGTTTTCTTGGCGTGAGATTGTTCTAAAGAGTGGTGTTTTCATGACATGAGACATGTAGAAAGAAGAGTTTCAAAATGCGAGATCATGTAGTAGAGTGTGCTTTCACCACTATTGATCGTTTGGCGCAGTTTTTCATGGCGTAACACAGTATGGATCACGTTGTTTTCATGGCTTGAGAAGAAAATGCGTGGTAGTTTATAAAATCTATTCAAAAGGTCGACGTCAGAGAACAATCAGCCTCGGCGATATCTGCAGAAACTGATGCCACCGAGCGCAAAAGGCCACATTTTCAGCCCATAAGAACATAGCCGGAAGAACAGAAAAAGCGCGCAGAATAGACCAAAGGTCGGCTGATCAACTGCGCGTTAAAATGATGCATTGGGAAGAAAAGATGAAAACGCTAAGCTTTAGATATACTCCGAGATTTCAAAGTGGTGTTGCGAAGTATTTCATTTGGAACCTGAGGCTAGACAAAAGGTGCAGAGAAATAGACCTCCAGCAAATCATATTTCTTCGTGCGTGGTTTGTAACGTCATTTTTTTATTTGACACCTCTATCAGTGGTATCAGGTTAACATTTTCCAGCAGAGATTGTATGTCTCCCCAAGGGCATGCATGTATTAAATCCAGATCAAGTGGACCAATTCTGACTGTCCTATACTCCCCGCCCCCTAGGTTCTACAATACACAAGCGATTGTTACTATAGACCAGTTTTGTACCCCACAAAATGGTTGAGTCTCGTCTGTCATGCAATCTAAAGATCAGCCCGCGATGGAACTTGGCGCACGTGCAACAGCCACAGAGAACAAATTACTCGTGCGACTCACACAGTATTAATACTTATGTTTTTTTACTTCAATTTATCACGCCAATATATCATACAAGTATTTAATATCAAATCTGTCCTTTATGGTCTGTTGTTATGACCAAAGAGAGTATACGTACACAAGGTCGGCAAAATTACCAATAACAGGTGGTCCTAAAATGTTCTCATCAATAAGTGTTAAGTCAGATACAATGCTTGATACCATTATCGACTAACACAATGTACATCTATAGAAGCACGGGCAACATACCAAGAATGTGGTATTTGTGGGGTCTTAGCACCGTGCATTCAATCATCCGCTCAGTTGGTGGTCGAGTCGACACAGGGACTTGATTACATGAGAATGCTATATGTTTACGCAACTCTAAACATGCTAAATAACAAGGTGAAGGAAGACTAGTTACACTCATTCTCGACACTTAAATAACCTATGAATATAATAACTTACATGGTACCTAGCAAACTTGTCTAATCTCGTATTGTTAATAAACTACGTAATACAGTATATACATGCACAACTGTTATAACACAATTAATATGCTACTAATAGTTATAATGCAAGTATAAAATAGCCTTTCACTCACACATTTTATTTAAACATATCCCTAGTTCATATGCGGAACGCACCCTAGCATGTAACATTTAACGCTGATAAACTTCTTGAAATAGACTTGACAGTAGACTTGTAGGCTTAACAGTCTTGTTCGTGTAAATGTGAATGAATGAATAAATGAATAATGAATGACTTTATTTCCTCAAGAAACATACCCTAAGATCATACAAAAGCAAATCTATTTAAAATGAATCATGTATACGAAGTGTAGAATATAAGGCAACATTCGTCACAGTTGTCATAGTACATTTGCATTGAGAGAGAGTCAACTGTACATCAGAGAGGATCCAGACCAAGGGACATTACCATATCTTATAGTCAATAACACCACAAAAGTCAGGTGTATCTGCTCTAGGAAAAACTGACATCATCTAACATTCCTAGTGGTCCTTGAGATAAGCATTAATTTCCAGTTTATCAATTAAAGACGAAAGAATATAATAATACAGTGTTACATATGGCAGTCAAAACGGTAATAATGTCGTTTACAGCACTGGCATCTCTTACAAAAGTAAGGTGTGGCATTGTTGACGACATTTTATCATATTTGGGGAATAAAGGTCTAAATGGTAAACACGACTGGCCAATGTTCCGGGGGTGGAGGCCCGCTCTGTCACTTATACACACATGCACAAAAGTCGGACGGCGATTCTTCATCGTCGTCCCAGTCCTTGTGAAAAAACCGCACCACAGGTTACTTTGAATGAATGAAATGAATGAATGAATGCACTTTCAATGTCGGCCCAGCGATGATACACTCATGTTCGTGATCACGTTGCATGTGACCTTTAAGCTTGATGAAACTACAATTATGTTTTTTAAAAAAAGGATCAAACTGTCAAAATCAGAAAAGTGAACATATAAATAAGCTACGCTTGAAGTTTTTTACTTCCAACCTGTATCTTGGCATAATATTGGTGGAAATTGGTTCCTCTCTACCGAAGACATTTCAACTAAGGCCAAGAAAGCTATAGTATCTATTACAAAACGCCTATGTAGATTTAAATATCTAACAGATGATGTTCACTTTAAATATTCGACTGTGAGATATTATTTGGCTTTCATAAACATCATTGCTTGGAAAGGGTATTTATTCATGCATGTAAACAATGGTTTGCGAATGTCTACACCAAATACAATTGTTCTTGTAGAAACTGGTAGATATCCTATTCATGTGTACACACTTAAACGTTGTATTGCTTACTGGTTAAAGCTCCTCTCCAGTCTGACAACTGGTAGTCCAGGTCAAGTTTTTTTGTGTACCCATTGGGCAGTCATAGTGTATTCATAGCTTTCGTCTGTGGGAGCCGTGCCAATTTAAACTTGCCAGTATGGTACACAAATTAATGCTCTAGACTACCATTTGACTGACTTTTATTTTAGTTGAAGCAGTGGTTGCCGAATCAAGTTCTCTATGGACAAACTTCTAGATCATTTGAGCAGGACATTTTTCCTGTTTCTTGTTCAAGCAAGCTTCGAAATCCCAGTGTTTCAGATCCAGGATGAGAATCTTGGGGGTCGAAACAAGACCACTGGGATCGCCTGGTACCCATGGGTGTATTGTTAGCCCCCAACGAAGTAAGAATAGTTCGGGAACCATCGGCACGCCCTGTCCCTGAAGTGTACAATCAGACACCAGATGAAGAAGCCTCTTTCCGAGACAAGGGAGTTAACTGACAATGAAATGAAAAGTTCCACTCTTGCCTGACTTGGCTGGAATTCCGTGACACAATCGTAGTGCCACCGGTACTTATTACAAGGTTCTTTCATGTCACTTTCATGTAATAAAACCGGTTTAAACTTGTTGTGTGCATCAACTCACTTGAAAATATTTGAAATATACCTGTCGCCGCCCAGTTAAAAGTACACACGCATTGCAAATATTAGAAATAATGGTCCAAAATTATTATTCCACCTTTCTTGAAAGTGTCAAAATGAAGAATGACATCCAATGCACGCGTGTTTGTTGCCTCTGCGTGCGATACGTGCAAACTTTGAATGCGTTTGGTTCATGTTTAGAGACATGCACGTTCTTGCATAGAACGTTTGTCGCCAATACTTATCTTTGTTCGCATATTTGGTGTGACATTGTCTTTCATGATCCTCTACTCATTCAGAGGTCAACATAGAAGTGATGTGCTGAGAGACTCAGCATTGCCTCGTCACATGTCAGCGATTTGGTTTGTTCTAGATGTTCAGCTAATGGGCCTGCAACCCGGAACGAAAGTTCTCTAGTACGGGACCACCATAACTTGGGCTCACTTAACAACGTAACTGGACAATGGTTTGGCTTCCAGTTCCAATTACCCCTTGCTAAATCATGTTTTACATAGTGTACTTGGAACGTCTTTTACAGTGAAAGCATGTAGAGTTGTGTAAATAATACTTCTGGTATGTACTTTGCAGCAACTGATCATGGTCTGCTTCGCCTTGGAAACTTCCTGACGTCGGAACTCTCAAATACTGACTGACTGACTGACTGAGTTTGGTTTTACGCCGCTTTTAGCAATATTCCAGCAGCATCACGGCGGGGGACACCAGAAATGGGCTTCACACATTGTGCCCATGTGGGGATTCGAACCCGGGTCTTCGGCGTGACGGAACTCTCAAATACACATCAGACTGATGGCATAACCTCAAGTCACAAATTGTGTATAAAACCTACATGTACCCATAAAAGATATGCTAGTAACTGTACCTAACAGTGCCCCAGCCACTGGTCGCCAGCAACTGAGAGTAGATCACCAAAGAAAGGATCATGTGGATTTAGAGTGCCTTTGCTACCTGCATTGACCCCAGTATCCCTAGGTTTTGTTTCTCCCTAGAATTTATAAGCACATATATTCTACGATTAAAGCGGTAGAAGTAATACATATACTTTGAATGGTCT
The DNA here is from genome assembly GCF_003918875.1 of Haliotis rubra. NCBI lineage: Eukaryota > Metazoa > Mollusca > Gastropoda > Lepetellida > Haliotidae > Haliotis > Haliotis rubra. The sequence goes on along the minus strand of NW_025767343.1, from coordinate 413,289 downwards.
TACATACCCTCCTCTGGGAATAATGGTTTTACACATACCCTTTTATACTGTACACAGTTATTGAAATTCATGAAAGAGTTATGTTTGTTTTAATAAGATGTTTTAAAGTAATTAACAATTCTAACATTTGAAATTATTAATCGTTTAAAAATGACGTTTTGAAAATATATCCTTTGTGATAGAAAATCAACACAAGCAGCACATGCCATTCTCTCATCATGGGGGATACAGAATGGAGGATCCTTACCTTTCAATAAATGTTTGAATAGCCGACACGACATCCTTTTAAAATATGGAGTGACAACCCCTATAGGTGTAGCCATTGGGTGCCTTCATTGCATATAGGGTATTCATGCCTTCTTCACAGTAAACGTCCGCTAATCATCTAAACAAAATGAATGAATGAATGAATGAATGAATGAATGACCTTATTTCCTCCAGAGTTAAATCCGAAGATCATACAAAGGCAAATACATTATTTTCAATACATCATTTGCATTAAACAAAATCAAACAGCATTTGTAGCACAGTGGAATCATGTGTTGTACTGCTCATCAATAGCTAATTTACAATGTACAATTTGTGAGCAGTAGAGCGACTGTGTTTAGTAAATGTACATCAGATGTTTCTTTAGATTCCATACGAAGTGATACAATGACAGCATTATGTATTATGTATTCCCATGTATCATTGTCAATTGTTTCAGTAAAGTCATGTATATCTGCGCCAAGAAACAATGCCAGCATACCATCGTCGTCAAGCAGATCTATTTTTTTTGTATATATGGTGCTGAATTGTAATATGGAAGCCTTGGTACTGAGTGGGTTCGATCGCGGACTTTGAGCGTTGGCCGAAGTAGTGCCTCAGAGAGCGTGGATTCGAATGCCTGATGGGACTCCTCCCAAAATATGTACAAGAATTTGTACTTTACTAAGAAACTGTAATTCCAAGCATAGCATTTGACTACATTCTAAATGGCATTGTCTATTCGTTATCTCTAATATGCTCCGTTGTGAGATTTGTAAACATATGGTAGGACGAATCCAATGGTACCTGGAAATACCTATCTGTTACAAACAGATACAAAATGAGAACAAAAGCCTCTAAAAGTCCACATTTCCTGGGCGTACTATAACCCTTTTCTTAATCGAAAATAATGGGTGTGTTGTTTACTGATAATGGCTAATATTTCTGTAAAAAGATTATTTGTTTGATTATAATCGCCACCATTGAGTATAAATGATTTTTTACTGTTTCTCTTGTTCTGAAATATATAGCAATTTTGGTGTATAATTTGATGAGGAGCAGTGTGTTGCTAACATTTGTCCGAGGTTATTTGATATATCAGATAGACAGGTTGATCACGTATAAACGTACGACGACCTTGTGTATTTACAATGTCAAATGAATATACATTATTGACATTTGAGTGTCTTATCTGCCTTTTCCCAGCTTTCTTAGCTTGGTTGCAATCAGTGTTAAACCCTGATATGTAACGTATATATGGACTCGTCGAGGAATAATCTATGCATTCATCAGCTATTTCATGCATGCGGGTATCAGTTTGTGTATTTCGCTTAAAATAAAAAAAACAGTCTGCCTTTGTACACTGCCATCTCGTAGAAGGTGGACTAGCAGATGGATTTAACAATGCAATGAGATTTGAGAAATGGTGAAGAGTGCCAGTTGCAGTTTGCAGATAAGTTCTTGAATCAACATAGAATATACTTTATATGCTTTTAGACATGTTTCTTATAACAGAATGCTGATGGTTTAATACTTGTGTCATCGCGTGGTATATGGTCGACTGGGGAACTTATTTGGTGTACGTACAATACGTCGACAAGACGAAGGAATACGTTGAGCTCAAACTTCTTTAGTTACATGACAAACAAATACACAAGGCATAAATGAGGTGAGCGGAGTACCTGCTCAACCCCAGGGCGTTTCCTACGAGCGGATTATCCTGCTCGTGGTCATCCCTACAGACAGTCGGAATACCGGTCTCCTTCACAGGAGAGATGTGAGCTTACTAAGTATATATGTTGTCAAAAACTGAATTAGTCACTATAACACTTGGATCAACAGCAGTAATTTATTAGAATTGGTCCTAGTGTCACTGTAAAATACATTGTATTACACGAAAAAGCTATTTCTTCAGGGTATTGGTTACGGGTGGCAACAATCTTGTTAACTCGATGATGATAACTGATGGACGTAACCATGATCACGAGGGACCCAAACTAGTTATACAAATTAAACCCGATTGTCCAGTCCTTTTGAGGCTCTGCCGCTTTGAGTTGTTTTGTTTTGTGTGTGATGATTCTGTTCTGGTTTTCATTTTTGTTATATAACTTATAACTTGTTTCCCATTTGTTTGAGATTGGGGTTTTGGAGCTGAGTAAATGATGATTGTTTCGAGATTCAGTTGACTGTCAACTTGAAAGTGGGACAGCACCGATGTGGTATTAAGTGCTTGAATATTCATTTGAGTAGACGCCGGGAATATCCGACGTAACCGATGTCAAGTATGTTGAGCATTGTGTTGAAGATTATGGACACAGATGAAGCGGGTATATTATGGGTTGGTTCAGAGGGTGTTCTGGAGGGACACATACGTTGGGTCTGGTGTTTAAAGCATCAGCACTTTTCGCTGCCATGAGCATAAATGACAAATTTGTGGAAGTATTTACACCCTGGCCGTATATTTAACATCTGAAACACATCAAAAGATCTGGAATGTATGTGTTGAAACTGCTATTCCACTAACCTGTATCTTGAGAAAGAAACAAAACGAGGTAAGTGTTACTTGATCGATTTTTTTGCTCGGGTTGTGAACCTTTTGACACAGATAACTGCTTGATCATTCATTTCAGAAACAGGTGAGGTGAGGTGAAATTGGGTTTAACGTCGAGCTGGAGAATATTTCGCTCATATGATGACGTGCATGCGTGTGTATGTGTATGTGCGGCTGCTTGTACTAGCCCAGACTGAAGCTGGTTTTATAGTGCTAGCCCACTGAGATACCATGCCGCAGTGAAGCCTGAATACCCCACTCAGACACATTATACTGACTCCGAGCCGACCAGTTCTTGTTGTACCCTTTAATGCCGAGCGCCAGGCAGGGACCAACAAGTACCATATATTAACGTCTTTTGGTACGACGCGGTCGGGGGTCGAACCCGCGACCTTCCGCTCTCCGGGCGGACGCTCTAACCACTACACCACGGAGGTGGTCCATTTCAGAAACAAAATTAATTTCAGTCATATATCGGTGAATAATCGACCTCTGTCTCTCATAATACTGCTGTTCACCGCTCTGTGAGGAAAGATCAAAACCTGGACTCCAACAACCTTATCTGTTGACAACAGGTTAGTAGATTGAAGTTTCCTGTTACAATGTAATCAGACAGCGCGTGTAATGTTGCGGTGCCATGAATAACGTATATATGGCAAAAGCGTTCGATTTGAGGGGCGCCGTATCGCGAGTCTCACTGACTAGGAAACGTAGCCAGTCTGCAATGGATTAGAACGCTCTATGCTCGTTATCATGATTAGTGTCATGTTGATGTTGTTTTATTTTTTTTCGTTTTATAGGGGATTTGTAATGGATGTTCAGTGCTTTAATTTAACATCTAAGCTCCCCACCCACTACTGAGTGTCATACAGGTCAACTGCCCAAAATTCAACAGTTTGAGGGTCTGGTGCAACACAGTTTCTCTTTACAGATCTTGGCATGATGAGCCCATTGATAAGACCGGGCGCATCCCACTACCCGTCTTGGTGAAGTAGTATTTTGGGCAACCGTGTTCCTGGAACCCGTGCTCTCAACAACCAGACCGCATTCCTCCACTGACACAACCCACGGCAAAAAGGTTTTCATACGACTAGTAATGGGTTGCTTTTACCCTGGGTCCCCAAGGTTTGGTATTCCGGAATAGAGAACAGCACGTGTCAGAGGAACATTGTTCCGTGGAGGTGAGGATGGTGATCAAACCTATGCCAGGATTAAGCCAATTACGGAAATACATAGAGGTAGATGGCTTGACATCTTCCGAGTGTGCAGCATCCGAAGCCGCTGTCGACATGTCGACCAGCATATATCTATGGAGTTGGAGACTGGAGATGAGGTGGAAACACAACAGTGCAAATAGACGTGGTAAAGTTGGGAAGGATTCAAAACCCATAATAGCATGTATCGTGATGAAGGATATGCTATTATCAATGTACATGTGTTGGCAGCTTAAGTGCAAGTGAAAGAACTAGATATTTACAATATTTACAACTCAACAAAATGATCAATAAAGGAATGAAAGCTAATCTCTAACTGTTTAGTAGGTCCGTGTTCCATCTGACTGATCTGAAAACCATTATAAAACACCTTGTAATTCCATTCCTTGACTACTTGAATACGTAACTATCTGACAGATTCAGTAGTGGAGTCGTACTTGTGGTGTAGATCTTCCCAATCTTCTTCCTGAGGTCACATGAGTCAAACATCAAAAAGTCGACTTTCAAACTGTTGTTGTTGAAGAGCTTGCCTGAGGCACCTAACGTAGTCACAGAATTTGGAGAGTTTCAGTAGCCATGGAAAATTACCAGAAATGAAGTTACTCGTCCAGTATCTTGTTTCCGCTGACGACGATGTGTCTGAAAATCAAGTAGTTCCTTAAGATCGCTACTACACTCCGTTTTGTAAATGCTGAAGCAGAGGGGATCTTCTCGTCCTTGCGACAGATGAAGTTCCTTTTGCGAAGACCTTTGCACAGCGAACGATCAGCATGCTTGAAGAAGGATTTTTTTCAATGGACTAACTATTTCAGCAATAAACATTTGAAATAATTTAGTCGTTACTTGAAATAACAAGCAATGCCAGCGAGATATCTGACCAAGAGCGTTCGTTGGGGATGCTCTGGGATGGTAGTTCAGGATGGTCAACAATGGACGGAAGACAAAGGTCAGGTGTGAGGAGTTGAAGACGACAGCAGCCATTTTTATTGTGGTTGGTCAAATAGTACTCAAAATGGTCGAATAATGGTAATCACGTGACAGAACGCACACCGGGACAGAGCGGCCAATGTTCCTGATACGGAGACCCGCTCTTGTCACTTACACACATGCAGAAGTGACGTCGACATAGTCGTCGAGGAGGCGACGGCCTTGGCAGATGCCACGACCAGCCGCACAATCCGTCCGCTTCTGTCGATGATCTCGGCCCATCTGTCCGATTCGTCTTCCCTCCCAACTGATCATGTCAGTCAGGTTTTATACATGGGAACATTACTTATTGACATTTACTGATAGCACTCAGAATTAAGGGTCCTGGCCGCAGCGGGGGGTTATGATAAGAGGGGATACACCGAATGTTTGCTGAATACATTAAACAGACAACGGAGATACAATATATATTCCATTACTTGTCTACGTCTCTTAGAGAGTATCTGTACAGGTTTCAGTGACTATTGGATTCAAGTGCGGGAATGCGAAATCGCGAGAGCGCGATATCTGGCCTAATTCTCGCATGCACGTGTTGTTAATAAATAATAACGAGATTTGAACAGAAATCTAGCACTGTCCTCGCAATCTGGACATGTCAAATCAGACCACAAAAAACGCGAAATCGCAAGGAGACAGTTCATATCCATTACTGGTTTAGCGTGGTTTGATATGTCAAGTGGAAGAGAAAGGAAGGGACAATACTAACGACTATGTTGCAGATACTGATGTAAAATTAGGTATATGTGTAGCATGTAGTGGGACGAATTAGTTACATTCGGTATTTCTTCAACCGGACCTCTGTTTCAAGGACGACTTATTCTTTACCATTTCTGCAGTTTCGAACATGGACCATTTTCGAAAATATTATCAAATTTTAAGTCAATTTTTTACTGCACATTTTTAGGTTACATTACGTTTCACACTTTTCATTGAAAGCTCACAATATATTTGTGTATGTTTACTGTATCCCTGAACCTGCAACAAGGATGATGACGGTGATGCCCAGATACAGGTCGGAGATGACCTTTATTGTTGCAGAGGTAATACGTACAACTATTTCACGTGGGAGGCAGATGAATGTCACATTTACCACGATAGTCTGTAATTGATTATTAAAATGGGCTTTGCTCAGATAAATCAAATGTGTGACTTTTTTTATTACAGGTCAGCTGACATGATAGAATTAAACATCAAGCTGTAAACACAGATATGGGATCCAAATTAATCTCAAGTTATATTTACCATTTAAGCATCATCAGGTAATGCCTGCACTGCTGGAATACATTTTTTTTAAATCACACAATAAACATGAATGATCCAATAACGGTATCTGATGAGCTTATACCGTTCTAAATTCAGATTTCAGGCTTCTTTATTCAGTATTGGAGGTCACATGACCTAAATAACAATTACGTTTACATACACAGGATATTCATACATAACAACAAATAATTAATCTTTTGAAATAAATAGCCAGTCCTTTAAGTTTTGGAATATCCGTTGAAGACATGACTTGTTTCAATATTTATCACGACTGGGTTATATACAGCATAATTTCGTAATCAATTATGCTATATTTTGCTATATGCTGCTATATTTTGAAGAAACTGAAAGAAAGTGATGTTCATCCTCTGTTACATTATCTTTCCACAGAGGTTACTTGTCATATCTTCCTACGAACGTTAGTAGGAAGATATGACAAGTAACCTCTGTGGGAAGATAATGCCTCTGTTACTAAGTTATCACAGTTATCATACACTTGTTCATCTGGAACTGTGTTATCCTTGACGATTTCCTACAACACAGTATGCTACAGAATGTGGAATTCTAGCAAACCTCTCTTCAAGTCAGTTTCAAAGTGAGTTAATAATAGATAATGTTTCTGCATTAAGAAGGATTTGTATGGACTTTAGAGGGATAAATAGTTGTGTATTTCCTGGAACCATTATTGAATTTCTGACTCCACACAACTTTGTTTCAACAGATGAATATGCATTTTCAACCACACTCTTGAGCAATGCAAGCATATAAAAATGCTTTTTGAAACAATAGGGTTCTAATGTGCGACACAGAGTTAAATGTTTGTTTTTGTCTACTTGTTTACTTTGAAGAAATGCACTAAAGCGTCCCCTTTGGTTTATCGAAATCTTCAAAGATCACGTGTAACCAATAAGTGTTCAGAAATACGTGAAAGGTTTGTCTCAAAGTTTACAAGGCTGCCCTTACAGACGGTAGCTCAGTCTCCCGTCACTCACAATTGCGTCAGCCAGCTAACGAGTGCTTGGTGGCAGTGTTCGACAGCCGGACTTTAACCATAAATCATTGCCCCTTTAATGATTCAAAAGGGTGTAGCGGCGTTTTTACTGTATGTCATTTATATCACCTCTCGACGTGGGCAAAACCGATGTGATTTGGGGGTTTTAGACCACACACCACACACGAGCACGACTGTAGTGCTGACAAACATGAAATCAAATTGGACGATAATGAGATTCGAACTCGCAATCAAAGGTTTCTGGTCCCCATAAATAACAACATTAAATAAATATGGCTGTCATTATTTATTATCATGAACTCAATTATCTATTGTAGCTATATTGTATAAAACTGACAGGCCGATAATCCAGCCTCATTATTCTCTAGCGTTGTAGATTTATGTCCACTTGAACTTGTTCAGTATGTCTCCTGGAGGACTGAAATCCCCTAGTTTCATCATTAGCACAGCGGGAGATATTAATTTTGTTCTGGGTAGATTACAAACGTTTCGTTTGTTGCTTAACGCCGCACTCGGCAATCTTCCAGCAATATGAAGGCGGTCTGTGATTAATCGAGTCTGGACCAGACAATCCAGTGATCGACAGAATGAGCATCAACCAATGCAATTACGATAAGGTGTTATGTGTCCACTAAGTCAGTGACCACCCGATCCCGTTAGTCGCTTCTTACGACAAGCATTGGTTGGTGAAGACCAATTTTATCCTGGATCTTCAATGGTGCCATTACAAAAGACATGTTGTGGACAGAGACATTATAACCTGATCAGGAACCTAATCACATACCTATCATTGATGTTGTCATAGAAATCGACTTGGAACAACCATTGTCTAAATGAAAATCTCGTGACCTTGTAGCCATGAACTGTAGAAGTCTAGAATCACTTAATCGCCATTACTTAGAAGGTGATCATCCCAATTGGTATTCCCCATTGTAGGGTAAACTGACTACCAGCGGGCCTAAACCAAGCATCGAGTATAACCTGTATAGTCTTTATAGAGCAAACTTGCAAATACCGTATGCTAACGACTCAGTGTTGTTGCTTCGTACCTACAACAGCGACCCTTGCAAACAGAAACATATGCATGTAATCATCTTCTGTGTCGCAGTCGCCTTGAACCTAACGCTTGGCATTGGGCCATGGAGACCATTTCGCTGTTATAACCAGCCCCCAATTATTATGTTTTGTCAATGCATATAAATGGTCGATCGAAATCAGCCCGGTTGGTAACAAATTGGAGTTGCGTCCCTTAGTGCGTCGTGTGCTTGCCTGTTTTCCCAGCAGAGTGAAAACCTGTTGCAGTGATTTGCAAACATATACATTTTAAAATTTGATGGTATATGATAGAAAGTTAAGTGTGTGACAGTTTTCATATCATATTCATATCAATCCTTGACCTTCGTATCAACCTTTGTGCCTGATATGGGAGACTGGCTGACACCAGGAATATGAAATGAAAAGTGCCATATAACGACCTATAAATACATACACGTCTGTAGTTGCAGACTAGAAAATATACTTTCAGGGTTCAGCTAAATTTGCTTGTTTGATCTTTGACATATACTACTTCTGCTTCTATTGAGCAAGAAAACCCATAAAAACAGCTTTTCTGTTGTTAGCAAAAGGGAATGCACCTCTCTGACTTAACAAAAATATCGAGTTGTTTTAAATGTATTGAACACGCATTTGAACTCATGTCTATATCATGACGTCATGAATCGCATTTTGTCAGTTTGGCTCTTCCTTGCCTGCACTGGCAATGCAAAGTGATCGTTGTCAGGGACTGTTCCGGGGGGGTGTGTGTCAGAGTGTGTGTGAGTGTGGGTGGCCTAGTGGTTGGAAAGCTTGCTCAATGCACCGAAGGACTGGATTCGAATCTTTACACTGACACAGTGAGTGAGCCCAGCGTTTGTGTTTTTCGTTTGTGTTAAAATATCTGTTCTCGAATTAGGCCAATTTGACTTAATTTGCAACGTAAGATATACATATCAGTTTGTAATTTGGGGTTGCCTGTTTTAATTTAAAGGACATGGGAATTGTGACAACCAGGGAGAGCTTGATCTGTACCTTACATAGCAGAAACTAGGACGTTGAATGTTTTCGTTGATGTTGGGATTGTATTACTGCCTTATATATGCGGAGGTGTGGAGGATATTCTTTTGGGTTACCAGGAATGGGTTTGGCAATGAGACAACTGACCAAATATTAGTGGTTACTTTCAGTTATATAACATATATTGGCCTACTCTCTTCGGCGCCCCAATTTGCTGTGTAGAGCTGGTTCCCTCTGGAGCGCCAGAAACCATGACGTTGGGTTCGGATCTCGGCCCGGGCTTTGTCAGCACCATATCCATGTTCATGGCCTTTATCAGTGTGGTAAACGCCCTGGCCATGCATGCATCACTTCAGTCGTCCTCCCGTGTAAAGTTGACAAGCCGTGATATACTCTTCCAAATGACGTTAAACACAGTTATTTTGTTCCGTGGTCACGCATGCCCTGTTCGAAATACTTCCCAACTTACTGTGTGGCAGCATCGGGCCTCGGCGGAACTTCAAACACCGCCGTGACTACAGTCGTTGGTTACATAACAGGTGGTGTGATACGCACATGCTGGATTCTAGATTAATAACAAATGGTATAACGCTGTATGCTCACTGTACGTCACCTAAGCCTGGACCCGCTTGCTACAAGAATATGCATACCTGTTACCAACCCCGAGTTGCAGGACTAGCGGGCGTTGTTCTGATTTTACGAAACAGATTCATTAGTTTCTGCAGTTACTGAGACGACTCTGACAATTTGAACCATATATACTGAGTCAAAAAAGAAACTTCACATTCTTTCTTCAGGGCACTATAAAAGAACAAGAGATGGTAAGATGGTTAAATTGTTATTATTTCATTGCTGAGATCTTTGTGATGTACTCGATACACTGACAGTGCCATAATCAGTTCCATTAGGCTACACCGCCGTTCCAAAACATGGGTATACAGAATGTCAAGTCACAAGAATAAAAATGCGAAATTTCTCAGTTCAATATCCTGTATGGCCGCCCCGCGCATTCACCACTGCCAAACACCGTCTCCTCATCGACTGTCTGATGCTTGTGAACACGTGGTTGGGGATTCTGCGCCATTGCTCTTGTAAGGCAGCGCCAAGTTCCTGCAAATTCTGAGGTTGGTTCCTAAGACTACGAAGCCTTCTCCCAAGTGCATCCCAAACGTGCTCTATTGGATTAAAGTCAGGGGACCTCGATGGCCAGTCCATGACGTTGATTCCAGCGTTTCGAAGGAAATTTCGTGTCAACATCGCGGTATGCGGCCGAACATTATCATGCTGGAACTGTAGACCTGGGCCATGAGCCGCCATGAAAGGAACGAGTTCAGGGGTGAGCACCTGGTCGCGGTAACCAGCAGCTGTGAGGTTTCCACGGATGACCAGAAGTCGGGAACGGTTGTTCCCACAGAAAGCACCCCACACCATGCAACTTCCGCCCCCGAATCTGTCGACATCCTGTACACAACATTGGGCATACCGTTCACGACGTCGTCTCCAGACTCTATGCCTGCCGTCCGCGAATCTGAGGGTAAACCTGGATTCATCGCTAAAGACGACTCGATTCCAGTCTCTCTGGGTCCATCGGAGGTGACGTTGGGCCCACAGCAGACGTTGACGTTGATGAAACGGCGTCAATATTGGCCCACGATATGGACGTCGAGAATAGAGATTGGCAGCCCGCATGTGATTTCGAATGGTCTGTGAGGACAGTCGACCTCTAAACATCTCAGCCCTGGTTCGTGTAGCCGGCAGAAATCTATCACGTAGGTGACGTAGGACGATTTGACGGTCTTCTGCTCGTGACGTCACACGTGGACAACCCGACCTTGGGCAATCAGAAGTGGTGCCAGTTTGTTGTAGACGACCTCGCAAGTCATACACAGTACGACGGCTGGATCCCATTGCTCTTGCGACGTCAATAACTGATCTTCCCGCTTGCAACATGCCAACGGCACGTTCACGTTGCACATTTGACAATCGTGGCATTTCTAGTACCGTTAGAACTGTGGTTTAAAAGTGTTTTTTCAATTCTTGAGGCCAATGCAAACACGTGCATGTGAAGAAAACTTCGATGCGAAGATCACGTGATCGACTGCACGTGCAAAACCTGATTTGGCACTAACGTCATTTGCACGACGAATGGATGGGTTTGAGTGGGTTTTGCTAACGTTTTTCTAGAGTCGAAAGATAGGGATCCCATTTCGGATACATGGATGTATCATCAGAGAAAAATTATTCATTATTTTTCAAATTACATTTTGTGAAGTTTCTTTTTTGACTCAGTATATGTGGACAAAGTGTCCAGCATCGGCTCAGTCTTTGAGTGTTTTAACATACACACAAGCAGACACGCATGCACACACACACACACGAGCAGACACACATGCACACATACACATACACACGAGCATACACAAATGCACACATACACATACACACGAGCAGACACAAATGCACACATGTATACACATACACACGCAGACTGCCGGGAAATGATATGTTCTGTGTAGGTAACAATTAAATAATTTTATGACGACTTATCTTTTGTTTTGTGCCTTACACCCAAAACAAACTTTTGTACGCATTCGATAAAGTTCTACCAGTTTATGAGGTTAGTGGGTATGTGCCCAGTTTAAATATCTAAGGCATAAGTAAGTCAGTTTGCACAATCTGAAAAAAACCCGATTCAGTAGTCCACCTGAATGATCCTTAATACTGCGCCGACTAAGTTTCGGGAGGTATTGTTGGAGGATGCTTTTCGTTTTTTTCCGCAGATCCTCACAACTTCCTGTCAGGAAGATGGAAAAGTCATCAGAAACGCCTGCACCTGCTTGCTACTGAAGGTATGTTAATTAGTGTGATAATGTTTTGGGTGGATGTGATCATGAGTCTCTTCACAATGACCACATGAACAAAAAGGTAGGTTTCATCATAGACTATATAATATGGATCACCATCGAAGGATTACGTATCGTAGCTGTTTTTGAATGTAGAATGCTCATGACATGTCATTACAACGTTAGAGTGTGTATAAAACAGCGTATGTCTGTTGATTGCTACAGCTGACAATTCGAGATATTGTGATGTGACTACCTCAGTGGGAGATAGGGACAATAGGTGCTGAGTTGCTGAAAGTAACTATGATACAGCACCTGTGGTCAGTTGTCACGACGGTCACTATACTGATGTACACACATGTGAGTGGACACGTGTTCAGCAGCCTTGGTTACCAATGGTCAGTGCTGGTCAGTGTACAGCCGCAAGATACAAGACAATCAGCAGAGCCAAGTGGTCAGCAGAGCCAAGTGGTCACACAAACTAATTGGGAATCAGTGGGTGTTTTCATTACTTTGTGTTGCCGGACATATATCCAGATGGATGGGGAACACACAGTATTGCTTCCGCCTTTCAGACTTTCATCAGTACTTTATGGGCTAATTAGTGTTGTACAGTGACAAAGCACATTACTAAATAAAGGAGGCCTACATACAACAGGAATACTCATCTGCTATAAAGCACAATTAGACAAAACAGGAGACAAGGTTATTTGATTCCTGATTTGGGGGAGAGAATTATTATTGATTTGTGCAGGAGAGAGCAAGGCAGAAGACAGGAGTAGAATGACACCAGTACATGCCAATTTGAAGGAGTGGTCGGACACCAGTACATGCCAATTTGAAGGAGACAGAAGGAGTGGTCGGACACCAGTACATGTCAAGTTGAAGGAGACAGAAGGAGTGGTCGGACACCAGTACATGCCAAGTTGAAGGAGACAGAAGGAGTGGTCGGACACCAGTACATGCCAAGTTGAAGAAGACAGAAGGAGTGTACTGACACCATTACATGCCAAGTTGAAGGAGACAGAAGGACTGGACAGCTACCAGTACATGCCAAGTTGAAGAAGACAGGAGTGGATGGAAACTACTACATGCCAAGTTGAAAGAGTGTACTGAACCCAGTACATGCCAAGTTGAAGGAGACAGGAGTGGATGGACACCATTACATGCCAAGTTGAAGAAGTGGACAGACACCAGTACATGCCAAGTTGAAGGAGTGTACTGACACCATTACATGCCAAATTGATGGAGACAGGAGCGGACAGACACCATTACATGCCAATTTGAAGGAGACAAGAGCGGACGGACACCATTACTTGCCAAGTTGAAGGAGTGTACTGACACCATTACATGCCAAGTTGAAGGAGACAGGAGTGGACAGACACCAGTACATGCCAAGTTGAAGGAGACAGAAGGAGTGTACTGACACCGTTACATGCCAAGTTGAAGGAGTTCACAGACACCATTACATGCCAAGTTGAAGGAGACAGAAGGAGTGTACTGACACCATTACATGCCAAGTTGAAGGAGAGTACTGACACCAGTACTTGCAGAGTTGAAGGAGCGGATTTACACCAGTACTTGCAGAGTTGAAGGAGTGGATGTACGCCAGTACTTGCAGAGTTGAAGGAGTGTACTGACACCAGTACATGCCAAGTTGAAGGAGTGTACTTACACCAGTACATGCAGAGTTGAAGGAGTGTACTCACACCAATACTTGCAGAGTTGAAGGAGTGTACTGACACCAGTACATGCCAAGTTGAAGGAGTGTACTTACACCAGTACTTGCAGAGTTGAAGGAGCGGATTTACAACAGTACTTGCAGAGTTGAAGGAGTGGATGTACGCCAGTACTTGCAGAGTTGAAGGAGTGGATTTACACCAGTACTTGCAGAGTTGAAGGAGCGGATGTACGCCAGTACTTGCAGAGTTGAAGGAGTGGATTTACACCAGTACTTGCAGAGTTGAAGGAGCGGATGTACACCAGTACTTGCAGAGTTGAAGGAGTGTACTGACACCAGTACATGCAGAGTTGAAGGAGTGTACTGACACCAGTACATGCAGAGTTGAAGGAGTGTACTTACACCAGTACTTGCAGAGTTGAAGGAGTGGATGTACACCTGTACTTGCAGAGTTGAAGGAGTGGATGTACGCCAGTACTTGCAGAGTTGAAGGAGTGGATGTACACCATTACATGCCAAGTTGAAGGAGAGTACTGACACCTTTACATGCCAAGATGAAGGAGTGGATGTACACCAGTACTTGCAGAGTTGAAGGAGTGGATTTACACCAGTACTTGCAGAGTTGAAGGAGTGGATGTACACCAGTACTTGCAGAGTTGAAGGAGTGGATGTACACCAGTACTTGCAGAGTTGAAGGAGTGGATGTACACCAGTACTTGCAGAGTTGAAGGAGTGGATGTACAGTACTTGCAGAGTTGAAGGATGTACACCAGATGTACACCAGTACTTGCAGAGTTGAAGGAGTGGATGTACACCAGTACTTGCAGAGTTGAAGGAGTGGATGTACACCAGTACTTGCAGAGTTGAAGGAGTGGATGCAGAGTACACCAGTACTTGCAGAGTTGCAGAGTTGAAGGAGTGGATGTACGCCAGTACTTGTACACCTGCAGAGTTGAAGGAGTGGATGTACACCAGAACTACTGTGCAGAGTTGAAGGAGTGGATGTACACCAGTACTTGCAGAGTTGAAGGAGTGGATGTACGCCAGTACTTGCAGAGTTGAAGGAGTGGATGTACACCAGTACTTGCAGAGTTGAAGGAGCGGATGTACACCAGTACTTGCAGAGTTGAAGGAGTGGATGTACACCTGTACTTGCAGAGTTGAAGGAGTGGATGTACACCAGAACTTGCAGAGTTGAAGGAGTGGATGTATGCCAGTACTTGCAGAGTTAAAGGAGCGGATGTACGCCAGTACATGCCAAGTTGAAGAAGACAGAAGAAAGCACATAATATGATGGACGTGGAAAAGGATGTCAGTGTTATGCGTGAACGGTCAAAATACATCAATAAGAGGAACTACATGGCAGTTATAAGTTCAAAGGGGAGTAATGTCCAGTTAAGTTAAATGTGGGGTATATGATATGTTGGTTGGAACAGATGAGGTACATGTCATGTTGGAAGAGATAGAAAGATGTATGTGTCTTGTTGAGACGGATGCAAGGATGGACATGTCTTGTCGCGAGGGATGCAAGGATGGACCTGTCTTGTTGAGATGGATGCAAGGATGGACCCAGGGGCGGATACAGCTTTTTGAGAAAGGGGGTTGCACACTATTGAGAAAAGGAGGGGCGCACACTTCATTTTCACCCGAGTTTCAATGGTCATTTAACAAACTTTCAGCACAAAAGGTGGGGTGCGCACCCCTGCATCCCCCCTCTGGATCCGCCTATGGGACCTGTCTTGTTGAGAGGGATGCAAGGATAGACCCGTCTTGTTGAGAGGGATGCAAGGATGGACGTGTCTTGTTGCGAGGGATGCAAGGATGGACCTGTCTTGTTGAGATGGATGCAAGGATGGACCTGTCTTGTTGAGAGGGATGCAAGGATGGACCTGTGAAGTTGGAAGGGATGTAAAGGAAGACTTTTCATGCTGGATACATGAGGAGAGCAAATATTAGATGGTCCAGAGGCGAGAGAGAGAGGAGGTAATGCAGACACCAGACTGGCAATACAATCAATGGACTGTAGCTGGCTGATTATCCAGCTTGAGCTGGAATCTACCAACTCCTGACTATATTGACCACTTAGTTCATTAACAGTTGATCACAGATCACAGGTTTTAGCTCACAGTACAATCTACTGATTTGATTATTACAGAGAAAATTATTGGTTTTGTTGAAACTTGTTATAAGCTGAAAGTGATTAAGTATCTCTGAGGAATTCCTCCTTCACTGACATTTTGACTGCTAAAGATAGACTGCATCTCTGTATTACTTTTGAATTCTGAATGTACATTAGAATAAGTTTACTTTAATCTGGCTATTTGCAATTCAAACTGAAGTAATGTTGTATGATAATATCACAAGAGCATGAGATACACCTTTTCTCAAATAATGTACCTGCATTTATCTGTATCTCAGTTTGTGCAAATGTCAAACTGAAAGATATATTAGGGAAAATTAAAATATGAAGTGGGTGGTTATCTAAGAATTCACAGATGTTGACAAGTATATGTGCAGTATGAGCTCTTGTTGACCATCTTGGCTGTCATGGTATGGGTTTCAATGGTTGATACAAGTGGTGGAACATCTCAGCTTCATATATATCTGCCACACAAAATATATGCCACAGGAACAGAAGAGTTTCCATATTCACGTTACATACAATTTTGTTTGGCAGTGACACATAACATGGAGCAGAGCTTTCCATAATCACATTAGTGAATTAGATGTGTAATAATAATTAAGGTTTGTCAAATACATGTTCTGAAACAGTAATGACATGCACATCAGTGGTGAAATTGTATAATCATGCCTGACTCACCTGAACCAGTTTGTACATATATCAGTGATGAGGTTATATCATGCCTGACTCACGTGAACCAGTTTGTACATATATCAGTGATGAGGTTATATCATGCCTGACTCACCTGAACCAGTTTGTACATATGTTAGTGATGAGGTTATATCATGCCTGACTCACCTGAACCAGTTTGTACATATGTCAGTGATGAGGTTATATTGTGCCTGACTCACCTGAACCAGTTTGTACATATGTCAGTGATGAGGTTATATTGTGCCTGACTCACCTGAACCAGTTTGTACATATGTCAGTGATGAGCTTATATCATGCCTGACTCACCTGAACCAGTTTGTACATATGTCAGTGATGAGCTTATATCATGCCTGACTCACCTGAACCAGTTTGTACGAGGGCTGTTCAACAAGTAATGGCAACACCATTATCATATCTATATATGAAATATAACCCCTGCACATTTAGTTTCTACTGAGAGCCTCAGATGAGGTCTAATCAACTGACTAAATTTTGTGACGTCATATCCAATATGAAAAGTGGTTATGACGTCACAATGTGAAGATGTCAAAATTGTGATTTAAAGTAATTTAAAGCTTACTGAATTGTAACTATTTATTTTTCATAATCTTAAGTTGATAATGTTACGTCATCGAATATAAAGTGATAACTCGCGCCTTTGCATCGAATATATAAACATCATGTCAGTGTTATTACAACAATGAAATCGTGTACTACGTTTGTTACAAAACACAGTAAGTTGGTAATTCAAAAAATTCTTACACATAGACAGAAATAATATCAGTTATTGCATGTAAACCATACAAGCGTATTTCTAGCATTTTTGTTCAAGCTGTTGAAAGTTTCATGTTGATTTGAATTGTCAGTTTTCGTATGATAACGTATGTTTTTGCATTAAATCTAGATGAAACAAAGTGCCAAGCTATGAATGTGCTCTATGTTAGTCACAGACTAGCATAATAGTACTTTAATTAAAATATTCACTATACATCAGAAATGTATCGGCAAAAACGCTAATATCGTAGAAGATTATAAAGCATGTAAGTAAATTCTCTTTTTTACAGTCTGTCATTGTCATAGATGTTTTGTAAAATTAAACCTCACACAATGATATATAAGCGAAAGAATTTGTTTATGTATGTCTCATCTCTTACATACAAATAATACATACGTATATGTTGATAAAATCTAAATGAACAAGCCGCCAAAGGTCTACAAGAGAAACTTGCAATAAAATTACATAAATGTTGCAATACATGATATGCATTCACACCTGCCTTCTTTTAACTAACATCTTTACAACACAAATAAAAACAATCAGAGCTTGATTGTATGACTACAGTCCGTTTGAGTCAGAAACGGACCGATGAATTGCAAATTTTATCATTGTACAAAATTGCCACATAAATATAAATAGGACACATGTTTATCATTTACTAATACCCAACAGCTTTCTTATATTTGAACATTTTCCGGACAACCAAAAAAGTTGTTTAAGAAACTATCATCATTGAAAACGCAAAAGTTGTTATCTGTCTCGGCAGGGTGAAACCGCAGAAACGGAACAGCCACTATCTCGTCGTGCACGGGATACACATGCCTGATGAAAAATGAAGTTGAATGCTGACGTGAAACAGTTGATGATTAAAGTGTACGATTTTTTCCGTGCTGAAGCCGAAAGGGGCAAACCATTTTATGCCATTAATAAATTCCGTAAGCGGGCAGCAAAAGCTGTAGGAGTATCAGCAAGGGTACTTACAAATGTTCTGGAACACAAACATTGTGAGTGTGATGCGAAGCAGGTAGGGGTCGTGGTGTCAAAATCACACAAATTTAAACATTTGGACAACTTTCAAAAGAATCTTGTAAGGCAGTCTATCAACAAGCTCTATTCTGAAAACAAATACATGTCGCTGAAAATTTTAAAAAAGCATTTGAAGCAAGAACACAACCTCAGAGTATCAAAGTACACACTCTGGCGACTCTTACACTCTTCGGTATCGTTATAAGAAAATTTCGGGGAGAATAGGTCAGTACTCTGTGAACGATATGATATCGTTAATTGAGAAATAATTTTCTCAGGGTTATAAAGAAGAAGCGCCGAGGAAGGGTTTGAGCCAGTGTACTTGGACGAGACCTGGGTCAATGCCTCGCACACTGCCAGCAGTCAGTGGGTACCCGATGGGGGTGATAAGGGGTCCCGTAGAAAGCTGCCTCTAGGGAAAGGAGAGAGAGTAATCATTCTCCATGCTGGTTGCTCCAGCAAAGGCTTTCTCCCAGGCTGCGACTTGGTATTCAGGGCAAAGTCCACAGATAACAGAGACTACCATTCCGAGATAGAATGGTGCGGTTTTCCTCGATTGGGTTAAAAACAAGTTGGTACCAGCTCTACCAGAGAAGTCTTTTATCGTAATGGACAATGCCCCATACCACAGCATGCAGGACCCCGACAGTAAAGCCCTGACATCGAACAGTCGAAAAGGTGATATGATATCATGGCTCGACAAATTTCAGATCGCACGGCCTTCAAAGGCAACGAAGCCTCAGCTATATGAGATCATAAAAACCCACAAAGGTGAACCTTTCTACAAAGTTGACGGTTACATAAAAAGTAAGGGTCACGATATTCTGTGACTTCCACCCTATCACTGTGACCTTAACCCCTTTGAAATGATATGGGGTATTGTCAAAGGAGATGTTGCCAGATCAAACACAACTTTTAGATTACGTGACGTAGAGGTTTTGGTTAAGGAATCCCTTAACAAAATCATGACTGAAACTTGGCAAAACTGTGTCAACAAGGTAGCTAACGTCATTGAACAAGGTTACTGGTCTCGGGATGGCTTACAACAGGCAACTGTGGCACCACTTGTCATCCCTTTAAGTCGTGACTATGACACTACGACAGACGAGGAACCGACAGGTCTCCCGGAATAGATTTTGAGATGTCCCCCCGCCATGACTGGCTGTTCCGTTTCTGCGGTTTCACCCCGCCGCGACAGATAACAACTTTTGCATTTTCAATGATGATAGTTTCTTAAACAACTTTTTTGGTTGTCCGGAAAATGTTCAAATAGAAGAAAGCTGTTGGGTATTAGTAAATGATAAACATGTGTACTATTTATATTTATGTGGCAATTTTGTACAATGATAAAATTTGCAATTCATCGGTCTGTTTCTGACTCAAACGGACTGTAGACAGTTTCCTGTCATCCCCGAAACCTGCCAAGGAAATCAGGTGTGAATAGCACTAATTAGCTTCGCAACAGCGAGCGGGGCAATCAGAGAGGGGTTCCAGGTGTTGAGTAGTGAAGTTGCTCTCGGGCTTTAAATGATTTAATAACCAACAAAATCAACAGTAATAGAATCACAGTAGATGTAACAGAAGTCAACAATGAAATTCACATGTTGCATTGCGAAATTGGAAAAACTAGCATTTTCTCAGAGGTGCATCCATTTGACATGTATTTAACTTTGAAATATCTTACCAGGGTAACATGGAACAGCTCAGTGTGGACACAAGGGCCACTTGTAGTTACAATGGCTAATGGGACTGGGCATGTTTATCATTTTTGTATGTAATAATAATAATGATAATAATAATAATAATAAGTCCATTTGTATAGCGCCCTATATCCAATCACCAAGTGGTTGCTCATGGCGATAACTATATACATATTTACAATGTAATGAAGGTTTTGTTGAATGTTAATTTGATCCATTTCCAAACTTTTAACATTCATTAATATATGTGTTGGCACTTTCAGTGTCAGTGTCCATGTCGACCATTTCTTGGAGTTCAGGAAAGGCCCGAGGTTCATATCTTGTTGGATGTGAAAAGGTTTCACTGAACTTGTATGACCTAATTTTAGTTCTGCCATACCTGTGTAATTTTCACATGATGGTGTTTGTGGAAGGTCACTGTTATTACGTACACTTGTTTTAGTCACGATATGGCTGAATATTGCCGTCGCGACTTTAAATTTTAACTCACTCACTCACTCACTCACTGTCATTACGTGTCTGCTTGGATTCTGAGCTGGACTTGACCTTTGTACTCGGTTTGTCTCCAAATGAGAATGATGCAACATAACTCTAAATAGGGAATAGTCTATTAAAGGGGCTCTGACCTCTGTCTTCAACTAGTTAGTCTAACATTGCCAGCTAGGTATCATTAGCTGTTGTGAGACATATTGGTACCAAGGAATTAACTACACCATGTTATAACAACATGTGGAATAACAAGCGACTGCATCCACTTCTGACCTCAGTTTTGGATTAAGGACAACCAACTCCTGTAAAGTCCCCAGCCAAAGAAGAAAAAGTCTTCACAAATTACAACTTTACTATAGTATAGTATGGTACATTAATAATGCAATTTGACATTCATACTTTCTTTACTCACACTAATTTCAACATATATAAACCTAACTAGCAGATATGTTTTAAGTGAACATCTGTGAATAATTTCATCTGAAAATGTCCAGTCAACAACAACATCAGTGACGCAACAACGACATCAAACAAAGGAGGGGTCACTTGCAGTCAATATCGTGTGTGTCCACCGTGCGCTGCAAGACATGCTCGCAGTCTTTGGGGCATTGAAAGACACACATTTCTCAGGAACAGCTGTTGGATGGTCTGCAGCCTCTGATGGTCTGTGGTCTGATCATGACACCATCCCCTCCAAAACGATCATGTTCAAGGACACAGTTTGGCACAAGTCTTTCTCCTTTACGTCGATAAATCTGTTGACGTCCATCTGCAAAGGATAAGTTAAACTTGGATTCATCTGGAAAAATGACATCTGGCCATGTCCTGTTGCCAAGATTGGCCCCATTTGCTGCCCATCGCTTTCTGGCAAGTCTGTGGCGATGCAATAAGGTTGGACCACGGTACGGGTGACGACACCGGATGTTGAAGGCAGCAAAAGGCGTCCTTGCACCTTTGGGCTGAAATGACGTTGACTTGTCCCAGTTGTCCTCCTTGCCTAATCATCAGCTGTTTGGAACCGATTTCGCAAGTGTGAAACTCGGATATTGCGGTTTTGTCGAGCTGTTATCACAGGTGGTGCACCAGGTCGCGGACGATCAACAACACTTCTGGTAGCCCGAAAACGTTGTCTGAGTCGACTTACAGTTGATGGATGCACATTAAAGTGCCTGGCAATCATCACATCTGAAGCACCTTGGCTGACCATACCGATAACCTGATTCCTTTCGTCTTGTATCAAGTGTGGCATTTTCTCAAAGTGATTGAGTTTCCCAATTCCTTGTGCTTTTACAGGGCCTGGGTGCAGGTAATGCATGTGCACAACGTGTTTCATGAATGTGGTTGTGTTTACGAGAAATGTCAAAGGTTCAGTTTTAAGTATCAAAGTTCATGTGAGAGGAATGCTCCGGGACTCGATCTCGAAATGGGCCAGAATAACAGCCTTTTATCCCTACATCCTCTGTATCGCAGGAAAAAAATCTTCAATAGAACTTTTGTAAGTTTCAGGACAACAAATACCAATTGCGTTTTATATAAGGTGACGTGCCCAATATGGGGTCCAGTATGGAAAGTAACTCTGCAAGTGAAATTCCACAATGTCCTTAGTTACACCCCTGGCCAACCTTGTAATTCAGGCTACAGTTGGTACAAAAACAACAAATTGTTTTACAGATACATTTGCTGCATTTCAGCTGCTTTTCTGAACAAAGCTTTGGATTCAGTTGTGTAGCATTTTGTCATTGAGGATCAGGAAAGATTCACAATGATTTCATGTTCTGCCAACACAACCGAAGTCAGTGATACATGTGAGGACTTCCTTCTTGTCAACTAAGCTTTCTTATGTCATATCTGTCACTCTTTGATTAGAGGCAACAACACATAACATAGGCAATACATTAATTTGATTGCCAGTTCACATCAAGAAATTTGTGGATAAGCTAAAACAATAGATCAGATTACCATTCCCTCTCAGAGTGATATGTATTTCAAGGTAAGGCTGCCTGAGGCACAAGATGATTCCTTCATTCACATTGAACCCATTGCTGCCCTCACACCTCATTCTGAAGTGGCAGGTGGTAGAACCCTAGCAAAAGAAAAAAGAAAACTGCTACATTTAGGCACATGAATCTTTTTCATGAATAAAAGGTTGTAAATAAGGGACCAGCTGTAGGCACATATAGTTACATTAACAGACACTCTATTTTTAAAAACTGATCCTGACCAACCATTCATAAACATTGTGACTGCTGACAATAAAAAGACAGATAAGGAAACTAGGACTATTTCAAAATTGACCAAGAATTAGGATTTGATTTGACACCAGACCAACAACACAGAATTCTTACATTTTTAGAATAAGATAGAGACATGATTTCAACAAGTCTTGCACATTTAGGAAAGACTGACATGCACAAACATTTCTTTGACACTAACAACCACCCTCCTGTTAAGTGTAGACCAATATTACCATCAATCTCCTCATCTCCAAAAAGTCACTGAAGAACTTGTAGAATCTTTTCTCAAGTATGATTTGATTGAGGAGTCTACTTCAATATATTCAGCCCCATCATTTTAGTCAAGAAATGTGATGGGGCATTTAGATTTGTTTGTCACTACAGAAAATGTTGTTGGCCACATCACCAACTGACCAAACTAAGATTTTATTCATAAAGTGTTAATGCCTGTTTGTTATACCATTCATCAAGTGGAGACATTGTCCAAATGAATGTTGGCTACGATCTTACTTTAAGCTGATATTATGAGCACTCTGGTGACAGAAAATATATGTAGTAACTGCGAGGAATGCATGCGTGATGATGATTAACGTTACTGTTACCCGAGCTTCCTTCACAACAAACTTGAATGCTTCCTCTAATTTCTTGAAATCCTATCTATAAATGATTTGCATGTTGGTTTGCGGCCTTACATGTCTTTTGTTAGTCTGTCTGTCTGTTCCTGAACCACATTTTTCCCCTTCCACCCAGCCCTATTGGCAATGCTGAAGCCCTACATGAAGCAAGTGTAGGTTTCCTCAGGCTCTGAATCTCACTGGGGCTCCTTTTCAATTAAACAAGAATTGTTTGTTTCTATCAAAATTATATATATTCAGTGACAAGTGGGGTCATTTTTAAGATTCTGGCATACAATCATCACATTACAAGAAATCACACAAAAAATGTCAATATCTTGTGTAACCTTTGCCAACTACAATAATGTCCCGGACCCTTCTTATTGACTGTATGAGACATAGTGGTATTACCTTTCAACCTTGATGGAGGGCTTGTTCCAATACATAATACTGGCCAAACAAGCTCTCTGGGATTGAGATCTGGATTCCTAGCTATTGCCTCATGATGTAAGAAGTCACCAACTGCACAATGTTGCCTGGGATGGTCTTCCATGAAATGTGGTACAACAACCCTATCTAGGATGTACAGTACAGATTTTGTCACCACACCATCAATGAACCCCTTTGCCTAACATTACTTGTTCTAAGATATTCTGTTATGCATATGCAGGTTTTTTTTGTGGTGCCAAACACAACATCGGCCATCAACAACTTTTGTCCGATCAGTAGACCCTGCTGTATATTGTCGGGTTCCAGTGACATCAAGCTTGACACCAAGCTGGTCTCTCTGCTTTGTACCCGGGGGTTAACAATGGATGGACAAAACATGTTTATCATATCTGTCATACTTGTCTAAGGGTTTGTCGTATTGACAGTAAAAGAGTTTGTAATAGGATTTGTCATATTGACAACAAAAGAGTTTGTAATAGGATTTGTCATATTGACAACAAAAGAGTTTGTAATAGGATTTGTCATATTGACAACAAAAGAGTTTGTAATAGGATTTGTCATATCGACAACAAAAGAGTTTGTAATAGGATTTGTCATATCGACAACAAAAGAGTTTGTAATAGGATTTGTCATATTGACAACAAAAAGAGTTTGGATTTGTCATATTGACAACAAAAGAGTTTGTAATAGGATTTGTCATATCGACAACAAAAGAGTTTGTAATAGGATTTGTCATATTGACAACAAAAGAGTTTGTAATAGGATTTGTCATATTGACAACAAAAGAGTTTGTAATAGGATTTGTCATATCGACAACAAAAGAGTTTGTAATAGGATTTGTCATATTGACAAAAAAAAGAGTTTGTAATAGATTTTGTAATAGGATTTGAGTTTGTAATAGACAACAAAACAAAAGAGTTTGTAATAGGATTTGTCATATCGACAACAAAAGAGTTTGTAATAGGATTTGTCATATCGACAACAAAAGAGTTTGTAATAGGATTTGTCATATCGACAACAAAAGAGTTTGTAATAGTTTGTCATAACAAAGAGTTTGTATATAGGTAATTTTGTCATATCGACAACAAAAGAGTTTGTAATAGGATTTGTCATATTGACAACAATTTTTTGGGTCATATTGACAACAAAAGGGTTGGTAATAAGGGTTTGTGATATTGACAAAAAAAAGGATTTTTAATAGGGTTTGTCATATTGACAAAAAAAGAGTTTTTAATAGGATTTGTCATATCGACAACAAAAGAGTTTGTAATAGGATTTGTCATATCGACAACAAAAGAGTTTGTAATAGGATTTGTCATATCGACAACAAAAGAGTTTGTAATAGGATTTGTCATATCGACAACAAAAGAGTTTGTAATAGGATTTGTCATATCGACAACAAAAGAGTTTGTAATAGGATTTGTCATATCGACAACAAAAGAGTTTGTAATAGGATTTGTCATATCGACAACAAAAGAGTTTGTAATAGGATTTGTCATATCGACAACAAAAGAGTTTGTAATAGGATTTGTCATATCGACAACAAAAGAATTTGTAATAGGATTTGTCATATTGACAACAATTTTTTGGGTCATATTGACAACAAAAGGGTTGGTAATAGGGTTTGTGATATTGACAAAAAAAAGGATTTTTAATAGGGTTTGTCGTATTGACAACAAAAGGGTTTGTGACATTGACAAAAAAAGGATTTTTAATAGGATTTGTCATATTGACAACAAAAGGATTTGTGATATTGACAACAAAAAGGGTTGGTAATAGGGCTTGTGATATTGACAACAAAAGAATTTGTTATAGAATATGTCATAATAACAACAAAAGGGTTTGAAAATGGCTTTGTCATACTGACAACAAAAGGATTTGTGTTAGGGTTTGACATATTGAAAACAATGGGGTTTGTTATAGTCATGTCATACTTGCAATATACTGAACAAACTTTATGGACACCAACTTGTTATATTTCATGAATGCAATGTTTCGATACAAATTCTTGTACCGTTGTCAATCATGAATGTCATTTCTTTAACATATTATTTAGTCAATATTGAACTTCCAAACTTTTCATATGCCACTCAAAGAAGTTGCAATATACTGTCAAGCTAAAAACAAATTGGCTTGTCATATTCATGTTATATACTTTGATGATCATATTCATGTTATATACTTTGATGATCATATTCATGTTATATACTTTGATGATCATATTCATGTTATATACTTTGATGATCATATTCATGTTATATACTTTGATGATCATATTCATGTTATATACTTTGATGATCATATTCATGTTATATACTTTGATGATCATATTCATGTTAAACAAGAAACCTTGTCATAGGATTGGGTGATATGATGTATGCATACTTATAATGGTGTACGAGAGTTTTGATTGGCAATTTCTTGACTTTTCGAGCTGATTGTTTCTAAATTAGGTCAACAAAAACCCAAATATGCAAGTTTCTTAATTCCATTATTCATACAGGTAAACAGAAACAGTGAGAAAAATGGATTTATAAGTGTAGAAATTGTTGATTGCATGTAAAAACTGTTGAGTACTCAATAGCAGAAAGAAGAAAACTTTCTGGTGAAACTTTATAACCTTTCCAAAGCCAGTGACATTATTTTGTGAATCTGAAACTGTGCACACTGTCAGATCATGCTTTCTGTAAACACCAAGGTTCGACCAAGGCCAGTGCAACCCAGGAAGACCACTCCAGTGGAAGAATGCAATCTGTTACGTGAGACCTGAACCCTTCGAAACGAGCACCTGTTTGAAGCAACTTTGGGTACCCTACAGACGTTTGTCAACCAAGACTGTGTGTAACTGTCTCAAGGCTCTTGGTTTGAGGCCCCAAAGAGTCATCAGGTGTCCCACTCTCCTCGTGAAAGTCAAAGGCAACACCTGCAGTGGTGTTTTGCTCAACGGTGCTTAATTCTTCAGACCAGGAGACGAAACCATTGGTCAGGCGAAAGCAGGTTCCACTTGATATTACGGATGGTCGTATGAGAGTTTGGAGGTGCATTAACACTGCTTATGTGCCGAGGAACATTCACCCTACTGTTTCCTTTGGTGCAGGCTCAGTTATGGATGTGTATCCCATGACTGTAAGCAGACATTGGTGACTGTATGGGGAATTTTGTATGGCCAGTGCTACATCATAGACATTCTTGATCAAGTTGTTGTACCTCATTTTGATAACCACCCATTGGCTACCCGCTCCATATTCATGGACGACAACACTAAGACACATTGTTCCTGAGATGTGGGAGAGTTCCTGTGGAATAATGCTACTTAGACACTCCCTGGCCAGCGAGGAGCCCTGATCTGAACCCCATCAAGCACATCTGGGACATTCTCGGTCATTTGCAGGCAAGGGTCCCCCCTGTACAAAATGTGGGTGAATTGGAGGCAGCATTGTATGAGAATTGGAGGATTTCATCTTGGCAGATACACGACATATTGATGTCAAACACCCTGGTAGATTTCAGAGGACCTAAACAGACAGCAATATCCAGCACTATCTCAATATGTGTCATGCCAGAACAACACTTATTCAAAGAACTGCTTTTCCACAAAATCAAAAGTGCTGGCATTTCTCATGTACAGAGCATACAAATTAACATATTGCCTAAATTTTGTTTCTTTTTCTGTTGTCAAGTATTCAATCAACCATCAGATAATCAGGCATTACTGTCCTTCTAGAAGTATAAAAGTTATGACACATTTTTGATCATATCACTATTCTGAAACAGGGGAGTGCCTAGTTACATTCGATGTGTATAGTATATTTGGAAAAGCTTACTATTCAAAGCCATTCTACAACGGAAATCTCCTATACTTGGATACATATCATGGTATTGACATACAAATCACTTTACAGTATACATATGTGCATATTATGTGATAAGGCTTAACAACCACACATACTCATGAATGTTCAGCATGCAAACAATCTATAACGGTTGACAAAATAAACATAATGTTATACTGTTGCTATTACATACTGCAATCTGGGCTGGTGAATGTACCCACCACCTCTTATTACAAAGTGCCATTACATTATATTTCCTCACACACTGTGAGAGCAATATAATTTTTCAAATTAGGTTGCAAGTATTTTTCTCAGCAGCCAACTAATCCAAATGTCAGCTGGATTTAAATACATCATGATGGCTGAACTAGCTTGAAACCATGGATCACATGTGTTGACATTAAGTTAATGAATTATAGGGCAGTGTTAGAGGAATGGAGCAAGTTTGCCTTTGACATTCACTTGTATAAGCTGCCGTGTAATGCAAGGGATCAGCGCCTAATGTAGACAGCCACTGACTGCACACACGTGCTCACAGCACGCTCAAACCCTAAGACTGTGTCATGCATGGTAACTTGGCTTCAGCTTACTTCATCATCAACATGTTGTTTTCATTGAAAACTGGTAGTTGTGTAGGATCTTGAGAACTGTGTAAGTGGAACCCCTAGTAACAAAGTCAATATCACTCATATTATCAACCTAGCTACTTTGCTGGCAGGAAAATGTCAAGAATTTGTGTAGTGGCTGCAATTGCAAGCTGTGGGTGGTGTTGATTGTGTAGTGATCTTGTGTAGTGTGAGAGGAGGACAGGAGAGCTGCAAGAGGCTAGCTGGCTGTGTGGAGGATTGTCATTTCGCAGCAGGCCTTACTACACTGGCCTGCATTGTCATCTGACTGACAGGAACCAAGGTGAGGTGTTTGTTTTGTCATGTGAGTCAGAATACAGGATGCTGTGATACTACTTATTGATCATAGCTGGGTAGGTTGTACCAGTGATAGACACAGACTGCCTGTCTTGGCCTGTCTTGGCCCGTCTTGGCCCGTCTTTGTTGACTGTGGAATCGGGTGCTGGAAATTGCTTTCTACATAATTGATAAGGTTTGGTGGCATTTCTCTGCTGGAGATGTGCCTCGCCATATGAACATTACTAAATCATGTGACTAGCCATGCACATAGTCCCCACTGTGTGCCAACCTTCACACAAGTAGATAAGGTGGAACTGGATAATTAAGCCTTAGTAACATGAAGCACTGATCACACAAGGATTTAGCAACATCTGTCTCTGTCCCTGGAGTATCATCACATCCCTACTGTCTTGCTGTCTTTCAAATCTCCCTAACTGCTTGGCTGCTATCAAGAATTGAATGTACACGTCATCTCAAGATTGGCATATTGCTTGACTGGTGGATGTTTACAAATAAGTGTTGTACACAATGTATGTACAGAGATCAATAGCAAATAGATAAGCTCTCATGTTTTAGTTCTGTGAAGATATGCCAATCCTGTAAGTGTCATTGTGTCTGCCATGACTTTAGATTCATGGACAACTTCTTCATTAAACTGTAACAGGGATGCTTCGACATAGATCCTTTTTCAGCTGTATAAAGATATGCAATGAAACATCATTTCTACAGTACAATAAACACATTGTTATCCATGATATCATCTTGTCTACTTTGTAATCCAGCAACTTATAAGAAATGCCTATCAGACAATTTGTTTGGCCTGACACATCTCACCAGCTTCATATCTCCTAAAGGTTAAGTGTTTTGTGTGCAATTTAAATGGAGACTATGAGAATGACTGGAGATGGTTTTCTCTGACCATCCTGTTCCATCCTCAAGTGATAATCAACACTGACATTCAGTTGTTTAAAAGGATGGTTTGATATGCCATCTTACCAATGTATTTGTTTCTGGCAGATTGTGTCTTGATTGTGTCTCACAGTGAATAGAGTTTTTTCTGGTAAGGCTATCAAGTTGTTTTAAAAAGTAAAATTTTCTCACCATTTTCTGTACTGTTGACAAAGCATTTTGCTTGTACTCTGTCACTTGTTCCTCATAATGATAGTTTTGATAATATAAACAGAGTCAAAGATTGTTTTAGGAAAGCAGCACTTCTTGGCATGGCCAGTTCAGCACTGTAAACAGGAACATGATGAAACTGAATGCTGAACATAGAATCTGAAGTGTTAGATCAATGTAGGAATGAGTGTGTTTGTGCGGAGTGAGTCTGATACCCTTGACTTGGAGAAAACACTCAGGAATTAATTACAATAGTAAGAGTTGTATACGTACAACATTAAATGTTAGGACTACCATCAATCTTGAAGGACAATAGGCAGGGTACGTTTACCTTGACTCACAAACACTGGGGTCGCAGAGTCCCCTAATTATTAGTTTTAAGGGTCCTTGCAGGCAATATGAGCGTCCTGTGAAGTAACTATGTACAGAACTGTATGTTTTGATAATTTCTGGAATGAATCATTGATCATTTGGACTGATGGGTGAAATGATGCAAGTAACTGCTCTGAAAGAAACAACCAGAAACAACAACACTGAGCAAAGTCATATATGTGTTGTGGGTGCACTGAATAATATTGTGCATCCTGCTGGACGCAGTGATTTTTTTCTGTGTCCATTCTCTACATTTGTGAGTACTGGACACACATTTGCACATGGCATAAATCCCTGGACAATAGGAGTATGATAGGAACTTTAAAATGGAATAGTCGTACAACATACCACAACCTTTCATTCACTAAGTTAGCATACTGCATATGAGTCTCCCAAAAAAGTATTTCAGGGAGTCTGTCCCACATACTCCTGGTGCACCACCTTGGCAAGTTCTCGTCCTTCATCTTGTCCTCATGTCACAATGGATGAAATAAGGTAAATCACAACTGTATTATGAGCAGATTTAAAAAAATGGTCCACATAGAATAATTTACCTTACTTTAAAGTGTCAGAATCAGCAGTGAGCCCTACGCACGTGTGTGGTGCTACTGTGTTGGATGGCCAACACATGGTAGGATGTGTTTTGGTGTTCAATTTCACAAACGTTCTTGTATAATATGTTTGTCATCAGTGCTTATCTTTGTTTCAATACTTGGCACATGTATTCATATATAATTGGTGATGCCCTTGACTACATATAAATATTTATAAATATTTATTAATTATGTACACACCAGGGAATTATCAAAATACACACACTTTTTTCAAATTTTGTGTGTGCGTGCATGCGTGTGTGCATCCAACATGCAGGTGTGTTAAAAATTGAACATAGAAATCTTTAATTTTTTTTTATAGATTTTATTTTGTTGCATTTTTCAACATTTTATACAAACAAATAACAGTGATATTCCCGTATACATGATGAAAAATCAAATAGTTTTAGCAGAATAAATCGTGGCATGACGCACTGACAGAACGTGTAGAAAGTGTTGATATTACAACTAATTATTGACGAACACTTTGTTAACATATATATAATATTCAAACAGTTTATGTTGAAAAACTTGAAAAGATGGCATAATGTTGTTAAACTTATTTCGAAAAATTAGTTCCTTGAAGAGAATTAAGATGATATTTATTGGATCATTGCTTTTATTTGGAGTAACGAAGCATTACATGTTTCTTTTCAATTTTGAGTATTATTTGTGCTTTAGCATGTAGCCAGTTCTCAAGGTTTTTCCATATATGGTTTACCTTGCTGCAAGACCAGAATAAGTGGATAGTTGTTTCTATATCTTCGGAGCAAAAACTGCAATTACTAGTATCTTTATATCCTATCTTTTCTAAAAAAATGTTTGTTGGCAAGATATGGTGTAAAAGTCTGTATTGGAGCCATTGTAATCTAGTATCTTTCATACATCTAAAGGGAATAGTATTGTAAAGTGGCCAATCATTAGATATAATTTTGTCGTATAAAATGTTTAGTTCCCATTTCGATGCATAGACCTGAAATTAGAGTTTTGTACAAGTATTGCGTCCCTTTTACATTCTTACAGAGATGTTGCATATATCAGGGTAGAACAGGGTTTGGTTTGCGTGTTATTGTTTTTAAATCTGTATTGATCTTTTGAAGATATTGTTTAACGGAGCAAATAAGACCATGATATTTCAGAAAATTTGTTTTTATATCAAATTGTTTTAGAAACGTTTCAAATTGAAAGAAATTACCATTTTTATCAATCAAGTCATTAATCCAGCGAACCCCATGTTCGTACCATTCTTTGTAGTAAACCGTTCTACATTCTACCATAATATTTTTATTATACCATATACTTTCATTAAGGATTTCATTATCACTATCTTTTTCAGAGTTTAATTCAAGTTGAGATGTAAAGTCCCACCATGCTGAAACGACATCTTTGTAGTAATTATTTCTTATAAAAGGAAGTATTTTATCTCTCAAATGTTGACAACTATACTCAAATATATTTCCATAACCGATCTTTGGGAGATTCAAAATAAAAAGATTACACCATTTAGCAGAGTGTGAAAGAAAGCGTCTTAGCATGGACAATTTTTGCGATTGTATAATACCTTTTATGTTGGGCATATTTAATCCTCCATCTTTTTTATCACTAATTATCTGTTTTCTTTTTGTCTTATCAGGTTGACTGTTCCAAATAAATCTGTAACATTTTCGTTGAAATGCATTTATAACATCATCTCTTGGATTAGGGATAGAGCCAAAAAGGTGATTTAGTTTTGGAATGATTAGTGATTTTAGAACTACATTTCTACTGAGCGGAGTAAGTATCTAGCGTAAATGTTATACCAAGTAGGTTAAAGGACGTTTGGTCCCAGTTTAGATTCCTTTGAGGACAAAGTTTCATTCTCGAGCGCTTTTTTGATCCTATCCATATAAGCCTTGTTTTTTCAATATTAATTTTTAGTCCTGAGAAACTTGCTAAGATATCCAATACATTTAAAACTGCAAAAAGGCAATGTTCAGAACCATCTAAGGTACAGGTTGTGTCATCAGCAAACTGATGAAGTAATTATTCTATATTGCCAATATTTATACCTTTTATATTTTTATTATTTCTTATCAATATGGCAAGTATTTCCGCACATAGAATAAATATATACGGCGAGAGAGGGTCGCCTTGGCGACATCCTCTAGATATATTAAACATAGCAGAACCATATCCATTGACTAAAACATTTGATTCGATTCCTCCATACAAAGTTTTAAACCATTTTCTAATAGAAGTGGCAAAATTGAAAATTGACAACGTTTTATCTATAAATGCCCAATCCACAGTGTCAGATGCTTTTTCAAAATCTATAAGTAAAAGTAGACCAGGTATTTGATGCGTTTCTGTATATTCCATAAGGTCATATATCATTCTAGTAATTTCCCCAATATACCTACCAGACATAAAACCTTTCTGGTCTTCATTGATCAGTATATTAAGAACTGTTTTTATCTGGTCCTGGACTTTTATAATTTTTCAAACATTTTAAAGCCGAAAGTACTTCTTCATACTCCAATTCACCTTCTAGTGCTGATGATGTAGTTGCACTTAATTTGGGGATATCAAAGTGTCTGAGTAGATTGTCGAGATTAACATCGCTAATATCCTGTTTTCTATATAATATGGAGTAGAAGTTTTTTGCTTCATCTTCTATTTCATGTCGGCTGGATAAAACATCTCCTTTATCATTTTCTAAACGAGTAATTGACTTATTGAGGAAGTTTCGTGATTCCAATCCAAGAAAAATATTTAGAAGGTTTTTCCCCCTGTTCAGATATCGCTCTAGATCTTATCATAATACCAGACATTTTTATCATATTTATTTCTTCCAACCTATGACTTAAAGTATCAAGTTCTTTCATTAATTCAGTTTTAATTTCATGATCGTTTGTTTGGTCCATTTTACCTGTAATTTCTTCTAATTGTTTCGTCACACTATTTTCCTCTTTCTGTCTTTCTCTTTTCTTATATGATGAGTATTTAGTTGTTTCTCCTCGTATCAATAGCAATAATGTTTTAAAGAACAACTGATTGTCAATAGTAAATTCATTTTCATTCGTATCTGTGTTTTCATATTGTGAAAACGTTTCTGATATTATACGTTTAACCATTGTGACATATTTTTGATCTCTCAAAAGGGAGTTATTAAATTTCCCAAATCCTTTTCCACAGTCTATTTCATTTAGAGTAAAGGTAATTGATATAGGAGAGTGATCCGATTTAAAACTAGCCTCTATTGACGTATCTGTTATGGAGGGAATCATGTTGTGAGAAACCAAGAAATAGTCAAGCCTAGCCTAGTTTCAGTGGAGTTGGTTGCCGCCATGTATATCTTTTTTCATGAGGAAATCTTTCTCTCCATGGATCTACAAGATCAAATTCGTCTTTTAATTTTAGTATTCTCTCTCTCGACTTTGGATTATTATTATGTTTGTAGTTATATGTATCAATATCATAATCTTGAACTACATTCCAGTCTCCACATACAATTACATGATCACTTTTCAATGAATGTATCATTGTGTCAAGTTTATCGAAGAAGTTTGGATTGTCAACGTTTGGACCATATATATTGATTATAGTTAGTTTGTATTTATCTATTGTAATCTCTATGGCAACAAAGTTGCCTTCATTATCTTTCTTCACATTATCAATTTTATAGTCTAGTTGTTTTGAAAATAAAATAGCTACGCCTCTAGAATTACCTT
Source organism: Haliotis rubra (assembly GCF_003918875.1). Classification (NCBI taxonomy): domain Eukaryota; kingdom Metazoa; phylum Mollusca; class Gastropoda; order Lepetellida; family Haliotidae; genus Haliotis; species Haliotis rubra. The sequence continues at coordinate 378,784 of NW_025767343.1, read as the reverse complement.
TATGAGAACTAAAATAACAATTCTGACACCCCCAATCTTCTGTGACCTGTTTTTCCATGTCTTCAGTGAAATGTACATCCTGCAAACAGTAGATTTAAGAATGTTTCTTTTTAAAAATCTGAACATTTCCTTACATTTAACTTTGTCATTTAAGCCTCTACAGTTTAACGATGTAACTTTTATCATATCCATAATAATATGTTAAAATGGAACATAAAGTTGGCGATGCAGCAAAGTTCCATAGAAACAATGTTATCTGACAGAACAAATTTCATTTTGATACTGGTAACGTCATGTTGAAATGTAATGAAGAGTAGAAAAATATGCAACAAGAAAATTTCAATAAAATATAATGCCATATTCCTTTGGCGGAGTGGAAGTGTACTCGTGTCGGAGTACCCATGGATGACAACTTTAACGTCAGTTGTATACTTAAAATGTGCTTAAATATGCCATATACGAAAAAGCAACACAAAAAACAGTCACAAACAGAGTCATCCCAACTGAACAGAAGACCGACCATGTGTTCATACCAGGCCGGTGAAATCTGCACGAAGTCCACGTGTAGCAGATACCTGTAGTCCAACTATTTATATTTGTAAGAAATTGAAACGTTTGAAACTCAAAATCAAGAAATGTAACAATTACTTAGGTCAAACAAAAAATAAAATATCTTATCAGCGCAAAACGCTCTATTTGGCGCGTAAATGTTTTGGTGGGAAATCGTATATGATTATATATTAGAGTGCAAGTGGTTCATATCGTCAATAGAAGTTGTAGGAAAGAACATTTCTGTCAACTTTGTTTACATCATGACTTGGGAGTTCATATTAGATGACTGTCACTGTGCGATTTTCAAAGTTGAATCATATTTCTTCCAAGTTGACGTAGGTTTTGTTGGATCTCTCGTTTGCAAGATGGCCTCTGTGCCTAACACCGCTACTCTGGTCCAGAGGTTTTGCGATTCCCGAATAGTAGTCAATTGGTGTCCAAGGATTGCTCGTTGCTTCTTCATGAGAGCTGGTAGGTCGGTCTGAATACTAGAATTAGTACCTTTCAACAGCTTTCTGGCTCCATATACGGCTTCTCTGTCGGACATATGAATGAAGGTAGCAATCATCGACGGTGGGGCAGAAGGTTTATTCTGGCGTTGATATTCAGATTTTGGTAACCTATGCACGATCTTAAAATACATAGTGTCGGCTCAGTCCTCACTGAACTTAAGCGATTTAGTGATGAACTTTCTCAAAGTTTTCTCAGCGTCTTCCTGGGGTTCTTCGAATTCCATAAAACAATAGATTACTTTTCCAGTCATGTATATCTTTTTAGAGTCACTTGTTTCTGAAGAATCGACTTTTCTTTCTTGAGTTCAGCTATCTCGTTACGGAGAGAGTTCAAATCATCGTCATGTTGTGAGACCGCGTGCTCCACCCCACTAACTGTTTGTTTAATGTCAGAAATTTCACTTTTAAGGGAATCTATGGAAGCTTGAAGTTCTGTTTTGGAATTAGAAATTAGCGCAGCCAAACTTTTTTCTGAGTTTTGGACAATTTCTTCCATGTTCGCTGTAGCACGTGTTGCTCTCGCTGTGTCAGACATCTCCACGTGGCGTGTGTATTTCAATTGTTTTATCGCACGGTTTTGAAATTGAAAAAAAGTTTACCTTCAATACTTAGCCTTCCAATTGTAAGGTTTAGTTATATACATTTGCCCGTTTTTCAGCAGTGTTTAGGCATAGTCATCCGTGGGTAGCGAGAGCGCCTCAAACACGCGATCGCCTAGGTTTCATGCGCAACCAGACATTAGAAATCTTTATGGGTGATTTAAAGTTTTCATATATGTTTGATTATCCCCAATTGATGTTGCAAGTTTTCAGGCAATCTTTATTATACTATAAAACCTTTCAGTTGATTCAGCATCTCACAGTTTCATGATTCATTGGAAAAGTTTATAATTAAGTCTTTCTCTAGTCTCAAGACATGGACATTGGTTTTCGTACCTAATGACTCCTTGTGTAGTCACTGGTTATGTGTATGATATATAACGTGTGGGAAGACGGCTTCTATGATGTCTGCTACACTGTCATGTTATGAGGGCAGCTGCTTTTTGCTCGAGATACAAAAACCCCGTCTATTCCACTTATTCTAGACTGTTGCCACAATACAGTATGTCAAAGAGAAACCCAGCAATATGACACTTGAGACAACAATCAGCTCATCTACACAGGGTAGGACATGTGTGTGGGGGTGGGGTGGGGATCATGCATGTATGTGTCTGTAGTTTATGTTAATTACATAGATGACAGGCGTACAACATGTGTCTATATTATCGTAATAACACTGAATTTACAAACCACTTATGTAGGACTAGTTATTTTTAATAACATTTAGTTACCGTGATAATATACATTGTTTCTATGAGATGAAGCAGTTTCATGTGTAAAGAGAGATATATATGATTATGATAGAAAAGACCTGACACCCCTGCTTCCATGTTTGACTGCTTCCATGCTTTGATTCAGTAAAGAGATGTTCACCTGCTGGCTGGTGTGAGAGCTGTGTGGATGTGTAGATGTTGATGGTGCTGGCACAACTGTGTCATGTCCTGATAGGTATCTGTGACAGACATATTCCTTGTACAAGCAGAGAATGGCAAAAAATGCAATGCTCCATTGGCAGCTGGGATCACATCAGTTAGTATTGCAGACATTCTTAGAACCAACATTTCTTCTTATGAAGGGTACTGAGTGAGCTGTTCCACTTCACAACATGTAAACCAACCTTTATATTACCTGTTTGTTTGTGACCACATCCACCAGCATCTTTCTTTCTCTAGCTGTTTCTCAAGCCATATGATGTCCAGCTAGCTTTTGAGGAGCATCTTTAACATAGGCAGGCTATAAACAGGCAATTTGTGTGTCCAGGGCAACTTTCTGTACATTTGTTTAAAGTCATCTCACATAACATAAAGGTAAACACAAATATAAACCTTATATCAGAATGTAAGCAACATGTGTGACAAATCTGAAGCTACATAAGGTTCTATGGTTCTGTTTGCATATGTATAGTGTAATATTGTACAGCAACTCTCCAGTGGGCAGTTCTCCTGTTACACACCAACAGTTGCACTGTTTCAAATGTATGCTAACATTGTGGTGGTGATGGATGGGGGACACTCTGATTGAACAATGACACATTAATAATTGACCACAGAAAGTCTAGTCTAGGCAGAGACATGGTTGGACAAAGACCTGTGTGTGAGGCTGGTGCTGCCTGGACTGTGTGCACAGTGGATCTTGGACTGTTTGTTTGACCTTTGTAGTTGGTGATGGTCTACATGCATGATCGGCCAGAAATAACAGACTGATTGGCACAAAACATTGTGATGTCTGCCATTACCAGCAGATACCAAAGTGATTACTTTTCAAATCTCCAGATTGTTTGAATTCAGCTATTAAATAGCATATTCTGTTTCTTTCAGGTTCTTTCTGACCTGACACATTAGATCAATGTTTTAATGTAAAGTGGTATTTGCACCAGTCATATCGTTGGTTACCTTGCCGACTACTGACTGAAGGCCCCATAAGTTTACTGATTAATGAACTCATAAATAAACTCCAGCAACCATATGTTTTAGGCAGTCAGGGATATAAACAGGTACTAGAAGAGTATCAATAAACAATATTTAACATTATCTGTAACATTCATTGGTCAGTTACCACCATAGAGCTGGAAACTCACTCACTCACACATTCAAAAATAAAATATTAATAATTGTTGCAACTGTTTGTTATAACCAGTGGTCCTCATATACAGATAAGTGACTGAAGATGTTACATTATAGAGACAAATGGAGATCCCATCCGATAGAGACTCAACTGGAGATCCAGGCATAAAGAGGCTTGACTTGTCCACATATAGTGACGTGGCAGAAGATCTAGTCATACAGAGTCTTGACTATAGATCCTGTCATACAGAGTCTTGACTGGAGATCCTGTCATACAAAGACATGACTGAAGATACTGTCACACAGAGACATGACTGGAGATACTGTCACATGGAGACGTGACTAGAGATACTGTCATACAGAGAGACATGACTGGAGATACTGTCTGACAGAGACATGACTGGAGATACTGTCATACAGAGACATGACTGGAGATACTGTCATACAGAGACATGACTAGAGATACTGTCATACAGAGAGACATGACTGGAGATACTGTCATACAGAGACATGACTGGATATACTGTCATACAGAGACATGACTGGAGATACTGTCATACAGAGACATGACTGGAGATACTGTCATACAGAGACATGACTAGAGATACTGTCATACAGAGACATGACAGGAGATACTGTCATACAGAGACATGACAGGAGATACTGTCAGACAGAGACATGACTAGAGATCCTGTCACATGGAGACATGACTGGAGATCCTGTAATGCAGAGACATGACTGGAGATACTGTCATACAGAGACATCACTAGAGATACTGTCATACAGAGACATGACGGGAGATACTGTCATACAGAGACATGACTGGAGATATTGTCACACAGAGACATGACTGGAAATACTGTCATACAGAGACATGACTGGAGAAACTGTCAGAGACATGACTGGAGATACTGTCAGACAGAGACATGACTGGAGATCCTGTAACACAGACACATGCCTACAGATACTGTCATACAGAGACATGACTAGAGATCATGTCACATGGAGACATGACTGGAGATACTGTCATACAGAGACATGACTAGAGATCCTGTCACACAGAGACATGACTGGAGATCCTGTTACATGGAGACATGACTGGAGATCCTGTCATACAGAGACATGACTAGAGATACTGTCACACAGAGACATGACTGGAGATACTTTCACACAGAGACAAGACTAGAGATCCTGTCATACAGAGACATGACTGGAGATACTGTCATACAGAGACATGACTAGAGATCCTGTCATACAGAGAGATGACTGGAGATACTGTCATACAGAGAGACATGACTAGAGATCCTGTTACATGGAGCCATGACTGGAGATCCTGTCATGCAGAGACATGACTAGAGATACTGTAACACAGAGACATGACTGGAGATACTGTCATACAGAGACATGACAGGAGATACTGTCACATGGAGACATGACTGGAGATCCTGTAATGCAGAGACATGACTAGAGATACTGTCACACAGAGACATGACTGGAGATACTGTCACACAGAGACATGACTGGAGATACTGTCATACAGAGACATGACTGAAGATACTGTCATACAGAGACATGACTGGAGATACTGTCATACAGAGACATGACTGGAGATACTGTCACACACAGACATGACTGGAGATACTGTCACACAGAGACATGACTGGAGATACTGTCATACAGTGACATGACTGGAGATACTGTCATACAGAGACATGACTGGAGATCCTGTCAGATAGAGACATGACTGGAGATCCTGTCATACAGAGACATGACTAGAGATCCTGTCACACATAGACATGACTGGATATACTGTCATACAGAGACATGACTGGAGATACTGTCACACATAGACATGACTAGAGATACTGTCACATAGAGACATGACTGGAGATCCCGTCACACAGAGAGATGACTGCAGATAATGTCACACATAGACATGACTGGAGATACTGTCATACAGAGACATGACTGGAGATACTGTCACACATGAGACATGACTGGAGATACTGTCACACAGAGACATGACTGGAGATACTGTCACACATAGACATGACAGAGACATGACACAGAGAGATGACTGCATGACACATAGACATGATACTGTCATACAGAGACATGACTGGAGATACTGTCACAGAGATCATGACTGGAGATACTGTCAGAGACTGAGACATGACATGTCACTGGAGATCCAGAGACATGACTAGAGATACTGTAATACAGAGACATGACTGGAGATCCTGTCATAGACATGACTGTCATACAGAGACATGACTGAGATCCTGTCACACATAGACATGACTGAGAGACATGACTGGAGATCCCGTCACACAGAGAGATCTGCAGATAATGTCACACATAGACATGACAGAGACATGACTGGAGATACTGTCATGTCACACAGACATGACTGGAGATCCTGTCATACAGAGATGACTGGAGAGATCAGACACATGACTAGAGATCCTGTTACATGGAGCCATGACTGGAGATCCTGTCATGCAGAGACATGACTAGAGATAATGTCACACAGAGACATGACTGGAGATACTTTCACACAGAGACAAGACTAGAGATCCTGTCATACAGAGACATGACTGGAGATACTGTCATACAGAGACATGACTGGAGATCCTGTCATACAGAGACAAGACTGGAGATACTGTCACACAGAGACATGACTGGAGATCCTGTCACATGGAGACATGACTGGAGATCCTGTAATGCAGAGACATGACTAGAGATACTGTCACACAGAGACATGACTGGAGATACTGTCACAAAGAGACATGACTGGAGATACTGTCATACAGAGACATGACTGGAGATACTGACATGACTGAGATACTGTCATACAGAGACATGACTAGAGATACTGTCATACAGAGACATGACTGGAGATACTGTCATACAGAGACATGACTGGAGATACTGTCACACAGAGACATGACTGGAGATACTGTCACACAGAGACATGACTGGAGATACTGTCATACAGAGACATGACTGAGATACTGTCATACAGAGACATACTGTCATGTCATACAGAGACATGACTAGAGATACTGTCATACAGAGACATGACTACTGAGATGACTACTGTCTGACAGAGACATGACTGGAGATATACAGAGACTGTCATACTGTCACACAGAGACATGACTTGAGATACTGTCATACAGAGACATGACTGGAGATACTGTCATACAGAGAGATGACTGGAGATACTGTCATACAGAGACATGACTAGAAATACTGTCATACAGAGACATGACTTGAGATACTGTCACACATAGACATGACTGGAGATACTGTCATACAGAGACATGACTAGAGATACTGTCACACAGAGACATGACTGGAGATACTGTCATACAGAGACATGACTAGAGATACTGTCATACTGAGACATGACTGGAGATACTGTCAGACAGAGACATGAGTGGAGATACTGTCGAACAGAGACATGACTGGAGATACTGTCATACAGAGACATGAATGGAGATACTGTCATACAGAGACATGACTAGAGATCCTGTCATACAGAGACATGACTAGAGATCCTGTCATACAGAGACATGACTAGAGATCCTGTCACATGGAGACATGACTGGAGATACTGTCATACAGAGACATGACTAGAGATACTGTCACACAGAGAGATGACTGGAGATCCTGTCACACAGAGAGATGACTGGAGATCCTGTCACACAAAGACATGACTGGAGTTACTGTCATACAGAGAGATGATTGGAGATCCTGTCACATGGAGACATGACTGGAGATACTGTCAGAGACATGACTGGAGATACTGTCATACAGAGACATGACAGGAGATACTGTCATACAGAGACAGAACTGGAGATACTGTCATACAGAGACATGACTTGAGATCCTGTCACACAGAGACATGACTGGAGATACTGTCATACAGAGAGATGACTAGAGATCCTGTCACATGGAGACATGACAGGAGATACTGTCACACAGAGACATGACTAGAGATACTGTCACACAGAGACATGACTTGAAATTCTGTCAGAGACATGACTAGAGATACTGTCATACAGAGACATGACTAGAGATACTGTCACACAGAGATATGAATGGAGATACTATCACACAGAGACATGACTGGAGATACTGTCATACAAACATGACTAGAGATACTGTCATACAGAGACATGACTGAAGATACTATCAAACAGAGACATGACTGGAGATACTGTCATACAAAGACATGACATGACTGGAGATACTGTCACACAGACATGACTTGAGATACTGTCACATGACATGACTGGAGATACTGTCATACAGAGACATGACTTCATACAGACATGTCACACAGAGACATGACATGAGATCCTGTCATACACAGAGACATGACTGAGATACTGTCATAGACATGAGAGATACTGTCATACAGAGACATGACTAGAGATACTGTCATACAGAGACATGACATACTGACTGAGACATGACAGATCCTGTCACAGAGACATGACTGAAGATCCTGTCACATGGAGACATTCCTGGAACTAGAGATACTGTCATACAGAGACAGAACTGGAGATCCTGTCATACAGAGACAAGACTAGCGATCCTGTCACACAGAGAAATGACTGGAGATCCTGTTACATACAGATTTCACAAAAGATACCGTCACATAGAGACTTTAAATGAGCTCCTTCGTGATAACTTTCCACCAGGTGCGACAGAAGGCCTACCTTATCAGTTGTGTGTGTTGGGTGAATAATGGAGGATATCTTGGTAAAGCCAACAGGTACAGGATGTGCAGTGGTAGCATGATCTAGAGGTGATTCAAGCTGTTATCTGCTAATATGGCATTGGTGACATTTAATGCAGCACTCCTAATTCCATGTCAGCAGAGCAGATTTATTGATTAATGGATGACACAGCTTGGAGAGGCATGCACTCTTGTTTCTTCGCTGTCCTGTTCCTTCACACTCTTCTTAAACCTGCAGTACAATTCTGACCTGATTCAATTCAGATGTGTTCTTGTCATTTCTAAGGAGGTGTGCCAGTGAGGCAATTCTCTAATTAGGGTTTATTCAGCTCCATCACTTTAATTTCTACATTAATTTTTGTTGTGGTACCTCAGGGATTCCAAGAGTGTATGTCCCAGTACCTCATACTAGTCATTAAAGATCCATCTAAAATTGTATTCAGAGTATCATGCTCGGTGACTGGCCTGTTTGTATGTCATTTTATAGATTGTTGAAGTACAACCAACTCACAAAACATATTTATGACAAGTAGGCCATATTCAGAATTTGAGCAAACTCCTTTTTGGTTAGTTACAGGTAGAGGGGATGAATGAATGCTGTGCACATTTCCATGGCACTACTCTACCCATCACATTTGTCTTCACAATGGGTAGACCTAATACATTGTCATTTAGTTTAATTGTCAGGTGATAACTCCATGTATACAGCCTTACCATGAGTGCTGTTGTTCCCAACTCAGTTATTGCTGATAATGCTGACTGGCATTTATGAGTTTTCATACCGATGACATGTGTCAACCAAGTCAGCGAGCCTGACCACCCGATCCCATTAGTTGCCTCTTACGACAAGCATGGGTTACTGAAGGTTCATTCTAACCCGGACCTTCACGGGTATTGAATGTGCTGTATGTCACCAGTTCATGACATAATTTCTTAGTGTAATGTTTAGTTAATGCCTAATGGTATTCTCAAAACAAGATGATTGAGCTATGTTGGCACCATGAAATCTACAATGAGCAGAGTATACTGGATTCAGCCATGGGATTTTATTACATACAAATTGAAGAGAAAGTTTGTGTGTTTTCTTTTTGAAGAGTTACAGATGAGTTCCAGACAATGACAAATGACCCAGTCCCACATAACATTTATAGCACTAAGATGATAAATGCCATACTTAACACTAATTTACAACAGATTCTCTAAATAATGCCGTCAACTGTTAAGAGCTTTTTAAATATCTTTTTTTAAATTTTAAATCTCAACTGATACTTTTTGCTATTTAGAGCTTCTTATTCTTCTCATTCTGTCAGTTGTCCACAACAACAAGAATGTTGTTGACTCTGTTCATTGTGGTGTGTCTGCAGTGCGTCTTCACAACCATTCATGACAATTGCACACACACAGGGATCAATTTGTCAGATAATGCCTTTTGCTGTTAGGGCTTTGATTAATTTTTATTTTTTCAATTTTGTAGGCAACAAGTTTGACTTTAACTAAGTTACTAGGGATGTGTTTTTCCAGAGCATATCTCTCCTAAACTAGCAGCTTTCTTCAGTTGGATCACACAATGACCAACTTGTGAATGTGAAAGATGTAAAACTTTTAGACTTTCAATTTAAATTTTTGCACAGAATTATTTATACAAAAAAAGAACTTATGAAAATGAAACTGGTTGACAATGCAGTATGTAGCCTTTGTAATGATGATAGTGAAACTTTATGTCATGTATATTGGGAATGTGATGTAACCCAAACCTTCTGGAAGGAACTTGAAAACTGGATAATCCAAAATATACAGAAATTTGAAATAACAAAGACCTTGGTTTGGTTTGGAATTTTGGGTAATAAGCCATTACTAAATCATATAATCTTATCTGCTAAAAAATATATATATACTTGCACTTTGAAGAAAATAATTCCAAAAGTTAATAATTTAAAAAAAAAATTGAATGACATTTATACGGTTGAAAATTTCATATCCAGAAGGAACAATAAATCTGATAAATTTTCAGACAAATGGTTTCCTTTATTCTCAATATTTAATTTATGACGTAATCTTTAATCAAAGGGGAATAATTTTACTGGAGTATATTCTCTCCATGCTATCAGTTGATGTAACATTTTTGTTGAACCCAATGAACTTTGATCATGTATTTATGCATTTATTGCTTTACTTTATATGCTTGTACTCAATTATGGGAACAAATAAAAAGATTTAATAAAAAAAACAAATTAAAAACAAAAAAAAAACTTGTGAACTGGTGCTTTTAAATCTGGATAAAATTTCATTTAGTGATATCCACTAACTCATATCTTGTAAAACATGACCTCACTTACAAATTAAAAGTTCTGAATCCCAATTCAATACTATTGTTTTGATAGGTCAACAACTTGACAGACAGATTAGATAGGAATGCTCTCCATATGGTGGACAAATTAATCATGTACCTCTTGCTGAGGATTTGTTCTTTCTAATTTGTTGGAGCTTGGGGATTTGCCATCTTCTTATAAGTCTTGTTGGTTAAGTGGCTGTCTTTGTTGACACTTTCACTCTGTTGATTGCATATCCTGATAACCTACAATGGCTTTTACTGTGGTGTGTTCCTTCAGTTGACATTCTTGCAGTTATCCAGTTGTAACATACCTAGCTGAAAATGTATGTCAGTGGTAACATTTGCAAGGTGTCGTCTCAGGACGCCAACCTTTCGATTTTCCACTAGTCTCAGGACGCCGACCTGCGGTTTCCTTTGAAGGTTAGGTTCTGATTAGGCTTAATTAGCGTTGCGGATAATCTACTCTAGATGTTTTGATAAGGTGAACTCGTCGCACATGTCACTTCCAATTGATTGAAAAGTTTACAATAACCCTTAGTAGAGTGCCAATATTGAACATTGTTTATATCTTTGGTATAAATATCTATGGAATGGCCAAAGGATTCACATTCGATTTCGAAATGGCAAATGCACGGCTAGATCAGAGATTCATCCCTACAGCTCGCAGCAGTCGTTACAAAGTCAGAAAGAGAAAACGAGACTGGATATCTTGGATATGTACTGCAAAAGACTGATGAAGACCGCTGCCGACAACTCGGAGACTACATGACCAACTTCTGGGTGGAGGGAGATCTGCACATGACGCAATGGAACCACCACAACACAGATGGGCCAAACAACCACCTAGAAGAGGAAATACAGGGATTTGGAGAGACGAATGGATGACATTTGTCACCGGCTTGAACAAGGAACACTGTCCGTGAGGCAGTTTGCTGATTCAGCTCCCACCTATTGCATTTAGGTTAAAATCTGTGAAAAAATGTATGCTATATGAAGTTATGATGTATTTATTAATAATGCTAAAATCTGTCAACTGATAAAAATCTGTCATCTGTTGTCATCTTCTCATTAGGTGCGCTCTCATCCGCATAATCCAGATTATCCTCCTCTAACAACTCTTTGATTCTGCATTGTCCTCGTAATCCATTATTAACTGGCAAAATGAAACTAGTCTCAAGATGTCGACCTTTATATTTCACTCAACCGTAAAGTTTGGTCGAAAGGTCGACGTTATGAGCCTGAACCATTTGCAGTGCAGTGTAGGGGCCCATAAGGACAACCCATGCTCACCATGGAATCACCAAAATGGTAAACAAGTAAAGCCTGCATCACTTCAGGATTTACTCCCACAGTAACCTGGCATGGAGTGATATAAGCAGAATAGCGTCCAAGTGGGTGTTAAACACAGCTCACTCCTTCATCCTTGCGATTCTTAAAAGTTGACATCTTTATATAAAGGAATGCTTCTCAAAACTGAGGTTATATTATTAGTTAGTCAGTCAGACAGATGAAGGTCATGCTGTTTGTCAGCTCCTGTGTGAAATGTGGTACATTCTGACATCTGGAGGTCATGCCATCTGTCAGCTCCTGTGTGAGATGTGGTACTTTCATACAGATGAAGGTCATGCCATTTGTCAGCTCCTGTGTGAGATGTGGTACTTTCCTACAGATGAAGGTCATGCTGTTTGGCAGCTCCTGTGTGAGATGTGGTACATTCTGACATCTGGAGGTCATGCCGTCAGTTAGCTCCTGTGTGAGATGTGAAGCTGTCCTACAGATGAAGGTCATGCTTTGTGTCAGCTCCGGAGTGAGATGTGGTGCTTTCCTACATCTAAAGGTCATGCTTTGTGTCAGCTCCTGTTTGAGATGTGGTACTTTCCTACACCTGGAGGTCATGTCATTTGTCAGCTCCTGTGTGAGATGTGGAGCTGTCCTACACATGAAGGTCATGCTTTGTGTCAGCTCCTGTTTGAGATGTGGTACTTTCCTACAGATGAAGGTCATGCTATTTCTCAGTTCCTGTGTGAGATGTGGAGCTGTCCTACAGATGAAGGTCATGCCGTTTGTCAGCTCCTGTGTGAGATGTGGTACTTTCCTACAGATGAAGGTCATGCTGTCTGTCAGCTCCTGTGTGAGATGTGGTACTTTCCTACAGATGAAGGTCATGCTGTCTGTCAGCTCCTGTGTGAGATGTGGTACTTTCCTACAGATGAAGGTCATGCCGATTGTCAGCTCCTGTGTGAGATGACTTTCCTATAGATGAAGGCCATGCTGTCTGTCAGCTCCTGTTTAAGATGTTGTACTTTCCTACATCTAGAGGTCATGTCATTTGTCAGCTCCTGTTTGAGATGTGGTAATTTCCTACATCTGGAGGTCATGCTGTCTGTCAGCTCCTGTTTGAGATGTGGTACTTTCCTACAGTTGAAGGTCATGCTGTCTGTCAGCTCCTGTGTGAGATGTGGTACTTTCCTACAGATGAAGGTCATGCCGTTTGTCAGCTCCTGTTTGAGAAGTGGTACTTTCCTATAGATGAAGGTCATGTCATTTTTCAGCTCCTGTGTGAGATGGGGTACTTTCCTACAGATGAAGGTCATGCCGTTTGTCAGCTCCTGTGTGAGATGTGGTACTTTCCTATAGATGAAGGTCATGCCGTTTGTCAGCTCCTGTGTGAGATGTGGTGCTTTCCTATAGATGAAGGTCATGCTGTCTGTCAGCTCCTGTGTGAGATGTGGTACTTTCCTACATCTGGAGGTCATGTCATTTGTCAGCTCCTGTGTGAGATGTGGAGCTGTCCTACACATGAAGGTCATGCTTTGTGTCAGCTCCTGAGTGAGATGTGGTGCTTTCCTACATCTGGAGGTCATGCTGTCTGTCAGCTCCTGTTTGAGATGTGGTACTTTCCTACATCTAGAGGTCATGTCATTTGTCAGCTCCTGTGTGAGATGTGGTACTTTCCTACAGATTAAGGTCATGTCATTTGTCAGTTCCTGAGTGAGATGTGGTAATTTCCTACATCTGGAAGTCATGCTGTCTGTCAGCTCCTGTGTGAGATGTGGTACTTTCCTACAGATGAAGGTCATGCCGTGTACCAGCTTCTGTGTGAGATGTGGTACTTTCCTACAGATGAAGGTCATGCTGTCTGTCTGCTCCTGAGTGAGATGTGGTGCTTTCCTACAGATGAAGGTCATGCCGTGTACCAGCTTCTGTGTGAGATGTGGTACTTTCCTACAGATGAAGGTCATGCTGTCTGTCTGCTCCTGAGTGAGATGTGGTGCTTTCCTACAGATGAAGGTCATGCCGTGTACCAGCTTCTGTGTGAGATGTGGTACTTTCCTACAGATGAAGGTCATGCTGTCTGTCAGCTCCTGTGTGAGATGTGGTACTTTCCTTGAGAATTAAGGTCATGCCGTTTTTCAGCTCCTGTGTGAGATGACTTTCCTATAGATGAAGGTCATGCTGTCTGTCAGCTCCTGTTTAAGACGTTGTACTTTCCTACATCTGGAGGTCATGTCATTTGTCAGCTCCTGTGTGAGATGTGGTAATTTCCTACATCTGGAGGTCATACTGTCTGTCAGCTCCTGTGTGAGATGACTTTCCTATAGATGAAGGTCATGCTGTCTGTCAGCTCCTGTTTAAGACGTTGTACTTTCCTACATCTGGAGGTCATGTCATTTGTCAGCTCCTGTTTGAGATGTGGTAATTTCCTACATCTGGAGGTCATGCTGTCTGTCAGCTCCTGTTTAAGATGTGGTACTTTCCTACAGATGAAGGTCATGTCATTTGTCAGTTCCTGAGTGAGATGTGGTAATTTCCTACAGATGAAGGTCATGCTGTCTGTCAGCTCCTGTGTGAGATGTGGTAATTTCCTACAGTTGAAGGTCATGCTGTCTGTCAGCTCCTGTGTCAGATGTGGTACTTTCCTATAGATGAAGGTCATGCCGTTTGTCAGCTCCTGTGTGAGATGTGGTACTTTCCTACAGATGAAGGTCATGCCGTTTGTCAGCTCCTGTGTGAGATGTGGTACTTTCCTACAGATGAAGGTCATACCGTTTGTCAGCTCCTGTGTGAGATGTGGTACTTTCCTATAGATGAAGGTCATGCTGTCTGTCAGCTCCTGTTTAAGATGTGGTAATTTCCTACATCTGGAGGTCATGCTGTCTGTCAGCTCCTGTTTAAGATGTGGTACTTTCCTACATCTGGAGGCCATTTCATTTTTCAGCTCCTGTGTGAGATGTGGTACTTTCTTACAGATGAAGGTCATGTCATTTGTCAGCTCCTGAGTGAGATGTGGTGCTTTCCTACAGATGAAGGTCATACCGTGTCCCAGCTTCTGTGTGAGATGTGGTACTTTCCTACAGATGAAGGTCATGCCGTTTGTCAGCTCCTGTGTGAGATGTGGTACTTTCCTACAGATGAAGGTCATACCATTCGTATCTCACCCTTATCATCAGGATACACATCATATTGTGGACTTATCATATGTTTTCACTTATAGAATATGTATATATGTATGTAGATATGCACACATACAGACACAAGACCATAACCAGCAGTGCAATCCAATCTATACTTTTCAGTACTAACCCTGATGACAGACATCTGTCTTATCCTAAGTAAAGCTTGTTTATGATCTTTATTGAATGATTAGATCAATGTGCAGCCTTAACAAACCAGTGTGCAAGCACGCTCTATGGAAGCACAGACTGCTTATGAATCATTGGTAGAGATCTATGTGAAGCACTAATGTTAGGCTGTAGAAACATGTCAGTTGTTTGGGAGCTTTCTTGAGTGCTGCCCATATTAACAATGCCACCATAACCATAAATTCTGAAGAAGTAACTGGCGCTCTTGCAGTTAAGATGCACTCTGAATTAATTACATTCTAAACTGAAATGATTTTGTTGATCAATATATGACATATATATATATCACATAATGGTGAAAAGGATCACATCAAATACATTGCTACAGTGATTGTTCACAAAAACCACAACCCAAGAATTTTGTCTCGTACAGAGGTTCAGGTTCAGCATCTGCCAGCCAGGACAGTCAGTGGAGTTAACTGGTGCAAAGCCTAAGCAAATATGTGAATATTATCAGTATCAGTGAGATTCAGAAAACATGCTCAGATGTCTTTTGCTCTACAGGCTGACATCTTTTGTCTGAGAAACATTTGAGCAATACAAATCTGTCAAGGTGTGGAAATGACTGACAAGTATCAGGCGATATTCAGGAGAGTAACTTCCCAGCATAGACACCTGATTGGATAAAAAGCCAGCAAAGGGAGGTAATACAATCATTGGCCCGAGTCGTAGATACATCCTGGAGATTTATCAGAACGTATACCCTGGAGATTATCGAGGATGTTGGACTCCATGGCCCAGTGTTTGATAGATTTTTATCTAGGATTTCCATTTGGGATTTCCATTCCCTTAGGGTTATGTTTGGTTGTTCTTTACCCTGTCTGACGTTCTAGTGTCGTGTTCTAGGTTCTACATGAGGCAGGTCCAGTGGTCTTTTTAACATCAGAGGTGATTCACCTCTCACTACCTTATCACAATCATTTCAGTTAGATAGTAGTAGGATCTTCATATTTAGACAAGTGGGATTTGGGAATGGTCATTTCAACCTTGACTGGTCCTCTGTTTGAACCTCTAGCCAGTGCCTCACTGGAACATACTGCAATGAAAATGACCTTGTTGGCTCAATCCTTGTCTTCCTGGGTATCAGAGGTACATTTCTACCATTCTACCTTGCCTCTGATTAGTCTGAAGTCTGTCTTCTACTTCTTGAAGAATTAATGGTTAAGAAATTAGCTTTGTGAGCTGTTCAGATGCTGTTGAATCCCACACACTCACTCACTCTGATGGAACAGATGTAGCACCATGTTGACATTGTTTCTCTTGCTACTGCTATAATCACAGTGTATATGTGGAAATGTGGACATCATGGTACTGTGAGCTGTGATGTTTTATGATACATGTCTATTAGACTGGTTGTCACAAACCCATTCAACATGCCTGGCTGTGTTTCATGCAAAGTCAAAGGCAAGATATCTTATTAAAATCATTGAATACAATAAAAACAAAAGTGTATTCTGTCCATGTCAATCCTATTTTGATTATGTCTTAAGTGTCCATCTACCATAGTAGGTATGTATATGGAGACTCCATGTGTCAGATGTAGATCTATGTCTGGAGTGTCCATCTATTATAGTAGGTATGTATATGGAGACTCCATGTATCAGATGTCGGTCTGTCTGGAGTGTCCATCTATCATAGTAGGTTTGTATATGGAGACTCCATGTATCAGATGTAGATCTGTCTGGATTGTCCATCTACCATAGTAGGTATGTATATGGAGACTCCATGTATCAGATGTAGATCTATGTCTGGAGTGTCCATCTACCATAGTAGGTATGTATATGGAGAATCCATGTATCAGATGTAGATCTATGTCTGGAGTGTCCGTCTATTATAGTAGGTATGTATATAGAGACTCCATGTATCAGATGTAGATGTATGTCTTAAGTGTCCATCTATCATAGTAGGTATGTATATGGAGACTCCATGTATCAGATGTAGATCTATGTCTGGAGCGTCCATCCATTATAGTAGGTATGTACATGGAGACTCCATGTATCAGATGTCGGTCTGTCTGGAGTGTCCATCTATCATAGTATGTTTGTATATGGAGACTCCATGTATCAGATGTAGATCTATGTCTGGAGTGTCCATCTATCATAGTAGGTATGTATATGGAGACTCCATGTATCAGATGTAGATCTGTCTGGAGTGTCCATCTATTATAGTAGGTATGTATATAGAGACTCCATGTATCAGATGTAGATCTATGTCTGGAGCGTCCATCTATTATAGTAGGTATGTACATGGAGACTCCATGTATCAGATGTCGGTCTGTCTGGAGTGTCCATCTATCATAGTATGTTTGTATATGGAGACTCCATGTATCAGATGTAGATCTCTGTCTGGAGCGTCCATCTATCATAGTAGGTATGTATATGGAGACTCCATGTATCAGATGTAGATCTCTGTCTGAGATCTATCATAGTAGTCCATCTATCATAGTAGGTATGTATATAGAGACTCCATGTATCAGATGTAGATCTCTGTCTAGAGAGTCCATCTATCATAGTAGGTATGTATATGGAGACTCCATGTATCAGATGTAGATCTATGTCTGGAGTGTCCATCTATCATAGTAGGTATGTATATGGAGACTCCATGTATCAGATGTAGATCTATGTCTGGAGTGTCCATCTATCATAGTAGGTATGTATATAGAGACTCCATGTATCAGATGTAGATCTATGTCTGGAGTGTCTATCTATCATAGTAGGTTTGTATATGGAGACTCCATATATCAGATGTAGATCTATGTCTGGAGCGTCCATCTATCATAGTAGGTATGTATATGGAGACTCCATGTATCAGATGTAGATCTCTCTGGAGTGTCCATCTATCATAGTAGGTTCGTATATGGAGACTCCATGTATCAGATGTAGATCTCTGTCTAGAGTGTCCATCTATCATAGTAGGTATGTATATGGAGACTCCATGTATCAGATGTAGATCTGTCTGGAGCGTCCATCTGTCATAGTAGGTTTGTATATGGAGACTCCATGTATCAGATGTAGATCTGTCTGGAGTGTCCATCTATCATAGTAGGTATGTATATAGAGACTCCATGTATCAGATGTAGATCTGTCTGGAGTGTCCATCTATTATAGTAGGTATGTATATGGAGACTCCATGTATCAGATGTAGATCTATGTCTGGAGTGTCCATCTATCATAGTAGGTTTGTATATGGAGACTCCATGTATCAGATGTAGATCTATGTCTGGAGTGTCCATCTATCATAGTAGGTATGTATATGGAGACTCCAGATGTATCAGATGTAGATCTCCATGTCTGGAGTGTCCATCTATCATAGTAGGTTTGTATATGGAGACTCCATGTATCAGATGTAGATCTATGTCTGGAGTGTCCATCTATCATAGTAGGTATGTATATGGAGACTCCATGTATCAGATGTAGATCTCTCTGGAGTGTCCATCTATCATAGTAGGTTCGTATATGGAGACTCCATGTATCAGATGTAGATCTCTGTCTAGAGTGTCCATCTATCATAGTAGGTATGTATATGGAGACTCCATGTATCAGATGTAGATCTGTCTGGAGCATCCATCTGTCATAGTAGGTTTGTATATGGAGACTCCATGTATCAGATGTAGATCTGTCTGGAGTGTCCATCTATTATAGTAGGTATGTATATGGAGACTCCATGTATCAGATGTAGATCTGTCTGGAGTGTCCATCTATTATAGTAGGTATGTATATGGAGACTCCATGTATCAGATGTAGATCTATGTCTGGAGGGTCCATCTATCATAGTAGGTTTGTATATGGAGACTCCATGTATCAGATGTAGATCTGTCTGGAGTGTCCATCTATCATAGTAGGTTTGTATATGGAGACTCCATGTATCAGATGTAGATCTATGTCTGGAGTGTCCATCTATCATAGTAGGTATGTATATGGAGACTCCATGTATCAGATGTAGATCTATGTCTGGAGTGTCCATCTATCATAGTAGGTATGTATATGGAGACTCCATGTATCAGATGTAGGTTTGTATATGGAGACCATGTCTGTCTGGAGATGTAGATCTGTGTCTGGAGTGTCCATCTATCATAGTAGGTATGTATATGGAGACTCCATGTATCAGATGTAGATCTATGTCTGGAGCGTCCATCTATTATAGTAGGTATGTATATAGAGACTCCATGTATCAGATGTAGATCTATGTCTGGAGGTCCATCTATCATAGTAGGTATGTATATGGAGAATCCATGTATCAGATGTAGATCTATGTCTGGAGTATCCATCTATCATTGTAGGTATGTATATGGAGACTCCATGTGTCAGAAGTAGATCTATGTCTGGATTGTCCATCTACCATAGTAGGTATGTATATGGAGAATCCATGTATCAGATGTAGATCTATGTCTGGAGGGTCCATCTATCATAGTAGGTTTGTATATGGAGACTCCATGTATCAGATGTAGATCTATGTCTGGAGGGTCCATCTATCATAGTAGGTTTGTATATGGAGACTCCATGTATCAGATGTAGATCTGTCTGGACTGTCCATCTATCATAGTAGGTATGTATATGGAGACTCCATGTATCAGATGTAGATCTGTCTGGAGTGTTCATCTATCATAGTAGGTATGTATATGGAGACTCCATGTATCAGATGTAGATCTGTCTCGAGCATCCATCTACCATAATAGGTATGTATATGGAGACTCCATGTATCAGATGTAGATCTATGTCTGGAGCGTCCATCTATCTTTGTAGGTATGACTCCATGTATCAGATGTAGATCTATGTCTGAGCGTCCATCTATCATAGTATGTTTGTATATGGAGACTCCATGTATCAGATGTAGATCTATGTCTGGAGCGTCCATCTATTATAGTAGGTATGTATATGGAGACTCCATGTATCAGATGTAGATCTATGTCTGGAGGAGTGTCCATCTATTATAGTAGGTATGTATATGGAGACTCCATGTATCAGATGTAGATCTATGTTTGGAGAGTCCATCTATCATTGTAGGTATGTATATGGAGAATCCATGTATCAGATGTAGATCTATGTCTGAAGTATCCATCTATCACTGTAGGTTTGTATATGGAGACTCCATGTATCAGATGTAGATCTATGTCTGGAGTGTCCATCTATCATAGTAGGTATGTATATGGAGACTCCATGTATCAGATGTAGATCTCCTGGAGTGTCCATCTATCATATCATAGTAGGTTTGTATATGGAGACTCCATGTATCAGATGTAGATCTTTGTCTGAGTGTCCATCTATCATAGTAGGTATGTATATGGAGACTCCATGTATCAGATGTAGATCTGTCTGGAGTGTCCATCTATCATAGTAGGTATGTATATGGAGACTCCATGTATCAGATGTAGATCTGTCTGGAGTGTCCATCTATCATAGTAGGTATGTATATGGAGACTCCATGTATCAGATGTAGATCTATGTCTGGAGTGTCCATCTATCATAGTAGGTATGTATATGGAGACTCCATGTATCAGATGTAGATCTGTCTGGAGTGTCCATCTATCATAGTAGGTATGTATATGGAGACTCCATGTATCAGATGTAGATCTATGTCTGGAGTGTCCATCTATCATAGTAGGTATGTATATGGAGACTCCATGTATCAGATGTAGATCTGTGTCTGGAGTGTCCATCTATCATAATAGGTATGTATATGGAGACTCCATGTATCAGATGTATCAGATGTAGATCTATGTCTGCAGTGTCCATCTATCATAGTAGGTATGTATATGGAGACTCCATGTATCAGATGTAGATCTGTGTCTGAGTGTCCATCTATCATAGTAGGTTTGTATATGGAGACTCCATGTATCAGATGTAGATCTATGTCTGAGTGTCCATCTATCATAGTAGGTTTGTATATGGAGACTCCATGTATCAGATGTAGATCTTGTCTGGAGTGTCCATCTATCATAGTAGGTATGTATATGGAGACTCCATGTATCAGATGTAGATCTATGTCTGCAGCTGTCCATCTATCATAGTAGGTATGTATATGGAGACTCCATGTATCAGATGTAGATCTATGTCTGGAGGGTCCATCTATCATAGTAGGTATGTATATGGAGACTCCATGTATCAGATGTAGATCTGTCTGGACTGTCCATCTATCATAGTAGGTATGTATATGGAGACTCCATGTATCAGATGTAGATCTGTCTGGAGTGTTCATCTATCATAGTAGGTATGTATATGGAGACTCCATGTATCAGATGTAGATCTGTCTCGAGCATCCATCTACCATAATAGGTATGTATATGGAGACTCCATGTATCAGATGTAGATCTATGTCTGGAGCGTCCATCTATCTTTGTAGGTATGACTCCATGTATCAGATGTAGATCTATGTCTGGAGCGTCCATCTATCATAGTATGTTTGTATATGGAGACTCCATGTATCAGATGTAGATCTATGTCTGGAGCGTCCATCTATTATAGTAGGTATGTATATGGAGACTCCATGTATCAGATGTAGATCTATGTCTGGAGTGTCCATCTATTATAGTAGGTATGTATATGGAGACTCCATGTATCAGATGTAGATCTATGTTTGGAGAGTCCATCTATCATTGTAGGTATGTATATGGAGAATCCATGTATCAGATGTAGATCTATGTCTGAAGTATCCCTCTATCACTGTAGGTTTGTATATGGAGACTCCATGTATCAGATGTAGATCTATGTCTGGAGTGTCCATCTATCATAGTAGGTATGTATATGGAGACTCCATGTATCAGATGTAGATCTGTCTGGAGTGTCCATCTATCATAGTAGGTTTGTATATGGAGACTCCATGTATCAGATGTAGATCTTTCTCGAGTGTCCATCTATCATAGTAGGTATGTATATGTAGACTCCATGTATCAGATGTAGATCTGTCTGGAGTGTCCATCTATCATAATAGGTATGTATATGGAGTCTCCATGTATCAGATGTAGATCTGTCTGGAGTGTCCATCTACCATAATAGGTATGTATATGGAGACTCCATGTATCAGATGTACATCTATGTCTGCAGCGTCCATCTATCATAGTAGGTATGTATATGGTGACTCCATGTATCAGATGTAGATCTGTCTCGAGTGTCCATCTATCATAGTAGGTTTGTATATGGAGACTCCATGTATCAGATGTAGATCTTTCTCGAGTGTCCATCTATCATAGTAGGTTTGTATATGGAGACTCCATGTATCAGATGTAGATCTTTCTCGAGTGTCCATCTATCATAGTAGGTATGTATATGGAGACTCCATGTATCAGATGTAGATCTATGTCTGCAGCGTCCATCTATCATAGTAGGTATGTATATGGTGACTCCATGTATCAGATGTAGATCTGTCTCGAGTGTCCATCTATCATAGTAGGTATGTATATGGAGACTCCATGTATCAGATGTAGATCTATGTCTCGAGCGTCCATCTACCCTAATAGGTATGTATATGGAGACTCCATGTATCAGATGTAGATCTCTGTCTGAAGTGTCCATCTATCATAGTAGGTTTGTATATGGAGACACCATGTATCAGATGTAAATCTATATCTGGAGTGTCCATCTACCATAATAGGTATGTATATGGAGACTCCATGTATCAGATGTACATCTATGTCTGGAGTGTACATCTATCATAGTAGGTTTGTATATGGAGACTCCATGTATCAGATGTAGATCTATGTCTGGAGTGTCCATCTATCATAGTAGGTATGTATATGGAGACTCCATGTATCAGATGTACGATCTCTGTCTGGAGTGTCCATCTATCATAGTATGTTTGTATATGGAGACTCCATGTATCAGATGTAGATCTATGTCTGGAGTGTCCATCTATCATATCAGAGGTCTGTCTGGAGTATATGGAGACTCCATGTATCAGATGTACATCTATGTCTGGACTATCCATCTATCATAGAAGGTTTGTATATAGAGACTCCATGTATCAGATGTAGATCTATGTCTGGAGCGTCCATCTATTATAGTAGGTATGTATATAGAGACTCCATGTATCAGATGTCGGTCTGTCTGGAGTGTCCATCTATCATAGTATGTTTGTATATGGAGACTCCATGTATCAGATGTAGATCTGTCTGGAGTGTCCATCTATCATAGTAGGTTTGTATATGGAGACTCCATGTATCAGATGTAGATCTGTCTGGAGTGTCCATCTATCATAGTAGGTTTGTATATGGAGACTCCATGTATCAGATGTAGATCTATGTCTGGAGTGTACATCTATCATAGTAGGTTTGTATATGGAGACTCCATGTATCAGATGTACATCTATGTCTGGAGCGTCCATCTATCATAGTAGGTATGTATATGGTGACTCCTTGTATCAGATGTAGATCTGTCTGGAGCATCCATCTATCATAGTAGGTATGTATATGGAGACTCCATGTATCAGATGTAGATCTATGTGTGGAGTGTCCATCTATCATAGTAGGTATGTATATGGAGACTCCATGTATCAGATGTACATCTATGTCTGGAGTATCCATCTATCATAGTAGGTTTGTATATGGAGACTCCATGTATCAGATGTAGATCTATGTCTGGAGTGTCCATCTATCATAGTAGGTATGTATATGGAGACTCCATGTATCAGATGTACATCTATGTCTGGAGTGTCCATCTATCATTGCAGGTATGTATATGGAGACTCCATGTATCAGATGTAGATCTATGTCTGGAGTGTCCAGGTATTATAGTAGGTATGTATATGGAGACTCCATGTTTCAGATGTAGATCTGTCTGGAGTGTCCATCTATCATAGTATGTTTGTACATGGAGACTCCATGTATTAGATGTAGATCTGTCTGGAGCATCCTTCTGTGTTCAGTGAGGTAGCACCCTTGCACCATTCTAGGAAATAATGGAGGTTGGTGCTTAAAGCAGAAACATTAGCATTTCCAATGGAGCACATGTCAGACAATAAATCTTCATTTTATTTTTGGGGGCATTTTTTGAAATTCTGATATTGAAATATTTTGTTTATTCTTAATACTATTATAAGATATTTACAATGCAAAAGGAGATTTAATGTAGTCTCATGTGGAATTAAAAAGGCATATTTTATCACTTGTTTCTCCCATTGATGAAATGACAATGATTAAATAGCTTCACCAAGAAGGATGATAATGAAATCGACTTCATGGTCTTCTTGTGTTGTCTTTTTCATATTCTGTACAAAGTTATAGGACTGTTTCCATGAAATCCTTAAAAGAGCTTTTATAAATAGGCATCTATTGATTAATGCTGTCTTTTTTTCAATTAATTACATTATCTACTACGTCATCAACTTCCTTGACTTTTTTAATTGGCTAGATGTATAATTTTGACTCAGTGCCAAACAATACCAGTGTTTTATGAGTATATTTATGTCCTTGTGTGTGAGCGTATTTCAGAGTTTATGTTCTGATGTCAATAGTGAGCATCTGGGAGGAGGGCCTGCTTAGACGGTAGCTGATGGTTGGCTTCGTGGCACACCTGATACTGTCAGAGCTGTTAACGACCTGGCTAGGGACAGGTGCAACTGACCAAACAAAAGCTTCCCACAAAGATACTGCACACCTTCAGTGTACATCCTCATTGCCACTCCTGGTTAGGTTTGTACGGTCAACATGGTCAGATTTGTACATATTTTTATGTTAATATCATAATATAACAGTGTCTAACTGTCTGTCTGCCATTCCTTTGAGGTATATCCTTGCACAAATACTCTGAGCTAGCTGTCTGACTGTCTGTCTGACATTCCTTTGAGGTATATCCAAGCACAAATACTGAGCTAGCTGTCTGACTGTCTGTCTGTCTGTCTGTCTGTCTGCCATTCCTTTGAGGTATATCCTTGCACAAATACTCTGAGCTGTCTGTCTGTCTGTCTGCCATTCCTTTGAGGCATATCCAAGCACAAATACTCTGAGCTATCTGTCTGTCTGTCTGCCATTCCTTTGAGGTATATCCAAGCACAAATACTCTGAGCTGTCTGTCTGTCTGCCATTCCTTTGAGGTATATCCAAGCACAAATACTCTGAGCTGTCTGTCTGTCTGCCATTCTTTGAGGTATATCCACGCACAAATACTCTGAGCTGTCTGTCTGCTATACCATGGAA
Source organism: Haliotis rubra (assembly GCF_003918875.1). Lineage (NCBI taxonomy): Eukaryota > Metazoa > Mollusca > Gastropoda > Lepetellida > Haliotidae > Haliotis > Haliotis rubra. The sequence goes on along the minus strand of NW_025767343.1, from coordinate 353,207 downwards.
GTATATCCAAGCACAAATACTCTGAGCTGGCTGTCTGACTGTCTGCCATTCCTTTGAGGTATATCCAAGCACAAACACTCTGAGCTGTCTGTCTGTCTGCCATTCCTTTGAGGTATATCCTTGCACAAATCCTCTGAGCTGCATGTCTGTCTGCCATTCCTTTGAAGTATATCCAGGCACAAATACTCTGAGTGAGCTGTCTGACTGTCTGTCTACCATTCCTTTGAGGTGTATCCTAACACAAATACAGTCATCCCTCGCAATAACACTTCGCAATACCACGGATTCGGTTAATTCGTGACTCCCATAAAAATAGTTACCCAGCAACTCTTAGTTTGGAACCTTTCACTACCCTATTCAAGATATCAAAGTACTTGCAACATGTCATTAAAAGACTGGTTATTTGATCTCACAGTCTTTGTAGTGTACAAGACCCCTGCTAATTTATGCAATGATGCTAAAAATGTTTAAATGTAAAATGTTCTGGGCTTCAAATACTCTGTAGAACACTGATAACTTAAACATGTTTATCAGCATTTATGATATGAAATTGTATCCTGTATTTGTTGATGTGAGTTAATTCCCAAATTGAAACACAAAGATAAACCCAGGTATCTGAATAATGTATAGAAGTTTCCCATCTGTCCAGAAGATTTCAAGGATTCAACTCTCAATTTAACAACATTTTTCTACAGTCATATTTTGTACACAGCGCTGTTCATTTTACAGTTAGGGAATAATGAACTTGTAAGACAATTAAAACATTAACATTTCAGTATATATTTTTTTTTAAATACTATAGCCTCCTTTTCTAAGGCCACCAGAAATTATTATATTCTTTAATCATATGCATTTCCATTTGTCTAGTATTTCATCAGTAATCATTTATGATCTTCTATACAGTACATTTCCATTTGTCTAGTATTTCATCAGTAATCATTTATGATCTTCTATACAGTACATTTCCATTTGTCTAGTATTTCATCAGTAACATTTATTATCTTCTATACAGTACATTTCCATTTGTCTAGTATTTCATCAGTAATCATTTATTATCTTCTATACAGTACATTTCCATTTGTCTTATAAAAAGAAGTGTCAAATATATTGCATTTGGAAAATATTTGTATTTCTGGTAGTTCATTATAACCTTTAAAGTAACGCAAACACTTTTTTCTTAATTTTGAAATGTCACCCCTGTCTATTTACAGGGACTTTTCATCAAGCAAGTTTCATGCAGGCTAAACAGATGCACATGTGAAATTTCACATCCCTATATGGCTTATGGGAGACAGAAGGATTTGTAGTGCCAAGATGATTTATTTTAGTTAATGCATTTGCAGGTGGTATTTGAAGTGAAGAGAAAATGGAAACACTGGACTAAAAATGGAAGGTTTTCCGTATGATCCGACGTCATCATCTGTGGATCAATATTGGCTGTGCTTGGAGAACTAATCAGAGCAAGTCGCCACTGCTACTACTACTGCTGTGACTGTCGTCCTCCCTCGTGTGGCAGCTAGTGTTTCAGTCAGTCAGTGCTTGCTGCTGTAGAGGGAGGTGGAGGAGGAGGCTGGAGGCAGTGCCTGGACAGTATCAAGGAGTACCTGGATACAACATTTTCTCTCAACATGTCCTCCTCTCATAAACACTGTTATGCCTCACTCACCAGCCCATCCATGACAGATGCCATCAACCTACACAACTATTCCGCACTGAAACTGTCAGTCTTGGGTAAGTGACTCTTGATCATGTAAAGGTATGTAAATCATTTCTAGTATTCTCAGCCTGGGAGGCACCAAGGTTGCCATCATCACATGTCCAGGCACTGGGTCTGGGTATACTGCTTCAAGGAAACAAGTTAGCCCTGGTAATCTGATAAGTACTCCTCTCTACAGAAATCTTTGGAAAACTGTAGTTAGTTAAGTTGGTGTTATTAAGGACTCACGGCTGGTGAATAGATGTACTTAAGTCCTTGTTAATACTGGTAACTACTAATAGAAACATGACATATAATCCAAGACTGAGCGGCATTCTGATGCGTGTCCAGTGTGATCCCTTCATCTCTATGTTATTTGGATGCCACTGACAAGCTTATTAATCAATTATTCACTGTGTAGCTTCTTCACTGTTCTGACAGCCATCATAGGTTGGCATGTCATGGGCACAGACACGTCAGGTGACAGCCATCGTAGGTTGGCATGTCATGGGCACAGACACGTCAGGTGACAGCCATCGTAGGTTGGCATGTCATGGGCACAGACACGTCAGGTGACAGCCATCGTAGGTTGGCATGTCATGGGCACAGACACGTCAGGTGACAGCCATCGTAGGTTGGCATGTCATGGGCACAGACACGTCAGGTGACAGCCATCATAGGTTGGCATGTCATGGGCACAGACACATCAGGTGACAGCCATCGTAGGTTGGCATGTCATGGGCACAGACACGTCAGGTGACAGCCATCGTAGGTTGGCATGTCATGGGCACAGACACGTCAGGTGACAGCCATCGTAGGTTGGCATGTCATGGGCACAGACACGTCAGGTGACAGCCATCGTAGGTTGGCATGTCATGGGCACAGACACGTCAGGTGACAGCCATCGTAGGTTGGCATGTCATGGGCACAGACACGTCAGGGGACAGCCATCGTAGGTTGGCATGTCATGGGCACAGACACGTCAGGTGACAGCCAGCAGCAGACACTACACAGTATACAAGTGTACACGTATTACAGGTGTATTTCAACCAAATCAATCTCAGATATGTTGTAGGTGACACATTAGGATTAGTATGTTCTTCTTGTATCCAATTTGTTTTGTATTGAATGATGTTTTATACATTGTAATGTTCTTTTTTCTTTTCTTTTTTTAATGAATGTATAACTTTTTGGATTGCTCATTGCTGAAACTCTGCCATTGTGACATCAAATTTGGATTCACTAACATTACACAATACCTTTTAGGAAGTGGTCAAAAGACTAAAATGCCTTTTTAGTGTAATCCCAAGTATAGCATATGTTACATTTGACCACTTTGTAAAAGGTTTTGTGCTTCAAAGCTTTTGGCTTGTCAGAGGGTTATACAAAGTTCATGATATAGCATTTCTGTGCAAATCGTGGTGGCTGAATGGGTTAGATTGCTGCCTAAACCCCCAAAAGTAATAACATATGTGCTTTATTGTAAACATGTGAAGTGTAACATATGTTACACTGACATATCGATCGTAGAAAATCAAAGAATGAACTGGTCATTATTCTTATAAGGTAATTTGTGATCAGTACTGAACATTGTGTTTTGGTCTGTGTAAAACCACTGGCTTTGGGGCTTCACTGAGGCTAGATAGATCCCGATGAGATATGACTGTGTGAGATCAGTATTGAGTAGGGGCTTCACTGAGACATGATAGATCCCGATGATATATGACTGTGTGAGATCAGCCTTGAGATGGGGCTTCACTGAGACTAGATAGATCCCGATGAGATATGTTTGTGTGAGATCAGCCTTGAGTCGGGGCTTCACTGAGACATGATAGATCCCGATGAGATATGACTGTGTGAGATCAGTATTGAGTAGGGGCTTCACTGAGACTAGATAGATCCCAATGATATATGACTGTGTGAGATCAGTATTGAGTCGGGGCTTCACTGAGACTAGATAGATCCCGATGATATATGACTGTGTGAGATCAGTATTGAGTAGGGGCTTCACAGAGACTAGATAGATCCCGATGAGATATGTTTGTGTGAGATCAGTATTGAGTAGGGGCTTCACTGAGACATGATAGATCCCGATGAGATATGACTGTGTGAGATCAGCCTTGAGATGGGGCTTCACTGAGACTAGATGGATCCCAATGAGATATGACTGTTTGAGATCAGCCTTGAGATGGGGCTTCACTGAGACTAGATAGATCCCGATGATATATGACTGTGTGAGATCAGCCTTGAGATGGGGCTTCACTGAGACTAGATGGATCCCAATGAGATATGACTGTGTGAGATCAGTATTGAGTACTGAGACATGACAGATCCCGATGAGATATGACTGTGTGAGATCAGTACTGAGTATGGGCTTCACTGAGACATGATAGATCCCGATGATATATGACTGTGTGAGATCAGTATTGAGTCGGGGCTTCACTGAGACATGAAATAAATGCCATAGTTAGACTTGTTAAGAAAACTGTTTGTTGCAAGTTTCACTATAACATGGTAGCATAGAGTGTTCATGATCTGGAGTGTGGGAACCCCGATGATGACATGTCAGATAGTGCCATACATGAACAATATCCGGCCACATCAATCAGCTATACACAAAAGCTATGCATATTACTATTTTGAATATCGTTTTTGAAGTTTGCAACTAAAATAACACAATATTGGAATGTATTATTCCTGGAAAAAAAAATAATAATTTGAGAAAAAAATTCATATGATTGCATCAAATTTGCTTGAATTTGTTTCATTGGGTTTATTTTAACAGGATCACCTGTAGATTTGGAGGAAAGATTTGCACAACTGATTGCTATATTAATCTAGTTTAGGAAATAACATTCACAGTAATCTCTGCATATAAAACAATGACCAGCAGAACATTTGATATGATTTAAGTCACCGTGTAAATTATTGTGTCCAGTGATTAATTCAATTTCAGATTTAAGATTCTTATTGACAAGTATCTAAAATGCATGTTCATTGATATCTAAATTTGCAGAAGGGATACAAAGTAGATTTTTGTCTGCACAAGAAACTTGAAAAACAAATTCCCCAAAATACAGAATCAAGTAGAAGTGGTGTGCACTGTACTGAACAAAAGAGGATAGCTAAATCCCAGCATTGATCAGCATTGAGTGGAGACCCCAACCAACAAATTCTTAGTACGTGCTGCACCTGGCTAACATACCAGGGTCCGATGTCGTCCTTCTTGTGCTTAATGAGTGAGTAGTCACACATACATAATGAGTAAATATTCAGTGAAAAATACAAGACAATTATTAAGTGTTAGAGATAACCCCATAGACTATTTGATTTGCATTCTAGTGTCAATTTATTAAACTGAGTGTTAATCATGTAATGACATTAATATCTATATTGTATTCAGTGTAATGACATGGTATTAACTGAGGCATGTGAGTGAGTGGGTTGAGTTTTACGCCGCATCCAGCAATATTCCAGCTATATGGCGACAGTCTGTAAATAGTCGGATCTGGACCAGACAATCCAGGGATCAACAGCATGAACATCGATGTACACAATTGTAGCATGGCATGAGAACACTGTAACTATGGGGCTAATCAGATCATCACTTACTGATGTCGCATCCATTCATGTTGAAGTCAGTTTTATTGTTTTGTTTCAAGTTTTTCAGGTATTTCATAATCATCTATATTTCCTTTATTGTATGCTTTTATGTATTCAATAATTTTGAACTATATATGGACATATGTTACAGTAAACTGATAATGGTTTATGGATATTTTAATTCCATCATAACATTTGCGGTATATATTGCTCTCAGTAAATTGTAATACATGTATGAATAATTCCGAGTTGGAGATTTCAAGCAGCTTCATCTGTTTTACCACAAAGTTTAACCGACCCAACAAGCCTCTGTATTCCCTGTGTGAAGCCTTTCAGTTTGAAAGCAATTTGCATAGATGTGGGTAGATATCAACCAACAAAATTTCAGAAGTGTCAGCTAAGCAACTCCATTCCCTGCTAACTTCCTTATTTACCTGCATGGTATGCTTCTGTTGACATATCTTAATTATGGAAGAAAAACATGTTGGATAAGTGCAATACTTAGACTTGAGCATTTGAGCATGTATATATTGTAAGGAAATGCCAGGCAAACAGGCGTTGTTTCCTCCAAGTTCAATGCTTTATCTATTAGATCTTGTGCGAATTATATCCAGTATGTGAATCTCATACAGATGGAAAGATCACTAACTTGTTATGTTGACAAAAGAGTAAATATTGTTCTGGCTTTAACCATTTTACTGTACTGGTATACATACCACATCTTGCCTTGAGCCATCATTGATGTTGAGCTTCTTTCTGTAACAGCAGAGATTGAGTACTCTTGATCTCTCGGTGGAGTTTGTTCTTCGTCATGCTATGATGTAAGGTAGTAAAGAAATGATTAAACAGACATGCTCATTAATGGAACAGTAGAATGTTTGACAGGGAAGATTTTGTTGCATGCTTAATGGGGTATCAGACTCTAAGGTCCATGTGGTAATGACGTGAGTGCTACGGAGACGCTATACCTTTAATGTCAGAGTTTCCTGTGTCTGCAGGTGGCCAGTATTGATCAGTCCAAGCTACTCACAGACCACATGTACCCAGGAACATTGCCCTACACTAAAACACTTAAGCTGGGTAAATAATTGATAGCACAAAACGCTATAATTACATTGTCTCTGACTTTGCTGGCCATATTACTCGGTCTGCCTAACAAGAGCAGGTATGAAGTTCACATTTGATTTTGTGGAAACTAGCGGTTCCCACAACATATCTAGATGGCCTTGTGTGGAATAAAGTCTAGCTGGAATGATGGGCTAATTTGTCTGTTTCCTCTCGTATATTTAAGAAATACATGCATGTTCATGCTGTAAACTTTACATCAGCTGATGACACTTTCCAGCTTCTGTTTTTAATGTCTTAAGTCCTCAAGCAAACCAAAGTGGAATACCATATAATATCCTAGGGCATCTTACACTGATGTGCTTGGGGATCTCTCATGCCCGGAGCTGGACATCCAGTAAAGTATAGTGGTACGAGACATGGAGTAACTAGTTATCAGCACACTACCTTTATATAATGATGATACATGGGACACTGGGAGACATGGAGTAGCTAGTTATCAGCACACTACCATTCTATTATGATGATACATGGGACACTGGGAGACATGGAGTAACTATTATGCATGATGATACATGGGACACTGGGAGACATGGAGTAGCTAGTTATCAGCACACAACCATTTATATTATGATGATACATGGGACACTGGGAGACATGGAATAACTAGTTATCATCACACAACCTTTATATTATGATGATACATGGGACACTGGGAGACATGGAGTAACTAGTTATCAGCACATGGGACACTACCTTTATCTTATGATGATACATGGGACACTGGGAGACATGGAGTAACTAGTTATCAGCACACTACCATTATATAATGATGATACATGGGACACTGGGAGACATAGAGTAAGTAGTTATCAGCACATTACCTTTATCTTATGATGATACATGGGACACTGGGAGACATGGAGTATATAGTTATCAGCACACAACCATTATATAATGATGATACATGGGACACTGGGAGACATGGAGTAGCTAGTTATCAGCACACTACCTTTATATAATGATGATACATGGGACACTGGGAGACATGGAGTAGCTAGTTATCAGCACACTACCATTATATTATGATGATACATGGGACACTGGGAGACATGGAGTAGCTAGTTATCAGCACACAACCTTTATATTATGATGATACATGGGACACTGGGAGACATGGAATAACTAGTTATCATCACACAACCTTTATATTATGATGATACATGGGACACTGGGAGACATGGAGTAACTAGTTATCAGCAAATTACCTTTATCTTATGATGATACATGGGACACTGGGAGACATGGAGTAACTAGTTATCAGCACACTACCATTATATAATGATGATACATGGGACACTGGGAGACGTAGAGTAAGTAGTTATCAGCACATTACCTTTATCTTATGATGATACATGGGACACTGGGAGACATGGAGTATATAGTTATCAGCACACAACCATTATATAATGATGATACATGGGACACTGGGAGACATGGAGTAGCTAGTTATCAGCACACAACCTTTATATAATGATGATACATGGGACACTGGGAGACAAGGAGTATATAGTTATCAGCACACAACCTTTATATTATGATGATACATGGGACACTGGGAGACATGGAGTACATAGTTATCAGCACACAACTATTATATAATGATGATACATGGGACACTGGGGGACATGGAGTATATAGTTATCACCACATTACCTTTATATAATGATGATACATGGGACACTGGGAGACATGGAGTAACTAGTTATCACCACATTACCTTTATATTATGATGATACATGGGACACTGGGAGACATGGAGTAACTAGTTATCAGCACACAACCTTTATATTATGATGATACATGGGACACTGGGAGACATGGAGTAACTAGTTATCAGCACATTACCTTTATCTTATGATGATACATGGGACACTGGGAGACATGGAGTAACTAGTTATCAGCACACAACCTTTATATTATGATGATACATGGGACACTGGGAGACATGGAGTAACTAGTTATCAGCACACAACCTTTATATTATGATGATACATGGGACACTGGGAGACATGGAGTATATAGTTATCAGCACACAACCATTATATAATGATGATACATGGGACACTGGGAGACATGGAGTATATAGTTATCAGCATACAACCTTTATCTTATGATGATAAATGGGACACTGGGGACATGGAGTATATAGTTATCACTACATTACCTTTATAATGATGATACATGGGACACTGGGAGACATGGAGCAACTAGTTATCACCACATTACCTTTATATTATGATGATAAATGGGACACTGGGAGACATGGAGTAACTAGTTATCAGCACACAACCTTTATATTATGATGATACATGGGACACTGGGAGACATGGAGTAACTAGTTATCAGCACACAACCTTTATATTGTGATGATACATGGGACACTGGGAGACATGGAGTATATAGTTATCAGCACACAACCATTATATAATGATGATACATGGGACACTGGGAGACATGGAGTAGCTAGTTATCAGCACACTACCATTCTATTATGATGATACATGGGACACTGGGAGACATGGAGTAACTAGTTATCAGCACACAACCTTTATATTATGATGATACATGGGACACTGGGAGACATGGAGTAAGTAGTTATCAGCACATTACCTTTATCTTATGATGATACATGGGACACTGGGAGACATGGAGTATATAGTTATCAGCACACAACCATTATATAATGATGATACATGGGACACTGGGAGACATGGAGTAGCTAGTTATCAGCACACTACCATTCTATTATGATGATACATGGGACACTGGGAGACATGGAGTAACTAGTTATCAGCACACTACCATTATATAATGATGATACATGGGACACTGGGAGACATAGAGTAAGTAGTTATCAGCACATTACCTTTATCTTATGATGATACATGGGACACTGGGAGACATGGAGTATATAGTTATCAGCACACAACCATTATATAATGATGATACATGGGACACTGGGAGACATGGAGTAGCTAGTTATCAGCACACAACCTTTATATAATGATGATACATGGGACACTGGGAGACAAGGAGTATATAGTTATCAGCACACAACCTTTATATTATGATGATACATGGGACACTGGGAGACATGGAGTACATAGTTATCAGCACACAACTATTATATAATGATGATACATGGGACACTGGGGGACATGGAGTATATAGTTATCACCACATTACCTTTATATAATGATGATACATGGGACACTGGGAGACATGGAGTAACTAGTTATCACCACATTACCTTTATATTATGATGATACATGGGACACTGGGAGACATGGAGTAACTAGTTATCAGCACACAACCTTTATATTATGATGATACATGGGACACTGGGAGACATGGAGTAACTAGTTATCAGCACATTACCTTTATCTTATGATGATACATGGGACACTGGGAGACATGGAGTAACTAGTTATCAGCACACAACCTTTATATTATGATGATACATGGGACACTGGGAGACATGGAGTAACTAGTTATCAGCACACAACCTTTATATTATGATGATACATGGGACACTGGGAGACATGGAGTATATAGTTATCAGCACACAACCATTATATAATGATGATACATGGGACACTGGGAGACATGGAGTATATAGTTATCAGCATACAACCTTTATCTTATGATGATAAATGGGACACTGGGGGACATGGAGTATATAGTTATCACTACATTACCTTTATATAATGATGATACATGGGACACTGGGAGACATGGAGTAACTAGTTATCACCACATTACCTTTATATTATGATGATAAATGGGACACTGGGAGACATGGAGTAACTAGTTATCAGCACACAACCTTTATATTATGATGATACATGGGACACTGGGAGACATGGAGTAACTAGTTATCAGCACACAACCTTTATATTGTGATGATACATGGGACACTGGGAGACATGGAGTATATAGTTATCAGCACACAACCATTATATAATGATGATACATGGGACACTGGGAGACATGGAGTAGCTAGTTATCAGCATACAACCTTTATCTTATGATGATAAATGGGACACTGGGGGACATGGAGTATATAGTTATCACTACATTACCTTTATATAATGATGATACATGGGACACTGGGAGACATGGAGTAGCTAGTTATCAGCACATTACCTTTATCTTATGATGATACATGGGACACTGGGAGACATGGAGTAACTAGTTATCAGCAAACAACCTTTATATTATGATGATACATGGGACACTGGGACACATGGAGTAACTAGTTATCAGCACACAACCATTATATAATGATGATACATGGGACACTGGGAGACATGGAGTATATAGTTATCAGCATACAACCTTTATCTTATGATGATAAATGGGACACTGGGGGACATGGAGTATATAGTTATCACTACATTACCTTTATATAATGATGATACATGGGACACTGGGAGACATGGAGTAACTAGTTATCACCACATTACCTTTATATTATGATGATACATGGGACACTGGGAGACATGGAGTAACTAGTTATCAGCACACAACCTTTATATAATGATGATACATGGGACACTGGGAGACATGGAGTAACTAGTTATCAGCACACAACCTTTATATTATGATGATACATGGGACACTGGGAGACATGGAGTATATAGTTATCAGCACACAACCATTATATAATGATGATACATGGGACACTGGGAGACATGGAGTAGCTAGTTATCAGCACATTACCTTTATCTTATGATGATACATGGGACACTGGGAGACATGGAGTAACTAGTTATCAGCAAACAACCTTTATATTATGATGATACATGGGACACTGGGACACATGGAGTATATAGTTATCAGCACACAACCATTATATAATGATGATACATGGGACACTGGGAGACATGGAGTATATAGTTATCAGCATACAACCTTTATCTTATGATGATAAATGGGACACTGGGGGACATGGAGTATATAGTTATCACTACATTACCTTTATATAATGATGATACATGGGACACTGGGAGACATGGAGTAACTAGTTATCACCACATTACCTTTATATTATGATGATACATGGGACACTGGGAGAGATGGAGTAACTAGTTATCAGCACACAACCTTTATATTATGATGATACATGGGACACTGGGAGACATGGAGTAACTAGTTATCAGCACACAACCTTTATATTATGATGATACATGGGACACTGGGAGACATGGAGTAACTAGTTATCAGCACACAACCTTTATATTATGATGATACATGGGACACTGGGAGACATGGAGTATATAGTTATCAGCACACAACCATTATATAATGATGATACATGGGACACTGGGAGACATGGAGTAACTAGTTATCTGCACACAACCTTTATATTGTGATGATACATGGGACACTGGGAGACATGGAGTAACTAGTTATCAGCACACAACCTTTATATTATGATGATACATGGGACACTGGGAGACATGGAGTATATAGTTATCAGCACACAACCATTATATAATGATGATACATGGGACACTGGGAGACATGGAGTAGCTAGTTATCAGCACATTACCTTTATATTATGATGATACATGGGACACTGGGAGACATGGAGTAACTAGTTATCAGCAAACAACCTTTATATTATGATGATACATGGGACACTGGGACACATGGAGTATATAGTTATCAGCACACAACCATTATATAATGATGATACATGGGACACTGGGAGACATGGAGTATATAGTTATCAGCACACAACCATTATATAATGATGAAACATGGGACACTGGGGGACATGGAGTATATAGTTATCACTACATTACCTTGATATAATGATGATACATGGGACACTGGGAGACATGGAGCAACTAGTTATCACCACATTACCTTTATATTATGATGATAAATGGGACACTGGGAGACATGGAGTAACTAGTTATCAGCACACAACCATTATATAATGATGAAACATGGGACACTGGGAGACATGGAGTATATAGTTATCAGCATACAACCTTTATCTTATGATGATAAATGGGACACTGGGGGACATGGAGTATATAGTTATCACTACATTACCTTTATATAATGATGATACATGGGACACTGGGAGACATGGAGTAACTAGTTATCACCACATTACCTTTATATTATGATGATACATGGGACACTGGGAGAGATGGAGTAACTAGTTATCAGCACACAACCTTTATATTATGATGATACATGGGACACTGGGAGACATGGAGTAACTAGTTGTCAGCACACAACCTTTATATTATGATGATACATGGGACACTGGGAGACATGGAGTATATAGTTATCAGCACACAACCATTATATAATGATGATACATGGGACACTGGGAGACATGGAGTAACTAGTTATCTGCACACAACCTTTATATTGTGATGATACATGGGACACTGGGAGAGATGGAGTAACTAGTTATCAGCACACAACCTTTATATTATGATGATACATGGGACACTGGGAGACATGGAGTATATAGTTATCAGCACACAACCATTATATAATGATGATACATGGGACACTGGGAGACATGGAGTAGCTAGTTATCAGCACATTACCTTTATATTATGATGATACATGGGACACTGGGAGACATGGAGTAACTAGTTATCAGCAAACAACCTTTATATTATGATGATACATGGGACACTGGGACACATGGAGTATATAGTTATCAGCACACAACCATTATATAATGATGATACATGGGACACTGGGAGACATGGAGTATATAGTTATCAGCACACAACCATTATATAATGATGAAACATGGGACACTGGGGGACATGGAGTATATAGTTATCACTACATTACCTTGATATAATGATGATACATGGGACACTGGGAGACATGGAGCAACTAGTTATCACCACATTACCTTTATATTATGATGATAAATGGGACACTGGGAGACATGGAGTAACTAGTTATCAGCACACAACCTTTATATTATGATGATACATGGGACACTGGGAGAGATGGAGTAACTAGTTATCAGCACACAACCTTTATATTATGATGATACATGGGACACTGGGAGAGATGGAGTAACTAGTTATCAGCACACAACCTTTATATTATGATGATACATGGGACACTGGGACACATGGAGTATATAGTTATCAGCACACAACCATTATATAATGATGATACATGGGACACTGGGAGACATGGAGTATATAGTTATCAGCATACAACCTTTATCTTATGATGATAAATGGGACACTGGGGGACATGGAGTATATAGTTATCACTACATTACCTTGATATAATGATGATACATGGGACACTGGGAGACATGGAGCAACTAGTTATCACCACATTACCTTTATATTATGATGATAAATGGGACACTGGGAGACATGGAGTAACTAGTTATCAGCACACAACCTTTATATTATGATGATACATGGGACACTGGGAGACATGGAGTAACTAGTTATCAGCACACAACCTTTATATTGTGATGATACATGGGACACTGGGAGACATGGAGTATATAGTTATCAGCACACAACCATTATATAATGATGATACATGGGACACTGGGAGACATGGAGTAGCTAGTTATCAGCATACAACCTTTATCTTATGATGATAAATGGGACACTGGGGGACATGGACACTACATTACCTTTATATAATGATGATACATGGGACACTGGGAGACATGGAGTAGCTAGTTATCAGCACATTACCTTTATCTTATGATGATACATGGGACACTGGGAGACATGGAGTAACTAGTTATCAGCAAACAACCTTTATATTATGATGATACATGGGACACTGGGACACATGGAGTAACTAGTTATCAGCACACAACCATTATATAATGATGATACATGGGACACTGGGAGACATGGAGTATATAGTTATCAGCATACAACCTTTATCTTATGATGATAAATGGGACACTGGGGGACATGGAGTATATAGTTATCACTACATTACCTTTGTATAATGATGATACATGGGACACTGGGAGACATGGAGTAACTAGTTATCACCACATTACCTTTATATTATGATGATACATGGGACACTGAGAGATGGAGTAACTAGTTATCAGCACACAACCTTTATATTATGATGATACATGGGACACTGGGAGACATGGAGTAACTAGTTATCAGCACACAACCTTTATATTATGATGATACATGGGACACTGGGAGACATGGAGTATATAGTTATCAGCACACAACCATTATATAATGATGATACATGGGACACTGGGAGACATGGAGTAGCTAGTTATCAGCACATTACCTTTATCTTATGATGATACATGGGACACTGGGAGACATGGAGTAACTAGTTATCAAAGCAAACAACCTTTATATTATGATGATACATGGGACACTGGGACACATGGAGTATATAGTTATCAGCACACAACCATTATATAATGATGAAACATGGGACACTGGGAGACATGGAGTATATAGTTATCAGCATACAACCTTTATCTTATGATGATAAATGGGACACTGGGGGACATGGAGTATATAGTTATCACTACATTACCTTTATATAATGATGATACATGGGACACTGGGAGACATGGAGTAACTAGTTATCACCACATTACCTTTATATTATGATGATACATGGGACACTGGGAGATGGAGTAACTAGTTATCAGCACACAACCTTTATATTATGATGATACATGGGACACTGGGAGACATGGAGTAACTAGTTATCAGCACACAACCTTTATATTATGATGATACATGGGACACTGGGAGACATGGAGTAACTAGTTGTCAGCACACAACCTTTATATTATGATGATACATGGGACACTGGGAGACATGGAGTATATAGTTATCACTACATTACCTTGATATAATGATGATACATGGGACACTGGGAGACATGGAGCAACTAGTTATCACCACATTACCTTTATATTATGATGATAAATGGGACACTGGGAGACATGGAGTAACTAGTTATCAGCACACAACCTTTATATTATGATGATACATGGGACACTGGGAGACATGGAGTAACTAGTTATCAGCACACAACCTTTATATTGTGATGATACATGGGACACTGGGAGACATGGAGTATATAGTTATCAGCACACAACCATTATATAATGATGATACATGGGACACTGGGAGACATGGAGTAGCTAGTTATCAGCATACAACCTTTATCTTATGATGATAAATGGGACACTGGGGGACATGGAGTATATAGTTATCACTACATTACCTTTATATAATGATGATACATGGGACACTGGGAGACATGGAGTAGCTAGTTATCAGCACATTACCTTTATCTTATGATGATACATGGGACACTGGGAGACATGGAGTAACTAGTTATCAGCAAACAACCTTTATATTATGATGATACATGGGACACTGGGACACATGGAGTAACTAGTTATCAGCACACAACCATTATATAATGATGATACATGGGACACTGGGAGACATGGAGTATATAGTTATCAGCATACAACCTTTATCTTATGATGATAAATGGGACACTGGGGGACATGGAGTATATAGTTATCACTACATTACCTTTGTATAATGATGATACATGGGACACTGGGAGACATGGAGTAACTAGTTATCACCACATTACCTTTATATTATGATGATACATGGGACACTGGGAGAGATGGAGTAACTAGTTATCAGCACACAACCTTTATATTATGATGATACATGGGACACTGGGAGACATGGAGTAACTAGTTATCAGCACACAACCTTTTTATTATGATGATACATGGGACACTGGGAGACATGGAGTATATAGTTATCAGCACACAACCATTATATAATGATGATACATGGGACACTGGGAGACATGGAGTAGCTAGTTATCAGCACATTACCTTTATCTTATGATGATACATGGGACACTGGGAGACATGGAGTAACTAGTTATCAGCAAACAACCTTTATATTATGATGATACATGGGACACTGGGACACATGGAGTATATAGTTATCAGCACACAACCATTATATAATGATGATACATGGGACACTGGGAGACATGGAGTATATAGTTATCAGCATACAACCTTTATCTTATGATGATAAATGGGACACTGGGGGACATGGAGTATATAGTTATCACTACATTACCTTTATATAATGATGATACATGGGACACTGGGAGACATGGAGTAACTAGTTATCACCACATTACCTTTATATTATGATGATACATGGGACACTGGGAGAGATGGAGTAACTAGTTATCAGCACACAACCTTTATATTATGATGATACATGGGACACTGGGAGACATGGAGTAACTAGTTATCAGCACACAACCTTTATATTATGATGATACATGGGACACTGGGAGACATGGAGTAACTAGTTATCAGCACACAACCTTTATATTATGATGATACATGGGACACTGGGAGACATGGAGTATATAGTTATCAGCACACAACCATTATATAATGATGATACATGGGACACTGGGAGACATGGAGTAACTAGTTATCTGCACACAACCTTTATATTGTGATGATACATGGGACACTGGGAGAGATGGAGTAACTAGTTATCAGCACACAACCTTTATATTATGATGATACATGGGACACTGGGAGACATGGAGTATATAGTTATCAGCACACAACCATTATATAATGATGATACATGGGACACTGGGAGACATGGAGTAGCTAGTTATCAGCACATTACCTTTATATTATGATGATACATGGGACACTGGGAGACATGGAGTAACTAGTTATCAGCAAACAACCTTTATATTATGATGATACATGGGACACTGGGACACATGGAGTATATAGTTATCAGCACACAACCATTATATAATGATGATACATGGGACACTGGGAGACATGGAGTATATAGTTATCAGCACACAACCATATATAATGATGAAACATGGGACACTGCATACAGCACAACCTTTATCTTATGATGATAAATGGGACACTGGGGACATGGAGTATATAGTTATCACTACATTACCTTTATATAATGATGATACATGGGACACTGGGAGACATGGAGTAACTAGTTATCACCACATTACCTTTATATTATGATGATACATGGGACACTGGGAGACATGGAGTAACTAGTTATCAGCACACAACCTTTATATTATGATGATACATGGGACACTGGGAGACATGGAGTAACTAGTTATCAGCACACAACCTTTATATTATGATGATACATGGGACACTGGGAGACATGGAGTAACTAGTTATCAGCACACAACCTTTATATTATGATGATACATGGGACACTGGGAGACATGGAGTATATAGTTATCAGCACACAACCATTATATAATGATGATACATGGGACACTGGGAGACATGGAGTAACTAGTTATCAGCACACAACCTTTATATTATGATGATACATGGGACACTGGGAGACATGGAGTAACTAGTTATCAGCACACAACCCTTTATATTATGATGATACATGGGACACTGGGAGACATGGAGTATATAGTTATCAGCACACAACCATTATATAATGATGATACATGGGACACTGGGAGACATGGAGTAGCTAGTTATCAGCACATTACCTTTATATTATGATGATACATGGGACACTGGGAGACATGGAGTAACTAGTTATCAGCAAACAACCTTTATATTATGATGATACATGGGACACTGGGAGACATGGAGTATATAGTTATCAGCACACAACCATTATATAATGATGATACATGGGACACTGGGAGACATGGAGTATATAGTTATCAGCATACAACCTTTATTTTATGATGATAAATGGGACACTGGGGGACATGGAGTATATAGTTATCACTACATTACCTTTATATAATGATGATACATGGGACACTGGGAGACATGGAGTAACTAGTTATCACCACATTACCTTTATATTATGATGATACATGGGACACTGGGAGACATGGAGTAACTAGTTATCAGCACACAACCTTTATATTATGATGATACATGGGACACTGGGAGACATGGAGTATATAGTTATCAGCACACAACCATTATATAATGATGATACATGGGACACTGGGAGACATGGAGTAACTAGTTATCTGCACACAACCTTTATATTGTGATGATACATGGGACACTGGGAGAGATGGAGTAACTAGTTATCAGCACACAACCTTTATATTATGATGATACATGGGACACTGGGAGACATGGAGTATATAGTTATCAGCACACAACCATTATATAATGATGATACATGGGACACTGGGAGACATGGAGTAGCTAGTTATCAGCACATTACCTTTATATTATGATGATACATGGGACACTGGGAGACATGGAGTAACTAGTTATCAGCAAACAACCTTTATATTATGATGATACATGGGACACTGGGACACATGGAGTATATAGTTATCAGCACACAACCATTATATAATGATGATACATGGGACACTGGGAGACATGGAGTAGCTAGTTATCAGCATACAACCTTTTATTTTATGATGATAAATGGGACACTGGGGACATGGAGTATATAGTTATCACTACATTACCTTTATATAATGATGATACATGGGACACTGGGAGACATGGAGTAACTAGTTATCACCACATTACCTTTATATTATGATGATACATGGGACACTGGGAGACATGGAGTAACTAGTTATCAGCACACAACCTTTATATTATGATGATACATGGGACACTGGGAGACATGGAGTAACTAGTTATCAGCACACAACCTTTATATTATGATGATACATGGGACACTGGGAGACATGGAGTAACTAGTTATCAGCACACAACCTTTATATTATGATGATACATGGGACACTGGGAGACATGGAGTAACTAGTTATCAGCACACAACCTTTATATTATGATGATACATGGGACACTGGGAGACATGGAGTAACTAGTTATCAGCACACAACCTTTATATTATGATGATACATGGGACACTGGGAGACATGGAGTAACTAGTTATCAGCACACAACCTTTATATTATGATGATACATGGGACACTGGGAGACATGGAGTATATAGTTATCAGCACACAACCATTATATAATGATGATACATGGGACACTGGGAGACATGGAGTAGCTAGTTATCAGCACATTACCTTTATCTTATGATGATACATGGGACACTGGGAGACATGGAGTAACTAGTTATCAGCAAACAACCTTTATATTATGATGATACATGGGACACTGGGAGACATGGAGTATATAGTTATCAGCACACAACCATCATATAATGATGACACATGGGACACTGGGAGACATGGAGTATATAGTTATCAGCATACAACCTTTATCTTATGATGATAAATGGGACACTGGGGGATATGGAGTATATAGTTAGCACTACATTACCTTTATATAATGATGATACATGGGACACTGGGAGACATGGAGTAACTAGTTATCACCACATTACCTTTATATTATGATGATACATGGGACACTGGGAGACATGGAGTAACTAGTTATCAGCACACAACCTTTATATTATGATGATACATGGGACACTGGGAGACATGGAGTAACTAGTTATCAGCACATTACCTTTATCTTATGATGATACATGGGACACTGGAAGAGATGGAGTAACTAGTTATCAGCAAACAACCTTTATATTATGATGATACATGGGTCACTGGGAGACATGGAGTATATAGTTATCAGCACACAACCATTATATAATGATGATACATGGGACACTGGGAGACATGGAGTATATAGTTATCAGCATACAACCTTTATCTTATGATGATAAATGGGACACTGGGGACATGGAGTATATAGTTATCACTACATTACCTTTATATAATGATGATACATGGGACACTGGGAGACATGGAGCAACTAGTTATCACCACATTACCTTTATATTATGATGATACATGGGACACTGGGAGACATGGAGTAACTAGTTATCAGCACACAACCTTTATATTATGATGATACATGGGACACTGGGAGACATGGAGTAACTAGTTATCAGCACACAACCTTTATATTGGGTGATACATGGGACACTGGGAGAGATGGAGTAACTAGTTATCAGCACATTACCTTTATATTATGATGATACATGGGACACTGGGAGACATGGAGTATATAGTTATCAGCACACAACCATTATATAATGATGATACATGGGACACTGGGAGACATGGAGTAGCTAGTTATCAGCACATTACCTTTATCTTATGATGATACATGTGACACTGGGAGACATGGAGTAACTAGTTATCAGCAAACAACCTTTATTTTATGATGATAAATGGGACACTGGGGGACATGGAGTATATAGTTATCACTACATTACCTTTATATAATGATGATACATGGGACACTGGGAGACATGGAGTAACTAGTTATCACCACATTACCTTTATATTATGATGATACATGGGACACTGGGAGACATGGAGTAACTAGTTATCAGCACACAACCTTTATATATATGATGATACATGGACACTGGGAGACATGGAGTATATAGTTATCAGCACACAACCATTATATAATGATGATACATGGGACACTGGGAGACATGGAGTAACTAGTTATCTGCACACAACCTTTATATTGTGATGATACATGGGACACTGGGAGAGATGGAGTAACTAGTTATCAGCACACAACCTTTATATTATGATGATACATGGGACACTGGGAGACATGGAGTATATAGTTATCAGCACACAACCATTATATAATGATGATACATGGGACACTGGGAGACATGGAGTAGCTAGTTATCAGCACATTACCTTTATATTATGATGATACATGGGACACTGGGAGACATGGAGTAACTAGTTATCAGCAAACAACCTTTATATTATGATGATACATGGGACACTGGGACACATGGAGTATATAGTTATCAGCACACAACCATTATATAATGATGATACATGGGACACTGGGAGACATGGAGTAGCTAGTTATCAGCATACAACCTTTATTTTATGATGATAAATGGGACACTGGGGGACATGGAGTATATAGTTATCACTACATTACCTTTATATAATGATGATACATGGGACACTGGGAGACATGGAGTAACTAGTTATCACCACATTACCTTTATATTATGATGATACATGGGACACTGGGACATGGAGTAACTAGTTATCAGCACACAACCTTTATATTATGATGATACATGGGACACTGGGAGACATGGAGTAACTAGTTATCAACACACAACCTTTATATTATGATGATACATGGGACACTGGGAGACATGGAGTAACTAGTTATCAGCACACAACCTTTATATTATGATGATACATGGGACACTGGGAGACATGGAGTAACTAGTTATCAGCACACAACCTTTATATTATGATGATACATGGGACACTGGGGACATGGAGTAACTAGTTATCAACACACAACCTTTATATTATGATGATACATGGGACACTGGGAGACATGGAGTAACTAGTTATCAGCACACAACCTTTATATTATGATGATACATGGGACACTGGGAGACATGGAGTATATAGTTATCAGCACACAACCATTATATAATGATGATACATGGGACACTGGGAGACATGGAGTAGCTAGTTATCAGCACATTACCTTTATCTTATGATGATACATGGGACACTGGGAGAGATGGAGTAACTAGTTATCAGCAAACAACCTTTATATTATGATGATACATGGGACACTGGGAGACATGGAGTATATAGTTATCAGCACACAACCATCATATAATGATGACACATGGGACACTGGGAGACATGGAGTATATAGTTATCAGCATACAACCTTTATCTTATGATGATAAATGGGACACTGGGGGACATGGAGTATATAGTTAGCACTACATTACCTTTATATAATGATGATACATGGGACACTGGGAGACATGGAGTAACTAGTTATCACCACATTACCTTTATATTATGATGATACATGGGACACTGGGAGACATGGAGTAACTAGTTATCAGCACACAACCTTTATATTATGATGATACATGGGACACTGGGAGACATGGAGTAACTAGTTATCAGCACATTACCTTTATCTTATGATGATACATGGGACACTGGAAGAGATGGAGTAACTAGTTATCAGCAAACAACCTTTATATTATGATGATACATGGGTCACTGGGAGACATGGAGTATATAGTTATCAGCACACAACCATTATATAATGATGATACATGGGACACTGGGAGACATGGAGTATATAGTTATCAGCATACAACCTTTATCTTATGATGATAAATGGGACACTGGGGGACATGGAGTATATAGTTATCACTACATTACCTTTATATAATGATGATACATGGGACACTGGGAGACATGGAGCAACTAGTTATCACCACATTACCTTTATATTATGATGATACATGGGACACTGGGAGACATGGAGTAACTAGTTATCAGCACACAACCTTTATATTATGATGATACATGGGACACTGGGAGACATGGAGTAACTAGTTATCAGCACACAACCTTTATATTGGGTGATACATGGGACACTGGGAGAGATGGAGTAACTAGTTATCAGCACACACAACCTTTATATTATGATGATACATGGGACACTGGGAGACATGGAGTATATAGTTATCAGCACACAACCATTATATAATGATGATACATGGGACACTGGGAGACATGGAGTAGCTAGTTATCAGCACATTACCTTTATCTTATGATGATACATGGGACACTGGGAGACATGGAGTGACTAGTTATCAGCAAACAACCTTTATATTATGATGATACATGGGACACTGGGACACATGGAGTATATAGTTATCAGCACACAACCATTATATAATGATGATACATGGGACACTGGGAGACATGGAGTATATAGTTATCAGCATACAACCTTTATCTTATGATGATAAATGGGACACTGGGGGACATGGAGTATATAGTTATCACTACATTACCTTTATATAATGATGATACATGGGACACTGGGAGACATGGAGTAACTAGTTATCACCACATTACCTTTATATTATGATGATACATGGGACACTGGGAGACATGGAGTAACTAGTTATCAGCACATTACCTTTATATTATGATGATACATGGGACACTGGGAGACATGGAGTAACTAGTTATCAGCACATTACCTTTATCTTATGATGATACATGGGACACTGGGAGAGATGGAGTAACTAGTTATCAGCATGCAACCTTTATATTATGATGATACATGGGACACTGGGAGACATGGAGTAACTAGTTATCAGCACACAATCTTTATATTGTGATGATACATGGGACACTGGGAGACATGGAGTAACTAGTTATCAGCACACAACCTTTATATTATGATGATACATGGGACACTGGGAGACATGGAGTAGCTAGTTATCAGCACACAACCTTTATATTATGATGATACATGGGACACTGGGAGACATGGAGTATATAGTTATCAGCACACAACCATTATATAATGATGATACATGGGACACTGGGAGACATGGAGTAGCTAGTTATCAGCACATTACCTTTATATTATGATGATACATGGGACACTGGGAGAGATGGAGTAACTAGTTATCAGCAAACAACCTTTATATTATGATGATACATGGGACACTGGGAGACATGGAGTATATAGTTATCAGCACACAACCTTTATATAATGATGATACATGGGACACTGGGAGACATGGAGTATATAGTTATCAGCATACAACCTTTATCTTATGATGATACATGGGACACTGGGAGACATGGAGTAACTAGTTATCAGCACACAACCTTTATATTATGATGATACATGGGACACTGGGAGACATGGAGTAACTAGTTATCAGCACACAACCTTTATATTGTGATGATACATGGGACACTGGGAGAGATGGAGTAACTAGTTATCAGCACACAACCTTTATATTATGATGATACATGGGACACTGGGAGACATGGAGTATATAGTTATCAGCACACAACCATTATATAATGATGATACATGGGACACTGGGAGACATGGAGTAACTAGTTATCAGCACACAACCTTTATATTGTGATGATACATGGGACACTGGGAGAGATGGAGTAACTAGTTATCAGCACACAACCTTTATATTATGATGATACATGGGACACTGGGAGACATGGAGTATATAGTTATCAGCACACAACCATTATATAATGATGATACATGGGACACTGGGAGACATGGAGTAGCTAGTTATCAGCACATTACCTTTATATTATGATGATACATGGGACACTGGGAGACATGGAGTAACTAGTTATCAGCAAACAACCTTTATATTATGATGATACATGGGACACTGGGACACATGGAGTATATAGTTATCAGCACACAACCATTATATAATGATGATACATGGGACACTGGGAGACATGGAGTAGCTAGTTATCAGCATACAACCTTTATTTTATGATGATAAATGGGACACTGGGGGACATGGAGTATATAGTTATCACTACATTACCTTTATATAATGATGATACATGGGACACTGGGAGACATGGAGTAACTAGTTATCACCACATTACCTTTATATTATGATGATACATGGGACACTGGGAGACATGGAGTAACTAGTTATCAGCACACAACCTTTATATTATGATGATACATGGGACACTGGGAGACATGGAGTAACTAGTTATCAGCACACAACCTTTATATTATGATGATACATGGGACACTGGGAGACATGGAGTAACTAGTTATCAGCACACAACCTTTATATTATGATGATACATGGGACACTGGGAGACATGGAGTAACTAGTTATCAGCACACAACCTTTATATTATGATGATACATGGGACACTGGGAGACATGGAGTAACTAGTTATCAGCACACAACCTTTATATTATGATGATACATGGGACACTGGGAGACATGGAGTAACTAGTTATCAGCACACAACCTTTATATTATGATGATACATGGGACACTGGGAGACATGGAGTATATAGTTATCAGCACACAACCATTATATAATGATGATACATGGGACACTGGGAGACATGGAGTAGCTAGTTATCAGCACATTACCTTTATCTTATGATGATACATGGGACACTGGGAGAGATGGAGTAACTAGTTATCAGCAAACAACCTTTATATTATGATGATACATGGGACACTGGGAGACATGGAGTATATAGTTATCAGCACACAACCATCATATAATGATGATACATGGGACACTGGGAGACATGGAGTATATAGTTATCAGCATACAACCTTTATCTTATGATGATAAATGGGACACTGGGGGACATGGAGTATATAGTTAGCACTACATTACCTTTATATAATGATGATACATGGGACACTGGGAGACATGGAGTAACTAGTTATCACCACATTACCTTTATATTATGATGATACATGGGACACTGGGAGACATGGAGTAACTAGTTATCAGCACACAACCTTTATATTATGATGATACATGGGACACTGGGAGACATGGAGTAACTAGTTATCAGCACACATTACCTTTATCTTATGATGATACATGGGACACTGGAAGAGATGGAGTAACTAGTTATCAGCAAACAACCTTTATATTATGATGATACATGGGTCACTGGGGAGACATGTTATAGTTATCAGCACACAACCATCATATAATGATGATACATGGGACACTGGGAGACATGGAGTATATAGTTATCAGCATACAACCTTTATCTTATGATGATAAATGGGACACTGGGAGACATGGAGTATATAGTTATCACCACATTACCTTTATATAATGATGATACATGGGACACTGGGAGACATGGAGCAACTAGTTATCACCACATTACCTTTATATTATGATGATACATGGGACACTGGGAGACATGGAGTAACTAGTTATCAGCACACAACCTTTATATTATGATGATACATGGGACACTGGGAGACATGGAGTAACTAGTTATCAGCACACAACCTTTATATTGTGATGATACATGGGACACTGGGAGAGATGGAGTAACTAGTTATCAGCACACAACCTTTATATTATGATGATACATGGGACACTGGGAGACATGGAGTATATAGTTATCAGCACACAACCATTATATAATGATGATACATGGGACACTGGGAGACATGGAGTAGCTAGTTATCAGCACATTACCTTTATCTTATGATGATACATGGGACACTGGGAGACATGGAGTAACTAGTTATCAGCAAACAACCTTTATATTATGATGATACATGGGACACTGGGACACATGGAGTATATAGTTATCAGCACACAACCATTATATAATGATGATACATGGGACACTGGGAGACATGGAGTATATAGTTATCAGCATACAACCTTTATCTTATGATGATAAATGGGACACTGGGGGACATGGAGTATATAGTTATCACTACATTACCTTTATATAATGATGATACATGGGACACTGGGAGACATGGAGTAACTAGTTATCACCACATTACCTTTATATTATGATGATACATGGGACACTGGGAGACATGGAGTAACTAGTTATCAGCACACAACCTTTATATTATGATGATACATGGGACACTGGGAGACATGGAGTAACTAGTTATCAGCACATTACCTTTATATTATGATGATACATGGGACACTGGGAGAGATGGAGTAACTAGTTATCAGCACACAACCTTTATATTATGATGATACATGGGACACTGGGAGACATGGAGTAACTAGTTATCAGCACACAATCTTTATATTGTGATGATACATGGGACACTGGGAGACATGGAGTAACTAGTTATCAGCACACAACCTTTATATTATGATGATACATGGGACACTGGGAGACATGGAGTAGCTAGTTATCAGCACACAACCTTTATATTATGATGATACATGGGACACTGGGAGACATGGAGTATAGTTATCAGCACACAACCATTATATAATGATGATACATGGGACACTGGGAGACATGGAGTAGCTAGTTATCAGCACATTACCTTTATCTTATGATGATACATGGGACACTGGGAGAGATTGAGTAACTAGTTATCAGCAAACAACCTTTATATTATGATGATACATGGGACACTGGGAGACATGGAGTATATAGTTATCAGCACACAACCTTTATATAATGATGATACATGGGACACTGGGAGACATGGAGTATATAGTTATCAGCATACAACCTTTATCTTATGATGATACATGGGACACTGGGAGACATGGAGTAACTAGTTATCAGCACACAACCTTTATATTATAATGATACATGGGACACTGGGAGACATGGAGTAACTAGTTATCAGCACACAACCTTTATATTGTGATGATACATGGGACACTGGGAGAGATGGAGTAACTAGTTATCAGCACACAACCTTTATATTATGATGATACATGGGACACTGGGAGACATGGAGTATATAGTTATCAGCACACAACCATTATATAATGATGATACATGGGACACTGGGAGACATGGAGTAACTAGTTATCTGCACACAACCTTTATATTGTGATGATACATGGGACACTGGGAGAGATGGAGTAACTAGTTATCAGCACACAACCTTTATATTATGATGATACATGGGACACTGGGAGACATGGAGTATATAGTTATCAGCACACAACCATTATATAATGATGATACATGGGACACTGGGAGACATGGAGTAGCTAGTTATCAGCACATTACCTTTATATTATGATGATACATGGGACACTGGGAGACATGGAGTAACTAGTTATCAGCAAACAACCTTTATATTATGATGATACATGGGACACTGGGACACATGGAGTATATAGTTATCAGCACACAACCATTATATAATGATGATACATGGGACACTGGGAGACATGGAGTAGCTAGTTATCAGCATACAACCTTTATTTTATGATGATAAATGGGACACTGGGGGACATGGAGTATATAGTTATCACTACATTACCTTTATATAATGATGATACATGGGACACTGGGAGACATGGAGTAACTAGTTATCACCACATTACCTTTATATTATGATGATACATGGGACACTGGGAGACATGGAGTAACTAGTTATCAGCACACAACCTTTATATTATGATGATACATGGGACACTGGGAGACATGGAGTAACTAGTTATCAGCACACAACCTTTATATTATGATGATACATGGGACACTGGGAGACATGGAGTAACTAGTTATCAGCACACAACCTTTATATTATGATGATACATGGGACACTGGGAGACATGGAGTAACTAGTTATCAGCACACAACCTTTATATTATGATGATACATGGGACACTGGGAGACATGGAGTAACTAGTTATCAGCACACAACCTTTATATTATGATGATACATGGGACACTGGGAGACATGGAGTAACTAGTTATCAGCACACAACCTTTATATTATGATGATACATGGGACACTGGGAGACATGGAGTATATAGTTATCAGCACACAACCATTATATAATGATGATACATGGGACACTGGGAGACATGGAGTAGCTAGTTATCAGCACATTACCTTTATCTTATGATGATACATGGGACACTGGGAGAGATGGAGTAACTAGTTATCAGCAAACAACCTTTATATTATGATGATACATGGGACACTGGGAGACATGGAGTATATAGTTATCAGCACACAACCATCATATAATGATGATACATGGGACACTGGGAGACATGGAGTATATAGTTATCAGCATACAACCTTTATCTTATGATGATAAATGGGACACTGGGGGACATGGAGTATATAGTTAGCACTACATTACCTTTATATAATGATGATACATGGGACACTGGGAGACATGGAGTAACTAGTTATCACCACATTACCTTTATATTATGATGATACATGGGACACTGGGAGACATGGAGTAACTAGTTATCAGCACACAACCTTTATATTATGATGATACATGGGACACTGGGAGACATGGAGTAACTAGTTATCAGCACATTACCTTTATCTTATGATGATACATGGGACACTGGAAGAGATGGAGTAACTAGTTATCAGCAAACAACCTTTATATTATGATGATACATGGGTCACTGGGAGACATGGAGTATATAGTTATCAGCACACAACCATTATATAATGATGATACATGGGACACTGGGAGACATGGAGTATATAGTTATCAGCATACAACCTTTATCTTATGATGATAAATGGGACACTGGGGGACATGGAGTATATAGTTATCACTACATTACCTTTATATAATGATGATACATGGGACACTGGGAGACATGGAGCAACTAGTTATCACCACATTACCTTTATATTATGATGATACATGGGACACTGGGAGACATGGAGTAACTAGTTATCAGCACACAACCTTTATATTATGATGATACATGGGACACTGGGAGACATGGAGTAACTAGTTATCAGCACACAACCTTTATATTGTGATGATACATGGGACACTGGGAGACATGGAGTAACTAGTTATCAGCACACAACCTTTATATTATGATGATACATGGGACACTGGGAGACATGGAGTATATAGTTATCAGCACACAACCATTATATAATGATGATACATGGGACACTGGGAGACATGGAGTAGCTAGTTATCAGCACATTACCTTTATCTTATGATGATACATGGGACACTGGGAGACATGGAGTAACTAGTTATCAGCAAACAACCTTTATATTATGATGATACATGGGACACTGGGACACATGGAGTATATAGTTATCAGCACACAACCATTATATAATGATGATACATGGGACACTGGGAGACATGGAGTATATAGTTATCAGCATACAACCTTTATCTTATGATGATAAATGGGACACTGGGGACATGGAGTATATAGTTATCACTACATTACCTTTATATAATGATGATACATGGGACACTGGGAGACATGGAGTAACTAGTTATCACCACATTACCTTTATATTATGATGATACATGGGACACTGGGAGACATGGAGTAACTAGTTATCAGCACACAACCTTTATATTATGATGATACATGGGACACTGGGAGACATGGAGTAACTAGTTATCAGCACATTACCTTTATCTTATGATGATACATGGGACACTGGGAGAGATGGAGTAACTAGTTATCAGCACTATTAAACCTTTATATTATGATGATACATGGGACACTGGGAGACATGGAGTAACTAGTTATCAGCACACAACCTTTATATTGTGATGATACATGGGACACTGGGAGACATGGAGTAACTAGTTATCAGCACACAACCTTTATATTATGATGATACATGGGACACTGGGAGACATGGAGTAGCTAGTTATCAGCACACAACCTTTATATTATGATGATACATGGGACACTGGGAGACATGGAGTATATAGTTATCAGCACACAACCATTATATAATGATGATACATGGGACACTGGGAGACATGGAGTAGCTAGTTATCAGCACATTACCTTTATCTTATGATGATACATGGGACACTGGGAGACATGGAGTAACTAGTTATCAGCAAACAACCTTTATATTATGATGATACATGGGACACTGGGAGACATGGAGTATATAGTTATCAGCACACAACCATTATATAATGATGATACATGGGACACTGGGAGACATGGAGTATATAGTTATCAGCATACAACCTTTATCTTATGATGATACATGGGACACTGGGAGACATGGAGTAACTAGTTATCAGCACACAACCTTTATATTATAATGATACATGGGACACTGGGAGACATGGAGTAACTAGTTATCAGCACACAACCTTTATATTGTGATGATACATGGGACACTGGGAGAGATGGAGTAACTAGTTATCAGCACACAACCTTTATATTATGATGATACATGGGACACTGGGAGACATGGAGTATATAGTTATCAGCACACAACCATTATATAATGATGATACATGGGACACTGGGAGACATGGAGTAGCTAGTTATCAGCACATTACCTTTATCTTATGATGATACATGGGACACTGGGAGACATGGAGTAACTAGTTATCAGCAAACAACCTTTATATTATGATGATACATGGGACACTGGGACACATGGAGTATATAGTTATCAGCACACAACCATTATATAATGATGATACATGGGACACTGGGAGACATGGAGTATATAGTTATCAGCATACAACCTTTATCTTATGATGATAAATGGGACACTGGGGGACATGGAGTATATAGTTATCACTACATTACCTTTATATAATGATGATACATGGGACACTGGGAGACATGGAGTAACTAGTTATCACCACATTACCTTTATATTATGATGATACATGGGACACTGGGAGAGATGGAGTAACTAGTTATCAGCACACAACCTTTATATTATGATGATACATGGGACACTGGGAGACATGGAGTAACTAGTTATCAGCACACAACCTTTATATTATGATGATACATGGGACACTGGGAGACATGGAGTAACTAGTTATCAGCACTCAATCTTTATATTGTGATGATACATGGGACACTGGGAGACATGGAGTAACTAGTTATCAGCACACAACCTTTATATTCTGATGATACATGGGACACGGGGTAATATGGAGTAGCTAGTTATCAGCACACAACCATTATATTATGATGATACATGGGACACTGGGAGACATGGAATAACTAGTTATCATCACACAACCTTTATATTATGATGATACATGGGAGACTGGGAGACATGGAGTAACTAGTTATCAGCACATTACCTTTATCTTATGATGATACATGGGACACTGGGAGACATGGAGTAACTAGTTATCAGCACACTACCATTATATAATGATGAGACATGGTACACTGGGACACATAGAGTAACTAGTTATCAGCACATTACCTTTATCTTGTGATGATACATGGGAGACATGGAATAACTAGTTATCAGCACACAACCTTTATATTATGATGATACATGGGACACTGGGAGACATGGAATAACTAGTTATCAGCACACTACCTCTATATATGATGATACATGGGACACTGGGTAACATGGAGTAACTAGTTTTCAGCACACAACCATTATATAATGATGATACATGGGACACTGGGAGACATGGAGTAGCTAGATATCAGCACTCAACCTTTATATTATCATGATACATGGGACACTGGGAGACATGGAATAACTAGTTATCAGCACACTACCATTATATAATGATGATACATGGGACACTGGGAGACATAGAGTAAGTAGTTATCAGCACATTACCTTTATCTTATGATGATACATGGGACACTGGGAGACATGGAGTATATAGTTATCAGCACACAACCATTATATTATGATGATACATGGGACACTGGGAGACATGGAGTAGCTAGTTATCAGCACACTACCTTATATTGATATATAATGATGATACATGGGACACTGGGAGACATGGAGTATATAGTTATCACCACACTACCTTTATATAATGATGATACACATGGGACACTGGGAGACATGGAGTAGCTAGTTATCAGCACACAACCTTTATATAATGATGATACATGGGACACTGGGAGACATGGAGTAACTAGTTATCAGCACACTACCTTTATATTATGATGATACATGGGACACTGGGAGACATGGAGTAACTAGTTATCAGCACACTACCTTTATATAATGATGATACATGGGACACTGGGAGACATTGAGTATATAGTTATCAGAACACTACCTTTATATAATGATGATACATGGGACACTGGGAGACATGAAGTAGCTAGTTATCAGCACACTACCTTTATATTATGATGATACATGGGACACTGGGAGTCATGGAGTATATAGTTATCACCACACTACCATTATATTATGATGATACATGGTACACGGGGTAATATGGAGTAACTTGTTATCAGCACTCAACCTTTATATTATGATGATACATGGGACACTGGGAGACATGGAGTAGCTAGTTATCAGCACACAACCTTTATATTATGATGATACATGGGACACTGGGAGACATGGAGTAGCTAGTTATCAGCACGCTACCATTATATAATGATGATACATGGGACACTGGGAGACATGGAGTAGCTAGTTATCAGCACACAACCTTTATATTATGATGATACATGGGACACTGGGAGACATGGAGTAGCTAGTTATCAGCACGCTACCATTATATAATGATGATACATGGGACACTGGGAGACATGGTGTAACTAGTTATCAGCACACTACCTTTATATAATGATGATACATGGGACACTGGGAGACATGGAGTATATAGTTATCACCACACTACCTTTATATAATGATGATACATGGGACACTGGGAGACATGGAGTAGCTAGTTGTCAGCACACAACCTTTATATAATGATGATACATGGGACACTGGGAGACATGGAGTAACTAGTTATCAGCACACTACCTTTATATTATGATGATACATGGGACACTGGGAGACATGGAGTAACTAGTTATCAGCACACTACCTTTATATAATGATGATACATGGGACACTGGGAGACATTGAGTATATAGTTATCAGAACACTACCTTTATATAATGATGATACATGGGACACTGGGAGACATGAAGTAGCTAGTTATCAGCACACTACCTTTATATTATGATGATACATGGGACACTGGGAGTCATGGAGTATATAGTTATCACCACACTACCATTATATTTTGATGATACATGGGACACTGGGAGACACAGAGTAACTAGTTATCAGCAAACTACTTTTATATAATGATGATACATTTGACAACAAGAATATTGGTGGTTTCTGTGTTTGGTTAGGTTTCATAGAATAATGTTAGACTGCTAGGAACTACTTCAATTCCGACTTGTCATTGATTTCAATCTGATTTTTACTGATCATCCTGAGCGTGCTGCAGACCAGCATGTAGCAGGTGTGATGTCACCAGCACCTTGCCAGGCTGCCACAGATGTAATTATCACCACTCTCAAATGTCACTTTGTGGCTGGTGCCTTTGACCTGCCAATTTGTCTGATACTGCTTTAACTAACCCTCTAATTAAGAATTATGTATTGCATAATTTGATTACAAAAGCTCTGCTTGTTTCAGTCATCCTGTATATCCGAAACGATTATCTGTCAATAGATGAAGTGCACACTTAGGTTATTCTACACCACAATGCTTAGACTGTTTCAATGTGGGGCTGGTAGCCAGGTTGTTGATAGGGTTGTACTGTCTCTGTCGCTTCAAGTTTAGTCGAGTATTTTTAAATATGTGTGACGTTGGGTTTTCACAAGACTGAAAACTAAACAGTCTCATTTCAGCAGAGACCATATAATAGAGGGAAGGCCCTCCCCAACAGTTTATCACTAACTATCAGCGCTAAGGCCTTGCATGTAACTGATACACAATGACACCCTGCTGCTAACTTTCCTCTACTGGTACACATGCGCAACAGATGCGCATATGCGTAACCACGTAAACAATATTGCATAATATCCAGGCCGAGAGTTAATTCCCTTGGCGGGATTTCACCGGCTGCGTTTGACAGTTAAAGAACCACTAAACTTTGTTTTTTGTTACTCTTTTAACCATTACATATGAAAGATTTGTGGTTAGTCTTATGCGGAACACCAAATTTATTCTTTAAAAACTTGTGGTTAATTAATACCGAGCGATTAAAAGTGGCCAAAAAGTCGCCTGCTTCCCTCTAAGCCATGCGAAACCACAGACGGAGTTCACGTAACTCTGTCGCCAGAGCACTGCAGTGGCGTCATATGAGGAGCGATTTTCAGTTAGTTGTATAGAAAATGTGTACGCTCATCATTTTGATGATTTCGACATCAGCGAAGACATGCCCGAATCGTTGCTTTGTCGTCAATTGCTCCTAGGGGTCGGGCGATGGTGTCCCCATGCACAGATTTCCACAGGACCCGCGGTTAAGTGCTAAATGGGTTATGTTTGTGAGTCGCGAAAGCGGCGTTGTGGAAGCCTGAAGCGATATCTTACTTGTGTTCAGATCGCTTCACGCGGAAGTTAAAGAATCAAAACTACTTACTAGTTGTAATAAAATATGCATATGATTGATGACCATAAAGATTTTCCATGACACAACTTGTAACATAGCGATTTCTTCCTCGGAGGCGAGGTTGTGGTCGAGTAACAATAATATTGTAAGTAGTATTATATTGACACCCACCTAAGCTGCCAGGAGAGAAATTGTTATGTTATCGCATATGTCATGCAAAATCATATTGGCCATCAATAAAATACATATTTTACTACCAGTAGAAAGTAGTTTTGATTTTGTAACTTCGGTGAAAACAAACCTAAATACCATTTATCCTCAGACTGGCGGATGTTCCCGACAGAAGCGCCATTTTAAAAATAAAAAATCTGTTAGAATTAATGAGATTATAGTTTGTTTTCATCAAGTTAGAAAATCAAGACTACTTTCTACTCGTAGTTAAATATGTATTGGAATCATAACCAAACGGATTTTGCATGACACAACTTATAACATAGCGATTTCTTCCACGCGAGGCGAGGTGTGGAGTCGAAGTCACAATACTCTTGCGATAACTTTCTTGCTACATTCCCATGGTTAATGTCCACTCACCAGTATGTAGATACTAGTCAATGTGCGTCTTTATATTTGGTCTTATAATCCTAATTAAATACTTGTATGCATTTTGAAACTAAATAAAAAGCAGGCGATCTGCTGAATACTTATAGTGAATTTATAACAGAACTGTAATATCTAGACATTATATAGTTTGCCAATGTGAATCATAATTAGCACACACACCCTAGTGCATGTTGTCTGTCTCATTACACTTCACGGCGAAAACAATGATTCTGTTGATATGCTACGACAAATGAATAAAAACAAAATGCAAATATTAAAATTAAAACAGATTAAAGTTATAGGAACAATATCAGGCCATTACCTTGTTGGAGGAATGTATCCATCAATATCCACAAAACTGTTCCAAATGATGTGTCTTTTAACAGTTTAATATACGAAAAAAGTGATAAATCTTTTCAGGTATTGGTGTATAGTCTCATTGGTCACCCAAGATAGCACACCTGGCAACTAATTGCATAATGTCAGCCTTTCTTTAAAACAGTAATTTAGTTAGCCAATAATGGGCAATCAATCAATGTATTGCGGTTAATCCTTTGAAAGAAGGGCGTTGTTTTTCGCTTGAACACCCGACCACGACAGAGTGTATTCAGTATAGATTAGTAAATCTACATACATAAACACTACCTTTGACAATTCCGCTGTGTAAGATAAAAAAGTAATTAATCAATCAGCGTGTTATCGGTTAATCCTTTGATCGATGTTTATAATGTTGAATATTTACTCCAGACACAAGAAATGCCAAATGGGAACCTTTGTCGAGGGTAATCTAAGTGTGTTACCACTAATTATACCTGTTATAAATTCATTAACTGACCATCAAGTGAATGATGACAAATAACATATGTAGGTATATACCACCACCTAACACGGGTTACAACAAGGGAGTATTAATTGCTGTATTGCATGTGAAAACTTATGGGCCGACACTGTTTTGAGAATACAAACAGATTTTTACATGACATGATTAAATATCGAGGTAAAAAACACAGAAATGGGATCAATTTGAATCAGTCATTATACAAATAGGGGCCTACTATGACACCAATCGATTTTGACAGAATCGTCTATGAAAACAAGTTGTAACTTCGGAAACTAGGCAAAAGCAGGAGACAAAACTAAATGACAGTAGATTGTGAGAACATATAGCTTTCATTTTCCACAACAATTGTCCGCGATTTCAGGTTTATACAAGCCTGTAAACAAGATAATTTAACCCCTAAAATGTAGATGAATTCTGCATCGGCCCTCAAAGCTATTCCTCATATGACGTCACAGATCTTGCAGCTCTGATTGGTTGAAATTTCGTTCGCGGGTGAGAATTGTGCACTGTTGTCAAAAAGGTCGATTTAAGTCAATTAAAGGTCGAAATGAGTAGTTTTAATGACGGGGTTTCATTTATAACGATGCCAGTTAGTGATTTATGTATTTTCACCCCCTAGGGTT
Organism: Haliotis rubra; assembly: GCF_003918875.1. Classification (NCBI taxonomy): domain Eukaryota; kingdom Metazoa; phylum Mollusca; class Gastropoda; order Lepetellida; family Haliotidae; genus Haliotis; species Haliotis rubra. The sequence goes on along the minus strand of NW_025767343.1, from coordinate 315,727 downwards.
TATGTGACCTTTAAGCATTACATGGACAGCTCCAATAAACTGATTACAATAATCTTAATTTTTATCTTATCTCTCATTTGCACATGTCAACTGACAACATCGCAGAACATGTATCATTCGCGAAATGCGTGTCGTCATAAGCCTGGAATATTTGTTTCAACATTCGGCATGGCCATGGACAACTTAATTCATTCACTGGGATGATTCCGACTTGGACCTCAATACTTACTTGGAGAATTTACAGACTACGACAGGACAGAGAATATAAACCACAAATACAAAAATCAAACTAACCCAGTCAGGTAAAAGCAGTTTTAACACTACAGTTGCCAATATCCCCGATGCTCGCTAAACGTATCATCACATGGCTCATCTCAAGATTTACTTGCAAGTATTTGTTGGCACAAAACGAGGGTGTGGTCAAGCAGTCGATGAAAGTAAAAATTCCTGCGAATTTAAAGAGAATGTGCAGATTTGCCAGCGTTGGCCAATCAGAGGACTTGCTTCGACCACACCCCTGTTGTGTGCGGATATATCGTCATCCATTTATGTCAAGATCGTTTAGTTGAGAGTCAAAACCGGTTTTCAATCGAATTGCAGAAATAACAATAAAGAATTGGTAGGTGTCATGAGTGTTGCTCGATATGCCAATCATCCATGATTATGTTTACATAAAGTTTTAATCGATTGCATGCGATGGTAGCGTAGCGATCTGCAACTCAGGCGGATAGGGTGCCCCCTAGAAATGTCCGGCCTTGTCATTATGAATTGTACTGTGAAGCATTTCGAGTCGGGGTGTCATCTCAAAAACAATATTTTTAAAATCATGAATCCTCGGAAAGACAAGAGGGCCTGTGATTGACTGGTGTTTCACTAAATGACGCTATTATAGTCTCTAATTCTAATTTTATATTAATTCGCATAATTTTATATTATATAGTTTATAGTCCCAACGAAAGACGATTTTACATTATCCAAGAGTGTTAATGTTTTTATAATGCCAGTTTGGGGCTAGCAGTGATTATGCATTGGGCCGTATGGAGACATTTGTTGTTTTTTTCAAAGGGAAGCCACTAAATACTAAAGTCACTTTCCTCCGAGGCCATGAAATATTCGTGTTACATGGGCTGTACTACATTACCCTATCAATTAAAAAATTTCAGCAAAGTGTCAACTTTAACTTGGCAGGAAAATGCAACCAATAACATTAAAACACAACATCACACATTCTTATATGTACAATGTATTTATTGTAGAGTAGGACCATAGATCTATATGTACAATCATGTACTACTAAATTCAACCATATAGATATTCTTTCATTAAAAACACAGTAAATATGAATTTCAACTGTTGCAAATAAACTCTAAACTGAATTTGAAATTGACTTAAGACTAAAGAATATACTAATTCATTAAAGTATTAAAACATGATAACTTATAAACTTGGTGCAACACAAACTGCACAGTTATGTTGTCCATTTAGGATTTAGATTGTGAATGAAAAACATGAAATCATACAAATCTGTACACAATCTAAAATAAATTCGTAAAATGATATTTTAAATATCCATGAAGTGAATTATACATTGGATTTTAATGTCCATAACTTCTTCTCATGTAATTTATTACATATTTAATTTGATCATTTGCGACCCTATGATGGATGCATCTCCATCAGGTTCAATAGTTGGTCAAGATCTGATCCAAATTGCAAAATTTATTTCTCTTGAAATAAAATATGTTTAAAACAAATGACTGAGAGGTAATTTGGAGCAGGTATCATCAGATGTGCATACAGGAAGATTGTATTTCAAGCATGCACACCTATATAGAAGAAGTCAGCAGCCATCACATCAGACTTATTCACATCTTCACCATGTGTTTGTTAGACTGCATTCAAACGCTCTTTCACACTTTCTTTCGGAATCGATGAAGACAGCTGATGGTAAGCAAGTAAACCATATCAGTGGAAATGACCAAGCTGCTCTATTTTACATTTGTGGATATATTGTCCATGCTCTGCTAAAAAGAAGACAATAAGTGGCCAAAACATCTAGGCTCTAATCGATAGCCTCCATACAAGTACAGAGTCCAAAGAAAACTACATTCGGACATTTTCCAGATGGACATTTGTGGCTTCTTCCGGGCATAGGGTATCTGTGGGTTCATCTCTAGAACTGAAAAAAAAGGAGATACACAATATTAATATTAAAGAAAAAATAAAATGAAGTGTTCTAAATACTTTTTGAAATTATGCAATAGTTGGTTGCCAATGCTCATTCAAACAAGGTCTATCTACTTAATCAAGATAGGAATATTGTACTTAATAGTAGGCTCCTTGAGTAGCCCTTCCGATGAGTGCCGATGAAAACTTTCTTTTTACCTGGGCATCTACAAAACAAATGATAATTTTATGATATAAATATAATGTTGAATAATGAGTTCATTTTTCATTTTTATTGTTGCATAAGACAGGCTGTTGGTACTGTCTAAGCCCAGGTAAACTCATAATCAAACTTCATTAGGAAGAATAATGATAACAGAAAAATATATTAATTGTAGTCATGATAAAATAAGGGAAGGATTTCCGCCCGTAACCCCCATATATTTTTAATCATTATATGCCTAAAAATATACGCCTATGTTTTTTTTATAAACAGCCTGTACCTAAACCTAAACCCTAACCCTAAACCTAACCCTAAAATCTAACCCCAAACCTAACCCCAAACCCTCGAAATAATCCTAATAAATAGAATACATTTCAAGCAGGGGTTACGGGCAGAACTCTTACCAAAATGAGGACCTTTTCTTCAAACATAATCATCACAATGAACAATAATGGAAAAAAGTAAAAAAAATTTCAACCGATTAGGTGAATGAGATTTTTGTAGAATGATTTACATATATATTCGGGTCATATTGACAAACAAATGGAATGTTATGTCGTCTGCTACAGGGTAATTGAAATGTTCAGTATACGGCGCAGATATGGGTTTACGTCAAAAATCATTAAAAAAAAAATACTGATCGTAGCTATATAAATTTGGTACCAAGCAAAAGAGGAAATCGCCGTGAATGTTGACATATTTATTTTAAAAATGCTAGTAGTAAACTATTCTTGTGAAAGCATGCGAAAATCAAGTGTTGTGGAGTAAATATTTCGGAAAACATCATATTTCGTCACATTGCAGGAGTCAAAATAAGGACTAATGCCACTAAACCAATCTTTATCTTATCTGCTTTTATTACACCCTGGTAACTAAGGATTTGTATTGAGAATTAGTAGCCGTTATTGAAAATCAAAATCGGGACTTTCGCCGATTTTACACCACCACCATCACAGAACAACGAGCACACATGACAGTATTCATCAAATACAAAGACAAATATATGCTTTAGCACCCTAATAAACCTCAGATGCACTGTTGCAAAAATAAGTATATACATGAGAATAAGTGAAAAAAAATTACATCTTACTTTTGCAATGAAAATACGCAAAATCGATGACTGAAGTGAACGCACGTTTTCACAGGTTCCGGATAGGCTGCGCAGTTCAAGCCGTAGCGCTGATGGTTTTGCGCATTGGCTCGAGGGCCGTCCCTCTATTATATGGTCTCTGATTTCAGCCATTTTAAATCTTTACTTACAACATCTTTAGAGAGCACATTAAAAATTTTGAAGGTCAAATGATTTCTTTTGTGAACCTGGCAATTAGTGTTCAGCTACTTATGTGAGAATGCGAACTACATCATGACCATAACAATGTTATATTTTTCTTCCGGCCATCAGACCCATGAAACAAATAGATTTACTTCTCTAATGTAATCTACATGTGGTTATAACTTATTGCTCTATAATTCTTATGGAACTTCTACCCTTATCAGTTTCTTGACATAAATCTTGTATCTGTGGTTGAACTAAACCTTAACTTTCTTTTTCAGCAAAAGTCCTATTTGCTGTCAACTATACATACATGTACTTATTTTCTCATTAGCTGACAGTTTCAAAGATGAGAAACTTTCTGTGTGAACTTGGGGTAACATTCCAATTGCTACTTCATCGCAAGTCCTGCTGGAAATCTAGGGACATTTCTTGTTCAGAGGAGAATTTTCAGTACCTCACTGTCTAAGATGGTCTCTTGCTGAACTTATGGATTCCATTCCAACGGCTAGATGGAAATACCAGCCACAGAGAGAGTAGATTCCATTTTTATCAAATCCTGAGTCTTCCCGAGTTATTGCAATTTCTTTTTACTCCCAAGTTACAAACTATACCACAAAAAGGAAAAAGTGCCAGTCTATGTTTTTCGAAAGGTCGTTCTCCCAGCAAGAATCTACCGTGAAATCTATGCTCGAATCCATGTTATAATTTTTATCTGTGGAGATATAGGAAATAGAATAGGATTTGGAGTCTAGTATGAAGTGAACACATGACATGCCCAACTACTAACACTACTACTCATGCCCACCATATGGCCCAGCTGCACCCACCAAGTAGTACAGCATTCAGCCAATTGAGAAAACTCATCATCATGATGGACTCCTTTTGCCTACTGTGAACAGAAAAATGTACAAGACACATTACTCCCCATAGCTAGATGAGAAATTCCACAGATTAGTAAATAATTCTAATCTGAAACTACAGCTTCAGAGATCTCACTGACAAGTAGTCTATGGAGTTGGGAACCTATATCAACTGCTCCCTGGCCATCATATGTCATATTCCTCTTCATTCAAAGACGGTATTCCACCTGAGTAGCCAAGAAATTCACAGTCTTCTTCATGCACTCTTATTTATGCAGGAGCATTTTTTATCTATACAAGTTTGGACTTCCCTACCTGGCTCGAACAACTACAAGCTCAAGGCAGATCACCAGCAGTATCTTCTCAGACCAAGAGATTACTCATGTCACACAACAGTCTAGAGAAGATAATACAGGACGTAAGACCAGACACCTCAGAACACTTTAAAGTTTCCACAATAAACTTGGCTGTAAAAATGGATAGTTCATCGTTTTATAACTAGAGATTACGTGATCAAGTAAAGGACTCATCATACAGAGAACCACCTCATAAGAATTTCATACCATTGGGTAAAGATTCCTTCCATGTTCATTATTTATTGGATTGACTTCAAAATGAAACAGATTCTCTTCATCATTCTGAGTCATTCTGGATCAAACTGACGAGGTTACAGATAGGTTGCATGCGATGATATTGCGCAGATACAGATTATTACTAAGACTTTCGAAATTCCCTGTCAAACAATTCCCAGCTACTGTAGGAGTCCGGCTGTTATGTTTTGCAGAAAATTCACAGATTATCTCTTCAGATCATTGCATTCCAGATATAATAAGCCATAGTTACAAGAGCAAGATCAAAGAAGTAGAAGGAGGATAGATTCCCACAAATTATGTTAGATCTCCTGTTCATCTGCCTGTCAGCAGCAGGACGTATTCTGCTATTGTTACACTTCTGATGAAGACGACTACTGCTATTCACAGGACTCCTTTAGTTTACCTCCCACCTTGAGTAAGAGACGACTAACAGGATTGGGTGGTCAGGCTCGGTGACTTGGTCAATTCATGTCATCATATACCACGTGCACAGATCAATGCTCAAGTTGTTGATCACCAGATTGTCTTGTCCAAACTCAATTATTTACAGACCCCTGCCATACAGTAGGAATATTGCTGAGTGCAGTTTTAAAAACAAACAAACACACTAAACCAACCTCCCACCTTGTGATGTGAATACCATGCCATTACTTTTCCTGGGGATTTGGATGATATTGGAGGATGTATCAGACACAGAGGATGCTTCAATGTTTCCCAGGCTTATTCCTGTTTTCTCATTTGCGGAGATCATTGAATAACTTCACAATCTTATTGATATAATTGCCTCCCACTGATAGCAGCAAATCTACTCCTCAGTGGACAGACTTTCGAAACTATGATGTTGCACAGAAAATATTTCTTACTCTTCCCTTACCAACTTACACGGAGAACATGTGTCTCCACTGTTAAGGAGGGCATGTCCCTCAGGTACTCCAGTTGAGATGGGACTGGGAGAAGTCACTTTCATATATGGTACACATGAAGCTATTCTCAAAATGCTGGGGTTATTATGTGTCAAAATGCGTTGTCTGCTCAACTAGTGCTTTCCCAATAACACCATATCCTGCCTCGGGTACAGAGTAAGGTGCCACCTGTTGTGTAGTCACAAGCTGTTCTGTTATGGCCAGCACAATGACATAATACATTCTATAGTGTTTAAACCTTGTGTCTCATATTGGGTTAATAAAACTTTATAGATAGGACCTTCAAATTCAATACAAAACTGGGTAAAAGTGAATAAGTAACCCCAGCAGAGTGTAACTGGAGAGTGATTTTATCCATGTCACTGTAACTACTCAGTTTGCTCATACCAGTTTTGCCCACTTCGGCCACCTGCTTCAGAGTTTTAATGGCAGCATATGTATACTCTCCTATAATTTTAAGATATAGATAAATAGAATTGTGTCCCTTGCAACTGGAGGCAGCATGATAAAACTCTCACACATTATCCTTAATATCTCTTGACCAAGTGTCTCTAATTCCACACCTTTTGTTCTACAAGCAGATCAGGTTATATGGAATCTGAAACATGGCTTAACAAAAGGGATGAATCTGTTGTTGCTGAACTTGTCCCAGTTAACTATGACATTATGACTGAAACTCGACTGAGTGGACATGGCATTGGTTTGGCTATCATATATGAACAATCAGTCACTGTAAAAGTTTCACAGATGAGTGTATACCAGTGTTTTGAATGTATGACTCTAAGTGTATCAATCAAGAACAAGGTGCTGCTGCTGTACAGCAAACGAGAACAAACTCACTAATGACCTATTTATCACTGAATTCTCCGATTTACTTGAAACTGCTGCAACTGACAATGGACATCTTCTTATCACTGGCGATTTTAACATCTATGTAGACAAACCAGAAGAAAACTTTTCATCTGTGTTCACAGCTCCTCATTTCTACCAATCTGTATCTGGCACCACCCATAGGCACTTAAAGCAGGTCACACTGTAGACATAGTGATAATTTCATAATAGTGAGTGAAGTGACAGACAATCAGATGTCAGGTCATTTTCATATTGATGCCAATTTCCAACTACAAAAATCTGAACCTGTTCTGAAGTCATATATGTACAGAAAGACCAGAAGCATTGATTTGTCTTCGTTTGTGCATGATTTGGAGTCTGAAGATGTTTGTCACGTGGATGTCAAGGATATATGCTTGCTACTTTCAGTGAAAATCTAGTGAATATTCTGGATGATCATGCACCACTTAGAAAGCAGTCTGTTATCTTGCACCCCAATATGTACTGGCATAATTACCATATTCGAAAGAAGAAGCAACAGTCAAGCAGGCAAAGACAGGATCTAAGTACACCACCAGATCTTCTAACAAGCTAGAAATGATGTTAAGTTTGCTTTAAGAAATACTAAGCAAAAATACATTCTGGACAACATTAAGCAAAATAACAGACAAGAACTATTTTCACTTTTAAAGGGTCTGTTAAAAGGATCCCCAAGCACAGTACTTCCATCATGTCTCGTTGAAACTTGTCTCTGACACTGTCAAGAATGGTCTCTCCTTGACCCAGTTCCTACTTGGTTATTCAAGGACACTAAGGATCATATAACACCTGTTCTTTGGGAGATCAGGAATACTTTCATCTCATCTGGCAAGTTTCCAAGTGAACTTTAACATGCCATTGTCACTCCTCTACTGAAAAAAAATATTTTGATTCAGACAACCTATATAACTATCACCCTGTGTCTTACCTTTCATTTTCGTGTAAGGATAATAGATTCACAGTTAGAGAAACATTTAAAACATGATAATCTTACTGAAACATTTCAGTGTGCATACAAGTCAAGTCACAGAACTGAGACAGATCATGTGAAGGTCCATAATGATATCATGACATCCATGGGGCTAGAGAAAGCCATACTTCTTGTGCTCCTGGATCTGTCATCTGCTTTTGACACTACTGATCATACCATATTGCCAAACAGGCTCAAAGAACATCTTGGCATTCGTGGCATTCGCGGCGGTGTTGACCAGCAAAGCCCAGTGACACACTGCCAATGACATTATTATGAGGTCCATTGATTATATGAAAAAGTGAAGGTAGACAAATGAGCAATGTTGTTTGTACACAAAAAGTATTGGACACAGATGAAATATTATATATGTTTTGTGTGTGTCTACTTGTATGTGAAGGTTTTATCTAAAATATCAAGAAGGCACTGTAAGACTTCCAGTTTGGTCATCATTTTAAGTCAGCATTTGAAATCATTAGCAAAAAACATGGAAGTCCTGGTCTATATATCTCATGGTAATCTTACAATGATTCACTGTCTGGCTAATCAGCAAAGAGGCAGACATTCTGGTATTAATTAAAAAGTATCTGTCCACTGTCGAGACAATGAACAACATGTTTTAACTCATGTCCTTTGGTTTTAGTGATGATTTGGACAACCTACGACTTTTTATGTCCTCAAGAAGTCGATGGATAACACAGAAATGTGTTCGACCAATAAATCATGTGAATTGTCCATGTGAGTTTCTCCAAGATCAAGAAAATTTTCTTTCATGACCATAACCTAGCAACATGTACCAAACATACAATCTCTTACCATTGCTTACTACTTGCTTACCAGTGTTTACATTCAATATCCAGTATCAAGAGTCATCTTTATTGGACCATAAGTGCCTGTCATTGACATTCCTCCCAATATGTTATCAGTATGTCATTTATATTAATATGCTTACTATACCGTAGCAACCTTTGACTGTACATACTTGTTGGAAACACAGTGTTATCAAGCCACAATCATCAAAAAATTACAGAGAAAATAGGCATGGCAACCACTTGGGACCATAAGTTACTGCAGGGCTAAAGGAGGAGCTCACATCATTCAAACTGTGTGGAAGTGGACACATTCATCTAAAGTTACCAGCATTTGCTCTGTCAGACATTTATTTACACCAATTTATCCAGACAACCATATTGTATGCTTCACAAAGTCCAAGCCCTTGAAGATTTTAATATTGATGATTTATACATTTTCCATGAGGCAAGCTAATGAGGAGACCTGAACCATGGATTTTTAAGTTCACCAGAATCAAGACAAAGGCCTCTGGTCACTGCATTGTTACTCCAAATAAACCACGCATACCACTGCAAACAGTACAATTGTGGTTACCACACCTTCCAGCACATTACTGGTCCAGGAATAGTGATCACCACTCCCCCCAGAAGTATCTCCTGCCAGTAGGGAGTCAAGCTGGGGTTAGATGATGGTTTGTAACCACCATCTGTTGTCAACAGACTAAGGAGTGGTAATGCGGGGAAGTCAAGACAGAAGGAAGCTTCAATAGGACACAGCAATTTTTCGTTTAATTTCCTGCAGCTATGGATATCTAGTTATTTCACTTGGTTACAGAGATAAATATCAGCTGTTGATGCTGATGATGTCTCTGTGAGCATCCAGTTGTGCAGATGAAGAATGGGCAGATGATGGTCATCTCATTGGGTGGTCATTCCTGGTTTTCCACCTCAACGTCCACCAGGTGTCCTGGCCAGTCTGGTTGATATGTCTCATTGGTCTAAGGATGATCTACCTTGTACAGCCAAACGTTCTGACTATATTGCTTCAGAGGGATAACCAGCACTGATTGTACTTCAGGCCACAGGAACCGAAACCTATGGACCGCAACCTCTGGACATACCCAGGGACATCTGCAGGGACTAAGATGCCAGCCTACCATAGAGTCATCTTACACCTATGGACATAACCAGAGACATGTGCAGGGACTAAGATGCCAGCTTACCATAGAGTCATCTTACACCTATGGACATAACCAGGCACGTGTGCAGGGACTATGATGCCAGCCTACCATAGTGTCATCTTACACCTATGGACATGCCAGCATGTGCAGGGACTAAGATCAGCCTACCATAGAGTCATCTTACACCTATGGACATAACCAGAGACATGTGCAGGGACTAAGATGCCAGCCTACCATAGAGTCATCTTACACCTATGGACATAACCAGAGACATGTGCAGGGACTAAGATGCCAGCCTACCATAGAGTCATCTTACACCTATGGACATAACCAGAGACATGTGCAGGGACTAAGATGCCAGCCTACCATAGAGTCATCTTACACCTATGGACATTACCAGAGACATGTGCAGGGACTAAGATGCCAGCCTACCATAGAGTCATCTTACACCTATGGACATAACCAGACACATGTGCAGGGACTATGATGCCAGCCTACCATAGAGTCATCTTACACCTATGGACATAACCAGAGACATGTGCAGGGACTAAGATGCCAGCCTACCATAGAGTCATCTTACACCTATGGACATAACCAGAGACATGTGCAGGGACTAAGATGCCAGCCTACCATAGAGTCATCTTACACCTATGGACATAACCAGGCACATGTGCAGGGACTAAGATGCCAGCTTACCATAGAGTCATCTTACACCTATGGACATAACCAGGCACATGTGCAGGGACTAAGATGCCAGCCTACCATAGAGTCATCTTACACCTATGGACATAACCAGAGACATGTGCAGGGACTAAGATGCCAGCCTACCATAGAGTCATCTTACACCTATGGACATAACCAGGCACGTGTGCAGGGACTATGATGCCAACCTACCATAGAGTCATCTTACACCTATGGACATAACCAGGCACGTGTGCAGGGACTATGATGCCAGCCTACCATAGAGTCATCTTACACCTATGGACATAACCAGATACATGTGCAGGGACTAAGATGCCAGCCTACCATAGAGTCATCTTACACCAGGCACGTGTGCAGGGACTATGGACATAACCAGAGACATGTGCAGGGACTAAGATGCCAGCCTACCATAGAGTCATCTTACACCTATGGACATAACCAGAGACATGTGCAGGGACTAAGATGCCAGCCTACCATAGAGTCATCTTACACCTATGGACATTAACCAGAGACATGTGCAGGGACTAAGATGCCAGCCTACCATAGAGTCATCTTACACCTATGGACATAACCAGAGACATGTGCAGGGACTAAGATGCCAGCCTACCATAGAGTCATCTTACACCTATGGACATAACCAGAGACATGTGCAGGGACTAAGATGCCAGCCTACCATAGAGTCATCTTACACCTATGGACATAACCAGAGACATGTGCAGGGACTAAGATGCCAGCCTATCATAGAGTCATCTTACACCTATGGACATTACCAGGCACATGTGCAGGGACTAAGATGCCAGCCTACCATAGAGTCATCTTACACCTATGGACATAACCAGAGACATGTGCAGGGACTATGATGCCAGCCTACCATAGAGTCATCTTACACCTATGAACATAACCAGAGATTTGTGCAGGGACTTAGATGCCAGCCTACCATAGAGTCATCTTACACCTTTGGACATAACCAGGCACATGTGCAGGGACTATGATGCCAGCCTACCATAGTGTCATCTTACACATGTGGACATAACCAGAGACATGTGCAGGGACTAAGATGCCAGCCTACCATAGAGTCATCTTACACATGTGGACATAACCAGAGACATCTGCAGGGACTAAGATGCCAGCCTACCATACAGTCATCTTACTCCTATGGACATAACCAGAGATATGTGCAGGGACTAAGATGCCAGCCTACCATACAGTCATCTTACACATGTGGACATAACGAGGCACATGTGCAGGGACTAAGATGCCAGCCTACCATAGAGTCATCTTACACCTATGGACATAACCAGAGACATGTGCAGGGACTAAGATGCCAGCCTACCATAGAGTCATCTTACACATGTGGACATAACCAGGCACATGTGCAGGGACTAAGATGCCAGCCTACCATAGAGTCATCTTACACCTATGGACATAACCAGAGACATGTGCAGGGACTAAGATGCCAGCCTACCATAGAGTCATCTTACACCTATGCACATAACCAGAGACATGTGCAGGGACTATGATGCCAGCCTACCATAGAGTCATCTTACACCTAAGGTCATAACCAGAGACATGTGCAGGGACTATGATGCCAGCCTACCATAGAGTCATCTTACACCTATGGACATTACCAGAGACATGTGCAGGGACTAAGATGCCAGCCTACCATAGTGTCATCTTACACCTATGGACATAACCAGAGACATGTGCAGGGACTAAGATGCCAGCCTACCATAGAGTCATCTTACACATGTATGGACATAACCAGAGACATGTGCAGGGACTAAGATGCCAGCCTACCATAGAGTCATCTTACACCTATGGACATAACCAGAGACATGTGCAGGGACTAAGATGCCAGCCTACCATAGAGTCATCTTACACATGTGGACATAACCAGAGACATGTGCAGGGACTAAGATGCCAGCCTACCATAGAGTCATCTTACTCCTATGGACATAACCAGAGATATGTGCAGGGACTAAGATGCCAGCCTACCATAGAGTCATCTTACACATGTGGACATAACCAGAGACATGTGCAGGGACTAAGATGCCAGCCTACCATAGAGTCATCTTACACATGTGGACATAACCAGAGACATGTGCAGGGACTATGATGCCAGCCTACCATAGTGTCATCTTACACCTATGGACATTACCAGAGACATGTGCAGGGACTAAGATGCCAGCCTACCATAGAGTCATCTTACACCTATGGACATTACCAGAGACATGTGCAGGGACTAAGATGCCAGCCTACCATAGAGTCATCTTACACCTTTGGACATAACCAGGCACATGTGCAGGGACTAAGATGCCAGCCTACCATAGAGTCATCTTACACCTATGGACATAACCAGGCACATGTGCAGGGACTAAGATGCCAGCCTACCATAGAGTCATCTTACACCTATGGACATTACCAGAGACATGTGCAGGGACTAAGATGCCAGCCTACCATAGAGTCATCTTACACCTATGGACATTACCAGAGACATGTGCAGGGACTAAGATGCCAGCCTACCATAGAGTCATCTTACACCTTTAGACATAACCAGGCACATGTGCAGGGACTAAGATGCCAGCCTACCATAGAGTCATCTTACACCTATGGACATAACCAGGCACATGTGCAGGGACTAAGATGCCAGCCTACCATAGAGTCATCTTACACCTTTAGACATAACCAGAGACATGTGCTGGGACTATGATGCCAGCCTACCATAGAGTCATCTTACACCTTTAGACATGACCAGAGACATGTGCAGGGACTAAGATGCCAGCCTACCATAGAGTCATCTTACACCTTTGGACATAACCAGAGACATGTGCAGGGACTAAGATGCCAGCCTACCATAGAGTCATCTTACACCTATGGACATTACCAGAGACATGTGCAGGGACTAAGATGCCAGCCTACCATAGAGTCATCTTACACCTATGGACAATACCAGAGACATGTGCAGGGACTATGATGCAAGCCTACCATAGAGTCATCTTACACCAACACCAGAATTTCATTAGCAACATTATTCAAACTTAAAGTAACATAAATATCTCAGCACGTCTGTTTGTCTCTAAGATATGACCCAGTAGTTAACAGGCTGACTAGACCCTTTTAACTAGAAGATGTAAGAACCCTAGGTATATTCCTAAAGTGGATTTTTTCTGCAGTATCGCCTGCTGTAATTGAAGGGGCCATATGAGCCTTTAGCATGTGCATCTTATGTCCGGGTATTCAGACAGACAGCCCTTTCTTCTAGCCATGACTACAGTTGGTAGGGTATCAGAGATTCACACAAGTCAAATCAGGTCTCACACAGATGACTTTAGTGTTATACCCATTAGATCCACACTAGAATTATGAAATACAGTATGAGGATGCGTGCATCCGAGTGCTTTTACGTTGTAATAGTTCAGAGCAAAAGTGTACTTTATTACACTATACATGCGGGTAGAGCGAACTGTGTTTCTTTTCTAAAATGCCAAAGTTAATGGTTTATATTCAGGTTAAATATCTTCTCTAAAATATTCTAATTATATCTGTGATTAACGTAAACCATTTCAACTACCAACGTAAGTTTAAAGCAGTACATCCAGATGAAGCTGAATAGTTACGCGACATTGTGCAGATGCATTGTGGGAATGTAAACATTGCGCACATTGCCGTGTCGCTGTTTAATTGTGAGTTGAACTGAGACGTTATATCCGTTGAAAAACATAATAGAATGTGTCCATCAGTGATGTTGGCCGAGTGAAGCAACTGCAAACGAAGAAAAAGGTTGCTACGGAGCAAGCTGTAGAAGATGATGATAAGTTACATGCATGGTGACGTCAGTTACCAAGGGTATGCTTGATAATGAGGGGGCAGACGAGAATGGCATAGTGACATCAATACAGTGTGACGTCATGGAGAAAGTGAACTTTATCTCCTGATAAAGTACCGTCGGCACCTTTGATCTTTTAAGGAAGTATCTTAGAATTTGTAGCCAAGAACGATTTGGCAGCTCTAAGAGTACAGGGACATAGACACTATTCCATATGTCTTCTAAATAAAACTGGTAGTGGTTAGATATTCACATGAATTATTTCAGAATGGTTATCATTGTTAGTGATTCTCAGAATCCTGCCTCTATTACATCAGGAGTAATTTCATCGTCCTTACTGATTATCTGCATGTAGATTATTGATTGAGAGCTGGAAAGAAGTTTTCAGGCCATGCACATTCACAGAGCACTGGATGAAGTCAAAATAGTATCTACAGGACAATTATTGTCAGCTGACAGTATAGATGACCGCTGTTGAAAATCTGAAAGATATATCTTGTGTGATAACTGCCAAAATACAAGATTATGGCAATGATGTTGTTGAGGTAGTGATCTTAGAAGTATGAACAATGATAACCATATATTTTTGTATTGTGATGTATGCTTTATATTGAGGACAGGCAAAGGTGAAACAAAATGTGTCCTAATTAATGAAAGCAAGGGTATTAATGCTTTGTATAGTAGTGGTCAAGCGGTTTCTCATTAGTGCCCCATTTGACCTACCCCATCGAAACCCTTAATGCAACACTGCTGTAACAAAGTGATATACTAACATCATTAGTATTTTGATACCTTATGGTCCAGAAAGTATTATTCTTGCCATCACAACTTCTAAGAAAAGAGAACTTAGTTAGTTTAGTGTCATTTTATGTAAGACAGTTACCCTACAAGTCTTCCCTGGCTGTTACCTTTGACATCATAATTCCTGATATTTGCTCTGAAAATAACCTCACTATAGGATTTCCATGTATTAGTAATGACAGCATTGCATTTTGAATGCCATGAGCCACACTAGAGACTGATTAGAAGCAAGAACTGACATCAAAGTTAAGACGCAGAATTCATCAGTTTCCTCTTTGAGCGTCTGTCAAGCCAGACTGCCCACACACTGTATACACCTGTACCAGAGGCCTGCAGCTAGGCTGTCTGGATTATATGACGCCCACACGTGGAAATTCTTGGACAGATGCAGCTTGTAGCAGTGCTACATGTACAGTGGAAGGACCACCAGGTGATGAGCTCAATGCACCATCACCATGTCTGACAGTAACTGGGATCCACCAGATGGTGAGCGCAATGCACCATCACCATGTCTGATAGTGACTGGGATCCATCAAATGGTGAGCTCAATACACAGTCTCCATGTCTAACAGTGACTGGGATTTACCAGATGGTGAGCTCAATGCACCATCACCATGTCTGATAGTGACTGGGATCCATCAGATGGTGAGCGCAGTGCACTATCACCATGTCTGACAGTGAACTGGATCCATCAGATGGTGAGCGCAATGCACCATCACCTTGTCTGACAGTGACTGGGAGGCATCAGATGGTGAGCCCAATGCACCATCACCATGTCTGACAGTGACTGGGATCCATCAGATGGTGAGCACAATGCACTATCACCATGTCTGATAGTGACTGAGCTACATCAGATGGTGAGCCCAATGCACCATCACCATGTCTGACAGTGACTGGGATCCATCAGATGGTGAGCTCAATGCACCATCACCTTGTCTGACAGTGACTGGGATCCATCAGATGGTGAGCGCAATGCACCATCACCATGTCTGATAGTGACTGAGCTACATCAGCTGGTGAACCCAATGCACCATCACCATGTCTGACAGTGACTGGGATCCATCAGATGGTGAGCCCAATGCACCATCACCATGTCTGATAGTGACTGAGCAACATCAGCTGGTGAGCCCAATGCACCATCACCATGTCTGACAGTGACTGGGATCCATCAGATGGTGCGCGCAATGCACCATCACCTTGTCTGACTGGGAGTGGTGACTGGGATCCATCAGATGGTGACGGTGACTGGGATTTACCGGATGCACCATCACCATCACCTTGTCTGACAGTGACTGGGATTTACCGGATGGTGAGCTCAATGCACCATCACCTTGTCTGACAGTGACTGGGATCCATCAGATGGTGAGCGCAATGCACCATCACCATGTCTGATAGTGACTGAGCTACATCAGATGGTGAGCCCAATGCACCATCACCATGTCTGACAGTGACTGGGATCCATCAGATGGTGAGCTCAATGCACCATCACCTTGTCTGACAGTGACTGGGATCCATCAGATGGTGAGCTCAGTGCACCATCACCTTCTCTGACAGGGACTGGGATCCATCAGATGGTGAGCTCAATGCACCATCACCATGTCTGACAGTGACTGGGATCCATCAGATGGTGAGCTCAATAAACAGTCTCCATGTCTAACAGTGACTGGGATTTACCAGATGGTGAGCTCAATGCACCATCACCATGTCTGACAGTGACTGGGATCCATCAGATGGTGAGCTTAATACACAGTCTCCATGTCTAACAGTGACTGGGATTTACCAGATGGTGAGCTCAATGCACCATCACCATGTCTGACAGTGACTGGGATCCATCAAATGGTGAGCTCAATACACAGTCTCCATGTCTAACAGTGACTGGGATTTACCAGATGGTGAGCTCAATGCACCATCACCATGTCTGACAGTGACTGGGATCCATCAGATGGTGAGCTTAATACACAGTCTCCATGTCTAACAGTGACTGGGATTTACCAGATGGTGAGCTCAATGCACCATCACCATGTCTGACAGTGACTGGGATCCATCAAATGGTGAGCTCAATACACAGTCTCCATGTCTAACAGTGACTGGGATTTACCAGATGGTGAGCTCAATGCACCATCACCATGTCTGACAGTGACTGGGATCCACCAGATGGTGAGCACCATGCACCAATGCACCATCACCATGTCTGACAGTGACTGGGATCCATCAAATGGTGAGCTCAATACACAGTCTCCATGTCTAACAGTGACTGGTATTTACCACATGGTGAGCTCAATACACAGTCTCCATGTCTAACAGTGACTGGGATTTACCAGATGGTGAGCTCAATGCACCATCACCATGTCTGACAGTGACTGGGATCCATCAAATGGTGAGCTCAATACACAGTCTCCATGTCTGACAGTGACTGGGATTTACCAGATGGTGAGCCCAATGCACCGTCACCATGTCTGACAGTGACTGGGATTTACCAGATGGTGAGCTCAATGCACCATCACCATGTCTGATAGTGACTGAGATCCATCAGATGGTGAGCTCAATACACAGTCTCCATGTCTAACAGTGACTTGATTTACCAGATGGTGAGCTCAATGCACCATCACCATGTCTGACAGTGACTGGGATCCATCAAATGGTGAGCTCAATACACAGTCTCCATGTCTAACAGTGACTGGGATTTACCAGATGGTGAGCTCAATGCACCATCACCATGTCTGACAGTGACTGGGATCCATCAGATGGTGAGCTCAATACACAGTCTCCATGTCTAACAGTGACTGGGATTTACCAGATGGTGAGCTCAATGCACCATCACCATGTCTGACAGTGACTGGGATCCATCAGATGGTGAGCTCAATACACAGTCTCCATGTCTAACAGTGACTGGGATTTACCAGATGGTGAGCTCAATGCACCATCACCATGTCTAACAGTGACTGGGATCCATCAAATGGTGAGCTCAATACACAGTCTCCATGTCTAACAGTGACTGGGATTTACCAGATGGTGAGCTCAATGCACCATCACCATGTCTGACAGTGACTGGGATCCACCAGATGGTGAGCACAATGCACCATCACCATGTCTGACAGTGACTGAGCTACATCAGATGGTGAGCGCAGTGCACCATCACCATGTCTGATAGTGACTGAGCTACATCAGATGGTGAGCCCAATGCACCATCACCATGTGTGACAGTGACTGGGATCCATCAGATGGTGCGAGCAATGCACCATCACCATGTCTGACAGTGACTGGGATCCATCAAATGGTGAGCTCAATACACACTCTCCATGTCTAACAGTGACTGGTATTTACCACATGGTGAGCTCAATACACAGTCTCCATGTCTAACAGTGACTGGGATTTACCAGATGGTGAGCTCAATGCACCATCATGATGGATCCCAGTCACTGTCAGATGGTGATGGTGAGCGAATGCACCATCATCCATGTCTCCAGTGATCACCGTACATCAGATGGTGAGCTCCAATGCACCATCTGATAATGTGTCATCAGCGACATTGGTGATGACTGCCATCCTGATCAGACATGGTGATGAGATACATGGGCTCATGTCTGGACAGTGTCACTGGTGACGAGACCATCTGTGGATCCCAGTGACTGGAGACATGGAGACGTGCATTGAGCTCACCATTTGATGGATCCCAGTCACTGTCAGACAAGGTGATAGTTCATGGAATAGCTAAATACACATTCTCCATGTCTAACAGTGACTGGGATTTACCAGATGGTGAGCTCAATGCACCATCACCATGTCTGACAGTGACTGGGATCCATCAAATGGTGAGCTCAATACACAGTCTCCATGTCTAACAGTGACTGGGATTTACCAGATGGTGAGCTCAATGCACCATCACCATGTCTCACAGTGACTGGGATCCACCAGATAGTGAGCACAATGCACCATCACCATGTCTGACAGTGACTGGGATCCATCAAATGGTGAGCTCAATACACAGTCTCCATGTCTAACAGTGACTGGGATTTACCAGATGGTGAGCTCAATGCACCATCACCATGTCTCACAGTGACTGGGATCCACCCGATGGTGAGCACAATGCACCATCACCATGTCTGACAGTGACTGGGATCCATCAGATGGTGAGCGCAATGCACCATCTCCATGTCTAACAGTGACTGGGATCCATCAGATGGTGAGCGCAATGCACCACAATACATTTACCGGGATTTACCGGATGGTGAGCTCAATGCACCATCACCTTGTCTGACAGTGACTGGGATCCATCAAATGGTAAGCACAATGCACCATCACCATGTCTGACAGTGACTGGGATCCATCAGATGGTGAGCGCAATGCACCATCACCATGTCTGATTGTGACAGAGCTACATCAGATGGTGAGCCCAATGCACCATCACCATGTCTGACAGTGACTGGGATCCATCAGATGGTGAGCACAATGCACCATCACCATGTCTGACAGTGACTGGGATCCATCAAATGGTGAGCTCAATACACAGTCTCCATGTCTAACAGTGACTGGGATTTACCAGATGGTGAGCTCAATACACAGTCTCCATGTCTAACAGTGACTGGGATTTACCAGATGGTGAGCTCAATGCACCGTCACCATGTCTGACAGTGACTGGGATCCATCAGATGGTGAGCTAAATACACATTCTCCATGTCTAACAGTTACTGGGATTTACCAGATGGTGAGCTCAATGCACCATCACCATGCCTGATAGTGACTGGGATCCATCAGATGGTGAGCGCAATGCACCATCACCATGTCTGACAGTGACTGGGATCCATCAGATGGTGACCGCAATGCACTCTCACCTTGTCTGACAGTGACTGGGAGACATCAGATGGTGAGCTCAATGCACCATCACCATGTCTGACAGTGACTGGGATCCATCATATGGTGAGCTCAATACACAGTCTCCATGTCTAACAGTGACTGGGATTTACCAGATGGTGAGCCCAATGCACCATCACCTTGTCTGACAGTGACTGGGATCCACCAGATGGTGAGCGCAATGCACCATCACGTTGTCTGACAGTGACTGGGATCCATCAGATGGTGAGCGCAATGCACCATCTCCATGTCTGACAGTGACTGGGATCCATCAGATGGTGAGCGCAATGCACCATCACCATGTCTGAGAGTGACTGGGATTTACCGGATGGTGAGCTCAATGCACCATCACCTTGTCTGACAGTGACTTGGATCCATCAAATGGTAAGCACAATGCACCATCACCATGTCTGACAGTGACTGGGATCCATCAGATGGTGAGCGCAATGCACCATCACCATGTCTGATTGTGACAGAGCTACATCAGATGGTGAGCCCAATGCACCATCACCATGTCTGACAGTGACTGGGATCCATCAGATGGTGAGCTCAATGCACCATCACCTTGTCTGACAGTGACTGGGATCCATCAGATGGTGAGCGCAGTGCACCATCACCTTGTCTGACAGGGACTGGGATCCATCAGATGGTGAGCGCAATGCACCATCACCATGTCTGAGAGTGACTGGGATCCATCAGATGGTGAGCTCAATACACAGTCTCCATGTCTAACAGTGACTTGATTTACCAGATGGTGAGCTCAATGCACCATCACCATGTCTGACAGTGACTGGGATCCATCAAATGGTGAGTTCAATACACAGTCTCCATGTCTAACAGTGACTGGGATTTACCAGATGGTGAGCTCAATACACAGTCTCCATGTCTAACAGTGACTGGGATTTACCAGATGGTGAGCTCAATGCACCATCACCATGTCTGACAGTGACTGGGATCCATCAGATGGTGAGCTCAATACACAGTCTCCATGTCTAACAGTGATTTACCAGATGGTGAGCTCAATGCACCATCACCATGTCTGACAGTGACTGGGATCCATCAAATGGTGAGTTCAATACACAGTCTCCATGTCTAACAGTGACTGGGATTTACCAGATGGTGAGCTCAATACACAGTCTCCATGTCTAACAGTGACTGGGATTTACCAGATGGTGAGCTCAATGCACCATCACCATGTCTGACAGTGACTGGGATCCATCAGATGGTGAGCTCAATACACAGTCTCCATGTCTAACAGTGACTTGATTTACCAGATGGTGAGCTCAATGCACCATCACCATGTCTGACAGTGACTGGGATCCATCAAATGGTGAGTTCAATACACAGTCTCCATGTCTAACAGTGACTGGGATTTACCAGATGGTGAGCTCAATGCACCATCACCATGTCTGATAGTGACTGGGATCCATCAGATGGTGAGCCCAATGCACTATCACCATGTCTGACAGTGAACTGGATCCATCAGATGGTGAGCTGGATGCACATCACCTTGTCTGACAGTGACTGGGAGCATCAGATGGTGAGCCCAATGCACCATCACCATGTCTGACTGGGATCCATCAGATGGTGAGCACAATGCATCAGATGGTGAGAGCTACAATGCACCATCACCATGTCTGACAGTGACTGGGATCCATCAGATGGTGAGCTCAATGCACCATCACCATGTCTGACAGTGACTGGGATCCATCAGATGGTGAGCCCAATGCACCATCACCATGTCTGACAGTGACTGGGATCCATCAGATGGTGAGCTCAATGCACCATCACCATGTCTGACAGTGACTGGGATCCATCAGATGGTGAGCTCAATGCACATCACCATGTCTGATAGTCTCCATGTCTAACAGTGACTGGGATTTACCAGATGGTGAGCTCAATGCACCATCACCATGTCTGACAGTGACTGGGATCCATCAGATGGTGAGTTCAATACACAGTCTCCATGTCTAACAGTGACTGGGATTTACCAGATGGTGAGCTCAATACACAGTCTCCATGTCTAACAGTGACTGGGATTTACCAGATGGTGAGCTCAATGCACCATCACCATGTCTGCCAGTGACTGGGATCCATCAGATGGTGAGCTCAATACACAGTCTCCATGTCTAACAGTGACTGGGATTTACCAGATGGTGAGCTCAATGCACCATCACCATGTCTGACAGTGACTGGGATCCACACCAGTCTCCATGTCTAACAGTGACTGGGATTTACCAGATGGTGAGCAATGCACCATCACCATGTCTGACAGTGACTGGGATCCATCAAATGGTGAGCTCAATACACAGTCTCCATGTCTAACAGTGACTGGGATTTACCTGATGGTGAGCTCAATACACAGTCTCCATGTCTAACAGTTACTGGGATTTACCAGATGGTGAGCTCAATGCACCATCACCATGTCTGACAGTGACTGGGATCCATCAGATGGTGAGCTAAATACACAGTCTCCATGTCTAACAGTGACTGGGATTTACCAGATGGTGAGCTCAATGCACCATCACCATGTCTGACAGTGACTGGGATCCATCAGATGGTGAACGCAATGCACCATCACCTTGTCTGACAGTGACTGGGATCCATCAAATGGTGAGCTCAATACACAGTCTCCATGTCTAACAGTGACTGGGATTTACCAGATGGTGAGCCCATTGCACCATCACCATGTCTGACAGTGACTGGGATCCATCATATGGTGAGCTCAATACACAGTCTCCATGTCTAACAGTGACTGGGATTTACCAGATGGTGAGCTCAATGCACCATCACCTTGTCTGACAGTGACTGGGATCCATCAAATGGTGAGCTCAATACACAGTCTCCATGTCTAACAGTGACTGGGATTTACCAGATGGTGAGCCCATTGCACCATCACCATGTCTGACAGTGACTGGGATCCATCATATGGTGAGCTCAATACACAGTCTCCATGTCTAACAGTGACTGGGATTTACCAGATGGTGAGCTCAATGCACCGTTACCATGTCTGACAGTGGTGACTGGAATCCATCAGATGGTGAGCACAATGCACCATCACCATGTCTGCCAGTGACATCAGATGGTTAGAGCAGTGCACCATCACCTCGTCTGATAGTGACTGAGCTACATCAGATGGTTAGAGCAGTACACCATCACCTCGTCTGATAGTGACTGAGCTACAGCAGATCGTTAGAGGAGTGCACCATCACCTTGTCTAACATCAGATGGTTAGAGCAGTACACCATCACCTCGTCTGATAGTGACTGAGCTACAGCAGATGGTTAGAGCAGTGCACCATCACCTTGTCTAACATCAGATGGTTAGAGCAGTACACCATCACCTCGTCTGATAGTGACTGAGCTACAGCAGATGGTTAGAGCAGTTGATCACCTTGTCAACAGCAAATGGTTTAGAGCAGTACACCCGTCACCTCGTCCTGATAGGCCATCAGATGAGGACATTTCTTAACTGTCACTGTTCACTCATAAATGTACTGACCTGAGATAATGGTTCAGCTTCTGACATTTCTAACTAGTTAATGACATGTTTTGATGTACCCATGGTCATGAGGATCGATTTGTCTGCGTCGTTATCCTACACTTCCTTTATTTCCTTAGTGTTTTATTTATGCATGGTCAACATGTGTGTTTTGTAGTGTCTCTTCATGGAAATGGGTAGATCAGAAGGCCATATAGCTTCTTCACGTGATTTGTTGCATATATTTTGAAACCAAGCACCCAGAGCTGACACAAGAGCTACATGCTGTATAAAATATAGTTTTTCAAATTTCTATATTCCTTGGAGTTATATATTGTCAACTGTCACTTACTTACTTTAAGCACAGAAGATCATTATTCGTTATTAATACGCATGAACTGTCATGGTAAAGTGAGTGAGTTTAGGTTTATGCCGCACTCAGCAATATTCCAGCTATATGGTGGCAGTCTGTAAATAGTTGTGTCTGGACCAGACAATCCAGTGATCAACATCATGATGTCATGGTAGAAATGAAAGATTATAGAACAGCTTAGAAGTGATCTACACATGTATTTTATGTACTTTATGTCATTAGTTGTTGAAGAAAAAGTCTTTTTGTCAAACAAAGCCTGTGTCAATACAAATGGCTTAGCGAAACTTCAGGGACCTTTTCAGTATTCAGTAACATTCTATATATAGCTAGTATTCTGTGTCAGATGCAGTTGTTGAAGTGGGAAACTGGAATTGGCATCATCGAGAGGTCTGTCATAGCAGCCATTTCATGAAACCACTGTCTACTGTTGTAAAAGTCCTCCTTGTGCCATGTCCAGGCTAGACTGATACACACATGTTGTCATGAGCTGAGTCCTGGCTGGTTTGAAATGCCAAGGTTAAGCCAGCAACCAGTATGTAGAGAAGTACATTAGTTAACCACACAAGATCAATGAATGATTACCAACATACGGAAGCATACATAATTAGGTTTCAAATCACAGCAGCAATACATGGCAGGCTGTCGAATAAGTACATGGTATGAATGTCAAGAATTTGTCACAGCTGAGGAACATTCTTTCATCCAGGAAGCAGCATTAGATATTGGTCACTCAGACATAGTATGGAGACGAGCTTCCTGCTGGTCAAGACCAGTCTCTTCCAGAAAACAGTTCCATTTGGAACCAAGGCAGACATACTTGGTAGAATTTGTTGAGGAGTTTTAGATTGATGATCATACCTGTATCTGACATATTCTTCTTTAGTAATCTATTAGGGAATCTATGCTGGTTTCCAAGTTGGCTAGTGCTTGAATTGGCCCCTTCTCTTGTAACATCTTGATGGTCACATTTGCAGCCACCAACTTGGCCCCTGCCAATGAAACTGACAATCTGTAGGGTAGGATGCAAGTGCTGAAGAGTTGTTTGTACCCAGTTTGATCCATCGAGAATCCAGTAGTCAGATGCAACAGGCTGCCAATTGTCAACACAATCTCAGGGTCATCTCACAACTGTTACACAAATGGCAATAGGTTGAATTCTTGCAGTCAAAGTCAGGATCCAAGACCACACAGACAGGTCTGATGTTGACTAGCTCTGTGAAGGTCATGTACAGTAGCCTCACCCTGACCCTTAGGGGGTCCTGCTTCCACCTCCATGTCATTGGTAGGTATGCACATCATAATCTAGGGAGAGATGTGACAGACTGGGAGGGGCACATCAATGAATCTTATCTCAGAGCAACATGTCTCCACGTGGGTGCATCGTAATGATGATGATACATGTCTGTGGGCGTATGTAACCCAAAACTGTAGAAATGTATTAAGCAGGTAGAAAACAGAGCCCCAAACAGAAACCAGAAGTGTCTCTCTCCAGGAGAAATCCTTACAATGTTTGAGTTAAGTCAACGTCAGAGATGCATTTACAAATAATGGCAAAGGTTTTCGTGTCCAGTTTAGGTTTGAATACTGAAAATGTCATATAAGAATTTTCACATATTGAGCAAGATAAAGCGTGTGTGAAAGTTTCTGTATGGTTTGGCTTGTTGTTTTACACCGCAATATTCCAGCTATATATGACCGCGGTCTGTAATTAATTGAGTCTGGACCAGACAATCCAGTGATCAACGGCATGAGCATTGATCTGCGCAATTGGGATACAATGACATGTCAACCAGGTCAGCGAGCCTGACCACCTGATCCCGTTAGTCACCTCTTACGACAAGTATGGGTTACTGAAGACCAAGACTAAGTTTTGATGTAGTACCTGGACACAAACAAATGTGGGTGGTAAAACGTGTATACACATGGGACCAAATCTTCTTTACAGTGAAATGGAAATCTGTTCAAATCTGAAGACTATTTTCTAGTTATGTTTATCAAATTGTAGGAATACTGGCTGTGATCTAACACAGGTCAGGGTAGTCAAAGGAACTCTATGCTGCATGTTTGTGGCTCTCATCCATGTGAAGCTTGTATGCATCGAAAGTATTGTACTTAAAACATGCAAACTATTAATGATCTGACTGGTATAAATGTCCCCAGGAAGATAAGAGCAAATCTGTGGATGCATCATGATGATGATGATTTGGAGATTTTGTTTGCTCTTTCCATCATAATGCATATTTTAAACAATGGCCTGCCAGGCCATTTAGTGCTTGATCGGAAGATGGGTGTTCTGACTGAAAGATATGACAATCTGAAGGGGGCGATAGGGTTGTATGATCAAATTTGTATGAATTTTTAGATTTGCAGGAAGTGATAGTTGGTGCTGAACTATGGGGTGCTTCGGTTGGTATTTGTTTTGTTTGTTTTTATGGGGTTTTGTTTGTTTTTTGTTCAGGTTAGGTGGTTAGGGGTTGTTTTGGTTGTTTGTTTTTTTTGGTTTATTGTTCTAGTTGGCTACATGGCATTATAATATGACCAGTTTTGAGTAGAAACATACCTAAGGCTTTGAAGGTTTGGGTGTTATTTAGTGGGCTTTGGAGTGTTTTAGGTTAATGTTAGTGACTTGTGAACTCTGGAGCATCATTCTGTGTTGTTGGTTGTGTACGCAGTGTAGTAGGACGTGTTCTGCATGTCTGTGTCATTGCAGTATGTGCATTTGTCCGTTTGGTGTTTTTGTAGTTGAGTGTTTGATCAAAAGATTATGAGCAATTTGTTGACAAATCACAACAAGCTTAGGATGTGTGGACCAATAATATCAAGGATTAACATTAAAGTGAATGTTATTATAACGTTTTGAACTATTTGGAACTTCACGTTGTGTACCCTTTGATACGAGCCAGGTGGAGTTGGACATCTTTTGTTTTAGTTGGCCCCAGGTAACTAGGATGAAGTCTAGATGAATACCGAGGTATTTAAGTGCTGTCAAACATGTTATTTTGGAATAAGGTTTTCATGGTTGGATTATGGGGATTAAAGTTTGTTTACGTTGATGCTTAGACACCACAAATTAAGTCAAAGCTTACATGGCATTTACCGGTAGATTTAACAGAGTTTCAGTTCAACTATTGGGAGGTTTGGTTCATGTGACAATGTATGTGTGGTTTAATATTTAAAACATTGCAATGATATTTTATTTTGATAATTTATGTATTAATTCATATGTTTAATGAATAACTACGAGTTTCTAATGGTTATTATAGTTTCAAGCATTACATAACTTATGTAAACATTTTAGGTCCATGATAGAATTACAAGAAGTACACAATGTATGTAAGGTTAGCAGTAAACATGTTCACAGTAGAGATAATGTAATTTGACTGCATGTCACATGGTAATCAAGAACCTAACCTTAAACTGTTTACTATGGCTTCCTTAGTTTGGGTAATGGGTAACCAAAACATAAAACTGTAGAGGGGGGAGTCTATGTAACCTTAAACTGTGTGGGTAATGGGTAACCAAAACATAAAACTGTAGAGGGGGGAGTCTATGTAACCTTAAACTGTGTGGGTAATCAAAACATAAAACTGTAGAGGGGGGAGTCTATGTAACCTTAAACTGTGTGGGTAATGGGTAAAAACAAAACAAAACTGTAGAAGGAGTCTATGTAACCTTAAACTGTGTGGGTAATGGGTAACTGTAGAGGTAGAGGGGAGTCTATGTAACCTTAAACTGTGTGGGTAATGGGTAACAAAACATAAAACTGTAGAGGAGTCTATGTAACCTTAAACTGTGTGGGTAATGGGTAACCAAAACATAAAACTGTAGAGGGGGAGTCTATGTAACCTTAAACTGTGTGGGTAATGGGTAACAAAACATAAAACTGTAGAGGGGGAGTCTATGTAACCTTAAACTGTGTGGGTAATGGGTAAACCTTAAACAAAACATAAAAAGGGTAATGGGTAGTCTATGTAACCTTAAACTGTGTGGGTAATGGGTAACAAAACATAAAACTGTAGAGGGGGGAGTCTATGTAACCTTAAACTGTGTGGGTAATGGGTAACCAAAACATAAAACTGTAGAGGGGGAGTCTATGTAACCTTAAACTGTGTGGGTAATGGGTAACAAAACATAAAACTGTAGAGGGGGGAGTCTATGTAACCTTAAACTGTGTGGGTAATGGGTAACCAAAACATAAAACTGTAGAGAGGGAGTCTATGTAACCTTAAACTGTGTGGGTAATGGGTAACCAAAACATAAAACTGTAGAGGAGGGAGTCTATGTAACCTTAAACTGTGTGGGTAATGGGTAACCAAAACATAAAACTGTAGAGGGGGGAGTCTATGTAACCTTAAACTGTGTGGGTAATGGGTAGCAAAACATAAATGTAACCTTAAACTGTAGAGGGTAGTCTATGTAACCTTAAACTGTGTGGGTAATGGGTAACAAAACATAAACTGTAGAGGAGGAGTCTATGTAACCTTAAACTGTGTGGGTAATGGGTAACAAAAACATAAAACTGTAGAGGGGGAGTCTATGTAACCTTAAACTGTGTGGGTAATGGGTAACAAAACATAAAACTGTAGAGGGGAGTCTATGTAACCTTAAACTGTGTGGGTAATGGGTAACAAAACATAAAACTGTAGAGGGGAGTCTATGTAACCTTAAACTGTGTGGGTAATGGGTAGCAAAACATAAAACTGTAGAGGGGAGTCTATGTAACCTTAAACTGTGTGGGTAATGGGTAACCAAAACATAAAACTGTAGAGGGGGGAGTCTATGTAACCTTAAACTGTGTGGGTAATGGGTAACCAAAACATAAAACTGTAGAGGAGGGAGTCTATGTAACCTTAAACTGTGTGGGTAATCAAAACATAAAACTGTAGAGGGGGGAGTCTATGTAACCTTAAACTGTGTGGGTAATGGGTAACAAAACATAAAACTGTAGAGGGGAGTCTATGTAACCTTAAACTGTGTGGGTAATGGGTAACCAAAACATAAAACTGTAGAGGGGAGTCTATGTAACCTTAAACTGTGTGGGTAATGGGTAACAAAACATAAAACTGTAGAGGGGGAGTCTATGTAACCTTAAACTGTGTGGGTAATGGGTAACAAAAACATAAAACTGTAAAGTCTGTAAAGAGTCTATGTAACCTGTGTGTGTGGGTAATGGGTAACAAACAAAACATAAAACTGTAGAGGGGGGAGTCTATGTAACCTTAAACTGTGTGGGTAATGGGTAACCAAAACATAAAACTGTAGAGGGGGGAGTCTATGTAACCTTAAACTGTGTGGGTAATGGGTAACCAAAACATAAAACTGTAGAGGAGGGAGTCTATGTAACCTTAAACTGTGTGGGTAATGGGTAACCAAAACATAAAACTGTAGAGGGGGGAGTCTATGTAACCTTAAACTGTGTGGGTAATGGGTAACAAAACATAAAACTGTAGAGGGGGGAGTCTATGTAACCTTAAACTGTGTGGGTAATGGGTAACCAAAACATAAAACTGTAGAGGGGGGAGTCTATGTAACCTTAAACTGTGTGGGTAATGGGTAACCAAAACATAAAACTGTAGAGGAGGGAGTCTATGTAACCTTAAACTGTGTGGGTAATCAAAACATAAAACTGTAGAGGGGGGAGTCTATGTAACCTTAAACTGTGTGGGTAATGGGTAACCAAAACATAAAACTGTAGAGGGGGGAGTCTATGTAACCTTAAACTGTGTGGGTAATGGGTAACAAAACATAAAACTGTAGAGGGGGAGTCTATGTAACCTTAAACTGTGTGGGTAATGGGTAACAAAACATAAAACTGTAGAGGGGAGTCTATGTAACCTTAAACTGTGTGGGTAATGGGTAAAACAAAAACATAAAACTGTAGAGGGAGTCTATGTAACCTTAAACTGTGTGGGTAATGGGTAGCAAAACATAAAACTGTAGAGGGGGAGTCTATGTAACCTTAAACTGTGTGGGTAATGGGTAACAAAACATAAAACTGTAGAGGAGTCTATGTAACCTTAAACTGTGTGGGTAATGGGTAACCAAAACATAACACTGTAGAGGGGGAGTCTATGTAACCTTAAACTGTGTGGGTAATGGGTAACAAAACATAAAACTGTAGAGGGGGGAGTCTATGTAACCTTAAACTGTGTGGGTAATGGGTAACAAAACATAAAACTGTAGAGGAGGAGTCTATGTAACCTTAAACTGTGTGGGTAATGGGTAACAAAACATAAAACTGTAGAGGGGGAGTCTATGTAACCTTAAACTGTGTGGGTAATGGGTAACAAAACCAAAACATAAGTCTACTATGTAAACTGTGGGGTCTATGTAACCTTAAACTGTGTGTGGGTAATGGGTAATGGGTAACCAAAACATAAAACTGTAGAGGAGGAGTCTATGTAACCTTAAACTGTGTGGGTAATGGGTAACAAAACATAAAACTGTAGAGGAGGGTAATGGGTAACAAAACATAAAACTGTAGTCTATGTAACCTTAAACTGTGTGGGTAATGGGTAACAAAACATAAAACTGTAGAGTCTATGTAACCTTAAACTGTGTGGGTAATGGGTAACCAAAACATAAAACTGTAGAGGGGGAGTCTATGTAACCTTAAACTGTGTGGGTAATGGGTAACAAAACATAAAACTGTAGAGGGGGAGTCTATGTAACCTTAAACTGTGTGGGTAATGGGTAACAAAACATAAAACTGTAGAGTCTATGTAACCTTAAACTGTGTGGGTAATGGGTAACCAAAACATAAAACTGTAGAGGGGGAGTCTATGTAACCTTAAACTGTGTGGGTAATGGGTAACAAAACATAAAACTGTAGAGGAGGAGTCTATGTAACCTTAAACTGTGTGGGTAATGGGTAGCAAAACATAAAACTGTAGAGGGAGGGAGTCTATGTAACCTTAAACTGTGTGGGTAATGGGTAACCAAAACATAAAACTGTAGAGGGAGTCTATGTAACCTTAAACTGTGTGGGTAATGGGTAACAAAACATAAAACTGTAGAGGGGGAGTCTATGTAACCTTAAACTGTGTGGGTAATGGGTAGCAAAACATAAAACTGTAGAGGGAGGAGTCTATGTAACCTTAAACTGTGTGGGTAATGGGTAGCAAAACATAAAACTGTAGAGAGGAAGTCTATGTAACCTTAAACTGTGTGGGTAATGGGTAGCAAAACATAAAACTGTAGAGAGGGAGTCTATGTAACCTTAAACTGTGTGGGTAATGGGTAAAACATAAAACTGTAGTGGGGAGTCTATGTAACCTTAAACTGTGTGGGTAATGGGTAAAAACATAAAACTGTAGGGAGGAGTCTATGTAACCTTAAACTGTGTGGGTAATGGGTAACAAAACATAAAACTGTAGAGGGGAGTCTATGTAACCTTAAACTGTGTGGGTAATGGGTAACCAAAACATAAAACTGTACCTGAGTCTATGTAACCTTAAACTGTGTGGGTAATGGGTAACAAAACATAAAACTGTAGAGGAGGAAGTCTATGTAACCTTAAACTGTGTGGGTAATGGGTAGCAAAACATAAAACTGTAGAGGGAGAGTCTATGTAACCTTAAACTGTGTGGGTGTGGGTAGCAAAACATAACTGTACTGTAGAGGGGAGTCTATGTAACCTTAAACTGTGTGGGTATTTAGCTGGATTTCTTTTCAAAATATGAGATATTCCATTTTAGGGTGATGTTATTTGGCATCCAAGTTGTATGACTGTATGTGACTTTAGAAAATTAGGATTCCATTTACAATGTGTTATGAATTATGTGCAAACATGCTTTGTGCAAGTTTTTTTCATAATGTGCACATGAATTATGGTCATGGTAGAATTCAAACATGTCAGTGTGTTGCTGTACATGTCAGTGTGTTGCTGTACATGTCAGTGTGTTGCTGTACATGTCAGTGTGTTGCTGTACATGTCAATGTGTTGCTGTACATGTCAGTGTGTTGCTGTACATGTCAGTGTGTTGCTGTACATTTCAGTGATAAAAACCAGAGCAAAAGTTGTTCTGACATTATTTTAAACTCAGACTCAGACATTTTTTACATGAAGTGTCTGTGACATCAGGAACAGCTATGTGCAGTTGGCTCGACTGAAGTTGGAACAAGACAGAGCATTGTGGCACAAGCTCTTAACATTCCACCATCAGTAATTAGCAGATTACAGTCACGATATCACCAGACAAATAATGTTGATGATACGCATCAATCTGGTCAACATGGGGCAACCTAGCACACAAGACCCTTCATCATGACAAGTGTGTTACCAAACCGGGGTCCAAGGGCCTGTCCAATTGGAGATGAGTCTCACACATCTTCAGGTAGAGTGAGTGGACAGACAATTGGTAATCAGCTACACAGATGGAACTTTTGAGCATTTGGGTGCTGGAATATTAGAGTAAGTAGTTTTCTGATGAAATGTTTAGCTGACTTTCTTTTGTTTGTTGTATTGCAGTTGCAGAGTTTGCTCAGCAGATGGCAGCTGCACATGAGCACTTCTCCAAAGAGATTCAGTCTGTTATCGCCACATTCCGGAGGCGCAACTATGATCTCAACAAAGAAAGGTGAATTTTATGTTTGCTGTACAAGAAGTGAGGGTAATAAATGTTAAGGGGATATTTCTGTGAAATTGTGAGCTCATTCCTTACATAGAAAATATACCCCTAAATAGTAATGATTCCAAATTGGTTTGTTCAGTATGTACATTTACAATGTTATATAATATTTACAATGTAGATATATCTCTATGCATCAAGTCACTGCCTCACTTTAACATTATCTTGCCACAGCTTATTATTATTATTATTATTATTATATCAACTTATTTTCAATCAAAGCTATTCTTCATTAGGAAATGGATAGTATTACCATATAGTAAGTCTATCATATAGTGATGATTAATTACATGGATTCCAACTATCTCAGTAGCTCTTGACTCTGATTACCTAGCAAGCTCTTCACTCTGATAACTCACAACTAGATAGCTGAAACAATTATCTCTCTATATGGATGGAGGAATCTTAGGCAGAATAATGAAGTTTTCCCAAGGAAATGAAGTTTGAAGTAGATGTTGTGTTTCTAGGTAGTGTCACCATGTCCTCTGTGACCTTCATGTGAACAACACAAGCTTACCATACATTTGGAAAATATACATTTCTCCATTGTACCATGTCTATAATGTGTATTTTAAAACACTTTTCCTTCAGCACATATTCACTTAGGTGATGCAGCTGCAATGCCAAACTGCCAATTGTTAGGTGGGAGATTCCTTGAAACAAGATAACTGAACAATTTCT
Source organism: Haliotis rubra (assembly GCF_003918875.1). Taxonomy (NCBI): domain Eukaryota; kingdom Metazoa; phylum Mollusca; class Gastropoda; order Lepetellida; family Haliotidae; genus Haliotis; species Haliotis rubra. Next base: position 282,530 of record NW_025767343.1, on the reverse strand, counting down.
ATGACATCAGGTCTTTTTAAAAATGACATCAAATGCACTTGTAGCACGCAATACCTTGGAAATTACATGTAATTCCAAATAATAAATGAATCCAGTTTAGCATAGTGAAACCAGAAGCAAGCCCAAGCCCCTGCATTCACAGAGAAACTACATGGTGTAGCTCAGACCCTGAGTTTACACTTCGGTTCCAAGAGTAGTCATTCATGACCACACCAGTTGTACAGTTTGAAATAGACGCTCCAGCCTTTTCTTTCTCTCTCTGTCCAACTTAGCCTTCTCCAACTCTTGCTCAAACTTTTTAGCTTCCCTTACATTCGCTCTCTCCTCTCTTTCTCGTTCCGCCTGCTCTTTAGCTAGCTGTATGTCAATCTGTTCTTTCACAAACAACTGTAAATCCTTTCCCATATAACCCAAACTTTCACCAAAATCTGCACTTTTCTGTAAATCCATGGTGACAAACCAGCCAGCAATCACAAGTAAAAACAAAACTCCCACTAAAATCTGACTTCCCATGTATCAATCCTTTACACTTCCTTAAAACAGGGCTCCCACAGGTCAGGGAAAAGTCAGGGAATTTTGATATGTTTTCAAAAGTCAGGGAATAGTCAGGGAATTTGGGGTTTAAGTCAGGGAAATTTAGGGGTTTGGTCAGGGAAAAATAAGACTCAGAATGTCGCTAATCAGGTATGGTAGTAGTCAAAGTCAAAGAAGCAGCACATGTTACAGACATTTCATGAAATAAATTACAGTTCAGATAAGAGATTGCTTTTAAGCATAACAGCATGTTTTACATAAAGCCCTAGATTACATATTACATTTTCATTTCTGGAGAATAGAATGGAAACAAAGTCACTTGAAGGATATTTTTACAGATACAGTGGAAACCGCCTAAGTAAAGACCGCTTAACTAAACAGACCTGATAAGTAAACACTTTTCTTTGGTCCCGGGCAAATTTCTTCATAAGTTATCACTATACAGTCCGGTTAACTAAACTCGGATAAGTAAACAATACCGCTTAACTAAACGTCTTCTCACTGTCCCTGGAAGTAAATTACTTAACAAACGATACTTGATAACTAAATTAGCGATCACCACATAATCCGACATGAGGGGTAGTCATGTCAGTCTCCAGTCAAACAAACATCCTACTTACAGCTCGCTGGCGTCAAGCAGTTGTCAATACACTGCCAACCCTGATAAGTGGTTCATTGTTACATATGCATACATATACATGCATATGGTTGTCATTTGCTGGTTTTTTATAAGTTTGGATAAGTAAAATACCTGATAAGTAAACAATTTTGGCGAGTCCCTTGAAATTTTACTTACCAGGTTTCCACTGTAATTATTTGGCATGTATTGTTTTCTTAAATCAGTATAATGTGAATTTTATCTTCTACAGCCGGGTGACATAACAGACATATTCTTCTATGAAGCACAATCTGTTGGATTTGTGAATCAAACAATATGAAACATATTTTCCGGGTTAAAATTCCAAAATTCTGGGAAACTGACATAAATTTGATAAGAGCCTTCTTAGCATGAATGCGGGGGGATATAGTCGACGCCTTGCCCGTCTGTCTGTCCGTCCATCCGTAATCATTTTGTTTCCGGAGCATAACTCGAAAACGGTTCTATGTTTTTAACAAAACTTTGCAGATATATCAAACAGAACCTAAAGTGGTGCCTTTTACTATTTACATATTTTTTTCATTTTTATTTTTCTTGGTTGCCATGGAAACGTTTTAGACTGTTCTTAAAAGGGAGTGGTGTGCTTTGTTTCCGGAGCACATCTCGAAAACCGTTTAATATCTTTCAACAAAACTTGGCAGATATATCAAACAGAACCTAAAGTGGTGCCTTTTGCTATTTACAGATTTTTGTCAAATCTATTTTTCTTGGTTTCCATGGAAACATGTTGGAATTTGTCTAAAAATATTAAGTTCAACTTTAAGTAACTGTCAGATGATTTGCTCTTTCATATTTGTATGGGCCGGGGGGATTTGTCATCTTCGGATGACTCTTGTTTATCATGGAAAAACACTAGTCTGAGATAGTGATTAACAATAGATAATTGTTTGCCATTCAAAATCATTTTTCTTCGTAGGCAACAGATCCACCTCTTCTAAAGATAACTAAGTTAACAGATAATGTTCCATTCATTTGTATACTGTTTCAAAATATTATAAATAGTATGATGGATATGGTGGTTTCTTGCAAATTGTGAAAGCCCATATTGGCCAAAAATACCCATATGTTTCATTGTTAATGTACAGCATAAGTTTATATAATATGCCCTATGTTCTGACATTTACTGTTTATTCACAAAATTGAAAGTGGTTTAATGATGTTCATAATCTAGTTGTCATGGTTGTACTGAATGTAAAGTTATATCTTGCATCTTTATTCTTTCCAAATACGCCTTTGATAATTACAACATTTTGTGATAATGAAGAAATGTGTTCCTGACTTTGAATGAAACAATTCAATTAAATCATTAGTTTCACATTTATGCTCTTTGTCAAAAGCCTTTAATATAAAATACAAAGTTTTCAGATGATATATACTGACTTCACATGAGAATATATATTTGATGGTCACGGTCAAATGTATCTAATAGTATTATGTAACATTGTGGCAGGAGAGTCAAGGAAAATTTCTTCATCACAAATATCAATGTTTTGGTTAATGTAATAAATTAACAAATATTGTGTGTATTTATGATATGTGTGAAGGAAATATCTTAACAGGGTGGTTAGGACTGACTGAAAGGGAGGAAGAAGGCCAGGTTTTACACTTAAATGGTCAGGGAAAAATCTATACTTGTCAGGGAAAAGTCAGTGAATTTTGGCCTGCCATGCCTGTGGGAACCCTGTAAAAAGGATACACTACTGCTCACTTCCCTGCTGAGTTAACACAGGGGCTCGTACACCTTCGAGCATACCGACGGCCAAAACATGGTTAAAGGCTGAGAAAGGCTAAATAGGTCTCAAGTCCACCATACTATCACCTACGGCCAAAACATGGTTAAAGGCTGAGAAAGGCTAAATAGGTCTCAAGTCCACCATACTATCACCAACGGCCAAAACATGGTTAAAGGCTGAGAAAGGCTAAATAGGTCTCAAGTCCACCATACTATCACCGACGGCCAAAACATGGTTAAAGGCTGAGAAAGGCTAAATAGGTCTCAAGTCCACCATACTATCACAATTTTTACTCCAGATGTGACGGAAAATTTTACATCCCACCGCTGCCACCAAAATGTCACATACTAGAGTAAACACAAAACCAGATTTAAAAGTTAATATAATTTATTAACTAAATTTACCCTATTTACAATAGTTAATATAGGCTTGCATCACAACTTCATTCTCTCATTACCAAACACCCTCACACTCTTTCCCCTACACACCCAAACAAGCACATCATACTTCACCATTCACATATACTCACATACACTCACATCAATACTCAAAATATCACAACACCACAATTGTCTTTTTAAAGAAACACACAACAATTCATATGATTATGTCATGTACATGGAAGATGGAATAAGTAAACAATTCATTAAAAGCACAAATCAGTTGCATGCTGTATAAATCACAGACGATGTTATTGTCACCACATGTGGGGTTTCCAGACAGTTCAGGTCTTTGGTGGTAGGTTAAGGGTCCTTCCCCTGCATGTAAGTCTCTACACACTTTGGCGGCATGTCCATATGATTCCTGTTGATCAGTTGGTACAGCCTTACTGACGGGGCACGTCACTCTCCCCAGATACACAGATGTTACTTCACATCCACGGACGGCATGTCAGGGTCGATCCCTAACGATCGGCGGGACAGCCTTACAGGGTGTAACACCTACCCCGGACACTGGATACAAAAAGCACACCATGTACTTGGTGACTTTACATGTACACTATCTATATTTATATATATATATATATATTTCACACACAGGATATGTTTACAGGGCTGTTTTACAGTCACTTGATACACAACACTACCACTATACATTACACGTGACCTGCTGAATGAGTATCATCATTACGCCAGTATACTAACTTAGAGACATTCTCAAAATGTCACATACTGATCACAATTCCATCATATTACTAACCACAGCAATAATATTACCTATATTTCACCTTAGTTATAGTTACATGCTTTAATGTGAAATATATACAATTCATAGTCATATTCTGACTGAAACATAACATAACATTATCATACTCACACCAGTTGAATATTCAGGAAAACCAGCCAACCTGACACGCACATACACTTTCAAATCAGTCTTTATATATACCCCCCAAGCTACTTGATTGACCCCAAGCTTACTACCCAGATACATACAATGGCTCTCATACTGCACACCCCAACACAGACACTCGCTCACCGCTTACATCTCTGCTTCAGCTAGCCTCTTTTCACTCCCAATTTCTCACACCTCAGACATAGAATAAAACATATTACACTAATTGTGATCTTGACAGATACATCAAGCATGGATACTGATGTTGTGGAGATACCAGACAGCACAATAACAGTACTACTAGTATTTGGGCCATACTTTCAATATTCAGCAGGAGAGAATGGTACACACATTTTTGAGCAGCTGATGAATCTGAGGTACATAATGACAAACTTGGTTGATTTGTTTGGCCAGTGATCTTTACTGGAAAATGGGCAAACTTGAAGAATGTGTATCTATGGTTACAGTCATCCTCATCATGTACCTACATGACTTGGGTTCATTATGAAATCCGGAAACATGTACATAAGTGATGTATGTTTTCTACCACAGGCCAGTAGAACAACCTAGCACAATCTTTAAGGCTTGGGAATGTCTCCTGCAAGAATCAGAAATGGATGCACAAGTAAGTTGTTCAGGAAAGGAAAATGAGCTGGTTATTGTCTTGTCCACCGGTATTGTTATAAAAGTAAGACTGTACAATATTCCAGCAAGCAGGTGGCCTTCTCACTATCACAAGTGTACATGAGTCTGTGATGTCTGCACAGGATTGGATCAAAACTAAAAATCAAGTCTCTTGTTATGGAAAATGGTAATTTACTTCATATCAAAAAATGTTTTTGCAATTTATTCTCATGTACACCTATATGATGAACAAATGTCAGACACTTAGACAGGTCATAGCAGAACTACCTAATTACTTTTCACACCAATTCCTATGTTTAACTGTGCAATGTATGTGTTATGATCAGTTCAGTGTACTTCACATACAGACAGCAGGCACCCTAGTTTGTCTCTCATTATTGTATGTTGTGTTACAGGCTCACCTTGATGCAGCCAGCCTGTTGATCAAGAATGTATACAAGCCATTAGAGATGGTTTCATCCTACAAGAGTAGCCAGGCACAAAAGCTCTGTTCATTCAGGGATAATTTTGAAAACGTCCTAAGCAAGTCAGAAAATAACCTACAACAGGTAACATTAAAAGATTTTATTGTGTGTCACTCATCTCCCTATTGTCTGTTGACTAAAACTTTAAGTGCTATTGCTCAAATATATATACTGTTCCAAAATAGAAACGCATAACGCAGAAATGTTGTATTTTCAAACATGTATAACTCGTCCACAAATAGATTTTAAGAAATGAATTTTTACATCAGTTGAGAAGGTAATGTCTATACAACCAAGTGAATAATTTTAGATAACGGAGACGTTGAGCGCGATGGTGACCACGTAGCATGGTCCCGACATCGGGTCTCCTGGCTCTCAGTCCAGTCTCTCTTAACCTGTTCCGTACAGTTTGACCAGATATCCTCTGAAGTTCAGGCACCTTGGCTGCTGTGCTCTCACCCGTGGCAGTACGATCACACAAATGTAGTACCTACAGTCGGTTTGAGTCAGAAACGGACCGATGAATTGCAAATTTTATCATTGTACAAAATTGCCACTTAAATATAAATAGGACACATGTTTATCATTTACTAATACCCAACAGCTTTCTTATATTTGAACATTTTCCGGACTCCACCAAAAAAGTTGTTTAAGAAACTTTTATCATTGAAAACGCAAAAGTTGTTATCTGTCGCGGCGGGGTGAAACCGCAGAAACGGAACAGCCACTAACTCGTCGTGCACGGGATACACATGCCTGATGAAAAATGAAGTTGAATGCTGACGTGAAACAGTTGATGATTAGAGTGTACGATTTTTTCCATGCTGAAGCCGAAAGGGGCAAACCATTTTATGCCATTAATAAATTCCGTGAGCGGGCAGCAAAAGCTGTAGGAGTATCAGCAAGGGTACTGACAAATGTTCTGGAACACAAACATTGTGAGGGTGATGCGAAGCAGGTAGGGGTCGTGTCAAAATCACACAAATTAAAACATTTGGACAACTTTCAAAAAGAACCTTGTAAGGCAGTCTATCAACAAGCTCTTTTCTGAAAACAAATACATGTCGCTGAATTTTTTTTTAAAAGCATTTGAAGCAAGAACACAACCTCAGAGTATCAAAGTACACACTCTGGCGACTCTTACACTCTTTCGGGTATCATTATAAGAAAATTTCGGGGAAGAATAGGTCAGTACTCTGTGTACGCCCTGATATCTTTCACTTGAGAAATAATTTTCTCAGGGTTATAAAGAAGAAGCGCGAGGAAGGGTTTGAGCCAGTGTACTTGGACGATACCTGGGTCAATGCCTCGCACACTGCCAGCAGTCAGTGGGTACCCTATGGGGGTGATAAGGGGTCACGTAGAAAGCTGCCTCTAGGGAAAGGAGAGAGAGTAATCATTCTCCATGCTGGTTGCTCCAGCAAAGGCTTTCTCCCAGGCTGCGACTTGGTATTCAGGGCAAAGTCTACAGATAACAGAGACTACCATTCCGAGATGAATGGTGCGGTTTTCCTCGATTGGGTTAAAAATAAGTTGGTACCAGCTCTACCAGAGAAGTCTTTTATCGTAATGGACAATGCCCCATACCACAGCGTGAAGGACCCCGACATCGAACAGTCGAATATGTGATATGATATCATGGCTCGACAAATTTCAGATCGCACAGCCTTCAAAGGCAACGAAGCCTCAGCTATAGGAGATCATAAAAACCCACAAAGGTGAACCTTTCTACAAAGTTGACAGTTACATAAAAAGTATGGGTCATGATATTCTGCAACTTCCACCCTATCACTGTCACCTTAACCCCATTGAAATGATATGGGGTATTGTCAAAGGAGATGTTGCCAGATCAAACACAACTTTTAGATTACATGACGTAGAGGTTTTGGTTAAGGATGTTCAGAGCTTTCGAACGATGCCTGACATCAAACGATTTGCCTCTCATGTTATTCATACGAAGCTTCGAAAACGGAGGTATTTTCCATTGTTATGTCATGTTACCGAGCGGAAAGCCATAGATATCGGGAAATAGGCGACCATACATATTATTTAAAAAATCTTTTTATAATAATTTTCCTATGACGTAAAAATGAAAATATAAAAGAAAAAGGCACGGGCATGTTATGACATGTCACAATTGGGAAAAATCGCCATAGTTTTTGCCTCTTTTGTGGTTTATCTGGACGTTATAAATGTAAGCTTGCATTTTCATTCAAAAATAAATTTATTTAAGTTGTAGTTGTTTTATTTGAATAATATTATAAAAATAAACTTCATATTTATCAACAGTAGGATTAGATCTTTTAAATGGTGTATGGGATGTAGTAGCAATAACGTTTTACAAGCTTATAATTTCCTTCATAAACATAGGCTTCATCTATGACCTCAGAGTCTGTGGGAACTCGGTGTCATGGCAGTAAATGCCTCTGGTTGACTGGTGTTGAAAGAGTTAAACAAATTTTTTGGTGGAGTCCGGAAAATTTTCAAATATAAGAAAGCTGTTGGGTATTAGTAAATGATAAACATGTTTACTATTTATATCTATGTGGCAATTTTGTACAATGATAAAATTTGCAATTCATCGGTCCGTTTCTGACTCAAACAGACTGTAGATGTACCGATCTTGGGCTGCAGTGGTGACTCGAGGTCTGCCTGTACGGGGAAGGTCATTTGTTATACAGTCATCCCTTGCAATAACACTCTTCGCGATACCGTGGATTCGGTTAAACCGCGGGGTAATCTGTGGCTCCCATAAAAAAAGTTGCCCAGGGATCACACGTCTTCAAGTCATCGAAATTCGCTGTTGAGCTCTGGTTAATCACGTTGTAAACTAGTGAAATTCAGTGCAGATTGCAATTAACAGTGTCTATTGTACTTATCCATGGTTTTTCAGATGCTTAAAACATGCAGAGTTTTCTCAATAGTAATCAGACGAACAGCAAAACATCGTAGTAACTTATAACAGACAACTTTATCATAAAGACATGCCATAAGCCGAAAGTACTTACAATGTTTGCTGTGAAGCAACACACCGCGTTATTACGCGGGTAATCACTGCCATCCGTGAACATATGATGTCAGAAAACACATGTTATTTTATTAAATTCAATTCCATTCATTAAAACTGTTTACAGTAACAACAGAAAAACCGTGAGTGAAATGGCATTACCTCATTCCATACAACTTCCGCTTACCACATTCGTGAGGGTCCTTTTTTCGCGCCTACCGCGATAGCAACCTTTTCACATTATTCTCAGCAATCACGAACAGATTACAGCCTTGTCATCCATGGACCCCAAGACCCGCGTTATTCACTCATTGAAGTCATATTTGACAATTAATTGCCAACATTTTGTTTTTACAATCAAAGTGGCATGTACTGCGGCAAGTCAGCAGTGACTTGTCAAACTTTCTCCTACGTAAAATGTATCCAGCCAGGTAACCCAAAGTGCTTAGCCTATGTTAATTATTATGTTAAATATGTTCGTAGAAAACATGCATTATACTAATACAATAGCAATATATAATATCTCTGTTAAAATAACTGCTCAAGATGCAAATTATTCTGATAATGGAATAGAAATTCTTTTATATCATGCTATCGGATCGTTTTTAACTGAATCACCGGTACATTGGACCAAAACATCTGTGCACAGCTAATTGCTATTTCCGGCTTAGTTGAATAACAATTGTATTATCATGTTTTGTGATGTTTGATTGCAAGTTTCCTGTACATACATCTATTTTCATTTACAAAGTTTGTTTTTTCACCTCCAATGATACGATATAGCTTTGACTCAGCATAATACACGAAATAGCAGTTTTGTTTTGTCCATGGAAAATACAATTTTACTTAGCCTTTGTTCAGCGTAATGTAACAGTTACTATAACGTGGGTATCTAATATCGGGTCATCCATGGACCCCAAGACCCTCGTTATAGCAAGGGATGACTGTACCTGTTTGGTTGTAACGAGCTGCAAGCAGTGATATCGTGCTCAGACTAACATTCAGACACCTGGCAATAGAAAATTGGTAATCTCCAGCGTGCATTCATTCAATGGCGATGTTCCGTGTCACAGCGTCAAGACTTGGCGTAGTGATTTGACCTTGAAACTCCTTCAAAACGGATGCCGAGTTCCGAAAGTAATCTGGATTTTTATAGCCAGACAGTGCATGCTCTTTGCTGCACAATTTCAACTGGAAGGTGACTTCTGTTGTGTTGTGGCGATGCCTTTTTAATTCTTTTAAGAAATCTCATCAAAATGAGAAAGTCGACTTTTCACTTGTGCAATTGTGTAAAATCATGTTATCAACACTTTTTTTTTACATATTTTGATGATTGTTTGAACACAGTAGGTAATTAATAGATTTTTAGAAATACAAATTTGTTTTGCAATACATCAGTTCATGTGTAAACAGTACCTTTAAACAGTATTGAATATTTTGCAAAATCTAGTTGAGAACAGTTGACTGAAGTAAGTGGCTACATTTACACTGTGAGTCTAAACTTTTGATGGGTAGTATATGATATCATCTGCTCATTGTAGGGCAAATTTACTGAAAGTTACATCCATCGTAAATCTCGCCAGTTTTGCCACATCACTGAATCACCATTCATTGCGTTTTGCATTATTCATACTATTTCTTACTTTAAATATCGAATTTTACTGGGAGTTTTTTTTAAAAAACATATCATTGTGATCGCCGGTATCTGTTGTTGTTTGATGGAATCACAAATGCTCAGTCTGAAACATTATTGATGAACCGAGAATCGCTGAGAATGCTTTGAAAAACACGAACATCGAAGTGAACTTTTATAAATTCACGTCACACGTATGTCGGTTATGCTTTGCCCATTACATCACAACTATAATTCACACAAATCTTTGAATTCCTCATACACTCCAACATAAAATGACAAATGGTCTTTGTCACCAATACCAAGACGTCTCGCTGAAATCTTGCTAAATATATCGGATGCTGCTCTGGGAAAGAACCACTTGTTTGAAATGTAAACAAAGCCCATCTCAGATTTTACACTGTGTATCATTTTCTCATACTGTAAGATCCGTTTGCCTACTCGTTGCATACACTTGCTCATAAGTTTTAGAACATGCATGAGAAGAGCATCATAGCAAGAGATAATTAAATAAAAATAGGTGTTTTCTATTTATTTCCAAGATTCAATTCAATATATTATAGTTTCCAAAAGCGTGACACCATGACTGACGCAAACTTAATGATGACAGTACATCTCCTCGTTTCTGACGATTTCCCTTGGTCACAATGAAAACAAAAAGAGAATAACGACCAGCAGATTACCACAATGTGTCAAACTACTTACATGTCACATTTATACATATGTGTTGCTTGACACAACGAAAGTTCCTTCCAAATACTCTTCGTACTCATGTCGGTGAACACACCTTTTGAGAAAGTCGCGTCCCGAGAGTGATGTCATATGTCAGTGTACGTCAACATTGCTATACATATTTGATATTTTCATTGAGGTGAGGTTATGAATGAAAATACCCACGATCATTTCTATCTTGCTGTTTACATTTTCAGTTCTAATGCTTATTTTGTACTTTTACATACTTTTTTCATGTGATTAAATGTCAGTATTTACATATTTTGCTTTGGGACAAGACAGGAGTCTAAATCAACTGGCTCCAATTACGTCATAATCATCTAACCTGGCATGTTTAGTTTGGCAAACAGAGGCCTCCTAATGGCATAACATTTCAGCACTTTCATTGTAAGAAAAATTAGTGTATATTTTCAAACATTAATCTTAAGTAATTACAAAATTCCATTTTGGTTCACATAAGAAAAGATGTGATTTTTTCGTGAACACTGGCCCTTTAAAGTGTTTACTCCTTTTGATGAGAGTTTTCAATATACAGGATGTAAACAATCCACAGTAGAATGACCATTTCCAAAATGTGCAGATATAAGGTTAAGACAACTAAAGAACAGGCCATGATTAGTTGTCTAAGTTTTAACATTGGTACATTCTAGTGTCATGCTGCTCGAAATTATGTACAATACAACATAAACAAGTCGGAGATTTTCTGAGGAAGCAGTTTTGATCCACTATGATTGACAGTTAGTGTTACGAACACTTCCATTCAACATCAATGCACTCAAGTGGAACTGTTGCACAAATGACCAGACTATGAATAGTTTCTCTGAATGTTGAATGTGTCATCACCAAACATGGTATATATTTGCTATATGACATGTTTGGGTTAAGATCAGATTAAGGTCGATGTCAAAAGGTACATGTGATAATAGGGATTATTCCAGTTTGGCATGTAATGCAAATGCTTTTGTGATATATGAAATCTAATTACTTTTTTCATAATTGAAAACAACTGGGAGTTTGGAATGGTAGAGTTTCTTCCCTGAAATTCAGCTGCATTTTAACTGAAGACTTTTGCCTCAAAAGTCTGTCTTGGTTATTTTCAATTTAATTTATCAAATGCACTAAACTGATGTATCCAATCATTATTTAAGATGCAAAAGAGTTTTATATAAAGCCATCCCACCAAAGAGATATTTTGACAGATTTGCCAGTCGGACTGATTGTAGGATATATTAGAGTCCTGGTGTAATCTCTTCATCACATCATATCAGTTATATGCTGTGAATCCCATCCGCTCTCAAAGGAACACAAATTCTAATGTAGTGGCGACGTACAGACAATAAATTAAATTATATCTGATGTTTGCAATACTAATTCTGAAAGTATACATAAAAGAGCTGTTAGTGATATTCTGTGTTTACTTGTGTAGTTTATGGTTGATGCATGTGGTTTTTGATGAGAGTGATTCTAATAGTCTATAATGTTCCTTGTGTGTGTTATGGATTGTTAGCTTTGTTCATGCTTGTGAGGAGGTTGAGATAGTGGACTCCCACTGTGTCTGCATATTTATACAACAAAGGTTGATCATCGGAATCTCATCTAGTAACTGAAGCATGTGCCATGTAATTGCTTATATGCTCTGTGATGCCCATGTCCTGACCGTCCATCAGCTAGACACACATTGCCTTAAGACACACAGACAACCTGCAGCCACGTGGGTCTGCCTCAGCTAACAATCAATGGACAAACATAGGCACACTGCCTAGAAGTTGCCAATCGATGGTGGTGACGTCATTGTTTGGATCAGTCATTGGAAGATACAGAGGCAGTCTGATACAAAGATACATATAAACACTGGATGATACAGAGATATGTTGGATCAAGTGTCTGACTGTCTGAGAGACAGAGTGGTGTATAAGAAAGGTATAAGTGTCTGATTGTCTTAGAGAGAGGGTGGTGTATGAGAAAGGTACAAGTGTCTGATTGTCTTAGAGAGAGGGTGTTGTATGAGAAAGGTACAAGTGTCTGATTGTCTTAGAGAGAGGGTGTTGTGTGAGAAAGGTATAAGTGTCTGATTGTCTGAGAGACAGAGTGTTGTGTGAGAAAGGTATAAGTGTCTGACTGTCTTAGAGAGAGGGTGTTGTATGAGAAAGGTACAAGTGACTGACTGTCTTAGAGAGAGGGTGTTGTATGAGAAAGGTACAAGTGTCTGATTGTCTTAGAGAGGGTGTTGTGTGAAAGGTACAAGTGTCTGATTGTCTGAGAGAAAGGTAGAAGTGTCTGACTGTCTGAGAGAGAGGGTGTTGTATGAGAAAGGTACAAGTGACTGACTGACTTAGAGAGAGGGTGTTGTATGAGAAAGGTACAAGTGTCTGACTGTCTGAGAGACAGAGTGGTGTATAAGAAAGGTATAAGTGTCTGATTGTCTTAGAGAGAGGGTGGTGTATGAGAAAGGTACAAGTGTCTGATTGTCTTAGAGACAGAGTGTTGTGTGAGAAAGGTACAAGTGTCTGATTGTCTTAGAGAGAGGGTGTTGTATGAGAAAGGTACAAGTGTCTGATTGTCTTAGAGAGAGGGTGTTGTATGAGAAAGGTACAAGTGTCTGACTATCTCAGAGAGAGGGTGTTGTATGAGAAAGGTACAAGTGTCTGATTGTCTGAAAGACAGAGTGTTGTGTGAGAAAGGTATAAGTGTCTGACTGTCTGAGAGAGAGGGTGTTGTATGAGAAAGGTACAAGTGACTGACTGTCTTAGAGAGAGGGTGTTGTATGAGAAAGGTACAAGTGTCTGATTGTCTTAGAGAGAGGGTGTTGTGTGAGAAAGGTACAAGTGTCTGATTGTCTTAGAGAGAGGGTGGTGTATGAGAAAGGCACAAGTGTCTGATTGTCTTAGAGAGAGGGTGTTGTATGAGAAAGGCACAAGTGTCCGACTGTCTTAGAGAGAGGGTGGTGTATGAGAAAGGTATAAGTGTCTGGCTGTCTTAGGGACAGGGTCATTTATGTGGAATGCATGGATTGATTAATAAATGCAATCCCACCTACAAATCACTGTCAATATCATATACCAGACATAATGGATATGGCCCAAAATTACATTGATGTACCTTGTATTAGTGTCAACAATAAACCATTTTAACCGATAGTTCAAAGTTGTCTGGAGTCAATGACCTCAGGATCAGTATGTAAGTGGTTTTCATATTGTTTAATGGGCACATGTTTGACTTCAATGTAGTCCTGGCATACTGTATAGGGAAACATATGAGAATGGAAGACTTACTGTTACTGTGTGAAACCACTTTTGATCTGATGGGTCAATAGACATATCTTGTAGTTAGCTTTGATACTGAGCTGCTCTTCAGTGTCTCTATTGTGTCTCCATCAGACAGGAACTGCAGCTCAAGTACCTGGTCTTAATATAGCCAGGGTAAAGCCTGAACATTGCACTTCATACAGAATGTGAAGCTTTCATCTTTTGTCCTTATAGGATGGTTAAAGACTGGAGACAGGCTCTACGTCATCACTGGGGTTGTTAATCTGGACTCGGATTCACGTACCAGCAAGAACAATTAGGAGTTTCACTTAGATAGCCATACATGCTTAAATTGGGTTTGAAAATGAAAGATGGCTTGATCTAAAATTGTAATAAATATCAATAAGAATTGATTTTGACCATATGCAGTTGTTAAAAGATTTTAAGTTGACCATACAAGACCCAGGGTTAATCAGGGTTGATCATTTTACCATATGAGACTTTGAGGTCGATGAGTATTGATTAATTAAAAGATTGCTGATTTTGTGTACCCCTCTGATAACAGTAAATTGGAACAGCCACATTGGCCGAAAGCTGTCGATACACAATGCCATTTAGAAGGTGGTCAAATATAACATATGTTATAATATTTGGTATTACACCACGTTGAGATGAAATTAAGCTTCAAACTGTTTGAACTTGTTAGTATAATAAACTTGATGGATATATTTTGCAGCCAGATTGAAAAACATCTGAATTATTAAGAGGTCACAAAGACGACTACATTTACCAATTAATTCCAAACTATTTCATCTTTGTTGTTCAATGTGAGGATATGCCATTTTTCGATATACATTATGTGAGGTGCAGCAGAAATCACAAACCAGTCAAGAATCTTTGTTTATCATCCAGTTTCTCACAGTGAGAAAACAATAACAAAAGCAATAATTTGAATTACTCTTGATCGGTGCCCTTTTAAGCATGGACATACATCTCTAAGAAGATAATCAGATAGACCTGCAGATGTACTCAAAAATATTATTATATAATTCATGAACATTTGCACATGTCTAAAGTTTCTGCAAGATGGGTCACCCTAAACCTTAATGCACAAGATCATCACCAATGGGTGGAGTCAAGAACGCTTGGACATCTACTTGGCAAATCCAGACAACTTTCATGCATGTCTTGTGACTAGAGATGAAGCTTGGATTCCCAACTGGGACCCTGGCACCAAACAAGTGTCAAAGCAGTGGAAGCACAAGACCTCTGTGGCTCCTCTGCTGGCAAGATAATGGCCACTGGTTTCAGGGATTCCAAGGGACATTTAATGAATGATTTGAAACCACCTCAAAGGACTGGGACCTCCTTTGTTGACTTATGAAGAAGCTGAGGAACACAATCAAAGAGAGGTTCAGAGGGATGTCAACTGCTGGCATTGTATGTCTTCATGACAATGCACCTGGTCGCAAGGGTTGAGTTGCTCAAGCTGCCGTTCTTGATTCTTGGCTTAGGGAACAGTCAGAAGATGTTTTTTTCATTGAAAGGGCACTGAAGTATATGGGGACTGTACTGAAATATAAAAACATAAACCTTTCCCCACCTTTTATTTGTATATTGATCTTTTTGAATAGACACTTTTGACAATTCCACCATACAAGACAACAGTGATCAGCCCATCAACATGTGTTGACAGTTAATAATTTGATTGATGTTTTGCTCAACTGGTCATTCCTCTCTTGCTGCGTTGCCACATGCATTTTACATAACATGTATTGCATTCACCAGCTTAAACCTTTTTATAACCAGGTCACCTTACTGAATAATTACAGCAGACATATCAAACACCAATTGCCACTGATTGCAATAATTCCTTGACACCCTCTGAGGCAGGGGTGAACATTAGTGAATTATTTTTTAGTGAAGATAATCTGTGTGCTGTCACCACTAATTGATGCTTGCAATAAGTCATTAACTGAGCATCAAAAGAATGAAGACAAATTCACAAGTGTAGGGCTTATAAGATAAAGTGAATGAGTGAGTTTAGTTTTATGCCTCACTCATCAATATTTCTGCTATATGGCAGCTGTCTGTAAATAATGGACTCTGGACCAAACAATCCAATGATCAACAGCATGAGCATTGATATGCGCAAATGGGACCGATGACATGTCAACTTATAAGATAAAACATGAATTATAAGAAGGAAGTAGTTATTCTTGTATTACATGCAGCTGGTCTGAAAAAGTAAGGGTTGTTCTGAGAATGTAAAGTAACTTTCATTGTTGCAAAATACTGTGTATAAAATGCTGTTCATATATATATTTTACTGAACATACATATTTACAAACATTTGAATTTGAAAGTCGAACAGTTTCTGTAAGTATAATCTGACCAACTGTAAGAATTAAAGAGTATTCAATTGGCTTTCAACGTGGAACTTCCTTGCTGGTCTGAACCCAGTTTGTTGGATGGCAGACACCAATTTGGCATCCGATGACTTTGTGAGCTTATGTTAATGGCACCGCCTGGATGCCTAAAGGCTTGAGTTTTGTTTCCCTTTATATTGGCATTAATAATCATCCACTTTGAAGTAGAAGAACTGTAAACGGACACTGAGCTTTGGGTGTTGTTTCTCTGTAAGCTTTGACCAGATGAGCAAAGAAATTAATGAGAATCTTTAGTTTTTGTGAAATCTCAAATTGTAAGGAGATACCTAGAGCAGGTCAGTCTAACAATTAATCCTGGGTGTTCTTCGGTTTATTCTGGTTGTTATTTCTCCGTAGTTCACTCTGTCAACCTTATAAAAAGTTAAATGAAAGTAAAAGGTTAAGCATAACTAAGAATTTGTGGAAAATGAAAAACCAAGCAAGGCTTTCCTCAAACTGAATGTTTTGAATTTTCAGCTAGAACCAAGGAGTGTTTAACTAACTTTCAAACCTGAAGGTAGCAGAAGAATAATACGTACAGGGATAAGACAATAGCTTAGTTGCTGTATGAAACCAGTTTGATGATAGTGGACAAGAGGATGGTGCAGCAAGCAGACAACTAATGTCAGTCACATGTCAGATTTAACACCCATTCGTAACCTGCCATGGTGGCTCCATGGCAAAACAGTGGATCATAATACTATATATATCATGTGCCAGAAACAGTAACAGCTAACAAACTGATTTGTGTTGTTAGCATTGGAACCACTATTTCTTATCTCTTCATATGCCTCGAAATTGAGATATAAAGAGATGTTTTGCAGTGTGTACAAGTTAACATGGTATAACTTTATTTTTCATTAGAGGACAGTGGGCATTTCAGTGCTTATCTTCTAAGAAAGTCTGAATGTGGCCTGTGGAAAGGCAGCCTTACATTAACATTCTTTAATATTAGGGTTGAGTACGAGCTGAGCGACTCTAATATGACATTGGCAGGCTCAATGGCAGGCCACTATCAATCAAACTGATGCTATATGCATACAAATGTAACGATTCGTGGCGCTTGAAAAGCAGGACACATTTATTTGTTGATATCCCCAGTCCCTGCATCTGCACTCCTTCGCTGAGCAGTTAATGGTCAACCACAAGATTCTGCCAGCCACAGTGCCCTGATAATTCATGACAGTTTCAGTTATGAAATTGCAAAGATTTTAGGTTTCAGTTTATTAATAGGATCTTTCATAGGTTCTTGTCATGTGGCAATCCTTTGTTATCAATACTGAAATGATTTACAAATGTCATTTGTGATGTGAACATTGAATGTTAAGTCAGTAGAGTCAGTAATGACCTAATGTTACAGTACCAAGAATGCCCATCTGTATGGCCAATGTCTAGTTACAAGAAGGATTTCATTAGTCTTCACATCTGTATCAAACATCAGATAAAATAGCTGGTCCTGGTAATAGGATAAAATTAAATCTGTGCTTCAGGTGAGGTGTAATCACCAGGGGTTCTACATTCACTGCATTCAAAAGTAGGTGGTTATTTTGTGAGGCGTGTGAGTTTCTATTTGTATGATGCAGATGGGGATTAAACTACTGTCCTGCTCTAGAGGCAGACGCCCAAGCCACTGGAGGCAGTCAGTCTGTCCCCATGTTGAAACAGGTAGAAATATGTAGCTTAACATAATAATCAAAATTCATTCTCTTTATAGTGTATGAAATCCCTCCAGATCTCCTCCAGCACCTGAAACCATCCTTGTCAATAGGTTTCCTGACCAAGATCTCCATTTAACATGAAGTGAAAAAATGTAAAACTATTAATTCTGTCTTACATACTGTTATCTGTAGCTGTAGTTAACGGTCATAACGCTGATAGACCATGATAACAACCTTCCCAACTGAAGAAAGTTGCCTGTGTTGGGAGTCAGGGGCAGACAGGAATTTCAAACAGTGCTCTTAAAGACTGTGTGAAAACACAACATATATATACCTAATAGGTTGAGAGTTCTATTTCTGAAAGAAACATATGATGTTTTGATGTAATAAGGCAGAAGCTGCAGGTGACAAGGCATAGATGGAGATTTTACTGCCCTTCACTCGGTTTTGAGTTCTTTTATATAAACTCATCCGTCTAGCGTTCAATGTTACATATTCATTATTTGATCATTCAATATGTCAAATTCAGACATCTTCAGCTGAATCAATTTCCTATTTCTATAACATAACATAATATCTTTGAAAGTGTTGGACAAATTAGTTTTATGTTCATTGGCACAAGTGTTGTGGAGGATGGCAAGTTATATTTCATACTGTTTTTTTGGTATTCTGATTAAAGATGTATTCATGTTACCTGACTGTTCCTCATTGAATCCTGACACCTCAGGAAGACAAATCATTAATACAGTAGACTGAGCAAGAATAAGTAAAGAATATCTATAGGTTATACATTGACTGTATAGACAGATACCTCCCTCCACTTTCACCTGCCAACTCATTAGACCATAATCTGCAAGCACAGAAGACAGGTCCGTCTTGGGGGAGCAGGAAAAATGCCACCCGGACAAAAGCCACCCGAACAAATGCCACCTAGGACAAATGCCACCTAGGACAAAAGCCACCCAGTTATTTTAACTAGAGGAAATTACCACCTTTATTGACTTTAATGTTGATTTTGTTGTAAAATTATGTAGACTTTGATGAATAATTTTGTTTCTTAAAAAAAATATTCACTTTGATAAAAAAGTTGATTCTCATGTAAATTTTTTATTGCATAGTAATGTCTTTTTAAAAATGTTAACGTAAATGGATGTAAAATTTGATTTAAGAAATAGTTTGACCTTGAATTTGGTGAGAAGCCTGTTATAATAGCATTGTTTTGAAAGTAAGGCTAATTAAGTACATGGGGAATCTTGGGGAGAGTTGTTAGCTTGGGTTCACTACCAGTCTAGTCAGTCTGAATGTTGCATTAAATGGCATTAACCGGTGTATTTATAAATAGAATAAATCCTTTGGTTAACAAGACTACTTAGCCTGTTTGAGTAGCAGTAGAAGGAGATGTTATGATAAGATGTAAGTAAGGAGGATTAATTTTCACGATTGTATATAAATGACATATACAGAAGAATACTATACCACCAAAATAAAAATAATCAAATACATTTTATCTGGAGTCCATGGCAACGAAATGGCAGACCAAGCTGCCAAACTTGGACTCCACTCAAAAAAACAAAATAAAAATACCTTACTCCAAAACAGACCTAACAAATAAAGTTAACAATATAATAATAAATAAATTCAATTATAACTGGCAAATAATAGGAAAACATTATCCACTCTACCAAAGAGTTCTCTCTTTTTATCAACTTCATTTTTTTAACCTTTCATATGTTTATCATTATTCACATAATAAATATGTTTTAAACATGGGTCGGTTGAAAAATACAATATATCTTAGCTGGGTGGCATTATTCCTAGGTGGCATTTGTCCTAGGTGGCTTTTGTCCGGGTGGCATTTGTCCAGGTGACTTTTGTCCGGGTGGCATTTGTCCTAGACCCCGTCTTGGTTTGTGTGAAAGGAACTGTTGAGAGCTGGTTGGTATTTTCTCTACTACTCTTTCACCTTCCAACTCTACCAGCACTGAAGACAGATGGACAGCATAGAACTGTATGTGCACCATGTTTGACAAAGAAAGATTGACTTAATTATCAGACTGAGGGGTTAAAAAGTTAAAGTATCCATTGATAAGGTGCCTTCAGTTGGGGTCTCCTATAATAATAATTTGTGTACGTATATTGAACATGCTTCCATACCGTGCAATATGGTCAAAGTGTTACCATTATTACTCTGGCCAATGGATCTGTGACCACTACAACCCAAGGTGCTAGAAGGTTAACATCTCATCCCACTGCTCAGTGAATAGTCACATTATGAACTAACTTTCATTGTGGGGCAGGACTGAAACTCCTAGAAACTCTCAGTCACCCATCCAAAGACACTCCACGACCAATGTTGCTTAACCTCAACTGTTTTGTGACCTGTACTCTTTACACAGGACCACCACCAATAACCACAACCAATAACCACCACCACCACCACCCCACTGCCACTAAATTCTCAAAATAGCATTAGACATAACAATGTGATGGCCACAAAAGATATTGTATTGTGTAAGCAAACACATGGTCAGCCCATTGTTAGAAGACTGTTGATTGATGATGTTACGAGTGAAGATGTAGCAAAGAGGTTTACCACAAATCCACTTGCACAATTATATGGATTGCACAACAATTGGACTACAGTTAAGGAACATTTATTGATACTATCCTAATAGTAGTTTCTTACAAAATACTGGTTTACAAGTGTACATACTGTACAGGGCATTCCATCAACAATACTGGTTTACAAGTGTACATACTGTACAGGGCATTCCATCAACAATACTGGTTTATAAGTGTACATACTGTACAGGGCATTCCATCAACAATACTGGTTTATAAGTGTACATACTGTACAGGGCATCCCATCAACAATACTGGTTTATAAGTGTACATACTGTACAGGGCATCCCATCAACAATACTGGTTTATAAGTGTACATACTGTACAGGGCATCCCATCAACAATACTGGTTTATAAGTGTACATGTTGTACAGGGCATTCCATCAACAATACTGGTTTATAAGTGTACATGTTGTACAGGGCATTCCATCAACAATACTGGTTTATAAGTGTACATACTGTACAGGGCATCCCATCAACAATACTGGTTTATAAGTGTACATACTGTACAGGGCATCCCATCAACAATACTGGTTTATAAGTGTACATGTTGTACAGGACATTCCATCAACAATACTGGTTTACAAGTGTACATACTGTACAGGGCATTCCA
This sequence comes from Haliotis rubra, assembly GCF_003918875.1. Lineage (NCBI taxonomy): Eukaryota > Metazoa > Mollusca > Gastropoda > Lepetellida > Haliotidae > Haliotis > Haliotis rubra. The sequence goes on along the minus strand of NW_025767343.1, from coordinate 261,222 downwards.
TCAACAATACTGGTTTATAAGTGTACATGTTGTACAGGGCATTCCATCAACAATACTGGTTTACAAGTGTACATACTGTACAGGGCATTCCATCAACAATACTGGTTTATAAGTGTACATACTGTACAGGGCAATCCATCAACAATACTGGTTTATAAGTGTACATGTTGTACAGGGCATCCCATCAACAATACTGGTTTATAAGTGTACATACAGTACAGGACATTCCATCAACAATACTGGTTTATAAGTGTACATACAGTAGAACACGGATATAACGAACTCCAAGGGACCAAGAAATTTAGTTCGCTATATCCGTTGTTCGTTATTCACATTTGACCGCCATCTTGGATTGTAGAGATGTAGAGACATGTATATGCTGAGGCTACAAATCTTTATTCTTGTACATGTACATTGACATAACATTAAAATTCTGAATTTATCATTCAAAGACATTAGCTAGAACAAGTTTAACAATCTCAACAATACATGTATATAACTTAATTACGTTTAACAAAGTCCACCAGTATACCAGTCAAGCTTTTAAACACGACATGTTTGTTTTGTTAATTAATTAATGACCATCAATGTTGATTCGCCGCCAACAAGGTTGATGTATACCGCTAAGTGGCGGAGCTGACACTGAGTGAGTTAAGCTAATCAACGTTGTTAATTGGGTCTTTGGGTGTAGTAGTAAATCAGTTAAGCTATAGCCGTTAATTAAGCTACTCCGCGAGTTAAGTTATTAAGTATAATTTTAATGATATAATAAAGGACTACTGACGGGACTTTTAAATTTGTTCGCTATATCCGTTTGTACGCTATATCCGTGTTCGCTATATCCATGTTCTACTGTACTGTACAGGGCATCCCATCAACAATACTGGTTTATAAGTGTACATACTGTACAGGGCATCCCATCAACAATACTGGTTTACAAGTGTACATACTGTACAGGACATTCCATCAACAATACTGGTTTACAAGTGTACATACTGTACATGGCATTCCATCAACAATACTGGTTTATAAGTGTACATACTGTACAGGGCATCCCATCAACAATACTGGTTTATAAGTGTACATGTTGTACAGGACATTCCATCAACAATACTGGTTTATAAGTGTACATACTGTACATGACATTCCATCAACAATACTGGTTTATAAGTGTACATACTGTACAGGGCATTCCATCAACAATACTGGTTTACAAAAGTACATACTGTAGAGGGCATCCCATCAACAATACTGGTTTATAAGTGTATATACTGTAGAGGACATTCCATCAACAATACTGGTTTACAAGTGTACATACTGTACAGGGCATTCCATCAACAATACTGGTTTATAAGTGTAAATACTGTACAGGACATTCCATCAACAATACTTGTTTACAAAAGTACATACTGTACAGGGCATTCCATCAACAATACTGGTTTATAAGTGTAAATACTGTACAGGACATTCCATCAACAATGTATGTTTACAAGTGTACATACTGTACAGGACATTCCATCAACAATGCTGGTTTACAAGTGTACATGTTATAATATATAACAAGTTTTATGGATAACAACTTCTTTATTTTGAGTGAGTCGCGACGTTTACGAATCAGATTCTTGTACCGAAGATTAATCCATAAACTTGTTATATATTGTGCGTCTCAACTCTAAAATGCCACTCAAACAAGTGTACATGTTGTACGAGGCATTCCATCAACAATACTGGTTTACAAAAGTACATACTGTACAGGGCATTCCATCAACAATACTGGTTTACAAGTGTACATACTGTACAGGACATTCCATCAACAATACTGGTTTATAAGTGTACATACTGTACAGGGCATTCCATCAACAATAATTAATGGCAAAGCAATAAGGCAATAGTAGCTTGTGAGTCTCAGTCACCTCATTTCCAAGGCTGTGCACATCATGATTTCACCTTAACACATAGCTTATCATTCTCTTTATTGTCCAAGTCATTCAGCCCCAACATGGGTACAAGGTTTGTGTATATTTGAGAACATCCACATCATGGATATACAACAGGCAACAGTCAAGTCTACAGACTATTTCCCCACAAGACCAGACTAATACTGAGCTTTTGTAACAATCATTCAGTTTATAATGCTTTGTCTCGAAGCTGGCCACTTCCACAAATATTGAATCCATCAAATCCCAGGCTGTATGTTCAGTTATTTAACAATTTGTTCGCTCAAGTCAATGCCTCTCACCTCAAGTCTAACTGCACCAACAATGCTCATCAATATACAGTCAAATCCTGATGAGTCGAATGCCGGCATCTCGAATATTATTCATAACTCAAAGTACCTTTCGGTCCCGACCATTCCCTGTTATAGTTGTCATCATTTGATTTCCGGTTACACGAATTCATCTCATAAATACACACGATGAGTCGAGAAGGAAATTTGGCCCCATGAGATTCAAACAACAGCAATCTTGTATACATAAGCCGAAGTCAGTCAGTGAGAAGTTAATTTGTGCTAATCAGGCTGGAACTGATAAGGTGCCCCTATTAGTGATAGGGAAATCTGCTAAGCCATGTTGTTTTAAGAACGTCAAATCTCTGCCGACTTCATACTGTCACAAGAAGTCTGCCTGGATGACGTCTGGTTTATTTGTTGATTGGGTAATTGACATTATGGTCTTTTTGTTGCAGCAAGATTCAAGATGGTAACATGCATATCTGTCGATTGCCTATAGATTTTGTTCATGGATTTTAAGACGTACATGTATTTTGTATTTCATTGTGCTAGTATTGAAATGTTTTCATATTTATATACAATTTGTTTTCATTATCTATGTCACCTAATGTATTGGTGTACTATATTTTGATATGATGTGCTGAATAAAGGAATTGTTCAATTTTCTATCATCTTTTTATCTACCCTCATAGACATACCTATCTCTCGAATATATCGATAAGTCGAATTTATTACTTGGTCCCCAGCGATTCGACTCATCAAGATTTGACTGTATATAAGTGTACATTATATTTTGAAACATGTATCGTCACCCAGAACAATGCATCTGGCTATCTGGTTGTCACACATACCTTTCTTGATGACAAACTTGTGCTCCCACAGGAGAACAGAAAGTAGTTATATGCAGACCTTTAGTCTGTAATAACGATCAGCTGCGGCTGATGAGGATGACATTAATATGGTATGTCTACCCAATGAAAGACTACACAACGCAGAAGTGTGGATGACAATGAGCGCGGTGTGGATGGCGCCGACGGGACCGGATATATAGCTTAGCTTTTTGCGGCCCTCCGCCGTGTAAAGGCAGACAGGCAAAGCATAGGCAAGTTTGCACTTCCTCCCGCGGAGACAGCAGGCAGGTAAGGCATTGCAAACTTTGTACTTCCTCCGGAGACAGGCAGGCAGGAAAGCAGGCTGATAAGGCATTGCAAACCTTGTATATCCTCCCCGAGGAGACAGCAGGCAGGAAAAGCAGGCTGATAAGGCATTGGAAACTTTTGTACTTCCTCCCGCGGAGACAGCAGGCAGGAAGGTTTGGGCTGCCACTGTGAAAGCAGAAGCCAAGTATCCCCTTATTAAGCCTATACATTTAGTGTTTAGTCCACTGTCGGCACCATGCCCACCGCACCTGTTTATTACAAAGGAAGCAAGACACAAAGGTTATGGTACATGTTATGCATACTGAGAACTGTACAAAGACTTAATATAAATCGCGTGCATTTAACAACCTCGCCCAGCACCCCACTCCCAGATCATGTGCTGCAGCAGGGAAGAGATGGAGTGGGAAATTATTATGGATGAAGCAAGATGGTGAACCTGTCAGACAGCATGCAGAATAGAAAGAAGCGGATCGTGGCGGTATGCCTCTTGGATGTGACATCACTCCGAAGTGACGTAGCTACTATTATGGAATCGCGGAAATAATACACTGCCACGTGCGTTGCTACACTGGATACTTATCATAAGATAAGTGTATGAATACTTGCAAAGAATTGTATATTCCACCCATCCCCCTTTTATCAAATTATGCGCCTTAGTACCTAAAGGTTAAGACAGATATTTCACGAACTACACTGCCGACTGTGTATAGCCGCATGCGAAATGAAGATGAGTAGAAATGACATAATTCAAGGTGAAGTTAAGCGTTACATATCCGAAAGTGTATTTCACTTGCCAGAGCAGTGCTAGAGCTGTGCGAGATGTAAATGCTGCCCTATAAACCCATTTAGCAACTAATGCTAAATGCCATTATATGCAGACCTTTGGTCTGTAATAACGATCAGCTACTTGGCTGATGAGGGATGACATTAATATGGTATGTCTACCCAATGAAAGACTACACAAGCATGAAGTGTGGATGACAATGAGCTGGTGTGGATGGGCCCGACGGACGGATATATAGCTTAGCTTTTTGCGGCCCTCCGCGTGTAAAGGCAGACAGGCAAAGCATAGGCAAGTTTGCACTTCCTCCCGCGAGAGCAGGCAGGTAAGGCATTGCAAACTTTGTACTTCCTCCAGCGGAGACAGCAGGCAGGAAAAGCAGGCTGATAAGGCATTGCAAACCTTGTATATCCTCCCCGCGGAGACAGCAGGCAGGAAAAGCAGGCTGATAAGGCATTGGAAACTTTGTACTTCCTCCGGCTGGAGACAGCAGGCAGGAAGGTTTGGGCTGCCACTGAAAGCAGAAGCCAAGTATCCCCCTTTATTAAGCCTATTTAGTGTTTAGTCCCTTTGGCGGCACCATGCCAACAGGCCCGCTTGACGCTGCCCACTGCGGACAGCGAAGGGGCTGCCATCCACAACGAAAGTTAAAGAGTTAAAGGTGGGAGTAGGGAGAGGGCCTTGAAAAGGTCTTAATGTTTGAATGCTGCCAGGATGGCACGATGTTGAAGCGTCCATACCTGGCTTGGTTAGGTGAACCCGTCCAGATAATGAGCGGGGTCAGGTGTGAATGATACAACCCCGCCGCCCAGCTGCTCTTTCACGCGATGTTGCTGACTCCACGATTTAATTTCTTTCTCTTCAGCTTTCGAGGCTGGAGATCAATAGCTCCACGCCACTCGAGGCGAGAGCATATCTGCGACCAGATGATGGTGGCAGCTGGGCAGCGCGAAGGCGAATACAGCAATTCTGGTGCATGTCATCGTAGAGGACTTTGGAAGGGACCTCACACAGGTCGTTAGAACCCAGGTGGATCACGAGCAAGCCACCCTGCATGGGCCCCTCGCGCCTTATTAGCCCGTCCACCCTGCTGCGTAGTTCCGACCACCTGAGGCCCCTTGCCCGACCAGATGACCCCGGCAGGCCCAGGCTGCCGGTCGCGGCCCGAGGTGTTGTTGCAGCCTCGCCATGTAGCTTGAGCCAATCACCCGCGATGGTCCTGCAACCCATATTTCTTAAATTAGTTTTGTGTGCTTAGCGGGGATACGGATATCACGCCTGGTAGGCATTCGATCTCCAGCGGCCAAATTCCTGAATCTGAACTGCGAATTCCTTGCAACGCTGCTGTGGTTGCTGCCCTATCCGAAATGAATGAGAAAGAGTAAAGATTAATATTGATGGGTTGTTTTGCTGCCGCTAAGCGTCTTCCTGAGCACTGCCTGAAACTGAAATCTTGTTAGAGGAGCGGAATTAGTGTGAATAAAGAAATATCCATCTGTGCGTGGCGCTGCCAAAAATCGTGTCAAAGCTTTGACGGGCACAGTATGGACCGAGGGACTGCTTGAATGGCGATCGTGTGCGGCGGCCTTGTTGATCTGTTTTGGAGGCCATGAGGACCACCTCGGCGGATTGGTCGCTAGCGAAGATAGGTCATTCAGCAACAACGCCGCTGTGATGAGTCGCTGATTGAACCGGCAACTACCTCACTTACCCTGAAAAACCCAAAAATGTTAGCAGGTATGCCGCTGAAAACATAGAAGCTTCATATGAAGACCTACATACAGTGGGGAGGAGTTGCACAATGCGAGTTAGCAGATCGAGTGTAATCGGCTGGCGATGTATCTGGCTGCCTCGATCTCCTGGCCATCCCTGCAATGGCTTTCTGCACTAGGAAGTGGTTAGACATGCACTGCAAGGAATTGAGCTTGTGTATGGAGGATAATGCTGAAATGTAAGAGCGGGCGTGCTGGGAGACCTACCTGATAATGAGAGATAAGCTATAAAATGAAGCATATGATCTAAAGGTACAGGCCATATGTCAGGCAGGGAGTACACCACCGAAATAGCCAGTAGTGACTGTACGCCGACTCATAAGTCCTCCAAGTGTTTGCTGCCATCGAGTTTGCTACTAGACTGTTTGCTTCCCAGCTGTTAGATGAGCCAGATGTCCGCTGGGATTCCTGAGGCCTGATGATCCGCCTGTGGGGCTGCTGCTCGAAACCGTGACCACTGAAATCTCGAAGAAGCGTCTGCTATTATGTTGGCCTGAGTTGGTATATACTGTGCTTTGAAGTGTATGTTGTTCTGCAAGCATATGAGGACCATTAAGTCTGAGCAGTTTCATTACCCTTTGCCCTTTGGCAGTGTGCCTGTTGATAATACTCACCACGGCCTGGTTGTCACAGAACATTAGTACCCTTTTGTTGGCCAGACTGCTGCCCCATATCGCCAATGCCACGACTATAGGAAAGAGCTCTAAGCATGTAATGTCTTTCACCCATCCTTGTTGTATCCATAGATCTGGCCACCTGGCATTGGCCCAATGACCTTGGAAATATGCACCCCAACCCTGAGCCAGCTGCATCTGTATAAAGTTGGAGTATTGGGGTTGTAACCCAACCCTGTTCAAGAATAAGGTTGTGCCATTGTGCCTGGCAAGAAACTGAAGCCACAGATTAAGGTCTTCCACGCATACCCGCTGATACCCGTATCCTGTGGTGTGGCTTCGCGTTGCCCTTTTGTCGCGTCGATGAGGCGCGCGCAAAATGGGCGACCCATGGGAATTGCCTTGCATACAAAGTTTAGCTTTCCCACTATTGACTGCAGCGTTATGCAGTGTAACTTTCTTGGATGATGAGTCTACCAGCTGTGACAGCTGATGGACCAGGATATGCTATCTTGTCCTCGGTATCCTGATTTCACCCGAGCCGTGTCTATGGTGAGGCCAGAATGTCAGACAAGTTGTAGGTTGTACAGTCTTCTGGTGGCGATAGGCACGCCCAGATTATCAGCCAGTTGCAAAGAGGTGTTAAGCATGTTGGAGCATTTGCTTAGGTCCACTGCCGCCAGGATAAAATCATCAAGGTAATGGCGATGTCCTGACTGCACGTGGTGGCCTTGATAGCCCATTCAATGAAAGTGCTGAATGACTCAAATAGGGCACAAGAAATGGAACAGCCAAAGGGAGGCATTTATCAATGTAAAATTGTTCTTGAAACTTAATGCCGAGTAGCTGAAAGTCCGATGGTACCACAGGCAGGGGCGAAAGGCTGATTTGGCGTCAAATTTTGACATGTAAGCACCCTGCCCAAGTTTTTGAATCATGGCTACAGCCTGGTCGAAACTGGTGTACTGCACTGTACATGCTTCCTGTGGTATAAAATCATTGATTGATGAGCCTTGAGGATCACGATAAATGATGGATGAGGCGAAGGCAGCCTCACCATGAACTGATGAATCAACTTTCTTAGGCACCAAGCCGATTGGGGAAACTATAAGAGATTGCACTGGTCTGTAATGAAAATGGGCCTGCCATGCGACCCAACAAATTTCTTTTGCAGCTTTTGCTCCACTATTAGTGGCTGTTCCCTGGCAGATTTAAGGTTGACAGCGTCCCGAATGACCCGTGGCCCTTAAGTAGTTTAAGCTGAAACCCTTACTGAAACCCTCCTGTAGTAACTGAGCTGCTGCTGGATTGCACAATTTATATTGCTGCAACCATTGTTCCAAGCAAGGGATGTTAATTGGAGTTGGGGCCGTGTGAAATAGCTCTGCCTGGCAAGGTAGGTTGGCGCTTAAGAGATTGGGCGGTGGTGACTGTGTTCTTTTTGCCACGAAAACAAGACATGGCCATGCCGCCTATGTTACATGCTGAGCACCTGTGTGCATAACGGCACATCTGACCCCTCTACGCCAAGTGCCACGATTGAAGTTTCTACATACCTCTACCAATGCGCTGCTGAGTGTAGGTGGAGGCTCTGGCTGGGTAGGCAAATGCCTGCTGCTTGTGGCTGGGGAGCATTAACTGCAGCCACAGTTGTCCGTCGATGGCACCCCGCATGACCGAAATGGGTCCCTCTCCATTTTTGCCTAAACTGGACGTCGTTACTGAGACCAGCAGTCACCGCCAAATCGTGATGCGGCACCGCTGATCGTCTCCATGTGCTGAGCATTTGTTGTATCTTGTTGACATCCGCCTGGCTCTATTACCACGCTGATAAAGTCAAGAAAGCAGATGTCAAGCCCCAATGTTTAATTGACGGACAGACAGCTGCTTGGGTTTAAAAACTACCTGTCCTGAAATATCAAGCTCCATTGTGAAGTTGGAACTCTCCTGTGCTGCCTGGTTCTCTGGTGGCAATAGGGACCTCATATCTACAAATTCCCCACGATGGATCTTTTCCCTCACTGCTTGCTTCACATGGAAACTTATAGTCTCCGCCCTGAAGTTCAGCTGTTGATTTGACAGTGCCTCTGCATTAATCAGTGACTCCGGATTAGAGAAGGGTTGCCCCTGTATACAGAAGTTTGGCATAGCGGTGGGGACCTGCGGTGGCTGTAACTCAACATCAGGCCTAACAGAGCTTGGAATTAACAACTCCGGCGAAATACTAATATGCCCAAAGTGAGACGTACCTTGATTAGTGGATGACGGAGCCATCGGGGTGATGAAGCTTGGCTCCAGCGGGGGTGTCACATTGATGGTTGCCGGAGGAACCTCACGTGGTGTAGACACAGAGGGTGGTGCGGGTTGGTTGGCCTGAGGGGCAGCGCTCCCAGGGACAACACCAGAAGCGCGTGCCCCCTTTGCCTGACGCCTGGCAACCTTAGGGCGTCCCCTGACCACAGCGTGGTTGATGGCTGCCTTGCGCTTTGGTGGCATGATGAGTTGCTCGGAAAGAAAGTTGTACAATTATTTAAAACAATCAAGAATTCAGATGAAAAGGACGTAATGTGATAGCGGATGCCAATTAAGTATTAAGTTAATTCAGAATTTTTACGAGATAACAAAATTTGAGCGAAGATCGAGAAATTATTATGGATGAAGCAAGATGGTGAACCTGTCAGGACAGCATGCAGAATAGAAAGGAAACGGACGTGACGTATGCCTGCGGATGTGACATCACTCCGGAAGTGACGTAGCTACTATTATGGAATGCGGAAATAATACACTGCCACGTGCGTTGCTACACTGGATACTTATCATAAGATAAGTGTATGAATACTTTGCAAAAGAATTGTATATTCCACCCATCCCCTTTTATCAAATTATGCCGCCTTAGTACCCTAAAGGTTAAGACAGATATTTCACGAACTACACTGCCGACTGTGTGTTAGCCGCATGCCGAAATGAAGATGAGTAGAAATGACATAATTCAAGGTGAAGTTAAACGTTACATATCCGAGTGTATTTCACTTGCCAGAGCAGTGCTAGAGCTGTGCGAATGTAAATGCTGCCTATAAACCCATTTAGCAACTAATGCTAAATGCCATTAAAGCAATTAGTTGTGTAATGATACAGCATCACAGTATCATATCACAATACAGGTCTCATGATACAATACATCCATTTACAACTGCTGTGTCACAATACATACAATACATTACAAGTTATATTGATGTAAAAACAATTGAAAAGTAACAAACTGTCAAAGAGTCGTATTGCACCCACATTATACATATCACAGTGTGGCCCCTTCATATAATTCCACATCTAATGTCATGTCTATGGTAAAGACATTTAAGACCTCAAACACTTACCATGTGAGCCTTCCTTGATCCCCCGTGAAAACCTTACCTTATGGCTTGGGCTCGAGTCTCCACAAAGGAAGCTTTTCAACTGTCTGTTGAAAGCCATAGATCAGCTGAGAGCTGAACCAACAAACATCAGTTTCCCAGGTAGTACTTGCACTTTACAAAGTGTTACAGTGTTTAGGTGGAATTGCAGTATCCTGAAAGTTCATTTGTTGGAGGAACCAGATAATGCACATCTATTACAGGCACATGTAACATTGTTAATGGTTATTTGCCTATTTCTATAAGCAAGTTGTCTGTGTATGCTTGTCAGTACAAAGTGGCAATAGCAAGAGGATTAAGTGGTGGTATATACACGTTTGTTGTGTATAGTTAGATATATGTATAACTCTGGCTGACATTAGCTAACTCTGGCTGACATTGGCCACTTTGGCCACTGAATGTTTCGTAGTCCATCAATGTTTGTTTTTTTCTTGAAAATCATCACATAAAAACAGGATGATCATAATGATGAGTTGTACAGTTATTCACACCATGAATGTGACCAGTCAAACGTTGTCAAGGCTATGTGTTATGTGAAGTAAATGTTGAAAGTAGATGTGATGATGTAAAGCTGCTTCCCCTGTGTTCCAGGCTGAGCGTGGCTACTATGACACCTACGAGACCTTCAGTGGCTGTACCAGCGTGCAGGGTAGAGAGGCAGCCAAGAAAGAAATGTACAATGCTCACAACGACTATGTGCTTCAACTGAGGGCTTCCAACAGAATTGTTGACGAGTTCCAGGAGGTTATTCCACAAGTATTGGAAGTGAGTTAACCCAGTGTTTCCATAACAGTGTTACAAACCTTAGCACATGCTGCAGTCTTGAAAGCACCCCACATAAAAAACTCACAGATATTTAGTTCATCTGACTGAAAGTCAAGTCAGCATATGTCATGTCATGGCTGGCTCAGTCTTCAGTCATCATGAGTGCTGTATGTAAATATCTTCTCCACACAGACTGTTGGCTCAGAGAACCTGAACCTTAACTGGGCATGCTTGTCTCAGCTAGTCACAAACTGGGGGGTAGCCAAGTGGTTACCAAGTTTTCACTCAAGGTGAAGACCCAGGGTCAATTCTCACACTTTGGTGCCCCTTATAATCATATTGCTGGAAAATTGCGAAAAACAGCATAAAACCATATTAATCCATTTGTTTCAGCCAGTGTTTCAACTACATCAACATTGAAAAACTAATGTGTTTTTAAAATATTATGTACTTTGATATGTGTCAAGTTTGTAATTAGGCTTATCAGTGAAAGGTCTGTTGCATTATGTACAACATTTCATTATGTACTTAGATTCTGCTACCTGCTGTATACACTTTCTACTTCGAAACATCTAGACCAATGAAGTAGAAATTTGGCATGCATGTTTTGTCCAGTGACTTGAACAAATACTGCCCTATATCATTTTCTAGTAATTCAGGTTCACCAGAAAATATCAAAGCAACGAGAACTTTCTGTAAAAAACACAAGTTTTTAACACAAGTGTTTGTTTGTTACAGGAACTGGAGGAAATATATATTGACACCAGTAACACTATCAATGTAGCCATAGAAAGTCACGCCCTCTTGCTGCTCACCAAGGTGAGTACTGCACACTACCATGGATGAAACTGGCTTTATATTAATGCCCTGTGTATAAGTATCATGACATTTGCTGAAGTTAACACAAAGTTGATTTGTTGCAGGCCAAAGAACAACATAGAAGATATGATGATCTACTAAAGATATGTCGCCAAGTAAACCCTCATGTGGACATTTCCCACTTTGTCAAAACAATGTGTCAGGAGCAAGGAGCAACCAGTACATCCATCCACCACTTCCTCCCTGCTGACCTGGCAGTCTCTACCACTGAGGTGAGTGACATCACACATACTTCCTCCCTGCTGACCTGGCAGTCTCTACCACTGAGGTGAGTGACATCACACACACTTCCTCCCTGCTGACCTGGCAGTCTCTACCACTGAGGTGAGTGACATCACACACACTTCCTCCCTGCTGACCTGGCAGTCTCTACAACTGAGGTGAGTGACATCACACACACACTTCCTCCCTGCTGACCTGGCAGTCTCTACCACTGAGGTGAGTGACATCACACACACTTCCTCCCTGCTGACCTGGCAGTCTCTACCACTGAGGTGAGTGACATCACACACACTTCCTCCCTGCTGACCTGGCAGTCTCTACCACTGAGGTGAGTGACATCACACACACACTTCCTCCCAGCTGACCTGGCAGTCTCTACCACTGAGGTGAGTGACATCACACATACTTCCTCCCTGCTGACCTGGCAGTCTCTACCACTGAGGTGAGTGACATCACACATACTTCCTCCCTGCTGACCTGGCAGTCTCTACCACTGAGGTGAGTGACATCACACACACTTCCTCCCTGCTGACCTGGCAGTCTCTACCACTGAGGTGAGTGACATATCACACACTTCCTCCCTGCTGACCTGGCAGTCTCTACCACTGAGGTGAGTGACATCACACACACACTTCCTCTCAGGTGACCTGGCAGTCTCTACCACCACTGAGGTGAGTGACATCACACACACTTCCTCCCTGCTGACAGTCTCTACCACTACTTCCTTCCTCCCTGCTGACCTGGCAGTCTCTACCACTGAGGTGAGTGACATCACACACACTTCCTCCCACCCAACCTGGCAGTCTCTATCACTGAGGTGAGTGACATCACACACTTCCTCCCTCCTCCTGGCACCCAACCTGGCAGTCTCTACCACTGAGGTGAGTGACATCACACACACTTCCTCCCACCCAACCTGGCAGTCTCTACCACTGAGGTGAGTGACATCACACACACACTTCCTCCCACCCAACCTGGCAGTCTCTACTACTGAGGTGAGTGACATCACACACACACTTCCTCCCACCCAACCTGGCAGTCTCTACCACTGAGGTGAGTGACATCACACACACTTCCTCCCACCCAACCTGGCAGTCTCTATCACTGAGGTGAGTGACATCACACACACTTTCTCCCAGCTGACCTGCTAGTGTCTACCACTGAGGTGAGTGACATCATACACACACATTAGAAAGTGCCATTTAGAAAGTGTGCAAATGTAACACAACCCTTGGGTTGAAGTGTAAGTGGAACTACTCTTCAAAGCTTCACTATGTTACATTAGGATCATAGGGAGACTAGTCTTCAAGCCTTAATGGCCAAACCAGGTTGAATTCTTTTTTTAAATGTACTTTTTATCAATAAAGTCACAAACACAATTTTTAGCAAATTAAATGTACTTGCACTTAAAAAGTAATGACATTAAAGCTCAAAAAAGTGTCTAGTAGTATGTTTGTCATGTCAAATGTGTGAGATGTGTGTTGGAAAATAAACAAAATGTCTGTTCCTGATGGTATACGGTCTCATATTAGGTCAGTAATAGCCGTCTTGGATTTCCACCAACAGTATACATCTTGTATGGGTGTGTTGTTCTGTACTCTGATTGATCAGTCTCACATTAGGCAGGAAATGTGAATTCCTTTATGTGATGAGGAACACTTTTCATGGATGGACAACTGTCTATACATAAGAAGTTTAGTCTGCCAGCTTCTAAATGCCACATGAAGAAGTAAATCCTTAATGTGTAGTCTGTTTCAACTTCCAGGTTGCAATGAAGAATCAACTGATCATTGATGGTTACACAGAGCCAATTATAAACCACAAGAGGCAAGAGCTCCAGAGAGGCTCAGGAACTCACATCTTTCATCAAGCGCAGTCAAGATGTCACCAGCTCCCTGATCAATATATGTCAAAGGTAGGTCCTCCCATACTCTCTAGAAAACTGTCACATGATACAGCCTGTACGACTGCCTGTGACAAACCATACTTTGTGTGAAGCATGTTCTATAACTAAACTGTTTTAGTCATTAATGATGACAAAGAGATCTGTTACCAACAACTGTGACTGTCACTGACTCAATGAGAGGAATGTCAGTCATGAAACATGATATACTATTTCTGACATTTCTAATTCATCTCTCTGCTATTGTCCTGCATAAATAACAACTATGCATATATTGTTCCATGTGTAAAATTACCTTTAATCTTGACATACTTAATTTTTATTGATTATTCACAATTGGTTTACCGGGATAGTTACATTTGAAGCATCATGTTTGAGTTAAGAACCACCTCCTGCCATTGATCCTGTGCCACACAGTGTACGCCTGTCAAGGATAATTCCCTCAGTACACAAGTCATGGACAGTGTTGTTATTAACAAGGCTGAGCTGACATAAATTGTGGACATGGTAATCATATGAGTGAGCAGGCAGAAATAAAGGCCTCAGTATATTGAATAATCTGAGACAGAATCAGGCAGACTGGGCATCGACCTGATCTTCATCATCACCTTTGATAAACCAAGAAGCTGTGTTATTCCCAAAACGGGCTATCCCCTGAGTGGCAGATGTTTGTCATTGTCAGGAGGATTTCACCTGGCATTTGTTGTTATGTGTTCTACATTATTTTCATTTTTCAAAATGTAATGTCAAGCATTTGTGGATAAGTTTGCAGTATTAACATCTGTGTAGTTGCTATGTTTAGTTTCAAGAAATGAGACATGTGAAGGAGTAGGAGGACTTGCATCATACACAGAAAGGGTGTATCACAGCCAATACACAGTGTATCACATGGAATTTGCAGCATGCTGCGTACATTAATATACTGTATAACACATGCAATATACACTGTGTAATATACAAAGTGTACATGCATTGTGTACAGTATACAGCATACACAATATATCACATGTAATATACACTTTGCAATGTATAAAATACAATATATTACATACAATATGATGCCTGCAATACACAATATATCACATGTAATATACACTTTGCAATGTATAAAATACAGTATGTCATGTGCATTGTGTGCAGTACACTTTGTGCAATACACAAATAACACATGCAAATACAATTACAGTCAAAACCCGATGAGTCGAATCGCTGTGGACCAAGTAATAAATTCGACTTATTGATGTATTCGAGACATAGGTATGTCTATGAGGGTAGAAAAAAGATGATCCGGTCCTAATTCCTCCACCTAAGCATATGTTTACCTCATGATTTCCCTATCACTAATAGGGGCACCTTATCAGTTACAGTCTGATTAGCACAGACAGTGATTTTCGTAAAATCACTAATCTGCCTTTTGAACTCACCCATCAATGGCGGAAAGGTGTGAGCCGCGCTGGTTTGTTAATTGGATCAGTTTGCTACACCAATCAACTTCTCATTGACTGGATTCGGCTTATGTATACAAGATTGCTGTTGTTTGAATCTCATGGGACCAAATTTCCTTCTCGACTCATCGTGTGTATTTACGAGACGAATTCGAGTAACCAGTATTCAAATGATGACAACTATAACAGGGAATGGTCGGGACCGACAGGTACTTCGAGTTATGCATAATATTCGAGACACCGGCATTCGACTCATCGGGATTTGACTGTATATATGTTAGTTGTTTGTAAAATTGCAAAACCGCTGTTTAACTCGTTCTTAATTACCGAAGGAATGGGGTGCGTAAAAGGTCAAGGGTGAAGGCTGTACTGGTCAGGAGGACCTGTGGCTGGAGGCTGGATCTGCAACTTCATGCAGTAGTGGACCAGCTTCTTGTCTCAGGTCAGCCATGCATTGCATCAGAGAGAAGCATGTGGTGCTGTAGCCTGGAACCTGGAGAGAGCATCAGCGATAGTGTTATCATTTGTCCTAACAAACTTTACCCCAAACAGAACAACATGCTGGAAGCACTGCATAAAATTGCACCACTGTAGGGTCAAGTAGATTCAAATTTCATATTTTCTTTCATAGTACACAACACAATGCTGTGAATGAGTGATGCTATTGGCTCTCTGACCACTACTCAGAGAAATTCATCATAAAATGTGTCTGCCACACCTGTGCATTATCAAGGGGATAACGATGATTCAAACTGGATAAGATCAGACAAAATATATTAAACACACTGAATCTACAATGTTGCATCGGATATGTAGATGATTTTACTTCTTGCCAAGTATAAGTTCAAAGCGTCCCCCTCCCATAGCCCACAGCAGAGATACTGAGGAGTGTTTGTTATTAAGTGTAACCCATGTGCTCCATGTGATATTACTGAGGTTACACTACTCTCCCTCGCCACAGCCATCTTGTTTTCCTGGAATCCAATTCTGCCCCTTGTGATGTTAAAGCTGTTACAGTGTTGCAAGGATGTGATGGAGACACTCTGCATGTTGTAATGACCTGAAATTTGCATATTAATTATTCATCAGAAGAATATTTTAAGAGTGACATTTGTACTGTGCTTGTATATTTCTACCTACCATTTCCTGTTAGTGAAGAGGTTACACTACGGCTCTCAAAATGAATGGACTTGTTCAATTACATGTTGTTCAAATTCAAAATGGATTCATGTTTGTGGGGAATAGGCTGGTTTGTTACATACAGTTTGTGGAGGTCATCATCAGTGACAGATTGAGCACAATGAAGTAGGTTACCCATACTGTCTCTTTCACATTTCTCAGTAACATTTTGTTTTGTTTAGATGACAGTGTAAACCTTTTGAATTCACTGATCAGGGATGACCGCTTCTCCTTTGCTGCACACTGTTAATGGATAGCACTTGCTGTCATCTTCCTCATGGAGGCTGATAAACAATACACATAACATGCTGTACACTATTAATGGACAGCACTTGCTTCCATCTTCCTCATGGAGGCTGATAAACAATATACATAACATGCTGTACACTATTAATGGACAGCACTTGCTGCCATCTTCCTCATGGAGGCTGATAAACAATACACATAACATGCTGTACACTATTAATGGACAGCACTTGCTGCCATCTTCCTCATGGAGGCTGATAAACAATACACATAACATGCTGTACACTGTTAATGGATAGCACTTGCTGTCATCTTCCTCATGGAGGCTGATAAACAATACACATAACATGCTGTACACTATTAATGGACAGCACTTGCTGCCATCTTCCTCATGGAGGCTGATAAACAATACACATAACATGCTGTACACTATTAATGGACAGCACTTGCTGCCATCTTCCTCATGGAGGCTGATAAACAATACACATAACATGCTGTACACTATTAATGGACAGCACTTGCTGCCATCTTCCTCATGGAGGCTGATAAACAATACACATAACATGCTGTACACTATTAATGGACAGCACTTGCTGCCATCTTCCTCATGGAGGCTGATAAACAATACACATAACATGCTGTACACTATTAATGGACAGCACTTGCTGCCATCTTCCTCATGGAGGCTGATAAACAATATACATAACATGCTGTACACTATTAATGGACAGCACTTGCTGCCATCTTCCTCATGGAGGCTGATAAACAATATACATAACATGCTGTACACTATTAATGGATAGCACTTGCTGCCATCTTCCTCATGGAGGCTGATAAACAATACACATAACATGCTGTACACTATTAATGGACAGCACTTGCTGCCATCTTCCCTCATGGAGGCTGATAAACAATACACATAACATGCTGTACACTATTAATGGACAGCACTTGCTGCCATCTTCCTCATGGAGGCTGATAAACAATATACATAACATGCTGTACACTATTAATGGACAGCACTTGCTCATCTTCCTCATGGAGGCTGATAAACAATATACATAACATGCTGTACACTATTAATGGACAGCACTTGCTGCCATCTTCCTCATGGAGGCTGATAAACAATATACATAACATGCTGTACACTATTAATGGACAGCACTTGCTGCCATCTTCCTCATGGAGGCTGATAAACAATACACATAACATGCTGTACACTATTAATGGACAGCACTTGCTGCCATCTTCCTCATGGAGGCTGATAAACAATATACATAACATGCTGTACACTATTAATGGACAGCACTTGCTGTCATCTTCCTCATGGAGGCTGATAAACAATACACATAACATGCTGTACACTATTAATGGACAGCACTTGCTGCCATCTTCCTCATGGAGGCTGATAAACAATACACATAACATGCTGTACACTATTAATGGACAGCACTTGCTGCCATCTTCCTCATGGAGGCTGATAAACAATATACATAACATGCTGTACACTATTAATGGACAGCACTTGCTGCCATCTTCCTCATGGAGGCTGATAAACAATACACATAACATGCTGTACACTATTAATGGATAGCACTTGCTGCCATCTTCCTCATGGAGGCTGATAAACAATACACATAACATGCTGTACACTGTTAATGGATAGCACTTGCTGCCATCTTCCTCATGGAGGCTGATAAACAATACACATAACATGCTGTACACTGTTAATGGATAGCACTTGCTGCCATCTTCCTCATGGAGGCTGATAAACAATACACATAACATGCTGTACACTATTAATGGACAGCACTTGCTGCCATCTTCCTCATGGAGGCTGATAAACAATACACATAACATGCTGTACACTATTAATGGACAGCACTTGCTGCCATCTTCCTCATGGAGGCTGATAAACAATACACATAACATGCTGTACACTATTAATGGATAGCACTTGCTGCCATCTTCCTCATGGAGGCTGATAAACAATATACATAACATGCTGTACACTATTAATGGATAGCACTTGCTGCCATCTTCCTCATGGAGGCTGATAAACAATACACATAACATGCTGTACACTATTAATGGACAGCACTTGCTGCCATCTTCCTCATGGAGGCTGATAAACAATATACATAACATGCTTTACACTATTAATGGACAGCACTTGCTGCCATCTTCCTCATGGAGGCTGATAAACAATACACATAACATGCTGTACACTATTAATGGACAGCACTTGCTGCCATCTTCCTCATGGAGGCTGATAAACAATACACATAACATGCTGTACACTATTAATGGACAGCACTTGCTGCCATCTTCCTCATGGAGGTTGATAAACAATATACATAACATGCTGTACACTATTAATGGACAGCACTTGCTGCCATCCTCCTCATGGAGGCTGATAAACAATACACATAACATGCTGTACACTATTAATGGACAGCACTTGCTGTCATCTTCCTCATGGAGGCTGATAAACAATATACATAACATGCTGTACACTATTAATGGACAGCACTTGCTGCCATCTTCCTCATGGAGGCTGATAAACAATACACATAACATGCTGTACACTGTTAATGGATAGCACTTGCTGCCATCTTCCTCATGGAGGCTGATAAACAATATACATAACATGCTGTACACTATTAATGGACAGCACTTGCTGTCATCTTCCTCATGGAGGCTGATAAACAATATACATAACATGCTGTACACTATTAATGGACAGCACTTGCTGCCATCTTCCTCATGGAGGCTGATAAACAATACACATAACATGCTGTACACTGTTAATGGATAGCACTTGCTGCCATCTTCCTCATGGAGGCTGATAAACAATATACATAACATGCTGTACACTATTAATGGACAGCACTTGCTGCCATCTTCCTCATGGAGGCTGATAAACAATACACATAACATGCTGTACACTATTAATGGACAGCACTTGCTCTTCCTCATGGAGGCTGATAAACAATACACATAACATGCTGTACACTGTTAATGGATAGCACTTGCTGCCATCTTCCTCATGGGAGGCTGATAAACAATATAACATGCATGTACACACTATTAATGGACAGCACTTGCTATCTTCCTCATGGAGGCTGATAAACAATACACATAACATGCTGTACACTATTAATGGACAGCACTTGCTGCCATCTTCCTCATGGAGGCTGATAAACAATACACATAACATGCTGTACACTGTTAATGGATAGCACTTGCTGCCATCTTCCTCATGGAGGCTGATAAACAATATACATAACATGCTGTACACTATTAATGGACAGCACTTGCTGCCATCTTCCTCATGGAGGCTGATAAACAATATACATAACATGCTGTACACTATTAATGGACAGCACTTGCTGCCATCTTCCTCATGGAGGCTGATAAACAATATACATAACATGCTGTACACTATTAATGGACAGCACTCATCTTCCTCATGGAGGCTGATAAACAATATACATAACATGCTGTACACTATTAATGGACAGCACTATCTTCCTCATGCTGATAAACAATACACATAACATGCTGTACACTGTTAATGGATAGCACTTGCTGCCATCCTCCTCATGGAGGCTGATAAACAATATACATAACATGCTGTACACTATTAATGGATAGCACTTGCTGCCATCTTCCTCATGGAGGCTGATAAACAATACACATAACATGCTGTACACTATTAATGGACAGCACTTGCTGCCATCTTCCTCATGGAGGCTGATAAACAATACACATAACATGCTGTACACTAATAATGGACAGCACTTGCTGCCATCTTCCTCATGGAGGCTGATAAACAATATACATAACATGCTGTACACTATTAATGGATAGCACTTGCTGCCATCTTCCTCATGGAGGCTGATAAACAATATACATAACATGCTGTACACTATTAATGGATAGCACTTGCTGCCATCTTCCTCATGGAGGCTGATAAACAATACATATAACATGCTGTACACTATTAATGGATAGCACTTGCTGCCATCTTCCTCATGGAGGCTGATAAACAATATACATAACATGCTGTACACTATTAATGGATAGCACTTGCTGCCATCTTCCTCATGGAGGCTGATAAACAATATACATAACATGCTGTACACTATTAATGGATAGCCGTTGCTGCCATCTTCCTCATGGAGGCTGATAAACAATATACATAACATGTCTGCAGGGTGAATGGATTTGACAGGATCTGTATTGCGATTTTCACTCATGAAGTTGACATGAACTCCTGTAACATTTTATGTTGTACATTGTTTTGTGCAGTGTGTTTTTCTTCTAACTGTCATCAGTGACTGTGATAATTTATGAATGATCACATAGCTCTGGGGCTGGTAATGGATATTTATCTCTTCATCAGTAAAAAAACCCATTCCCTTTCATCAGTTCATCAATTAAACCACTAGGCAAATTGATCTAAAAATGGGCAGACACTGAGGTTATCGTGTCAGGTATATTTGCAGGACGATACTTCTACAGTAAAGTACCAATGTTGTACATTTCGTATATTCAATGGGAATCATGCCGTCTGTCGTTCACGGCCACATTCACGTAATTGTTTGCTCAGGTATCACTGATTGCTCAAGCCATTTGCAAGTCACGACAAGAATGTAAGGGACTGCCATCATTTATGGCAGAAGGGGATGATGATGATTTTTATGCATGTGAATGACCCCCACTAAAATTTACATACAAAGTAAGTGACCCCACCCACCCACCCCTGCATATCATGTACAAAATCAATTAGCTTAGCTGTGACATCACAACGTAGTTGTTGAAAACCTCTCATGATTTTTCTGAAGAAAACTGACATCTTCTGCATCTCCTCGTGGGGAGGTAGGGTGGGCACTAGATCACATAATCCAGAGGTATGTTTACTAATGATTACTAACAATACATGTTATTGTTCCCAATTATGTTGTAAACATTCCCTCTGGATTATGGTTGCCAGAATTGCCAGATGGGAAGGATCATACTCGTGAGGGATGAATATTTGGTGTTTGGAGAAGACCCTGACGTCACTTCTGGTCCATGACGTCATGTCCGGTTCTATAATAGTCTATTTGACTGATTCTCATTTATACCGGTTTCTGTGACGTCACTTCCGGTTGATGATGTCACTTCCAGTTGATGACGTCACTTCAGGTTGATAACTGGAGTAATAAACTGCAGCGGATATAACAATTCTGCTTAACTGGTGATAAATATTAGTAGATAAGGTTCTTCAAAGAGCCTCACCCTTCCATTTACTGTTATCCTCTGTTTCCTCCCTCACAAAAGTGATTGTCTTCCTAAGCCAAGATGATATAATATTCTTTCGAGAACTCTGAATCAACATTTGTCTTGCATGAGATAAAAAGACAGCAGTGATTACGTCTGATGTTCAGAGTACGAGGGGTACTCTGGTAACATCTCAGAGTTCGAATAGGTCACAGGAGTCTAGTTCTGTTTGATTTGGAGGCAGAGATAGGTAATGCTGGTATCTGGTATACTCTGTGGCTGAGAGACCACTAGCAGAAGCCTGATTCTTGGCCAGAAACACTGGGAAAGTTCTACATGACATCTGTCTATATCCTTCTGTAAGGGTGATTGACTTCAAGTCTATGGCAAGTAATTCTGATATTCTTGAAGCCATAGCAATTGCAAGTAGAAAAACCATCTTTTAAGGAGAAAAATGTCACTGAAATTTCCTGCATAGGTTTGGAAGGAGACTTCTGGAGAGACTGCAGTATTAGACATAAATCCCACTGAGGGAAGATTGTAGGAGACGAAAAAAATCCTCAACTGGAATGATCTAATCGGCTTGTAGAGCAAGCTGTTAGAACCACTGCTAGTCCTTGTATATCTCAAACAGAAGCGATAGCTGTTCTGTAGCCCACTAAAGTACTGTGTTTCAGTTCTTGACGTCTCTAAGATAAAGTAGAAATCCACTAAGAAATCATTGAGATTGAGGGGAATTACAAATGTAAAAAACTGAGGATCAAATTCATGAAAACAATGAATAGTATCCAGGGATTATTGAAACAATTCTTCATTGGACTGTTCTGAAAGATTCTATCTCCAGTCAAGAGGTGAGATTGTTCTATAGCTGTCAAATGGTCTAACACATTCACTTGAGTGTGATTGGCATCAGAAAACCGCCTGAAAAACGACGACAACCAAAAGGAGTGTGCTCGTGGGATGACATGGCCACCATGGCATCTTCATTAATTCCCATATAATCCTCAAAACCTGGGTGAGGAAGCTACCCATTTCCCAAGACAAGGTACTTGACATATGAAAAGATATCGATCTAGAATGCATGGTCTAAATCCTAAATCTCCCTATGAGTCACGTGAATTGTGAATGTCAAAGTTTGGGATAATTTCGAGTCCAGGTGTGAAAACCCCTATCAATTTGAAGCACTGGCGGGGCAAAACCCATCCTATCAAGGTTGACATGGGATTGTCTATTGATTGTCCAGCCATGTTCATGGAATAATTTCCCTCATGGTGCCTAAAGTTTTACAGCGCATCCCCAATGGCGCGTCATATTTTTAAAGAAACCTACCTTCACAGAAAAGTATCATTTATTTATGTGCCGTTGATTTAACTCGTGATAAAACTTATTTTCATCTGTAACACTCGACAAGCTAACAACACGATGTTTACACCACCCATTTTGAATGTATCAGCTCTCGGTCAATCAGCTTCATTCAGTCCGCAGTAAATACTATTTATCAGCCAATGAAATAATTCGTTATTTAGCTTACACATGGTGTAAGCTGGCTCGCGCCACCTTGCGTTTATCGCGATAAGCGAGGTGGGGCCGGGGGCAGCTTAGCACATGGTCACCAAGCATGGCAGAAAGTAGATCAACCAATGTGGTTTAGGGAGATGGGGGAGATGAAAAAATAAACTGACGACAGAAGATCCATTAGAATGCAGAGGCATAATAGGCACTTGTTAGTAATAATAAATGTGCCTTATAACACACCTTTTCCATGTACAAAGCACATGCTAAAGTGTTGACATGTTACCTTTTATTACCCCGGATAACCCATGCTGCCAAGAGGTGCAAGAAAGTTGAATAGTCACATGACTTATCCCACCGAGTACCCATTTACCCTGCTGGGTAAATAGATGCAATTTGAATAAACCCTGTATCCAGTGACTGGATATCGGTTTTGTTTCCAACCTAACGGTATATCGCCTGTGCCTCCCGTAGAGGGCTCAGCTGACTGTGCAGCATTTTGGCAAGAATCGCACTTGCCGTCACTGTTATCTGGTTCCTTCACCTGTCCTGACCAATGACCTGGTCCAACTACTGGATTGTTCATGTGCTCTCTGAACTGCCCCCGCCTCGTGGGTCAGCCGATTGATTTTGAACTGTGGCCTCGAAATAGCCGTGGTGTTCCTACTTCAGTAAAAAGAATAATAATAATAATAATAATAATAATGAAAACTTTATATATTGTCAAAATCCAACCACAAAGTGGGTGCTCAAGCACTACAAGTAATGTTTGAGTTAATAATGCAGTGAAAAGAGATGCGTTTTAAGAAGTGCTTTGAACGCAACAAAAGATGGAGACAGTTTTTATACCGAGGGGCAATCTATTCCACATTGATGGCACACAACCACTGAAAGAACGCTTTCCATAATAGGCCATGGCAGTCTATAAGGTGTATTCAATAAGAATTGCTTCCAGATCGCAGTTGTCTGGGTGGTTGAAGGGGGGTAGCATTTCACTTAGATACTCTGGTGCCACTCTTGTATGTGATACAGAGTACTTTAAACACCTGTACCGGGTTGTTTTGAAGCTGGTGAATAGCTGAAGTAGTAGGCGAAGTAATAGGCTCAGATGTTATGAAAATCTACAGCTTCCTTGCATAATGCCAAGTGTAACAGATTGTCGAGAGGAGACATGATCGACAACTCACCTGTTCCCTTATATCTATCTCCCTGATGGTAGATTATCTACCGAGAGTTGAGACATGAGAAATTCAAATGCCGTTTCACAAGTGATGAATGGGGAAGAGATGGCTTAGTCCCTTCTGCTTGACGTAAAAGTCGACTTATGGAAGCGGGTGGTCAGGCTTGCAGAATTGGTTAACACAATATGTCATCGTATCCCAAATGTGTAGCTGTTAGGGACCGCAAGCGGTCCATGGGATCAGCCTGTTATGCTCCAATCCGCCTATGCAGGAAAGGGTGGCCGGCCGAGAGGGCTTTTTATGGGGTTGTAAGCGTTGCCGGTTGAAACCTAGGGGCTGAAGGCAGACCATGTAGGTCATGTTGTTGATCACTGGATTGTCTGGTCCAGACTCCATTAATTACAGACCGCCTTCATAAAGCCGGATTATTGCTGAGTGAGGTGTAAAACTTAACTCACTCACTCTGTGGTTGATACTCGGCTTCCCATGTATAGACTATAAAGCATCCCAACTACCTATGGGAATAGATTCTAGACTATGGCTCTTGCCAGCGTCATACGAGTTTGTACGGCTTACGACCCCCGACCATGGTCAGTGCCATTGGGCTTTGCGGCTTCGACCCCACCATGCGGAAAAATGTTTGCCGACCAAGCGGGCTTACTGACAGTAGGGTCAACCGCAACCGCAACCGCAAGTGGTTGAACCCCTCGGGACTGACAGTAAGGCCCCATGTGGCTTGTGCCATGGTCAAAAACTGCGGTCTGTATCCCATTATGCCATCCCACCAATCAGCCGGACAACCCGTGGCTACGGTAGACGTCAGCTGGTGGACAGCCATTAAGCCCGTGTCTCCCATAGCCGTTACAGTTGACTGGGATGATCCCATACGCGCAAGTCGCAAACGGTCCATGGGATCAGCCCCGTTATGCTCGTGTGGCTCCAATCCACCTGTGCGGGAAAGGATGGCCAACCGAGAGGGCTTTTTATTGGGTTGTAATCGTTGCCGGTTGAAGCCTAGGGACTGAAGCAGGGCCAATACAGCTTGCGCCATGGGCAATTCCTGCCTAATGTCAAAGCCGTCGACATAGTCCCTCCTGCTCGAAACTTTTAGCTTCTCCTGCAGAAGGGATTGCTCATCAGCTTCAGGTCGTGGCTGATACTCAGCTTTCCTGAGTAAAGCACCACAACGACCTATGGGTATAGACTCGAGACCTTTGTCTGGACCGTTGTCTCTTGAGTGGGTACGGCTCACGGCCGACTGGCTATCAGCCTGATGTAACTGCCTTTGCACAGTTTAAATTTTAGCCTTGTTTCTGATTGAATTGCAAAGGATAGATTATGGATGAATGAATGTCCTTGTATGTGTGAAAATAAAGAAAAAGAATCCTTCTTGGTTGAGTTCATTTATTCTTTGGTGTTCAAACACACTGAAGGTCCATTGCTCCAATTCCTTTCCAAAAGTCAAGCAATTTCTTTCTTAATACTAACAGATTAACTGAAACAAAATAAAAGGTGATTTTGAGTTAAATTACTCAAGAAAAAATACCAAAGAAAATGATAGAAATTAGACCTACTAAAAAAATAACTCAAAGAAATAGAATTTACTGAAAAAATTACAAATGATAAATTCTAAAAAATTACTTTATAACACTTAAAGAAAGATAAAGACATTTACTAAGTATATGAAATTGATTTCCTACCATTATTTTTTGGGTAATGTAGTCCTTGGCTTCTCATCTAAGTGTGCTGCATACTCAGGCAAGCACATGGTCCCAAACCAGCCTAAACTAGAGTAACCCACCCCTGGTTATAGAGTTACTAGCCCCTTGATATAAAGTCTAACAGAAACTGAGTAGAAACAGAGAGATGTGAGTTCAAACCCAGAAGTGGAAAACAAAATTTTGGCAAATTAATATTTTACCAAAGTAAAAATTTGAGAAAACAAAACTAAAATTAAAACAGAAAATAAAATTTACCAATGATAAAATAAAACAACTTTGGCCATTACATACCGGCCCACAAATTGGGAATTTGGGTGAGCAATTTTCTCAAAACTACATGAAAATGGTCAAAGTTACAGGAAACATTCATACATGATTGATAAACTCCTCTTAAATGCTCAGGAAAGTAGATATAATAAAACACAAATTACAGTTCATGATTGATTTCTTCTTTCCTGAAATAAAGGTCGTGCAGTTTCTTATAATTTCTCATACTCTCAGGTTTCTTCAATTTTCAAGTTTCTGATCACAGTTCATCTGCTTCCAGTACAGTACAGAGTTTTGTAATGGGTCGAAGAACCGTCCCATTCTTAGTTTTCACTTCTGCAATTCGAACCATCCCCTTCTTGTCACACTTAACATTTATTACCTTTCAAGGGCCCAAGCATGACGGGGTTGGTTGTCAATCACAAGCACAATATCACCTGTACTTGTATTTCTTTTATTTTACACCACTTTTGTCTTTCTTGAAGTAGTGGGAGATATTCCCAAGCACCCATCTTTTCCAAAACTGGTCGGCGAGATACTGTACCTGCCGCCAGCGGTTTCTCAGCACATTGTCATCTTCATAGAATTGTCCGGGTGGGCACATTTGACTCTTGTGCAGGAGCAGAAAATGGTTAGGCGTTAGAGCCCTAGGTCACTCAGGGTGGTCAGAGTTCTTTGTGATTGGTCGATCCATTGAGTATGGACTCAATCTCACAGAATAGTGTCATCAAACACTTTCGTCGTCGAGATGATTCATCTGCTGATCCATCAATGAATACAGGATTTTCCTGATTGACCGAATGATCCTTTCCCATATTCCACCATGATGCGAGGCATACGGAGGATTGAATTTCCACTCTATGTTCTGTTGAAGCAGGGTTTTTAATTTTCGACTGGTTCCAATCTTCTATCGCCTCTCTCATTACTCTCTCAGCCAACAAGATTCGTTCCATTGTCTGGACAGAATGACTTTTGCTGGGCCTCTTCTAGCTACAAATCGCCCGAATCGCATTAATGCAGGAGTCCGTGTCTCAGTGAATGAGCGATTTCCAAGTGCACAGCACGACTAGTCAGGCATGTGAAGATAACACCGTACCGTTTTACAGCTGCCCGTCCCTCGTTTGACTTGGAACGGTCCGGGTAGTCCATACCTACTTTAGTAAAGGGAGGATCTCCTGGGATTAGGCGGTCTGCCGGCAGGTCAGCCATCTTCTGAATCTGGGTCACAGCCTTGTATTTCCGCACAGCACGACTTTGGCGTGATGCTCTTCAAAAGCACTGATGCACCTGGGATCCAGTAGTTCTGTCTCAATGTAGCTAGCATTGCTGTTTTACCCGAAGTGACCAGTTAATCTGTGGACATATTCTAGGATCAATCTTGCCAGTGGAGAGGTTTTGGGATAATCACAGGATGTTTGGCGTTGTATTGCAGTTGAGCTCTCTCTAGTCTGCCGCCAACACGAATGCCTTCATCGAGTATTGGGTCCAACTTGAACAAAGTGCTTGTCTTTAGCATGGATTTCAATCCAGTCCCATCTGATTTCCTCCGTTTCAGGCAAGTAATCTCTTCTCCATAAGTTTGTCTTTGTACATAGGAGATTACTGACCTCTCTGCTTCTTCGAGAATGTCTCTCGACATGTTCAGTTCCAATTTCACAGGCTTGCTTCCTTTTCTCATGTTTATCTTGTTTCTCAGGTGGTTTCGGAAGATGATGAAGTGGGCAGTAACCCTTTTCAACTTGGTCCAATCTGAAAAGTATGTCATTGTTCATTGTTTGGTCTTCTGATCTTGATTTTACTACACAGTGAACTCTTGGTTTCTTGATTTCTGGATCTTCACCCGAAAGTTCAGTTTGAATTTCTTCTTTCGGCCACATGTTTTCTGGTTGCCATAGAAACTCAGGTCCTTTTATCCATATCTCACTTGACAGGAATTTAGTCATTGTTGCTCCCCTTGATGCTATATCTGCTGGGTTGAGTTTGGTATTGACAAAACGCCATTGTTCTGGGTTCGAAGCTTCTCTGATGGTGGTGACTCTGTTCGCCAGATAATGTGTGGAACCGTGTCGTCTCATTTCTGATATATCGGATGACCGACATACTATCTGTCCAAAATACTGTTTCTGCAATAGGGTACTGAAGATCATGTTCTATCAGTTTGCTCATCCGTGCAGCAGCGGTAGCGGCTGTTAACTCCATTCGTGGCACTGTTACCTTTGCTAGTGGGGCAACCCTGGACTTGGCCATGACGGAATGAGCAATAAACTTCATTTCTATCATTCTCAAAGGCGTAGATATGCAACGACTCCATAACCAGCATCGCTTGCATCCGAGAATAAATGTAACTGACAATTGGTAATAATTCCAAAGTTCTGTGGCTTGTAGCAGCGGTCAATGTTCAGTTTCTCAATCTGGGGTAAGTCGTTCAACCATCTCTCCCACTTTATCAACAGTTGATTTGGAATGGGCTCATCCCATGATAGTTTTTCTTTGCAAAGAGCTTGCAGGAGTTGTTTAGCAGGAAGAATGACTGGAGCTGCAAATCCTAAAGGGTCATAGACACTGCTAGTTACTGAAAGGATTCCTCTCTTAGTCTTTGAATGATTCTTCACCTGGATCTTGAAGCTGAGCTTGTCATCTTCCATAATCCAATATGTGCCCAGTGCACGCCGCATGGCAAGTCGTCATGTTCTAGGTCTAGACTCTTTATATGACTTGATCTGTTTCTCTTCTTGGATAGACTCAATGACTTTGCGGCTATTACTGACCCATTTTGCAATGTGAAATCCTCCTTGGCTACACAAGTCTGTGATACCTTTGACCTGTTCTATGGCAGAAGCATCTGATTCAGTGGAGGAAAGGCAGTCATCGGCGTAGAAGTTGTCACTAATCATGTTGGCAATGTCTGACTCAAACCTGTCTCGATTGTCTTCTGCAGTTTTTTCCTTAATGCATAGCTTGCACAACTGGAAGAGGAGACTGTACCAAATAGGTGAACTCTCATTCTGTAGACTTCTGGTTTCTGGTTGTAGTCACTGTTGTTCCACCAATAGAATCTCTGGAAATCTTTGTCTTCCTTATGAACATTTACCTGGTAATACATGGCTTCCACGTCACCAATGATAGCAACTGGGCCTTGGCTAAATTTAATTAGGACGCCGGTAAGATTGTTCGTGAGATCTGGCCCTTGGAGAAGGACATCATTTAGTGAAACACCCTGGTATTTCGCCGCACAATCGAACACCACCCGGATTTTGTCTGGTTTATGTGGGTGGTATACCCCATGATGAGGTATAAACCAAGTCTTTCCTTTTGGGCCTTGTAATTCCTCTTCAGGTACTTTCTCAGCATAGCCTTTGCTGACCACTTTCATCATGAACTCACTATAGTCTCTGTAGAATTGAGTATTCTTCTCAAACTTCTTTCTCAAACTGTTCAATCTTTTCAGTGCATAGTCATGGTTGTCCGGCATCTCAATGTTCTCATTTCTAAATGGGAGCTGAATGTGGTAGTGACCATCTTTCATCTCAACAGAGTTTTCTACTTTCTTCAGGAACAATTTGTCCTCTTGCGACATTTCTTTTCTATCTTCTACACCCTTCTCAGGAAACTCAATGTTCATGTTTTGTCTCACAAGCTGGTCAAGCTCTCTCATATTCTCTGCTTCCTTTATCTTAATTACATCTGTTCTCATGACTGTTAGTCCACAATTTCCATGTTCACTTTCTGAATTCCTGACGACGTTCCATAAGATCCATCCGGAGACGGGTTTTGTAGCATGTGGTGTGCCTTGTTCTCCGGTCACGGACTTGCTGTGGCGTGTAGGCATCAGGTACATTGTTCCCAATGAGTAACTCTATGCTGCAGTCCAACTGCGGTATGTCAATGTTTCTCAGATGTGGATACTGTGATATGTCATCTGATGTAGGTATGTGTGACCTTGACACCGGAAGATTGTCCTTTGTGTAAAGTGTTGGCATCTGAATCTCATTCTCAAGATTTAAATCACATACTTGTAGACCTTGAATGACTCTAGTATCCATAGTGTGAGGAGATCCCATGGTTTCAATCGTTATCTTCATAGGTTTTCCGTGACATCCCAACTTTTCCATAAGTGAGGTGGAACAGAATGATATGCTACTACCTGGATCTAAGAAAGCGTGGGTTTCCACTATGGTAATGCCATCTTTCATTCTCACTTTGACTGGTATGATCGCCATTGTTGTGTCGCACTCATCCATAGCTGATAACATGTTGGAGATTCCAGGCCTTGTCCATCCAGTCTCTTTTTTCATGACTGCTGTCCTCCTCGAAGTGAAGTATCGTCTGATGATGAAGGCCGCTTGAGATACGACATTTGGTTTCTTCATTACACTCAGAGCTGATGTGTCCATACTTGAGGCACCTGAAGCATATCCCTTTTGATTTTAGGAACTCAATCTTGTCCATGTGTTGCAGTGACATAATTTTCTGGCAATCCTGAAGGAGGTGTATACCACTGCAGTATGTGCATAACGTTTTCTTTGGAAACTGTCTCTCAGAGTGATGAGTTAATGTGGGCTTAGCTGCAGGGTACATGGGTAAACTTGGTTGGTCTCTTTTCTCATATCTTGAACTTGTGATTCCTGCAGCATTGCTGGTTTTGCCTCTGTTAGCGATGGAGAATCTACATTTATTCACTTTCTGATCTGGCTTCATCGCTTCTCGTCCAAAAATAGGGTCATTAACTTTCTTTGCCTCTCTTTTCACTGAAGTCGACAAACTGGCTGAATGTAACATTCTCATGATGGGTCCGCATTTCAAAACTTCATTCCTCCACTTGTCATGTAGATAAAAGGCAACTTGGCAACCAATTTTCTTACATTGTCTGGATACTCCAAGACTTTTACAGCTTGAATACTAAGCTACTGCATGCTGACATTCTGACAGGAAGATAGCATATTGGTCAAGGGCTTTCGTGTCCTCAGGTCTTAAGTTGGGCCAGTTTAGTGCTCTCTTAATGAATGATTGTGCAATTAATTGGTCATCACCATATCTCTCTTCTAACTCCTTCAAAGCAGCTTGATAGCCAGTCTCGGCATCTAGGTAGCTGTAACCGGATACTATCTGGTTGGCTTCCCCTGTGGTGAACTGTTCTAGATAACTAAGCCGTTCATCGTCCGTCTCTGTGTTGGCGATAATCTTTACCCTGAACTGCCGCATGAACCTTGTATACTCAGTGGGATTTCCTGCAAATTTCTTTATCTCTGGTACTGGTCTCCTTAGTTGTCTCACAACAGCCTCTACTCTGTCAGGGGGCTGTAGTTCTCTTAGTGGTCTCCTCTGTCCATGAACAAAATCTTCCTCTTCCCGAATACGAACATTTCTTGGCACAATTGGAGTGGAACTGTGCAGTTGCTCTTTATCAAACCTGTTGGCAGCCTTTCTCTGTGAGAAGGGAGTTGAACTGAGGGGCTGTTGTTCTTTATTAAATCTGCCTGAAGTCTTTCTTTGTGCAAAAGGAGTTGAACTCAGGGGCTGTTGTTCTTCATTAAATCTGCCTGAAGTATTTCTTTGTGCAAAAGGGGTTGAACTCAGGGGCTGTTGTTCTTCATCGAACTCGTCGATAGCATGTAAGCGGGCTTCTGAAATCTTCAAGAGGGTGTCAAGTTCAAGTTCATCTTCCTTCATTTTCAATTCTAATTTTTCAAGCTCTAATCTTCACTCTCTAGGGCCTGTCGCTTTGCACTTAATTCTGCTGTTGTTTGTCTTTCCTTGAGACGGGCGGACGAGACTGTACTGGATCGACTTGAGCTGTGGTCCGATTCATTGGCTATACTTCTGGTAGTCAAAAGTTCTTGCCTGTCAGCTTTTAGTTGACTTTCATGTTTTAGGAAGAATTTATCTATGTCGAATTTCATCACCCTTAATTCCATATCTTGAGCGGCACCCTCTCTCTCGAAATGCTCTATGTCAATCTGCTTTTCAAGCAGACCAACAAGCTCTATA
Source organism: Haliotis rubra (assembly GCF_003918875.1). Classification (NCBI taxonomy): domain Eukaryota; kingdom Metazoa; phylum Mollusca; class Gastropoda; order Lepetellida; family Haliotidae; genus Haliotis; species Haliotis rubra. Next base: position 228,679 of record NW_025767343.1, on the reverse strand, counting down.
AAGTTGAAATAATTCATCGTAACTGTCCAGCCATTCCTTGTACATAGCTCTAACATTCTCTATAGTCTCTTTGTCAATGATGCTGTTCTCAATTGTCTTAGTTATCTTGTCAAATTTCTTTTCTTAAACTTCTAAAAATGCTGCTCATTTTCTTCTGCCTCATATCAACCAAATAGGGCTGACCTTTTCAGTTGGCTTTCTTATTCTTTTAACTTCACTCATCTTGTACCCAAAATAATAATGTTAATGTTGTATGTGTGAAAATAAAGAAAAGAATCCTTCTTGGTTGAGTTCATTTATTCTTTGGTGTTCAAACACACTGAAGGTCCATTGCTCCAATTCCTTTCCAAAAGTCAAGCAATTTCTTTCTTAATACTAACAGATTAACTGAAACAAAATAAAAGGTGATTTTGAGTTAAATTACTCAAGAAAAATACCAAAGAAAATGATAGAAATTAGACCTACTAAAAACCAACTCAAAGAAATAGAATTTACTGAAAAAAATTACAAATGATAAATTCTAAAAAAATTACTTTATAACACTTAAAGAAAGATAAAGACATTTACTAAGTATATGAAATTGATTTCCTACCATTATTTTTTGGGTAATGTAGTCCTTGGCTTCTCATCTAAGTGTGCTGCATACTCAGGCAAGCACATGGTCCCAAACCAGCCTAAACTAGAGTAACCCACCCCTGGTTATAGAGTTACTAGCCCCTTGATATAAAGTCTAACAGAAACTGAGTAGAAACAGAGAGATGTGAGTTCAAACCCAGAAGTGGAAAACAAAATTTTGGCAAATTAATATTTTACCAAAGTAAAAAATTTGAGAAAAACAAAACTAAAATTAAAACAGAAAATAAAATTTACCAATGATAAAATAAAACAACTTTGGCCATTACAGTCCTCCTTAAGGGATGAAATTACAGTAGAAAGATCTAGTGGTCCGAACTTGATTTTGATTTAGTCCTAGGCTTGGCCTTTGATTCTGACTTAACAGAAACAGTAAGGGAACGAGTAGAGCTCTTTTTGGATTGACTAGGTCCCAATGAAGACGAGAGCTTCCGTGTTTAGATGATGAACACGAGATGTCCATTTAATCCAATCATCTTAGAAAGTTCTTGACACAATGAACATCAGTCATAAAAAGAGCAGGGAGGCACATAGAAAATGGGGATCCAAATTGGCCATGTGGTTATGACATTGCAGACACGTGCAGACACGTGTGCAGACACGTGCTTGTGACATTCTGATTTTGGGCGGGAAATTTAGAGTTCAATATAGTAGATGAAACGCATATGTACAAAATATAGAATGCAATTGTCAGAAACATCAACCAATGCGACACTATTGACCGGAAGTCTTGTAGTTCTTGAAAATGTGATGAAAAATTTAAAACACTTCCACTCTGAAAACACGTCTTCTGTGTTGCCCATACAGAAAAAAAAATTATGAGAGGTTTTCAACCGCAATGCTGTGATGCCACAGCTAAGGGAGATAACTCTTCAAGCATACCACTAGGGATAGTTATGACTTAGTTAAAATTTTCATTTCCATTCTGAATGTGTCTGGGGTATCCACAGGAAAAAGGCAACCATAATCCAGAGGAATGTTTACAACATGATTTCTCTGCATCTATATTTCAGAGTTTGGAATGAACACCTCATTCAGTGTGGGTAGCAAGATTGATGGCACTGCTCATTATGGAAGTTAACAGTAAAAAGGTCTAGTTTCTTTAGATTATTTAAATGAAAAATGAAAACAATTTTGTATTTTAATAGATATTGTTTTGCAATGCACAGTATCCATAAAGTCTTCATAACTGACTGATAGTATAAAAATATAGGTTTGTTTCTCAGTGATAACATGGACTGATCAAGTAAGTCGCCTCTTATGACAAGCATGGGTTACTGAAGATCAGTATTCTAACCCGGATCTTCACAGATCACGAAAGGTCACATGAGAGTGTTTACACTTGGCTAGAGGCTAATTTAGATTAAATTCATCTTGTATTTCATATGTACATCAAGGTCAAGAAGCTGAAAGTTCTCACATGGCAATATACAGTAGTGCCAATTCAATTCCTAACTTAAATCGTTTAAACTGATAAGCAAAGAAATGATTTTATCATATGTTTGTTACCCACATATGTTTGCTCCCCAATATTGCCTGAGTGGCATGAAACAATACTCACTCATTTATATAGGTAATTTTCAGTTGAAAATGTCATAAGCTAGCAAAGTAACAAACAAACATTAACTGTACTAGTGCTTAATTACCTATGAAAAAGATAAAGTCTTTTCAAACATAGATGGGGTGATATGGTTGCAAATTCATTTCTCACCAATGTCTTCACTGATCCAGTTTACAGACTTCTGCAGGAAAGAGTGATGGCTAAATAGACAAAGTCACATTTTCTTTGAGTGGCATTTTAGAAGTTGGGAAGTACAATACTGAACAAAGTTTATGGATAACAACTTCTTTTATTTCGTGACTGAGACGTTTTGATACAGATTCTTGATGAGTGAGCAAGTGAGTATGGTTTTGCACTGCTTTTTGCAATATTCCAGCAAAATTGTACCCATTGGGTTTATTTTCAGATACATGAAACAAACCTCAGTATACTTTCCTTTCCTTTAATATAAACAGATTTAAATACTAAGTTGATAGCAGTGTGCAATTGGCCATAGGATTTCTGTAATAAAGCTGAAAAGCTTTGTTGAATGCTTGCTGCATATTGCCCCAGTACAAGTATTACCTGGTAGCAATTCATATCAACATACGATGTCCATCACCTTGGTTATGGATATGATTTGGAAAAAGAAAGATGGTGCAAATTAGTATAATGAATGTGTTGTATTCTGTGGATAATTCAAACTGATTTGAGGGTGTTTACCAGATAGCAGCATCTGTTTGCTATAAACAGTCATTCTCTTTGCTGCCTCGCCATCTTTATCTGGCACTGGCAGAAATTGATTCCTTCATTCAACCATCTTTGGCAGGTCATTACGTTAGTCAGCTCAGTATAATTGGGGATTCAACATAATGCTGAAAAAATAAATCTCTGCAGAAATGGCTCCAAATCTAATCGTTACCAGAGTTACAAGAGGATGCTAGAAGGAAGGGAAGTAACTCTGTGTGAACTAACAGGAGCACCAGTCAGCAGATGGTCTTAACCCCACTGTTGTGTCTCCTGAATCCAAGACATATCTTCTGCCAGTGGCTTCCTGACCTCATTCACATCTCACTTACATTACATGGAGACTGAAGATTTATGCTCAGTTAAGATTCAGATGTAGACATTTTAACTTACAAGAACTACTGCATCTGGAGTCAGTCTGTCATACAGACCCTGAAGCAAATATATCCAAGAAAGCCCACGCAAGTCTAGAAAATGTGGCAAGTCTAGATTTCCACAGCTTCAGGAAAATGAAGAATGTCTCAGGGCTCCTTTTCTTTATATTTGTTTTTTATTATTATGAGCTTTTTTTCTGTAAAATATGTTCATTTCAGAGACTAGTTGTTTAGTCTACATCTGGAGTGAATGTTATGTTTGTAGTAGATACGTTGCTGCTCTCTCCTCACATGTAGCTCTTTACAGAGGCCATATAATAGAGTCTCTACTTACAAGAACAACTGCATCTAGAGTGAATGTTGTGTTTGTAGTAGATACGTTGCTGCTCTCTCCTCACATGTAGCTCTTTACAGAGGCCATATAATAGAGTCTCTACTTACAAGAACAACTGCATCTAGAGTGAATGTTGTGTTTTAGTAGATACGTTGCTGCTCTCTCCTCACATGTAGCTCTTTACAGAGGCCATATAATAGAGTCTGTACTTACAAGAACAACTGCATCTAGAGTGAATGTTGTGTTTTTAGTAGATACGTTGCTGCTCTCTCCTCACATGTAGCTCTTTACAGAGGCCATATAATAGAGTCTGTACTTACAAGAACAACTGCATCTAGAGTGAATGTTATGTTTTTAGTAGATACGTTGCTGCTCTCTCTCCTCACATGTAGCTCTTTACAGAGGCCATATAATAGAGTCTCTACTTACAAGAACAACTGCATCTAGAGTGAATGTTGTGTTTTAAGTAGATACGTTGCTGCTCTCTCCTCACATGTAGCTCTTTACAGAGGCCATATAATAGAGTCTCTACTTACAAGAACAACTGCATCTAGAGTGAATGTTGTGTTTGTAGTAGATACGTTGCTGCTCTCTCCTCACATGTAGCTCTTTACAGAGGCCATATAATAGAGTCTCTACTTACAAGAACAACTGCATCTAGAGTGAATGTTGTTTGTAGTAGATACGTTGCTGCTCTCTCTCTCACATGTAGCTCTTTACAGAGGCCATATAATAGAGTCTGTACTTACAAGAACAACTGCATCTAGAGTGAATGTTGTGTTTGTAGTAGATACGTTGCTGCTCTCTCCTCACATGTAGCTCTTTACAGAGGCCATATAATAGAGTCTCTACTTACAAGAACAACTGCATCTAGAGTGAATGTTGTGTTTGTAGTAGATACGTTGCTTGCTCTCTCTCCTCACATGTAGCTCTTTACAGAGGCCATATAATAGAGTCTCTACTTACACAAGAACAACTGCATCTAGAGTGAATGTTGTGTTTTAGTAGATACGTTGCTGCTCTCTCCTCACATGTAGCTCTTTACAGAGGCCATATAATAGAGTCTGTACTTACAAGAACAACTGCATCTAGAGTGAATGTTGTGTTTTTAGTAGTAGATCACGTTGCTGCTCTCTCCTCACATGTAGCTCTTTACAGAGGCCATATAATAGAGTCTGTACTTACAAGAACAACTGCATCTAGAGTGAATGTTGTGTTTTTAGTAGATACGTTGCTGCTCTCTCCTCACATGTAGCTCTTTACAGAGGCCATATAATAGAGTCTGTACTTACAAGAACAACTGCATCTAGAGTGAATGTTGTGTTTTTAGTAGATACGTTGCTGCTCTCTCCTCACATGTAGCTCTTTACAGAGGCCATATAATAGAGTCTCTACTTACAAGAACAACTGCATCTAGAGTGAATGTTATGTTTTTAGTAGATACGTTGCTGCTCTCTCCTCACATGTAGCTCTTTACAGAGGCCATATAATAGAGTCTGTACTTACAAGAACAACTGCATCTAGAGTGAATGTTATGTTTTTAGTAGATACGTTGCTGCTCTCTCCTCACATGTAGCTCTTTACAGAGGCCATATAATAGAGTCTGTACTTACAAGAACAACTGCATCTAGAGTGAATGTTGTGTTTGTAGTAGATACGTTGCTGCTCTCTCCTCACATGTAGCTCTTTACAGAGGCCATATAATAGAGTCTGTACTTACAAGAACAACTGCATCTAGAGTGAATGTTATGTTTTTAGTAGATACGTTGCTGCTCTCTCCTCACATGTAGCTCTTTACAGAGGCCATATAATAGAGTCTGTACTTACAAGAACAACTGCATCTAGAGTGAATGTTGTGTTTGTAGTAGATACATTGCTGCTCTCTCCTCACATGTAGCTCTTTACAGAGGCCATATAATAGAGTCTGTACTTACAAGAACAACTGCATCTAGAGTGAATGTTGTGTTTGTAGTAGATACGTTGCTGCTCTCTCCTCACATGTAGCTCTTTACAGAGGCCATATAATAGAGTCTGTACTTACAAGAACAACTGCATCTAGAGTGAATGTTATGTTTTTAGTAGATACGTTGCTGCTCTCTCTCTCATGTAGCTCTTTACAGAGGCCATATAATAGAGTCTGTACTTACAAGAACAACTGCATCTAGAGTGAATGTTGTGTTTGTAGTAGATACATTGCTGCTCTCTCCTCACATGTAGCTCTTTACAGAGGCCATATAATAGAGTCTGTACTTACAAGAACAACTGCATCTAGAGTGAATGTTGTGTTTGTAGTAGATACGTTGCTGCTCTCTCCTCACATGTAGCTCTTTACAGAGGCCATATAATAGAGTCTGTACTTACAAGAACAACTGCATCTAGAGTGAATGTTGTGTTTTTAGTAGATACGTTGCTGCTCTCTACACCCGAGTAGAGTGAGTAAATGTTGCTTTAAACCACATCAGGAATTTTGCTGCTATTTGCGGCTTATTATACCCCCGCTACGAAGTAATGGGGGTATATAGCATTCATTCCGTCTGTCCGTCCGTCCGTCCGTCCTTCCCGAAACTTTGTCCGGAGCATATCTCTTAAAGTTTACATGCTAGGTTCACCAAACTTCACACACGTTTATCATTACCCATTGATGTGCCTTTTGTTATTTTAATTTTTTTTCAGTTTTGTTTTATTGCTGTTTCCATGGAAACACGACTTAGTGGCAAATGTGTTTGATGGTTTTGTCCGGAGCATATCTCTTAAAGTTTACATGCTAGGTTCACCAAACTTCACACACATGTTCATCATTACCCATTGATGTGCCTTTTTGCTATTTTAATTTTTTTTCAGAATTTTGTTTTAATGCTGTTTCCATGGAAACACGACTTGGTGCAAAATGTGTTTGATGGTTACCTGGCCACAGCATATCATCGAAACTATACATGCTAGGTTCACCAAACTTAATACACAGTTAATCATGACCCACAGATATGCCATGTGCTAAAAAATAACAATCTTCATCTACGTCCACTTCATTGTGTGCAAGAAGTTCAATTGTATGTCAGGTTTCCACGGAAAGCACACAAAAATAATGTTTCCATAAATTATTACTGTAATCAGTACATGGCAAAACAATTATCTAACATGTACCGGTATATAAACTTTAGTAGAGTCAAGGGGAAAGTCTTGTGAGCTGCTGATCCTTGTCACATTATATATATCAATATCAGTCATTTCCATGTCCCAAAGTGGGAAGCGGGGGTATGTGAGCTGTGCTCACTTCTACACTTGTTACTCCCTTGTCTCTGTACACTGTATGAATACACTTGACCTGTTGTATACTATATTCTCCTGGTACACTGATAACAAACCCCCCCAGACAAATGTTAGGATTACTCTTACATATCATATTCAAACTGTGCTGATTCCTGGAAACTGTAGATTATGCCAGACACATTTGCTGTCTTCTAGAACATTGTTCCATTCACTCCCAATATTTAAACATTATGACCTTTGAACTTCAAGTAGAACCTTTCTTTATCTTGCCTAACATTTTTACATTATGTCTCTTTTCTCAAACAAACACTTTACACTGCTCAAATACGTAACCATTTGCATAACTTGAAACACCTCTCCAAAACACAGCCCATCCATGACACACGTGGCCTGCCCACAAGCCTTCACGCTTGTCTCTTACACCATGCTGAACTCACGGGGGAAATTACTCTGCGCTAGATCAGAAATCTTCACCTGTTTTTTATCAGCATTATTTTCTTGTTGTTTGCTTCTGATTTTTCTTCATGACATGATCTGTGCCAACGTGAGCAATCACGCTGTTAAGTTTGGACATTAAACCTATTCTATCTTGGACAGTTGGGTTGTAACATTCACTTGTGGTATTTCATGTAGTTTTCATCCATGAATTGATCTTTTTTCACTTGTTCCCCGTCGTGTTCATGGTCATTTGGAGCATAATTGTTTTTCTCTCCATTTTGACTTGAATGTTTATTGATAGGATTTGTCCTCAAATGGCTTCAATGTTTAGTAGGTCGTAAGTATTTTATGAACACAGATACTTAAGAACATTATTATGTATTTTGAGTATTATCACACACTGTTCTCAGACCTTGTTTCTGCCTGGATTCCGTCATAATATATTAACTTTCTTATAGGGCTTCCACGGGTACTCAAGTACTCAAGGACGAGTCGGGCTTAGCTGGACTCGAGTCCTTTTTCAAGGACTCGAGGACTCGAAAAGGGGAGATAACTCGAATTATTGACGTTGACAGACTGCCTGCCATGTGCTAAGCATGAGCGGCCGTTAACGTCTAATAGTAAGATAAGATATAACTTTATTATCCCGGAGGAAATTCTTATACATCCAACTGTCTCAATATGAATATGTACACAGTTCACAAAAATATACACAATAATTACATGCTCAAAACGAATGCTATTTACACAATAAAACTAACATGATATAATTCAATTTAACCACATAGGTAAAGAGGCTTAATAATTCTAGTTGTAATCACGTGATGGTGATTCAAAATATTTGTTGCATTCACGAATACTTGATGGTATGAAAGACTGTCGAACTCTGTTTTGAGGGAAGGTAATCGACAGCAGCGTCCAGAAGGAAGTAGTTCTATATGGTGAGATCAAATATGTCAACTATCAAATCTAATTTTAGTTGCCTTTGTGACAATCTGGCGCTCATAGATAAAGGGAATATACTTGAAAGACACCCCAGAAATTTTGCAGGCAGTATTAACAATTTTGAAAAGCTTGTTTTTGTTGCAATGAGACAGACCCCCATACCAACATAGACAATTGTAGGTCAACACACTTTGAATAAAGGTTTGATAAAAAACTGTCATTACGGTTTTGTCAATGCCTTGACGATAATAATGTTAAGAATCAGAAATTAGGCCAGTAACAGTGGCGTCATCTGCGAATTTCACAGTAAGCACGTCATATATTGACAAGTAACAGTCATTGGTATACAAAACGAAGAGTACGGATGAAGGAACACGGCCATTTGATGCTGCAGTAGAGGTTGAGAGAAAAGATGATTGATAGCCATTGACACTGACATACTGAGTTCTATGTACCCTGAATTCTTTAACCCATCTGATAATGTTTTTATTAACACATAGATTAAATAGTTTACTCCTCACACGGTGTGGCTGTATGGTATTAGTTGTTACAAGTCTGCAGATGAGAGTAAATATTATACATCGTTTGAAATTTCACTTCTTAAAATGATAAGGTAACTATCTTGACAATTGATAGACATGGAGAAAGATTAAAAAAAATCAAATGTATGGGCGTATCTTGATCTGGATAGAGAAAAGAGAAAAATAACCAAATGCCGCCTGTGCGGTATATCACTGCGTTTTGCAGGCAGTACAAGAAGTACGATGAAAAAAACATTTGTCAAGTAAACATCCAAATACTGATTCTGAAATGTTAGTCACATAACGATATAAAGTCGGAATGAAGTAAGTGTTCACTTGTGTGATCGGAACACATGTCATGCAAGTTTACGCTATTGTTTGCTTGAAAGGTATGAATTTCGAGTACTCGGGTCAGAGTCGAGTCTCACCCCCTCGAGTACTCGAGTCCAAGAAAATGGACTCGTTGAAGCCCTACTTTCTTAATGTAATTTTGTTGTACTCAAATAAATGCATGTTTTGCTTGTTCTTGATAATATCTTATTGTGTGTATACCAAGGATCCCCTTGACCTCTGTTCCTGGTCAGCTGGGTGCTACAAGGGTCTGCTCCTTGTTCAAAGAATTCAAGATTTATTAGACTTGCCAGTAGAGAGGGTCAGAGGAGCCATATAAGATTTCTACAATAAATCAGTCACCAATCCCATGACTGCCTCAGACACTGGCATCATGTCAGTTGCTATGAATGTTCCACCTATGATACATACTTCTGCAATGGTTGTTCCTGAACATTGGCGACACCTTTGGCAGATGGATTAGTTCAGGTTCACAAACTTCACACATCTCTCCGTCTTCTGCCCTCAGCAGCAAGACTCCTCACTATTTATTGTGGAACTGTAAAAATCTCATTCTGTCTGTTCAGGCACAGTCTACCTCTCACTCATCGATCGTCTCGAACATCTCTTCTAGCTTCTTTAGAGGTTCCTCAGTCGTGTACATCTGAGACATCTCGACCAGAGTGCCTCAGATGTCTCCTGCCACTGTAACAACAGCTCCTCTATTTTACTATTTCTGAGACTGAGGCCTACAGTGCCTGAGACATCTCACCGTCACCAGTTGGTGCATTTTCCTTTATTCCTGATCGTGATGATGGCACATCAGGCAATGATTGATGCTCTTGACCACCCCCAAATCTTTCATGATTCACAGTTTGTGATGACTTTGGAATTCTAGCTACTTCTGCTTCTGCTGCTGCTGCTGCTGCTGCTGCTGCTGCTTGTACTTTAGATACCTTTTCTTGATGCAGCTTTTGTCAGCTACATCTCAACAATGCCCACCATTGTGTACAGAAGGATGTCAATTGTTAATGCAGCATCAAGTGATAGTTCAGGTTTTGTAGGTTACCATTCCACTGCTATCATCAGTTGTCAGATCAGCATGAACTAACATTCTATCAAGACAGGGCAGATAGGGCAGTCATCAAAAGTACAAAAGAGCCTTTCTCAAATCAGAAGCATATTTTTCTTCCCCTTTCACCAACAACACATATATACACAGGTTTCACACACTACTTTGTCTTCCATTCTACCATCCTCCAGACTGTCGATGTGGATTCACCACTTGCCAGTAATACGGATATGCACATGACGTGTGTGCTTGCTTCTACAGTCACTTCAATGAGTATCATGGGCCATCTGAAGTATCATGAAATCTCTTGCAGTCACTTCTTCTGAAATGTGTTTTGTTGCAAATTGAGCTTTCCCCTCTTGGAGGAGTGTGTAAGGGGCACAGAGGTTATATAGTATGACCAGAAATTATTGATAATTTTAGGAATATGTTTGATTGGATTTCTAGTATAAACAACCTTGACCAGTCATCAAGTGCTTGGTTTCATTCAAGAGAGACAACTCCGTTAATCCTTTTTCATTAGTTTGTGAAGAGTTATCCCCCTTTGTTTATTTGCTAGCAGACGACATTTTCAGTGATCCTCAGTATGGATGAATTAGAGAAGAGGAAGTTGATTTTAGAGTATTATAACAAGGACACCAGATCAGCTAAAGTGATTTCAAGTAGAACAGGCATCCCTCTGTCCACTGTTTATCGTGTTCTGAAAAATATTGCAAATGGATACGGCATTGAGCACCAGGGAGGTGCAGGTAGGCCCAGAAAATTGACTGTCGGTGACAGGAGGCGGCTTGGTATTCTTGTTTCTAAAAACAAACGAAGGAGTTTAGAAAACTTAAGGCTGGATATGATTGATAGAGGAACTGTGGCTCTCTGTAAGGAGACAATTAGAACTGAGCTGCATGCAATGGGTTGGCATAAAAATCGAGGAATTCCATCACCGATCATGAAACCTGAACAAAAGGAGCAAAGGTTGAACTGGTGCTTACAGCATAGAAATTTTAACTGGGACAATGTGATTTTCTCAGATGAAAGTTCTGTGTGGCTGTTTCCCAATACACTGAAATTCTGGACCAAACAAACTGAAAAACCTTTGTATCAGCACCCAAAGTACAGTCCAAAAATTTAATGTGTGGGGTGGCATATCTGTGTTAAGGGTAACGCCCCTCTGTGTATTTGAAGGGAATATGAACAGTGAGCACGGTACACAGATATTCTCGAGGGACATTTATTTCCATCGTCTCACGTGTTCTAATGAAAGTTTTGGATTTTCCAGCAGGACAACGACCGGAAACATCGTTCAAAGCATTCACAGGCCTGGTTTCGGACCCAAAATATGACATTATTAGATTGGCCAAGCTATAGCCCTGACCTAAATCCAATAGAAAATGTTTGGGGACTTATGAAGGAAAGTGTCAATAAGAAAAATCTGACAAATATGGCTGAAATGAAAGAAGAGGTGGTCCAATATTGGGACAGCATGGACCACGACTTTCTAACTTCTTTGATCAGTAGTATGCCCTGCCGCATTGAAGCCTGCATTGCTGCCCATGGTGACTTGACAAAATACTAACTGTTCACCTGTCTTTGAATCTGGAGTTATGTTCTGAGTAATGAGTGAAAAAAATTAAACAATTACAATCTTTAAATTCTCAATAATTTCTGGTTGTACTGTAACATCTATGGGGCTTCTAAATGATGTATCCATTGTTGTCTGTCAAGCTCAGTACAAATATTCCCACCACTCTTTGCCCTGGCAGTCTGGAAATCATTTGATAGAGTATACCAAGCACTGGTGGGTCCTGCTCCAATCTCCACCTCCATCCAGGTGGATGTTCAAAGGAACTCGACTGATGTTACTACGACAATGTACTATACAATTCTTTGATGAACCAGGCATCAAGAGGAAGATGTCCTGTCAGTGCACTTTACTGTATGTTGAAGCTTCTCCTTTAGTCTCTTTTGACTATCATGCTATATTGTCATGTACATGGTTAGTTTCAGGTAAGTGGACTGTGGTTATTTGCAAGGGTTAGACAAGAGGTTACATGTGAATCACATGCCCTGTCTGGGGGATCCCTTTGTCCCCGTTCCTGACCGTCAGATAAAGTATGCAGTAGTGTGAGACAGGATAAGTATATTTTGTTAATTCTCTCACTAATCTGTTGTAAATGTGTGGCTTTGTGCACATACTATATTTATCTCTGTAACTACTGACTGTCATTCACCAGATGAAGGGGCAAGTATTAGCCCAGAAACGTTGTGTGTAAATAATATAGTTGCACATCCATATCAAGCGTCTTGTATATTTTGTTAAGTTTACATTTAACTGAATCTTTATTTCTTATCCTGTCTCACAGGATTTTTGACTACCATCCCACCTGTCTAAGGGTTGTGACAATGTTGGGGTCAGGCTAAATCAAGCCATGGATGGGCTGTGTTGAAGAGAGGTGTTTAAGTTCTGCAATGGTTTCATCTGTGAGCAGTTTTACAACAAGTGTGAAACATGATAGGGGTCAAATATTTATTTTGTCAAATTACTATTTAGTGTGTGCTTTCATGATATTGACTTTGTTTGAATATTGCATTTTCCTTATCTGTATTGATTTGAAATATACAGTTTAAAATATTGGGTCAGATACTTCAAGCTCTTTAGCTTGTTCTGTTTATTCTAACTGTGCCAAATGACTCCTAAACAGTACTTCCTAAACAGACTTGTGCAGGTGGTTCCTGTTAGAAGCCACCATTCATATCAGTTGTGTGATGGTATTGTCGGCCACAAGTGTCACAACAAGCCCATCTGAGCACACCCTTCTCCTACTCTGGTCATCAGCAGGATAATACAAGCGGTCTGTTTCATGTGTAGCGTGTGTAATGGCCATATTAATTGTGAGAAAAAGCAGCCTCATGGAGCTCACCTCTGTGTATTTACTAATGACTTGTACAGGTGGAAAACACTGGGAATAGAGCTCATCTCTTCAAAATAGCACACTTGAAGTTGGTAATTGGGAAAACCTTAAATACTGTAATTGCTCTAAGTAGATAGAGAAATCCCAAGAGGCTGTGTATGGATTAGTCCATTAGTGAGACTGTTGCTTGCTGGTGTATTGGCTGGCTATCCACTGCCAGCCATGGATTATCTCAGCTGCACCAACAACATGTGGCTCCAATATTCCTACACATAACCTCTCTCTTTCCATATCTCAGCAGAGAACAGCATGTTAACATATTGATATGTGATATGTTTGTGCAAGTACAGCCTCTTGGTGCTTACAGGCAGTGGAAAGTCTGTAGGCTGGTGCCAAATGTAACATTTAGATACTGTTACCACCTACCACATGGCTCTTGTTAACACACACATGATTACACACACTGCTCACACATGGGAATATGCAACATATGCTTTCAGCTAATGCATATACAGACACTTCTGTAAACAGACAAAAAGCATTATGATGCACATAGACACCCTCATATATACTTGTAGATGTCATACATCGCATCAATTTGGCTCCTTAATTTGAATTCAGTTCTGTATTACTTGTCTTCTGATAAGGGGCCTGGCAACATGCCTTCAGTCACTGTGAATGCACTGGCAACCTGCCTTGGCAATGTCTTCTATTCTGTTCGATTATGCTGACCTTGTCTCCAGTCTGTCATTGTACTCGCCTTGTGTCCAGTCTGTTGTTGTACTGGGCTTGTCTCCAGTCTGTGTCATTGTACTCACCTTGTCTCGAGTCTGTCATTGTACTCGCCTTGTGTCTAGTCTGTCGTTGTATACTCCTTATCTCCAGTCTGTGTCATTGAACAGGCCTTGTGTCCAGTCTGTCATTGTACTGGCCTTGTCTCCAGTCTGTGTCATTGTACTTGCCTTGTCTCCAGTCTGTGTCATTGTACTTGCCTTGTCTCCAGTCTGTGTCATTGTACTTGCCTTGTCTCCAATCTGTGTCATTGTACTGGCCTTGTCACCAATCTTTTGTTGTACTGGCCTTGTCCCCAGTCTTTTGTTGTACTGGCCTTGTCTCCAGTCTGTGTCATTGTACTGGCCTTGTCTACAGTCTGTGTCATTGTACTGACCTAGTCTCCAGTCTGTCATTCATTATACTCGCCTTGTGTCCAGTCTGTTGTCGTATATTCCTGATCTCCAGTCTGTGTCATTGTACTGGCCTTGTCTCTAGTCTGTCATTGTACTGGCCTTGTCTCTAGTCTGTCATTGTACTCGCCTTGTCTCCAGTCTGTGTCATTGATGCCACAGACATGGCTCGAGCATGTGTGATTGTACAGGTCACTTTCCAGTCCTTGTGTCTCTACAAGACAAGGCTCCAGGCCCTGCGACTCCACAAGACATGGCTTCAGGCCCTGTGTGATTGTACAGGCCATGATTTAGTCCCTTTGTCTGTACAAGACAAGGCTCCAGGCCCTGTGACTGAACAAGACATGGCTCCGACATGGCTCCAAGCCCTGTAACTGAACAAGACATGGCTTCAGGCCCTGTGTGATTGTACAGGCCATGGTTTGGTCTCTGTGACTGTACAAGACAAGGCTCCAGGCCCTGTGACTGAACATGACATGGCTCCAGGCCCTGTGACTGAACAAGACATGGCTCCAAGCCCTGTGACTGAACAAGACATGGCTTTCAGGCCCTGTGTGATTGTACAGGCCATGTTTTAGTCTCTGAGACTGAACAAGACATGGCTGCTTGAAAATCCCAGTAACTACTGGAGAAAGTATGTGAAAACACTAATGTTTTGCCTTTGTTTCTGTAGCACTGATTGTTGAAACGTTGTGGCACGGTTTGTGTGTAATTATACAGAGAGCAGCAGAGAGCTCATCTAGGTGTGCAAACTGACAAGCCAGTTGTTGTGTCCATCACCTGACAGGTTGGAGGCTGAGTGAGAGGTGGCAGCAGAGCCTATGTTATTTGAGAATACCAAGAGAATTAATCTGCAGTGCACAGACGTTAAGTTAACCTAACCAGGAGATGTTTCAAGGCGTGTCTGTCTCTTATCTTCCATTCTAAGAATAAAGCAGTTTTCTGCTTTTTGATGTCATGAACAAGAAAAACAATTTTCTCAAAGGACAAAAGTCAATATAATGTGCAAAGAGTAAACCCCACTGAATTAAGATGCTGAAGCACACCAGTTCCAACATGGAACCGCTATGTGCCTTATTGATCTCAGTTATATCATATGTTAGTCAGCAGCAAAGGACAGCACACAGGACCTTTCTTACAGCAATGTAAATTAACCCCACTATGCAAGACATGTTACAAACTGGTTACATGGCACAATCTCTGCAGCTCAATAGAGAAGAGAGTTGAAGAATACATGTAACACGTCCATTGAAAATCTTTATAGAAAATTGTAGGTTATTCAGTTTTAGGAATATTTAAATGGATTTGACATGTGTTATGACAATCAATTTTTTTAACAGTTTGGAAAAATATCTTTTCCATGAATATTGTAAAAGACAATAAACCATCTACTGAAAACCACTTACTGCTCAATAAAGAGTAAAGTGCTAAATATATGACATCAACACTACTTGTGGACAGTGGTCAAGGATATATATGAATGCCCTTAGGTGCCCTTGGTGATTGTCAAAGTTATATCCCATTATCTTTGTACAGCCCTCAAAACACCTAATGTCTCTCATTATGGATTGAATATGGGAAAAAAAATCAAATTTGTACTGGGTTATTGAGTTCTCATTAATAGCAACATTTGATTGAAGTCAGAGACAAGATCACTGGGCAAAGACACATGCTGCAGGAATTCCTGTGTCACACTGGCAACAGCCCAGTGTTCTGTCTTCAGAATTCATGAGTTTCTCCACTCTCTTTGTATCCCTTAAGTAACACTGTATTTTCCAACTGTCTCACTTGCTCCTGTTCTAGAATATTTAATACAGTGGTAAAAAATGTTAGAACTGAAAAAACAACTATGTCAATGTACATCTTTATAATCCTAATGAATTTATTGTTATGTTTTTATGCATTTTGGAACTTAATAAAAACTACACAATCTGTTTTTAGTGATTTAAAAACATGACTGTAATATACTGAGAGGCGTTAAAAACACATATTGGACTTTCTACTCTGAAGTCCGTTTTAGAGATGTTGCTGTTTCCAAAACTACAATATGGTGAAAACATATGGTTAAGAAATGCACAGCTCTGATGTTTAGGTTCGAATCCCACGTTTTCAAATCACAGGGACGTGACATATCAAACGCACCCAAGAGCATGTGCCATGACAATGCAGTTGGATGAACAGAAAACCATGGTGCACTTGCAATGTGCACACTCAGCTCCCATAAAAGCACAGGTTGAGAAATGGCTTTCATTCACATTCACGATGCCACGGTTGACCAACTCCCAAAGGAACCAAGCAATTGGAATGCTGCATGCTGGCCAAACACAGAGAGATGTTGCTAATCACTTCAACGTCCACCAGACGACCATTTCGAGGCTACAGCAACGTCATAGGGCAACAGGAAGTGTCCAAGACCATCCGGGAGCGCCTCGTGTGACGTTGCAAAGGCAAGATCGGTACATCGTTGTTAGTCATCTTCGGAATCGCTTCAGGTCTGCACGAGAGACTGCAAATGCCACGATAGGAACGAGAGGATGTTCCATCAGTGACCGGACAGTACGCCGTCGCCTTGCTGCACGTCACATCCGATGTCGTCGACCCTATCATGGACAGATCCTCACCCATGCACATCGCCTAAATCGTCAACGTTGGGCAGCTGCTGGAGGCTATCTTGGTGCTAGACAGTGGCGAGATGTCATCTTCACAGATGAATCACGTTTCAACGTCAGTTTCCCTGATGGTCGGCTACGTGTCTATCGCCGTAATCATGAACGTTTGGCTCAGCCTTGTGTCATTGAGCGTGATCGCTTTGGTGGTGGTGGAGTTATGGTATTGGGGGAATTAACGTCAACTTCCACTCTGACTTGGTTGTTCTTCAAGGGAACCTCAACGCCCGACGTTACATTGACAACGTGTTGCAACCAGTGCTTCTGCCATTGATGGGTCGACACGGACGACATCGCCTCGTGTTCCAACACGACAATGCCAGGCCACATACGGCTAGGATAAATCAGGACTTTTTGCATCAGAACAATGTGGATGTCTTGAACTGGGCTTGGGCGCCGTGTGAGACGTCAGTTGAATCCTCCCCAAACTGTAGCTGAGCTGACAAAAGCTTTGCAGTTTCACTGGAGAGCCGTTCCACAAGCTTTGATTCGGAGATTGTGCTTGTCAATGCCTGGCAGACTCCGGGCTTGCATGGCTGCCCAAGGAGGACACACACGGTATTGAAATGTGTCATCTCACAGTTGTGTGTTCTCATACCACTTGTTTTGGAGATGCTCGCAAAGACATTGTTGCATCCGTAATCCTCTGTAAACACTGCAGTATTGTTTACAAGTCATCACAATGCTTTTTCCTGTACCGCCATATGTAATTTTTGGACATATGAGAAATATATCTGACATTTCTTCCTCATATGCGTTTATATTGCCTCTCAGTATATTTAGACATTTTATAATATTTCACACACATGCCCTAAGTGCAATCTAGTGTATGTTGTTTATCTCATCGAACTTCACAGCCAAATAAAATTAAGTGGAATGATTTTTTTTAATGCTGCAACAAATGAATAAAAACAAAATGCAAACGTCAAAATTAAAAAGCAATAATATCAAGCTAGCTATTAACTTGTTTGAGGAATGTATCCATCAATATCCACATAATGGAACCATATGCCATTCATTTGCAGCTGACAAAGAAACCTGTTCCATGTCATGTCATGTCTTTTAACAGTCTAATATGCAAAAAACATTCTATAACGTCATAACTAGTGATAGTTTGTCATCACGGTCACGTGACTGTTTCAGGTTTTTCACAGTGGTCATTGGTCAGCCAAGATAGCACACAGAACAACTATTTGCCTGATATCCACCATTCTTTTCAAAAGTACTTTAGTGAGCCAACAATGAGCAATCAATCAACATATTGGCGGTTAATCCTTTGGAGGAAAGACGTTTTTACACAGGCACTTTACAAACGAATGTGGGTGTATTCAGTGTATGGTAGTATATCTACATAAACAAACACTACCGTCTGGCAAATCCTGTTTGCAATATGAAAGTAATTAATCATCGTGTTATTGATTAATCCTTTGATCAATGGTTTGTTTTTAACTCATCTGATAATTCCCCTTGCGGCACTTATAATTTACTTACTTGCATGCCTGTATTTCATAAAACAAAGAGTTATATAAATAATGTTTTCAATGTAAATCCAAATTATAATAAACTGCAGTTGTTACAAGGAATTCTTTCAGAAAAGCTATTTTCAATTAAACGGAAATTAACTATATTCATATCTTGTATCTGTAATACATTTGTAAGTTAATCTGTTTTTTATCACACTTATAACACAGTGTATAATATGTAAAATATGTAAATGTAATTTTCATTTACCACAGTGAGTGGTTAAAATGAAATAAAGATTGATTGATTGATTGACTTTCATGTCATGTCACCATGTAATACATTTGCCACATCAAATCTTAATTCATAATGTTAAGTATTTAATCCAGACATGTGAAATGCCAAATACGGCATTTATTTGGTAATCTGAGTGGTGTTATCACTAATTATACCTGTTATAAATTCATTAGCTGACCATCAAGTGAATGATGACAAATAAACAGGTGTAGGTTTATACCACCAAACATGGGTCACAGCAAGGGAGTAGTAATCGCTGTACTGCATGCAATTTTAATTTCATAAAACAACTTATGGGTTGACACTGTTTTGTGGATATGAACGGAACTTCATGGTTGCATAAGATATGAATATAAGCATTTGCTGTGTACTAAAGTTAAAAACTGTATATACCTATTTACCTCAGGAAATTTTCAGATTTTTCTAGCAATAGCAAAGTGGGGTTGTTTAGTTCGGATTCAAATAAATCAAATATGTGTTTTTAATATCATTGGTAATAGACATCACATTTTTACATGACATGATTAATATAGAGGTAGAAAACATAGAAATAGAATCAAATTGGATCAGTCATCATACCATCCACACATCAGAAAAACTGAACAAGCCTATACTGCTGGTATACATTATTACAATCAGACAAGAAGTACCAGGGATATTTTCAAATAATGGCATCTGATGAGGCATTCACCCTTCTTAAAGTCTCATTGTTTAGCTTGAAGAAATTCTGCCAAGGTGGACAGTTGCCCAGTCCCCATGTTCATCACGGTCGAGGGAGCAGGGTCTGACCACCTGACAGCTTTTTATTCGTAATTAGATTGTTGGAGCGAAACATTAATCGCTCTGGATCAGTGCCTGTTTAAAGGTGGATGGTCTACTCTATGTCAATGTGGATGACAACCCTATGGGCATCCATATCAGAACTAGGAGTTGCAAGCATTTGAAAACACTCTTTATTATCATTAATCCACCATAAGTAGGGACCCTATCCCCCTCCATCAAGTCTGAGGTTTAGAAATGAGAGGTGTGTCTGAATTATGGTACCTCCATCTGCTGATATTAAACATCAGCAGCTAATGACAGTCAGTGCCATACTGTTTTTAGTTAATCTGTGTGTAATTATTCCAGTTAGCATGCAGTTTAATGGTTTGGGATATAACTAATAAATTGTGGTTTTTTTTTTATCAATTAGCTATTCTTTTTTTAGCACTATCGTGTCCAAGGCCTTGTAAGGCTTGAGGTGCCGGGATTGAGCCCACCTGTGACCGGGTGTAAAAAACCTTTGAGTCAACTTTGTGTGCAGACTCTTTCAGTGTTGTCACAACCCCTAGTGTATAGTACACAACCCTGTGCACTTAAAAGAACCCAAGAATCCGTTGGTACCTGACCAGACGGTGGGCACATAAATACATGCAAACACCTAGTTACGGGTACAGCAACGGGCAGTAAACTTGGACAAAATACTGTGACTATGTGTCCTAGTCCACCCAGCTGTGAATGGGTACCTTGTAAGGATCGGAAAGCCACAATAACTTGGTGCACCTAATAGCTGCAAGAGTTGTATGCTCCCCCAGGGAGCTGAGGTTGATAATGCAATGCACCATTGCAATTGACATCCAATGATCGAGGGAAAAAAATACCAGCACCTTGAGCATGTACGAGTTGCATGGATATATGCACTATATAAATATTCTATAGTAATAATAAATAATAATAATGTGGACTGTGTACTGGTTCTGGTTGCTGTCATATCATACTTAAGTCAGCTAGGAATTTGTAAACCTCAAATTGTGGCAGGTTTTTTGAGTTACCCACTCTATAATGTTTCTGGAATCACTGTCAGATCATGAACCACACATTGAGTGGCCAGAATCAGCTGACTTGTCCAACAACACTCATCACTATGGTACCTTATTTGACTTACCAACAGATTCGGAATGAGATAGTATGAAGGATGTCCTCCATGTCAATATATACACGCCACACTGGACCTTTGGTGGGCTACACTGCACACATCATCACCATGTCAGTAAGAGCTTCAAGAATCTTAACAGTGAAGAGAGCCTTTCTCTTCCCTCAATTAGATGTTACAGATCATCCATTTCTCGAGGAAGATTACTTCAAATTAGTAAGGAAGCCAAACACATAATAGGCAACTTAACGTTGGTACCCATGAAGAAAGCCAATGTCATGTTTGAAGAGCCCTCTTCACTGCCACTATATTGTGTATTGGTCAAAGCTTGCCATGGGCAAAAGACACCAGCTCAAAAGACTTATGAATAGATTGCCTACCATGGGCTACATATTCCAAGAAGCACTTCATGACTTCTCAGCTTGCAGATAGTGAAGAATAAAATTATGTTCAATATTAAGACATCTTCAAGAACCAGAAGTGTCAGTTCAACAACACAGGCACTACAGACTGATATATAGAATACCATACTTCTTCTTGTTTCCTTCTTGTTTTACAAGCATCCACAGGTTAAACTTGAACAGATTTTTGTCAATAGTTTTGCATTGCTATTCTTACTAGTGGCCCTCCAAGCATGGATAAACCTCATAAGTTTCCTGTGGCACACATGTATGTGTGTACTTGTTTTCTGAGAACATTTTTCCAAAGGTTTGGCCTCTTATTTGGTTATCCTGGATAAATCTATGGGCAAAATCTAAATACATTTTATCCTCCCCCTCTAGTACATCACATTGCTCAGCCTCCTCAGGATCTACACTGAGATTGCTGGGAGTGTGTTGAAACTCCTTGATCTGGCATCTCCTGTCGTGAGGCTTGTCAGCCACTATCTCTATCAGGTCTCAAGAAGTAAGCTTTGGCTATTAAAAAAGGTAAGAAAAAAAGATGAATAACTGCGCTCCAGAACTTCAGCCAAGGTGCATGCAGATGCAGAGATGATCATAGATAATCAGTTGGACTTTGGGGAGCAAGGTATCCCTCCTGTCCTATATCTGATCCTGACAAGCCCCATCCGTGTATCTCACTGACCGTTAAACCCAAGTTTGTTACTGACAAAGTTTTGTTGGTGGCTCTGAAACCTTTTGGAAATTTGAACAAAAGGTCTGGCAGATGGAATTTCGGTGCTATCTGTAGATTATAAGGAGGGATGTCCATGATCTTCCTCCTCCTCAAAACACAACTGGGTTGAAACCTAAGACATGGACCACATCCGTTGCTGAAGTGTGCCCTGAGATACAAGTCAAGACTTTGATCTTGAGGAACACGCGTGTATTGATAGTTCGGCATGTGTTCATCAAGTAGACGTCACAGACCACAAGATCCACACAGACCACACTGTAAGAGGTCAGCTGATCCTGGTTTTAGGACATCATAACAGAGACAATGAGATCAGAGATAACAGTAAATGGACAGGGAGATGTTCGACTATAGGCAGCACATGCAGCTCAAGCCTTACAACCATAGCGACTGTTTTCATAACAGAATCAAGTCAGCATATAAGCAGGAGATAAGCTCCAGATACTACAAGCCCTACATCCCATCATAACGCTATTAATAGACGCATTTCTCACAATTACATGGAGCATTTTACAGATATTTTTGAGGATCTGGATTTTACATCTATGGAATTACAAATTGAATCCTTAGTCCAAGGTTCCGAAAGAACAAGTTGGCTGCACTAGATGTCCTATTTCTGGAGTCAACACAACCTCAACCTGATCAAGAAGACTTTGCAATGGAAATTCAGCTTAACTATCATCAACACCAGTGTAAGTTATCTCAGTCATCATTCCAGTCTAAGATCATCATCATTTGAATGAGGAATTGTCTTCACTCAAGTGACCATTTGGGCTGTTCTCTTCAGGGAAAGGACTCCTATGTGTTTGATAACAGAGATTGACCAATCTAATCACCTTCCCTCAATAAAGGATTTGCAGTTAAAAAAACTGAACATTTATCCATAACATGTACTGGATTCTGGAACCCTACCTTGTATGACTTTAAGCGGAACCGATTCAAACAGTGGAGAGTCAGATATGGAAGATCTGGAGAGTCAGCCAATGACACCTTAACAGTTCTGGTTATTGCAGACTTTCTATTGTATCTTAAGAAAGATCTCCATCTATTGCACCATAAAAGGATATCACTCTGCTTAGGCATCTGTCCCGACTAAGCAAGGGTTTCATGCTTGATTGGCATTTTAGAAGATGCTATTTGATGAACATAGAGATTTTTTCTGGGTTACATCTTCTTTTTATTCTTGAGTACAACAATCCCTGAAACATTGTACTCAAGAATAAAAAGAAGATGTAACCCAGAAAAAAATCTGTATGTTCAAAGGTTTCATATTGAGGTGGGATCCTGTTCTTACCAGCATGTTACTAACTAGAACTAGAGGATATCCCAAGACATAACTACAGGATTTTTCAGTAGTATTGTCAGGATTATTGCATTTTCTTTTTGAACCAATGTACATGCCTTGGATGTACAGTCAGTTGCATTTTTTGTTAGATCCATCTAGAATGGCACCTAGAACACTGCCAGATTTCCTGACCACGAATCAAAAGACATTGATGGAACTTCTACGACAATGATCATTCACTATCCCAGCTGTAGCTCCTACTCTGGATCGCAGCCTTCCAGACTGGGTTCTATGCCCAGTAACAGTTCTAAAATGGTCTTGCATAGGACAGACACACAACGTAACTGCTGAACCTATTCTCAAAGATCCAAGGTAGAATTGGTCTTCAGCAGCCCATGCTTATCATAAGAGGATCGGTTGTGAGACTCACTGACGTGGTTGACACATGTCATTGTATCCCAGCTGCACAGATTGATGGTCGTGATATCAATCACTGGATTATCTGGTCCATACTCAATTATTTACAGGCTGCCATCATATCACTGGAATATTGCCAAGTGTGGCATTAAACAACAAACAAAAACAGAAAAACCAAAAATCTCCAAAAGGCATGAGTCAGTCACCAGTTTGCACAACACTGAGGTCAGATCGGCTTAATAAGACTTGAACTCAATGGCTGACAAGACACAATGGAGTTAATAAAAGATGTTTCCTGTCTTCTGAGGTCTTGTGCTGAAAGCAAAGGGAAACATTATGCTGCAGACTGGATTAAACAGGTGGCTCCGAACCAGATTTCCATTTCAGCATATAAGAACTTCATTCCAAAAAGATTGAATGTCAGGGTACATAGTAAACAACATGAAGCCCTCCACGACTACCGACTCCAGCAAACATGCCAGTGTAGACAACGATTTCCATTTCAACACATAATGACTTCATTCCACAATGATGGAGTTTCAGAATGCAAGTCATCAACCAGGTTTTATTGTCATTGCAGATGTTTCAATGTATGGGAGTATGATTACGACTCTTTCATGAGTTTGAGTTTATAAAATATTACTGAATAATGATAATACCAGGTGAGAGGTCACACACAGAGACATCCATCCACAGACATATGGAGGGCAAGGCAGTTGTTTACTAACTATACACAAAGAACTTAGTTAGGCACCCTTAGACATATCTCACAATTGAATGAGCCCCGATTTTAACCCTTTGGACCATATCTGGAACATGATTGGTTGTGCAACAAAGGGTTCCTCCTGTACAGAACATGGCCCAACTCGGTATTGACCTTGAATAATGTAAGATACGCAAAATGACATTTTGAATGTTCACATTCACCAATAAATTCAACATTAAACATTCGTGGCAAAACTTGTACAGGCATGGTTTTGCGTGAAAATCAGTGTGTGTGTTCTAAAATGAGCAAATATCATCATAAAATCAATATGGATTCATATCATTTTGTCTTTTTTATGAATCAAGGGATCATATGGGTCAGAAAAGCTCATGGTCACCACAAAAAGTTTATGTATGCTTTGAAAACCTATCATTGCAATTCAGTTCTTTGTGATATATGAAAACATAGGAATATATGCTACAAGTCAAAATATGAAATTGCATTGGATATCATATTTTGTCACAAATTTGTCAGACCATTTAACCTTGGAGGAATATGATACAGACATTCTAAGAGAGACAAACGTTACCATCTGTACAGTTACTCTCCAGATGTGAATGTCCAGCCAGTTCTCTAGGTTACAGAGAAAATATTTCCTATGCGTTTTTTCCTTTGTATTCTCTTTTAAGCACAGTCATAATGAAAATAGAAGGCATGGGCTGCACAGTCATGCTCATAGCACTGGTACAAATGTACTTCCGGCTAAGTCAAGGAATGATGGTTTGATTGGGAAAATCACCCTATTCTTATGACAGCCTGATGACATGATTCTTCCAGGAATATGTCAGAACTCCATGAACCTTCCTGAAGATGATCTTAACTATGGTACTGATTACATTTATTGATAAAACATATAAGGGTGTTACTTCATCAGTTGTCAAGAAGGATGACTTTTCTGGTGGTTTTGGCAGCATTTGCTTGAGTATCAGGGTGTACGTGAACCAGTCATCAGGACTTGAGAACTATATTTATTTCATCAGATCTTACACACAAGACCACATTAACAGAAAGCTGCCATCATGCGGAAGGTTCTCCTCCAGTATTTGGTGAATATATACCTCACTAAATCAGTGTCAGCCCACAAAGCATCATGAAACTCAGTGGACCAAGTGGTTTCAAATGGCCAGGAGAAATCCCACAACATATACAGTAGTTTTTAGCTCATGAGACTGACTACTCCCTAAAGTCTCTGTCACTTGAAAAACATGAAGTGGGCTAATGGTGTGAGGAATTCCAGCAGCCCCTGTCTGAGTTTTGGAGTGCAGATTAACATTACATCAATACTGTCTACTGTCACATAATATAATCTGGAGTTGATATGCAGTTCATTTGAGCCTACCCTGGTCTGACTGTATTGAGATTATAGTACAACTACCAGCAAGTGTCAACAGTAAAACACTTGAGCCTACCATGCCCTAGCTGTATTGAGATTATAGTACAACTACCAGCAAGTGTCAACAGTAAAACATTTGAGCCTACCCTGGTCTGACTGTATTGAGATTATAGTACAACTACCAGCAAGTGTTAACAGTAAAACACTTGAGCCTACCCTGGTCTGTCTGTATTGAGATTATTGTACAACATACCAGCAAGTGTTAACAGTAAAACACTCGAGCCTACCCCAGGCTATATGTATGTATATTTGAACCTGGAGAAGAAACATTCTCATTTCCCCTTGGCTTGTAACAGTAGCCAAGACCCAAATTCTCCCATTACATTTGTTGGTTTTTTTTAATATTTTCATCTGTAAACACATAGTATACTTTAAAGGGAAACAACAGCCACACTTTCCGTTGTCCATTTTAATGATCTTTTGCTACAAGGACATCTATTTTTCATTGTTTTATGGTAAAACCCTCACACTTGCATATTTGTCATCATTCAATCATGTTTACCCCTGCCCCTAGATTTGTCCTGGATGTACAGCAATCAGGGAACAGGTCAAAAGGGCAGCATGACAAAAGGGCCGCAAAACAGAAAAGTCAAAAGGGCCGCAAGAAAGTCAAAAGGGCCGCATCAAAAAGTCAAAAGGGCCTCAGACCCCAAGTCAAAAGGGCCTCATATCAAAAATATAATTATAACATCTTTTTTTTAAAGTATTTTAGTAATAGGTTATACATAATAATAATAATAGTGCATATTTATAACGCGCACATATCCACGCTCAGAAGAATGCTCTTGGCGCTACATAAGTACCTTAAAATAAATACATTATATGTACAAAGCAAGAAAACTACAATGAATAGGTGCATAATACATAAACAATAAAGGCTATTGAGGATACTATTTAGCAAAGAGGTAGGTTTTGAGATTTGATTTAAAAGAGTCCAGAGATTCAGAGTGTTTGAGGTCAAAGGGGATAGAGTTCCACAAGACTTGGGAAGTGTAGGAGAAAGTTCTGTATCCAAAGGTTTTAAGTTTGTAGTTTGGCACTGTCAGAAGGTTTTGCTGCTGTGGCACTGTCAGAAGGTTTTGCTGCTGTGAGCGAAGTTCGCGCGATGGACTGTAGGTGTTGATCAGATCTGCAATGTAGGGTGGAGCCTGGCCGTGAAGGGACTTGTATGTGAGGCAGAGTGTCTATACATCTATACAATGTATATTTTATGCATACTAGTCCTGTTTTGAATAGATATTTTTTTCAACATTAGAAAGAAAATAATGACGAACAATAGATGTATGTAATGGTTATTTATTTCATTTCAGTATAAAAACACTTGTCATTTATGATCATGACAAATACATTGGCAGAGAAATGCATTTAACGAAAGTACCACAACATGCCAGTAAGAAACTAAAAAATTACACAAAAACACTTTATACACAATATATTCCTTTCATGCCATATTTGTGTTTTGACAATCATGTAAGCTGTCACTAATCCCTAAGATTTCTTGTTTGCTCTACGCTTCAGTGAATACTGTCAGAATATTTTAGAGTACCGGTATTGTTTTCTTTGTTATTAAACATTACAATTGACAGGATTAACCTCACTGCGCCGACTCTGTGTCAATGTGTGACAATAAAATCATAGACAAACTTGTTTTTGATATCGCTTCCCTCTACTATGGCAGTAAAGTGTGTGAAGTGTTTGAAAACAGTGAGGAAGAACCAGCATGCCATCAAGTGTGATTGTTGCATGAGATGGACCAACAGGACATGCGACACAGGAGTATCAAGAGACCAGTACTAGTATTTACAGCTTGTGGACAGTATTTTAGCTGTCACATGTGTCAGTACACAGAAGATGCTGCTGCATGTGTCAGTATAGAAGTCGGTCATTTCTCTGTCATGTTGGAGACTTCAGTGTGCATTTGTCTATCTATTGTTTGTCATTATTTTCTTTCTAATGTTGAAAATAAATATCTATTAAAAACAGGACTAGTATGCATAAAATATACATTGTATAGATGTATAACCTTTTGCTATAATACTTTTGAAAAAAGATGTTATTATTATAATTATTTTTATACGGGACCCTTTTGACTAGGGGTTTGCGGCCCTTCTGACTTTCTTGCGGCCCTTTTGACTTTTCCATTTTGCGGCCCTTTTGTCAGGCGGCCCTTTTGACTAGGACCCCAGTAATCATGTGTTGACATTTTGCTCATGTCTGGGGATAAACCTATGTCTGATATGGTGAATGAAATACATGTCATGTAATATGCACGTGGTATCACATCAGGACAGGAATTTTCATTTGAAAACTTTACATGGTAAGCTGATAGACAATATCCTGAAATGTTACAATATCCGATTGTTAAAAAGACAAGTGACGTCAAATAAGTTTCTTTGAAAAACACTAGATTTATGGTACATCTTTCCTTTATGTGGCTTTTGACAGATGCATTCTTACGTCAAGGTAACTGTTTATGATACATATAAATACATCAGTTATTTTGTTTACATCAACCATATACAGCAATAGCAATCAGTTGTAGCAAAATGCTATGCTTTGGGTTCGTTAATTATCTTAGATATATGCAGGAGAGGTATAACTAACATGACTGGATACTGGAATATATCATTTTTAATAAAATATGTTTCTTAGATAAACTTCATCAGATCATTTCCTCAAATATTTGGGGTATGATCATCCTAATTTCAGAATGTAAAGGTGTCACTGTTATAAATAGAATGGCACAGTGACGGGATACCATCATTCAACTGTTACGTCATCAAAAAACTATACCTTTATCATCTGATAATGTAATTTTTTTTCGAGAATTAAGAAATACAGTTCGCTCTACCACCATGTATAGTGTAATAAAGCACACTTTCTCCCTGAACTATTATAGTTAAAGTACGAGGGCTTTAACGTTATAATATTTCAGGGTAAAAGTGTGCCTTATTACACTATACATGGTGGTAGAGCGAACTGTATTTCTTTTCTAAGATGCCAAATTTAATACTTTCTAAGGATAATTACGATTAATTTAAGGCAGAAAACAAACGACCGTGTCGGTGACCTAAATTAAGAATCACACTGGGCTAACTGGCGCGCTGTTCTATTGATGTGTCTGCCCCCCCTACGTTAAGACGAACGTTACGAGAAAAAAGCAAATGATAACAGTTTGATGATGGTTCACGTTCGGATTAAATATCTTCCCTGAATTATTTTAATTACATCTGTCATTAATGTAAACCATATGGGGCAATATGAACGTCGCATTCTACTACCAACGTAAGTTTAGATCAGTACATCCAGATGAAGCTGAGTAGTCAAGCGACATTCCACGATTGCATTGTGGGAATGTAAACATTGCGAACGTTACCGTGTCACTGAAAACTTGTGAGTCGAATTGACACATTTTAACCGTCATAAAACATAAACGTAATGTTTCCACCAGTGATGTTAGCTGCTTGAAGCAACTGCAAACCAAGAAACGGGATGCAATGGAGTAGTTTACTGTAGGAGGCTGTACGAGGCGATGACAACTGACATGCATCGTGACGTCACTTACATTGTGATGTAATGTAAAAAGGATCGATTACGAGGGGGCACACCAGAATGGCACAGTGACGGAATAACGTCATTCAATTGTTACGTCATCAAAAAACTATACCTTTAATGTCTGATAACGTATTTTTTTGATTGTTCTAACCGCTAGGCATCTTAGAATTTACCTTAATTTTCTGAAGCGATAATATGTAGTTTTTCACATGAATACAGTAATGCTGACCGATAGCATCTAGACTCACACACTAATCAATGATGTAATACATGTCAGTCTGGCTGCAGCTTTTTATTCAGTACAGTTATGGTATCTGGTTTCCCATTCTTCAGGTGGCCCATCGCCAAGCTGTAGTCTTGATAGGCAAACTGTTAAATGGCAAAGAAAAAGCCAATCTATATTTCAGTACCTTCAAAGTTGGAGTTTCGTTTCCCTTTAAATACATTAAGTACTGTGGTGTCTCCATGTAAAGAGTATACTGTAAATGTTCATCAGAACACCACTTCTTCCTGATAGCTACTAGTCTTGCAAACCTTTTGCAGCTGAGAGACATTTCATACTTTCATGTACAAATCCACTTCTGTATTAGACAGTTTGAAATATATATAGCATACAATATGTGCTATCGTAATCTAACTTTATGTCAGTGAGCACTTGTCAAAGGGAGATAACCAGTACCTGACCAAGCTGAGCATGGTGAAGGAGTTGGTGCTTTGTTTGTGCTCCATTAACTAGGCTCTGGGAAGGTGTAACAGATTAATGAGTGAAAACAGTGGCTCTTCCCCATGCCCAGACAGGGAGTAGCATCTGTCAGGGTGATTAGTGGAGGAGCAGGCAGACACTGTGTGGAGATTTCACTGCTGAAGGAGTCTACTATATTGTAGCTATCAACAGGTTGCATGCTGGGAGATTTGAGTGTATTTGATGTAAAGCAACTTCAGGAAGAAGAATGCTCACTGTTTTAAATACGGGTTGATCCACAAATTTAACACCAGCGGTTAAGATGTACCAGGAACACCTCTATGTCAGTGCTGGTGGAAATATAATTCCAGGTCACACCTATATTCCTACCACTCACCCTCTTTTGTAATTAGTTACCAAAATTATTTTTTTCAATTTTTAGCAAAATATTCATGCAGATTAATCTTCTACTTGGTGCTGATGTAAAGTTTGAAATACCACTTTGCAATCTGATTTTGAAACATTGATGTTTATTCAATCTGAAATGGTTCCTTTTCATCATCATTTTCATGTATTCAACATCATGGGACGATTGTGTGATGAAAGCAATCGATAACCCTGAGTCGTTCAGTCATTCTTTTTCCCTAGTAAACATAACTATGAAGAGTCGTACTAATATACAAGTAACAATGACTTAATGTTGTGTTGTTCAACAAGAGGAAACAGCTATCAGGTGATTGTCAGGTGATTGTCAGTTTCCCCCTGCTGAAATAGGAACTTTCCATTATCATTGAATTTGTTTTGTCCTAAAATATCTGGATACTGCTAATTGACCAGGCAGCATAAAAGTGTCAGTGAGATGGACACTCGACAATTGATGGTTCTTCTTACAGTTATATCAATCACATTATATTCCACAGTGGGATGAAATGGGGGCACAATATATATATTAACACAGTAGGTAAATCAAACAGTTAGGGGTAGGGGTGGGTGGGTGGGGATTCATTCAAATTGGAATAGTATATGTAGCTATGTATTTATGATCTAGAACTCAGAACAGATCTTGATAAGGGTGCAGGAACACTGAACAGATCTTGATAAGGGTGCAGGAACACTGAACACATCCTGATAAGGGTGCAGGAACACTGAACAGATCTTGATAAGGGTGCAGGAACACTGAACAGATCTTGATAAGGGTTCAGGAACACTGAACACATCCTGATAAGGGTGCAGGAACACTGAACAGATCTTGATAAGGGTGCAGGAACACTGAACACATCCTGATAAGGGTGCAGGAACACTGAACAGATCTTGATAAGGGTGCAGGAACACTGAACAGATCTTGATAAGGGTGCAGGAACATTGAATAAACTGAATGGATTAGATATGTTGTCTAAGTCAGAGCTATACAAGTATTCCCTATGTGCCTGACTATCTCTTGACTTTGTTGTTTTAACTCTGTTCACCAAAAACATTCATTCACTGTATTTGTACATGTAAAATATGTTCATCGATGTGGCATGATGTCCCAGTAGCCGAACCTAGATAAAGTTATGAAGTAAAGGTATCTAATAGATAAACCATACAAGTGTCTGTATTTAGACTATTAGGGCAGACAAGTTATCTGTTGTTAGAGAGTCTGTCTGAAGACTGCCATGGTTTCGGCATACACTGTCTTTACTTCATGCTGTCTTCTCCAATGTCCTGGCTGTGTCTGTGCCAGAGCTTTCATGCTACTGTCATCCTTCACCCCTGCTTGCATCAACCTAGCATCTGGATGTAATCAAAACATTACAGACACTGTAGACTCATTTAGCTATTCTTGTCACAGTTGGGAGCAGAAGACATTGCTAGAACCAGTTTACACGTATCAGTTTGCTTCAGATCTTATCTTTGAGGCAAGAGCAGAAGTACATTATCCTCTATCCTGCCTTGTGTGTTGTCTGTGTGCTGGAAGTATACAATAATCAGGGTCAGCAACCATCTTTAAATTTGCTTAAAAAGTGTCTGTGCCAGATTTGACACCAATCTTCCATGTCAGATGTACCACAAATATATCACCAACCCTCCAGCACTGATATACCACCAAACTTCTGTCTCCAGTATATATATATATATACTATTCACACTTTGCTAAGGATCAAGTCATTGATTCAACAGAAAACTAAATATCTCAGCTTATTGTAAGCATGGATCCTAGGTTTCAGTATGTCACTGCATCTTGTGGATCCCATACCTGCTTTTGACAGTTGTTGTGTACTTGTCAATGACAATTCCATGATTTGCAAAATGGTTAATTGGGGCCATGAAAACCATTTTTATGGTTAGTAATGTTTCAAGTGCATAAGATTAGATTAAAGTGGCTGTTTGTCTAAAGAGGGGTTACCATATCATTATTTATGTAGTTTTAAATGGATACAATTTCATATTATAAATCTATGTTTAAGTAAAGTTGGGAATTTTTGTGATC
The DNA here is from genome assembly GCF_003918875.1 of Haliotis rubra. NCBI lineage: Eukaryota > Metazoa > Mollusca > Gastropoda > Lepetellida > Haliotidae > Haliotis > Haliotis rubra. The sequence goes on along the minus strand of NW_025767343.1, from coordinate 196,350 downwards.
CTTAGCGAAGTGTGAGTAGTTATATGTGATATGTCATCAACCCTCATTCACCAATATACCATCATCCCTCTATCACTGATATACCACCAACCTTCCATCACTAATATATATCACTGACCTTCCATCACTGATATACCACCAACCTTCCATCACCGATATACCACCAACCTTCCATCACTAATATATATCACTGACCTTCCATCACTGATATACCACCAACCTTCCATCACCGATATACCACCAACCTTCCATCACCGATATACCACCAACCTTCCATCACTGATATATATCACTGACCCTCCATCACCGATATACCATCATCCCTCCATCACCGATGTACCACCAACCTTCCATCACTAATATATATCACTGACCTTCCATCACTGATATACCACCAACCTTCCATCACCGATATACCACCAACCTTCCATCACCGATATACCACCAATCTTCCATCACTAATATATATCACTGACCCTCCATCACCGATATACCATCATCCCTCCATCACCGATGTACCACCAACCTTCCATCACTAATATATATCACTGACCCTCCATCACTGTTATATACAATCATCCCTCCATCACCGATGTACCACCAACCTTCCATCACTAATATATATCACTGACCCTCCATCACCAATATATCACCAAGCCTCTGTTCCCAATATACCACCAACCCTTCGTCACCAATATATCAACAACCTTCCATTACTAATATATATCACTGACCCTCCATCACCGATATACCACCAACCCTCCAGTGATATACCACCAACCTTCCATCACTGTTATATACCATCATCCCTCCATCACCGATATACCACCAACCTTCCATCACTAATATATATCCCTGACCCTCCATTACTGATATACCACCAACCTTCCATCACTAACATATATATCACTGACCCTCCATCACCGATATACCACCAACCTTCCATCACCGATATACCACCAACCTTCCATCACTAATATATATCACTGACCCTCCATCACCGATATACCACCAACCTTCCATCACTAATATATATCACTGACCCTCCATCACTGATATACCACCAACCTTCCATCACCGATATACCACCAACCTTCCATCACCCATATACCACCAATCTTCCATCACTAATATATATCACTGACCCTCCATCACCGATATACCACCAACCTTCCATCACCGATATACCACCAACCTTCCATCACCCATATACCACCAATCTTCCATCACCGATATATATCACTGACCCTCCATCACCGATATACCATCATCCCTCCATCACCGATGTACCACCAACCTTCCATCACTAATATATATCACTGACCCTCCATCATCGATATACCACCAACCTTCCATCACTGATATACCACCAATCTTCCATCACTAATATATATCACTGACCCTCCATCACCGATATACCATCATCCCTCCATCACCGATGTACCACCAACCTTCCATCACTAATATATATCACTGACCCTCCATTACCGATATACCGCCAACCTTCCATCACCGATATACCACTAACCCTCCATCACTAATATATATCACTGACCCTCCATCACCAATATATCACCAAGCCTCTGTTCCCAATATACCACCAACCCTTCGTCACCAATATATCAACAACCTTCCATTACTAATATATATCACTGACCCTCCATCACCGATATACCACCAACCCTCCAGTGATATACCACCAACCTTCCATCACTGATATATACCATCATCCCTCCATCACCGATATACCACCAACCTTCCATCACTAATATATATCACTGACCCTCCATTACCGATATACCACCAACCTTCCATCACTAATATATATCACTGACCGTCCATCACCGATATACCACCAACCTTCCATCACCGATATACCACCAACCTTCCATCACATATATATATCACTGACCCTCCATCACCGATATACCACCAACCCTCCATCACCGATATACCACCAACCTTCCATCACCGATATACCACCAACCTTCCATCACTAATATATATCACTGACCCTCCATCACCGATATACCATCATCCCTCCATCACCGATATACCACCAACCCTCCAGTGATATACCACCAACCTTCCATCACTAATATATACCACCAACCCTCCAGCACTGATATACCACCAACCTTCCATCACTAATATATATCACTGACCCTCCATCACCGATATACCATCATCCCTACATCACCGATATACCACCAACCCTCCATCACTAATGGGGTGGTGGGGTAGCCTAGTGGTTAAAGCGTTGGCTCGTCACGCCGAAGACCCGGGTTCGATTCCCCACATGGGCACAATGTGTTAAGCCCATTTCTGGTGTCCCCCGCCATGATATTGCTGGAATATTGCTAAAAGCGGCGTAAAACTAAACTCAGTCAGTCAGTCCATCACTAATATATATATCACTGACCCTCCATCACCGATATACCATCATCCCTCCATCACCGATATACCACCAACCTTCCATCACTAATATATATCACTGACCCTCCATCACCGATATACCATCATCCCTCCATCGCCGATATACCACCAACCTTCCATCACTAATATATATCACTGACCCTCCATCACCGATATACCATCATCCCTCCATCACCGATATACCACCAACCTTCCATCACTAATATATATCACTGACCCTCCATCACCGATATACCATCATCCCTCCATCACCGATATACCACCAACCTTCCATCACTAATATACCATCATCCCTCCATCACCGATATACCACCAACCCTCCAGTGATATACCACCAACCTTCCATCACTAATATATACCACCAACCCTCCAGCACCGATATACCACCAACCTTCCATCACTAATATATAGCACTGACCTTCCATCACTAATATATATCACTGACCCTCCATCACTAATATATATCACTGACCCTCCATCACTGATATACCACCAACCTTCCATCACTAATATATACCACCAATCCTCCAGCACTGATATACCACCAACCTTCCATCACTGATATATAGCACTGACCCTCCATCACCAATATATCACAAAGCCTCTGTTCCCGATATACCAACAACCCTTGGCATCAATATACCACCAACCTTCCATCACTGGTATCTTTCATCAACTCTCCATCACCGATATGCTCCCAATTTTCTATCACCAATATAATACTAACCATCATTAATATATATTTTACCAATATCACTGGGCTACCTGCCCACCAGAATACCCACCAGTACCACTGGGCTACCTGCCCACCAGAATACCCACCAGTACCACTGGGCTACCTGCCCACCACAATACCCACCAGTACCACTGGGCTACCTGCCCACCACAATACCCACCAGTACCACTGGGCTACCTGCCCACCACAAGATCCATTCAGTACCACTGGGCTACCTGCCCACCAATACCCACCAGTACCATTGGGCTACCTGCCCCCCACAAGATCCATTCTGTACCACTGGGCTACCTGCCCACCAATACCCACCAGTACCACTGGGCTACCTGCCCACCACAATACCCACCAGTACCACTGGGCTACCTGCCCACCAATACCCACCAGTACCACTGGGCTACCTGCCCCCCACAAGATTCATTCTGTACCACTGGGCTACCTGCCCACCAATACCCACCAGTACCACTGGGCTACCTGCCCACCACAAGATCATTCAGTACCACTGGGCTACCTGCCCACCAATGCCCACCAGTACCACTGGGCTACCTGCCCACCACAATACCAACCAGTACCACTGGGCTACCTGCCCACCAATACCTACCAGTACCACTGGGCTACCTGCCCACCACAATACCCACCAGTACCACTGAGCTACCTGCCCACCACAATACCCACCAATACCACTGGGCTACCAGCCCACCACAATACCCACCAGTACCACTGGGCTACCAGCCCACCACAATACCCACCAGTACCACTGGGCTACCTGCCCACCACAAGATCATTCAGTACCACTGGGCTACCTGCCCACCAATGCCCACCAGTACCACTGGGCTACCTGCCCACCACAATACCCACCAATACCACTGGGCTCCCTGCCCACCACAATACCCACCAATACCACTGGGCTACCTGCCCACCAATACCCACCAGTACCACTGGGCTACCTGCCCACCATAATACCCACCAGTACCACTGAGCTACCTGCCCACCAATACCCACCAGTACCACTGGGCTACCTGCCCACCACAATACCCACCAGTACCACTGGGCTACCTGCCCACCATAATACCCACCAATACCACTGGGCTACCTGCCCACCACAATACCCACCAATACCACTGGGCTACCTGCCCACCAATACCCACCAGTACCACTGGGCTACCTGCCCACCATAATACCCACCAATACCACTGGGCTACCTGCCCACCACAATACCCACCAATACCACTGGGCTGCCTGCCCACCAATACCCACCAGTACCACTGGGCTACCTGCCCACCATAATGCCCACCACCAGTACCACTGAGCTACCTGCCCACCAATACCCACCAGTACCACTGGGCTTCCTGCCCACCACAATACCCACCAGTACCACTGGGCTACCTGCCCACCATAATACCCACCAATACCACTGAGCTACCTGCCCACCACAATACCCACCAATACCACTGGGCTACCTGCCCACCAATACCCACCAGTACCACTGGGCTACCTGCCCACCATAATACCCACCAATACCACTGAGCTACCTGCCCACCACAATACCCACCAATACCACTGGGCTACCTGCCCACCACAATACCCACCAGTACCACTGGGCTACCTGCCCACCACAATGCCCACCAGTACCACTGGGCTACCTGCCCACCACAATGCCCACCACTACCACTGGGCTACTACCAGCCCACCACAATACCCACCAGTACCACTGGGCTACCTGCCCACCACAAGATCATTCAGTACCACTGGGCTACCTGCCCACCAATGCCCACCAGTACCACTGGGCTACCTGCCCACCACAATACCCACCAGTACCACTGGGCTACCTGCCCACCAATACCTACCAGTACCACTGGGCTACCTGCCCACCACAATACCCACCAGTACCACTGAGCTACCTGCCCACCACAATACCCACCAATACCACTGGGCTACCAGCCCACCACAATACCCACCAGTACCACTGGGCTACCTGCCCACCACAAGATCATTCAGTACCACTGGGCTACCTGCCCACCAATACCTACCAGTACCACTGGGCTACCTGCCCACCACAATACCCACCAGAACCACTTGGCTACCTGCCCACCAATACCTACCAGTACCAATCAGTAACATTAGCCCATATCATCTACTACCACAGTATCTGTTGCATATCCATTTTACAAGCAAGAAGGCAACACCCTCTGTGAAGAACCAGGTTGATCTCTGTGTAATTCCTGTCACTTCCATAGTCATGCTTGCCAAAGACAAACCCCTGATCTACAGTTTGACCTGACATTTACCAATGTATTCATACAAGTTTAAACCCCTCTAACTGCTGTCTTCATCTATATTCATTTCATCTGGGACAGTAGAAGCGAATGTTACTGAGCTCCAGTACCTGGTAATCCTTGGTTGTCAGATAAACTCAGGAACAATATTGACAAATAGATTGTGCTAGTATGCCAAGCAGTACAAGGTCTTGTTTATTGATTGATCATTATCTAATGTGTTTTATAAGATTTGTTTGTTCATCCAGTATGCATTCATTTGTTGCTGAATTGGAGACGATTACCAGAAGTTATGATTTTATGATGAGGAATCTGACAATAGGCTAGTGATTGCCTCATTAAGTGTTTGACCATGGTGGTCTTATGTCCTTGGATATCGTGATATGTAGCCAATCATACAGCTTTCCTCTCATCACATCAGATTAATTGGAAGCAGACTTTACAAATGTGACAGCACCTTCTTTATGTACCCAGTAGCAGTTATACCATGCTCTTGTAGGGGAAGGGGAGCCAGTCCTACAGATACCACTCATGTCTTAAAGGAAGGGAACAGTGAGTCAGTCCTATATATACCACTCATGTCTTAAAGGAAGGGAACAGAGAGTCAGTCCTATATATACCACTCATGTCTTAAAGGAAGGGAATAGAGAGTCATCCCTATATATACCACTCATGTCTTGAAGGAAGGGAACAGAAAGTCAGTCCTATATATACCTCTCATGTCTTAAAGGAAGGGAACACAGAGTCAGTCCCATAGATACCACTCATGTCTTGAAGGAAGGGAACAGAGAGTCAGTCCTATATATACCACTCATGTCTTAAAGGAAGGGAACACAGAGTCAGTCCCATAGATACCACTCATGTCTTAAAGGAAGGAACAGAGAGTCAGTCCTATATATACCACTCTTGTCTTGAAGGAAGGGAACAGAGAGTCAGTCCTACAGATACCACTCATGTCTTGAAGGAAGGGAACAGAGAGTCAGTCCTATATATACCACTCATGTCTTGAAGGAAGGGAACAGAACCAGTCCTATATATACCACTCATGTCTTAAAGGAAGGGAACAGAGAGTCAGTCTTACAGATACCACTCATGTCTTAAAGGAAGGGAACAGAGAGTCAGCCCTATATATACCACTCATGTCTTAAAGGAAGGGAACAGAGAGTCAGTCCTATATATACCACTCATGTCTTAAAGGAAGGGAACATAATCAGTCCTATATATACCACTCATGTCTTAAAGGAAGGGAACACAGAGTCAGTCCTATATATACCACTCATGTCTTAAAGGAAGGGAACAGAGAATGAGTCCTATATATACCACTCATGTCTTAAAGGAAGGGAACAGAGAGTCAGTCCTATAGATACCACTCATGTCTTAAAGGAAGGGAACAGAAAGTCAGTCCTATATATACCACTCATGTCTTTAAGGAAGGGAATAGAGAGTCAGCCCTATATATACCACTCATGTCTTGAAGGAAGGGAACACAGAGTCAGTCCTATATATACCACTCATGTCTTAAAGGAAGGGAACAGAGAGTCAGACCTATATATACCACTCATGTCTTAAAGGAAGGGAACAGAACCAGTCCTATATATACCACTCATGTCTTAAAGGAAGGGAACAGAATCAGTCCTATATATACCACTCATGTCTTAAAGGAAGGGAACAGAGTCAGTCCTATATATATACCACTCATGTGTTAAAGGAAGGGAACAGAATGAGTCCTATACATACCACTCATGTCTTAAAGGAAGGGACAGAGAGTCAGCCCTATATATACCAATTGTTGCTTTGAGGGATGGGCATAGGGAGGCAGTGCTATATATACATCTCATCTTTTGAGGAATGGCAGTGAGGGTCGTTCACAGATTAACTATTTTGAAATCTCCTTTAGTACCGTGTGTCAAGTATTAAAAGTATAAGTTTATACATTCGGTCTTGTTCAGCTGTTTTAACCTCTTCCTACCATTGTTGGTAAGTGTTGTTTCAGTCTGATGTATATACTGCATGTTATTGTTGATGATAGTGATATGACCCGTGCTCATGCACCCATTGCTTCTTACAAACACACCCTCTGGCAGGAAGCATACATTCATCAGCTGCAGAATTATGTGAAATATCCTGTATGAAGGCACAACGTGTGACAGAACATGCTGACTTACATACATTATGTACAGCGAGAATCTATCACACATCAGTAAACACTGAAAACTGGGGGTCAGACCTGGCCAATTACCATCATTATGTGTGATTCTATACATTGAACCTACCAAAAATATCTAACAATTATAGCCTACAGTAACAAGTAATGTCCAGGGGGCCTCATTGATTCCTGTCAGTGCTTTTACCAGGTCTCTTGCGGCCAGGCTCATTACAGATGAAAACTGACTCAGATTATTTCAATAAGATTCCATACACCACGTACATCATAAACGACAAAACCATTTCCAAAATTTCAAGAAATCTCTGCAAAAAAGATTAGCATATTCTGACGCAACATGCGTAAGACCAAAATAAACATATTCTTACATGACATGTGTATGATCAAGACAAACATATTCTTACATGACATGTGTATGACCAAGACAAACATACTCTCACATGACATGTGTATGACCAAGACAAACATACTCTCACATGACCTATGTATGACCAAGACAAACATACTCTCACATGACATGTGTATGACCAAGACAAACATACTCTCACATGACATGTGTATGACCAAGACAAACATACACTCACATGACATGTGTATGACCAAGACAAACATTCTCACTCATGACCTGTGTATGACCAAGACAAACATACTCTCACATGACCTGTGTATGACCAAGACAAACATACTCTCACATGACCTGTGTATGACCAAGACAAACATACTCTCATGTGACATGTGTATGACCAAGACAAACATACACTCACATGACCTGTGTATGACCAAGACAAACATACTCTCACATGACATGTGTATGACCAAGACAAACATACTCTCACATGACATGTGTATGACCAAGACAAATGTACACTCACATGACCTGTGTATGACCAAGACAAACATTCTCACTCATGACGTGTATGACCAAGACAAACATTCTCACTCATGACATGTGTATGACCAAGACAAACATACACTCACATGACCTGTGTATGACCAAGACAAACATGTTCTCTCATGGGGTAGGTATCTGGCAGGTCTTCCAGGATGCCAGACCTCAGTGAAGCTGAGAGGCCGTGAGCCGTACGCAATGATTAATGTTCAAGGTGCATGCCTTATCAACTGGTCCTCTGCTTGTCCAGTATCTGCAGACAGGAAGTGTCAGCACCTGCACATGACCTGGCCATAACAATAGGTCAACAGGACCCTCCGATTTGCCACCTGATGAATTACTTCTGTTATGCTATAGGTAGAGCTGCCAACATAGATAGACATCATGGAAGACCTGTTCACACAATTATGGTTAGGTGAAGGCTATAGCGGCTTCTGGACAGATTAACTTCAGAAGTTCATGTGCATAGAACTCTGACATCCCGAATGATACGTAAATTAAATTTTGCCATCACCAGCTGTCATTTCAGTATGACCTGACACCTCCCATTGCAAGGATTATTCAAGCAGGGGTCAGTGCCATGAAGTGGATAGAGGTATCACTGGATTTCAACTCCATCATACATCTGTTGGATGTCAACCATATGTTAGAGGCACTGAACTTTCTGTTTTATAATCATATTTAATTGGATATGTTTGTCCTATAGAGGTTGAAATGTCACCAGATTGAAGTTCATATAACTTTCTTACCATGGTGGCTAGAGGCTTGTTACTTTCCGTTTCAAAATTGTATTACATGATACCACAATAACTAGGTAGATCCAAAATTTTCAAAAAGACGAAGAGACTAGCATTTTTGTTAATTCATAATTTTATTTTCATTTTTGTTCATTAAACATTGAAACATTTGAATCACATGAAGTTTAAATGTTTGGTTGGACTTTATACTAGATATTTTTCATGAAATGTTGAAGGAAGGGAACTCACACATAGGTTTCCTTCATCTATTACTCATATGTTAGACAGTAATTTGATGTGAGGCTATATGTGTTTACAAGTCAGGCAGGCGAGAATGAAAGTCTAATAAATAAAATAAAAAAATATTATGACCTTATGCATGTATATTCATGAACTGAAAGTGATTGCTGCTGACATTTATGTTTTCATTATACTACGGTAGTATCAAGTTATCTGGATATATAAATGTATAATGTTTGACGCTCACATCATCTCTATCACTCATACCTCTTTTCCTGTGGACTGAAAATAACAGCTATTTTACATCACCTGAATAGAGCTTAGTAATGTCTTGTCAGTTGTCTGTCTAACTGTGCAGCTGCAAGCACCACCTCCTCTCATGACCTTCACATATGTTACTCAAGTTTACTGCAGTTTTTACACATTTCCTCTGAAAAAACTAAAATTGTTTGTCTGAAACTGCTTACAGCATTCCAATCTTTTTAGATGTGGGTGCTTTAATATAATTGTCACCTTTGACAAACATACGTTACCATTTCTGCATATATCATTATGTCAGTTGATATTGAGTATGTATGCATATTAATTAATTTCAGTTTGATGTTTCTCACCTTCAGTCATTGACCTTCCGGACTTTTTTGGCTGCAATGAAAATGATTGTTTGACCTTCAACTTTGGGTATAGAGTGGCCATGTTCCATATACTTAGCTGCCCTTCTGTTTTATGAAAGAACCCATTTTTCTATTTTCTTGGTGAATATGAGCACCATATTGGATAAATAGCAGATTAATACGTAATTCTGATATTTGTTTTAAATTTGTCTGCAACACAATTTTATACTTACACAACAACATACAATATTTTCACAAACAGTTGAAGCATAGATGATATGAGTTAACCTAGACCTTAATAAGACGATGCTCAACATTTGCCTGAGTTGAGGAATATGTACAGTTTCCCCTCAAGTAACTCTCAAAAGATAGCTAAATGTTTACTTTGAACCTGTTCAGTTTTACTCAGTGTCAGATGACAACACATTTTGACATTAATGTAAATAATTTCATGTCAGCATTTGAAAGTGAATATGTGCAATGCTACTCCTAGACGTTGTGTTTGAGAGAATGCTAATGTGATAGTATGTGAGAGACAGAGAGATGAAACACAACCAAGAACAAGATATCAAAAAACAGAATAGGAAGTAATGAAAATCAAACTAGACTACTGCCACCTTGGCTATCAGATTGCATGAGGTTGCTGGCAGTGGTAACTGGGTCTACTGCCAGCCATGACTACAGTGACGGGAGAGAGCATGTGGCAACCACTTGCTCCCATGGTCTGACAGTCATACTGCTCCCCAGCTTCTAGCTTGTGCTGCATGCCTGCTGCCTGCCTGCCTGCCTGCCTGCCTGCTGCCTGCCACTAGCAGTACTGAGCTTGGGGACAGTCAGTGAGAGAAAGAGAGATTGAGTGGGCTGAGTGTGTGGCACAGGCTAGGAGTCAACAACACATACCGCCACAGAATACCTCAAGTAACTTCATTTCCCACTTGCAGCAGTGTATACTGTAAGTGACCACCAGTTCCTGCAATCAGGTGTGGCTGGAGAGTTACACACCTTTTGAAGTGCTCTATCAGCTGTCTGCCAGATTCTTAGTTGGATACTATCGGTGATCACACCACACTGGTGTTTTGTGTTGTCATATGACACTGAGCTATGCCTGTCACTGGATCCACTTCATCTGGTCAAATGGGAGATTGTGTACAAACCACTGCCACCAAATCTCGCAGCAAAAGTAGCAGTGGTAGTAAAACAGGAAGACAAAACAGCAAGAAAGAGTCAAAGTCTAAACGTGGAGGCAGTATGAAGAAGAAAGACCCCCTCCGATATGCCATCAGAGGTAAGCATTACTAAACAATTTTTCACACATCATTTGTTTTCTTTCAGAAACTTAGCAAACCACATGTATGCCAAAGTGTATGAAACTCAAGAGGACTTGTGCCATAAACGTAATGAAATCCGGGTAGCAAACATGCAGCTTGCTGGAGTTCGAGCACAGGTAAGGTAGTTATTAGATCTTCTCAAGTTTCCACACCAACCAAATGACAACCAAATGCAGGGTTTACACAACTGCACACACTATATACCATTCTGATAATAGTTGAAAACCACAGTCCACGTCCTGTACATATATCTAGCAGGTGTGCATATATGGTCAGCTGGCCATGTGCATGGGTAGACACACACACACACACGCGCACGCACATGCACACACACACACACACACACACACACACACACACACACACACCTTCACGCACCTTCACGCACCCCTTCACACACTCCTTTTCTCACTCACTCACACGCGCGCGCACGCACGCACACACGCACGCACACACACACACACACACCTTAACCACCACCAACACACACACACTTTTCAAGACACCTCACATATCACAAGTCTGTTGCTCTCACCCTTTTTCCAGCAGCCTGGCTCTACTGCTGAACTACCCATCTCAAACACCTGTTACACTCAAAGCTGGAGATCTTTCAGGGAATAAGTACTGTATCTTTTCTATTTGCAGTGGTAAGTGATGGTTAGGGGTCATCAATGAAAACTTAACTTGAGCTAGCTATGGCAGTTTATTCCAGTTTTAATATACACTTACAGAGGATTCCTTCCCTTCTTTTGTCACATGTGTAATGTAGCTCAAACCTACCAAAGACCTAAAATTAGTTACCATGGCAATGTTCTCTCTATGAAAATAGATGCTATCCAATGAGTAGAGCAACTTCCTTCTTGCAAGATACATTTCCACCATTATCAACAAGTTTAGACATCTTATCATTGTATGATATGTTCAAGCTTAACACTGCAATATCATGCATAAAGAATTCTCATACACCAAAGTCATAAAGATATAGGAATAACTAGTCAGTTTTTCATAAGTCAGTGTTCCAAGTTTGACCATTGCATGATAAAAACAAAGTAAAATGTTGCCTTCTGTTTGCGTATATCTGGTGATCCAGCAGCCGTATGTGTGTGTTGAGTGTAGTCACCCCCAGTCTCAGTGTAGGACTAACACACTGGTGGTTACAGTGTATATTTAGACTGTCTGGCAGCACCCTCAGGTGTACAAAAGCATTGCTTCAACTTTCATATCATCCATATGAAACACTGGCATCATTTAGTGAATGCCTGGACATATATCTCAGCATAACAAATCATTTCAGATTGTTAAGTTAAAACAGACTAAGGCAATTACAATTATCTAAGCTAAGTGCAAAACTGATCGTTTGTTTCCTAGACACTTATTTGATGGATGGCAGCTGACATGTATCAGCATCCTGAGAGCCCAGCTGTCTCTGTTTATTATTATTTTATTCTTCACTGATATCTGAAATACCTATTCCAACAATTTTATAAGCAGCATTGGGTCATAATTCACATTCATCTGATGAATTACAATTGCTTTTTTGCCTGATCCCTATGTTCCTATACCCAGCTGCTACCCCCTCCCCCAAACAGACATGCACTGCAGCCAACCAACCAACCAACCAACACGCACGCACACATGCACACACGCACACACACACCTCTGCTGTGTGTCATTATGCCTGCTTCCCCCACCCGTACACACATGCACACACATTTTAGCCATAGACCTTAAACTTGCTCCACACTTCTCATTCATGTATCCTTATACCTGCTATACACGTATGCACACACACACACACACACACACACATGCACGCACGTACGTACGCACCTGATCTACACACATCCTTACATACACTACATCCTGTGCATTATATATTAATCAGTATTTCCCATATATCAAGCTTCTGTGACCTATATTTTACACTTATTTCCTATATACATGTATTACTTTGTAGTCCCTGTTATATTACGGCTCTATTCCTTATTAATCATTCACCTGTTGAAGATGATACTGTTCAATATCATTAAGTGGGTAATGCACATGTCTATAACCAATACGCATGTGGGAACTAGTTTCATGAAAAATGCATTTAAACTCTCACTCACTGACATGGTGTGTAGAGAATATAGATCACTGAGAGTAGCTTATGCAATGCTGTTGCAAGGCTAACATCACATGGCATTGTTTTGTGAGTGTATCTCTATCTTGCAGCAAAATTTCACAATTTACGTAAAAGGGTATTCTCAGCTATTGTGACATGTTGGCAAACATTGTCATGCAGGGTCCCTATTCCGCAAAGTGACTGTAGCACAATGACAGTCATAAGTATAAGTGTTGGTGCAATGATCACCTTAGCATTACAATAGCTTTGTAGAACACACCCCTGAATTCTAAACGCTTTTGCATGTTATTTGATTCATACACATTAACTTTTAATGTGTTTGAAGTAATGTCATGTGTGTGTTGTCAATCCTGCCTGTTTACACACAACTGTGTAATTTGAAAAAAGCAAGAATAGCAGATAATAAATAAATTACTCAACCAATATCAATTTTATGAAACTGGTGTATGTTCTAACGAGCATCAGTGAGTCAAATACCAGCACTGCTTATTCAGTTCATAAAATTGTAATACATGGAGCATATTTAGTATGTGTTATATGCTATATATACATGACACACCTATTCCTTACACCATGCAGCTGTATTCCCTGTCTATTACACCTTTATTTGCTGTCTATTCTGTATCTAGTACACCTCTATTTCCTATCTAGTACATGCTTTACCCTGTTTATTACACCTCTGTTTGCTGTCTATTCTGTATCTAGTACACCTCTATTTCCTATCTAGTAATGCTTTACCCTGTTTATTACACCTCTATTTGCTGTCAATTCTGTATCTAGTACACCTCTATTCCCTATCTAGTACATGCTTTACCCTGTTTATTACACCTGTTTGCTGTCTATTCCATATCTCGTACACCTCTATTTCCTATCTAGTACACCCTTTTACCCTGTCTATTACACCTCTGTTTGCTGTCCAATTCATATCTAGTACACCTCTATTCCCTATCTAGAACATGCTTTTCCCTGTTTATTACACCTCTATTTGCTGTCCAATTCATATCTAGTACACCTCTATTCCCTATCTAGAACATGCTTTTCCCTGTTTATTACACCTCTATTTGCTGTCTATTCCATATCTTGTACACCTCTATTCCCTATCTAGTACACCCTTTACCCTGTCTATTACACCTCTGTTTGCTGTCTATTCCCTATCTAGTACACCCTTTACCCTGTCTAGTACACCTATTTTCTGTCTATTCTGTATCTAGTACACCTCTATTCCCTATCTAGTACACCCTTTACCCGGTCTATTACACCTCTGTTTGCTGTCTATTCCATATCTAGTATACCTATATTTCCTATCTGGTATGCCTGTATTCCCTATCTATTATACCTCTATTCCCAATCTAGTACACCTCTATTCCCCATCTAGTGCACCTATATACCCTTGCTATTATTCCTCTATTCCCTATCTAGTACACCTCTAGACCCCATCTAGCTAGTGCACCTATATACCCGATCTATTATACCTTTATCCCTATCTATTATACCTCTATTCCCTATCTAGTACACCTTTAGTCTCCATCTCACTCCGAAGACCCGGGTTCGATTCCCCACATGGGCACAATGTGTTAAGCCCTTTTCTGGTGTCCCCCGCCATGATATTGCTGGAATATTGCTAAAAGCGGCGTAAAACCAAACTCAGTCAGTCAGTGTAGTCTCCATCTGGTGCACCTATATCCCTAGCTATTATACCTCTATTCCCTATCTAGTATGCCTCTAGTCCCCATCTAGTGCACCTATATCCCTATCTAGTATGCCTCTATTCCCAATCTAGTGCACCTATATCCCTATCTAGTGCACCTATATCCCTATCTAGTACACCTCTATTCCCCATCTAGTGCACCTATATCCCTATCTAGTACGCCTCTATTCCCCATCTAGTACACCTATATCCCTATCTAGTACACCTCTATTCCCGATCTAGTGCACCTATATCTCTATCTAGTACACCTCTAGTCCCCATCTAGTGCACCTATATCCCTATCTGGTATGCCTCTATTCCCCATCTAGTGCACCTATAATTCCTATCTGGATATGACTGTATTCCCTATCTAGTACACCTCTATTCCCCATCTAGTGCACCTATATCCCTATTTATTATACCTCTATTCCCTATCTGGTATGCCTCTATTCCCCATCTAGCGCACCCATATTTCCTATCTTGTATGCCTGTAATCTCTATCTAGTACGCCTCTATTCCCCATTTAGTGCACCTAAATTTCCTGTCTGGTATGCCTGTATTCCCTATCTATTATATCTCTATTCCCTTTCTAGTACACCTCTATTCCCCATTTAGTGCACCTAAATTTCCTGTCTGGTATGCCTGTATTCCCTATCTATTATATCTCTATTCCCTTTCTAGTACACCTCTATTCCCCATCTAGTGGACCTATATTCCCTAGTTAGTATGCCTGTATTCTGTATCTTGTGCACATCTGTCCCTTATGTATTACACGTCTATTTCTTTCTATTACACATCTATTGTTTATCTAGTACACTTCTGTTCCCTATCTTTTACACCTCTATCATTTAAGAACATGTTGCTTATCATGCAATCATTTTTGAGAGTCCTCAGTATAATGTCAAACATAAGTAGGGTCCTTACAGTGTTATGTATGAATATGATGCATATTGTGATATCATATGTAAATAGATACTTGTGATATAATTTTGAAAAGGGTATGTATTATGCAATCAATTATGAATAGGGTTCCTACTGTGATATCATATATGAATGAGGTGATAATTGTTATTGTACTGAAACCTTCTATGTGTGTGAAAGGTTTATTTCAGACTCCTACATACTTTTATTTACATCTATTTTTCATGTATTTCTGAAATGCTACACAAACTCTCTTCCCTGCATTGTCAGTGATGGCTTAATACAAGGGCAAGGTCACTATCAGAAGGAAACCAGACAAATGTGATAATCTCAAGTGTCTACTGTAGTCATCAATATGGACAGCTGTAATGATCCCAGGTGTCTACTGTAGTCATCAATATAGACAGCTATAATGATCAAGTGTCTACTGTAGTGATCAATATGGATGGCTGTAATGATCTCAAGTGTCTACTGTAGTGATCAATATGGATGGCTGTAATGATCAAGTGTCTACTGTAGTCATCAATATAGACAGCTGTAATGATCTCAAGTGTCTACTGTAGTCATCAATATAGACATCTGTAATGATCTCAAGTGTCTACTGTAGTCATCAATATGGACGGCTGTAATGATCAAATGTCTACTGTAGTCATCATTATAGACAGCTGTAATGATCTCAAGTGTCTACAGTAGTCATCAATATAGACATCTGTAATGATCTCAAGTGTCTACTGTAGTCATCAATATAGACATCTGAAATGATCTCAAGTGTCTACTGTAGTCATCAATATAGACAGCTGTAATGATCTCAAGTGTCTACTGTAGTCATCAATATAGACAGCTGTAATGATCTCAAGTGTCTACTGTAGTCATCAATATAGACATCTGTAATGATCTCAAGTGTCTACTGTAGTCATCAATATAGACAGCTGTAATGATCTCAAGTGTCTACTGTAGTCATCAATATAGACATCTGTAATGATCTCAAGTGTCTACTGTAGTCATCAATATAGACAGCTGTAATGATCTCAAGTGTCTACTGTAGTCATCATTATAGACAGCTGTAATGATCTCAAGTGTCTACTGTAGTCATCAATATAGACAGCTGTAATGATCTCAAGTGTCTACAGTAGTCATCAATATAGACAGCTGTAATGATCTCAAGTGTCTACTGTAGTCATCAATATAGACAGCTGTAATGATCTCAAGTGTCTACTGTAGTCATCAATATAGACAGCTGTAATGATCTCAAGTGTCTACTGTAGTCATCAATATAGACAGCTGTAATGATCTCAAGTGTCTACTGTAGTCATCAATATAGACATCTGTAATGATCTCAAGTGTCTACTGTAGTCATCAATATAGACATCTGTAATGATCTCAAGTGTCTACTGTAGTCATCAATATAGACAGCTGTAATGATCAAGTGTCTACTGTAGTCATCAATATAGACAGCTGTAATGATCTCAAGTGTCTACTGTAGTCATCAATATAGACATCTGTAATGATCTCAAGTGTCTACAGTAGTCATCAATATAGACATCTGAAATGATCTCAAGTGTCTACTGTAGTCATCAATATAGACAGCTTTAATGATCTCAAGTGTCTACTGTAGTCATCAATATAGACAGCTTTAATGATCTCAAGTGTCTACTGTAGTCATCAATATAGACATCTGTAATGATCTCAAGTGTCTACTGTAGTCATCAATATAGACAGCTTTAATGATCTCAAGTGTCTACTGTAGTCATCAATATAGACAGCTGTAATGATCTCAAGTGTCTACTGTAGTCATCAATATAGACATCTGTAATGATCTCAAGTGTCTACTGTAGTCATCAATATAGACAGCTGTAATGATCTCAAGTGTCTACTGTAGTCATCAATATAGACATCTGTAATGATCTCAAGTGTCTACTGTAGTCATCAATATAGACAGCTGTAATGATCTCAAGTGTCTACTGTAGTCATCAATATAGACAGCTGTAATGATCTCAAGTGTCTACTGTAGTCATCAATATGGATGGCTGTAATGATCTCAAGTGTCTACTGTAGTCATCAATATAGACAGCTGTAATGATCTCAAGTGTCTACTGTAGTCATCAATATAGACAGCTGTAATGATCTCAAGTGTCTACTGTAGTCATCAATATAGACATCTGTAATGATCTCAAGTGTCTACTGTAGTCATCAATATAGACAGCTGTAATGATCTCAAGTGTCTACTGTAGTCATCAATATAGACAGCTGTAATGATCTCAAGTGTCTACTGTAGTCATCAATATAGACATCTGTAATGATCTCAAGTGTCTACTGTAGTCATCAATATAGACATTTGCAAAGATCTTAAGTGTCTACTGTAGTCATCAATATAGACATCTGTAATGATCTCAAGTGTCTACTGTAGTCATCAATATAGACAGCTGTAATGATCTCAAGTGTCTACTGTAGTCATCAATATAGACAGCTGTAATGATCTCAAGTGTCTACTGTAGTCATCAATATAGACATCTGTAATGATCTCAAGTGTCTACTGTAGTCATCAATATAGACATTTGTAATGATCTTAAGTGTCTACTGTAGTCATCAATATAGACCTTTGTAATGATCTCAAGTGTCTACAGTAGTCATCAATATAGACAGCTGTAATGATCTCAAGTGTCTACTGTTGTCATCAATATAGACAGCTGTAATGATCTCAAGTGTCTACTGTTGTCATCAATATAGACATTTGTAATGATCTCAAGTGTCTGCAGTAGTCATCAATATAGACAGCTGTAATGATCTCAAGTGTCTACTGTAGTCATCAATATAGACCTTTGTAATGATCTCAAGTGTCTACAGTAGTCATCAATATAGACAGCTGTAATGATCTCAAGTGTCTACAGTAGTCATCAATATAGACATTTGTAATGATCTCAAGTGTCTACTGTAGTCATCAATATAGACATTTGTAATGATCTCAAGTGTCTACAGTAGTCATCAATATAGACAGCTGTAATGATCTCAAGTGTCTACTGTAGTCATCAATATGGACGGCTGTAATGATCCCAAGAATCTCAAGTGTTTACATTTGTCTTTTATGCAGAATATCATTTATATATTTGGCATGTTTTGAGCCACAAAGTCAGGCACAATTTCACTAGTGGTGGTCCGATTAATTGAAATAATCGAAGATTGGTCGCAATGACAAAACGACCAAGCAATTGATCCTGTTTTCTCATAATCAAACACAAACAATTTTGGAACATTTGTTTGCAATAACAATAGTTTTCAAAAGGTTGATTTTGTCTCTACATTGCATAAGCACCACAAGCTCATTCAAGCCATGATTAAATTTATCTTTACAACTCCAGGAAATGCATCTTCCTAACATACTAGTCATCCTTTAAAAATTTGCATTTTGTGCAATTTGTGAAAATATATATTCATGACATATTTGTTATAAATACTTTTGGAAATAGTACCACAAAATATGCTCCAATTGGATCAGAAGTAACTGGAGATATTCATCCAAATATTTATAACCTGTTTTAGTTCTTCACCTTGATTTTTATTTTCAATAATCAAATAGAATTAAACCTCACTTATTCGACCTTCATCAAAGCAGCTTTAATCAGTTTGAAACCTGTGTATGATGGGAAATGGACAAGGTTTGATTGTATAATGTCTGTGGTAGATCCTTGCCAAGAAATAACCATTGCAATAGAAAGCATTGCAACTTGCTAGTTTAATAAATATAACATCTTGAAGAAGTTTCATGGTATTTATGAATATTTCCAGCACAGTCTTAAATGTGTGAACTTTGTGAGGTCATGATTACCCAATCACACCAGATAACATGAGGTGAACATGGTCCAACTCCTGTGTAACTACAGATTAGATTACCAGCTGTTTCTTCAATCCAAGGGTAATAACACAGGTTACTTCAATCCAAGGGTAATAACACAGGTTACTTCAATCCAAAGGTAATAACACAGGTTACTTCAATCCAAGGGTAATAACACAGGTTACTTCCAGCCTGTTAGCATGCCATTACCCAAAGCTGTAATCATGTTTACTGCTTGTTAGTTTGATCACAATAACTTTCTGTGATCATTCTTTGACACACACTTTGACTAGATTTCTGTAATACAGGTTTAAACTCTTTTGTACATTTCTAATAATTCAAATAAAATGATGATCATAGAAATATAAACACAGCAAGTTAACTTATTAGATCTCATCATATATTAGGTCAGTAATTGGATTTTACATCTAAGTGTTCTCTGAACTTCATTTGTCTGTTTTGTATAAAGGCCAAGCACCTGCTTCAGTAAGTGCATGTTACTCTGTAATGTACTCTGTACATTTGTGTTTGTAATCTCATTTTCCTCATTCGGATTTGTACAGCAAACTGCTCAAGACTTCCTTCATTGATCCTATCTGTGCATAATGATATGGAAATACTGTTTACCTGTAACAGACTGAATCTCTTTTCAAATTGTCCCCTGTGTAAGTAAATATCTGTCAATGGTGTAATGAGGTCTGCTGTGTACAATAGATTACAGGAAATGTGGGATCTCATACAGCCAGTTATTTCATCATCCATGTCTAATTCTGTCCCCCAGACAATTGGCTGTATGAGGAATCTGTGGAAAGTTGGTGTGATTATTTACATAAAGCATTGGAATATGGGAGTTGGTGTGTCGTTAGCAGGCAGTAGTCTGGATCAATACATGCCCAGTCTGCTCCTCACATCCAAGCTTAAATTGATGACCACAGCCTTATGCAATCTAGCGCACTCAAGTAGTTGTACTTGTCCCCCATTAGGACTATAGACGACAGATCAATACAGGGGCCTGACCTATCACAAACACTGAGAAATCATAACCCCTTACTTCACATTGTTATGCATTATAACATCAAGTCTAGAAACGATACCCAGTGATAACATTGTTCAAAGAATGTTTGGAGTGTAAGAAGTGACCCTGAGATTTTCAATATACAGGTCAAAGAATGTCATACACAGATCTCAGACACATACAAAAATCTCAGACAAATATGTCATATTCAGGGAGAGGAAAGCAGTCACATTCAATTAAAATTATTTAGGAATGTCAGATACATTGTCATCTTATAGACCTAGTAATGTAAGGCACTTCCAGAAGACCTAGTAATTTGAGACACTTCTGCCAGACCTAGTAATGTCAGGCACTTCCATCTGACCTAGTAATGTCAGGCACTTCCATCAGACCTAATAATGTCAGGCACTTCCATCAGACCCAGTAATGTCAGGCACTTCCATCAGACCCAGTAATGTCAGGCACTTCCATCAGAGCTAATAATGTCAGGCACTTCCATAAGACCCAGTAATGTCAGGCACTTCCATCTGACCCAGTAATGTTAGGCACTTCCATCTGACATAGTAGTGGGAAGCACTTCCTACATGCCTAATAATGTCAGGCACTTCCATCTGATGAATGTCCTTCCAGACCTAAATGTCAGGCACTTCCATCTGACCCATAGTAGTGGGAAGCACTTCCTACATGCCTAATAATGTCAGGCACTTCCATCTGACCTAGTAATGTCAGGCACTTCCATCTGACATAGTAGTGGGAAGCACTTCCTACATGCCTAATAATGTCAGGCACTTCGATCTGACCTAGTTATGTCAGGCACCTCCTACATGCCCAATAATGTCAGGCACTTCTATGATACCTCATAATGCCATACTTCCATCATATCCTCATAATGCCAGGCACTCCCATGATACCTCATAATGCCAGGCACTTCCATCAGGTGCTTCCATAATGCCAGGCAGGCTCCATGATACCTCATAATGCCAGGCACTTCCATCATACCTCATAATGCCAGGCACTTCTATGATACCTCATAATGCCAGGCACTTCCATCATACCTCATAATGCCAGGCACTTCCATCATACCTCATAATGCCAGGCACTTCCATCAGACCTCATAATGCCAGGCACTTCCATCATACCTCATAATGCCAGGCACTTCCATCGTACCTCATAATGCCAGGCACTTCTATGGTACCTCTTAATGCCAGGCACTTCCATCATACCTCATAATGCCAGGCACTTCTATGGTACCTCATAATGCCAGGCACTTCTATGGTACCTCTTAATGCCAGGCACTTCCATGGTACCTCATAATGCCAGGCACTTTCATCATACCTCATAATGCCAGGCACTTCCATCATATCTCATAATGCCAGACACTTCCATCATATCTCATAATGCCAGGCACTTCCATCGTACCTCATAATGCCAGGCACTTCTATGGTACCTCTTAATGCCAGGCACTTCCATCATACCTCATAATGCCAGGCACTTCTATGGTACCTCATAATGCCAGGCACTTCTATGGTACCTCATAATGCCAGGCACTTCCATCATATCTCATAATGCCAGGCACTTCCATCATACCTCATAATGCCAGGCACTTCTATGGTACCTCATAAAGCCAGGCACTTCCATCGTACCTCATAATGCCAGGCACTTCTATGGTACCTCATAATGCCAGGCACTTCTATGGTACCTCATAATGCCAGGCACTTCTATGGTACCTCATAATGCCAGGCACTTCCATGATGCCTCATAATGCCAGGCACTTCCGTCGTACCTCATAATGCCAGGCACTTCCATCAGACTTTGGAATGATAGTCTGTTGCAATTACATCTAAAGATCTATTGATAGAATTATGTGTACAAATAATACACATGTAGTTGACTGACAACTGAATTTAGTGATCTGCAAACTGGATGTACAAACTGAAAATGAAAATCACTTTCATCATTATACAGCTTTATAGCATATTCAAATGATAGGAACTGTGAATGCAAACGTTTTTGGTTTTTTTGAAAATCAAATATTTTCTGTGCAGTTTTGATGGATGTATACCCAATGAAAGATAGTATGTCATCTGCTTCTGTTTTATGTCTTGTCATGGAAGTCAGTGTGTCAGAATCTGTTGTTTCTTTTGTCTATGACCTTGTAAAATGCCAAACAAGGACATTGGTAAATCAATACTGATTAAGCACACATGAAACACTCATTTGTTTGGCTGTCTGCAGTAAGGGGTTGTCAGCGCTCGCTGTGCAATCAGAGACAGTACACAATTTCATTGCGACATCATTTGCTGATGATCATTAAACGACTATCATCTGACATGCAATGGGAATTGAGGTTTCAAACAGCACCTTGTTGAGAACGCTCTATGCAAGCAAAGGGACATGAGATTGTAATAACTCACATTGTGACAGGTTATGGGGTTCTGTTTTACACACACATGTTAAATAAACATGGACATAAGACTTGGCCAACACATACCAACACATACCAACATTCAGTCCATTATAACAGATACTGAGCACATATATCAAGGTTGTGTATCTCACCACCAAGTCACAGCACAGTGTAGACTCTCATCAGTACTGCCCTGTGTAACAAGAGCAATCTGTATATCTGTATATGAAGAAATAAGATAGGTCATATTTACTAAAACAAGGCCAAGAATAAATCCATGTCCAGGTTCTTAACAATGGACCTGACTTCACTCTTCAAATTGGTATTGTCGAAAGACTATCTGGAAAATATGCCTGTTTACCTAAAGCCAGTGTACATTCCACACTAGCAAACTCATCAAGCAATGTTCAAATTCACCTGCTCTTCTAATGCAACCAATACATTGTTACATCATCATGCACATCAAGTCATGTACAAATACACCTGCTCTTTCTAACACAATCAATGCATTGTGAACATTAGCAAGCTAATCAAGACAAGTTAATCAGGCTATGGGTATATTCATCTACTCTTCCCAACTCAACCAGTGCACTGTGCACATCAACAAGTCAGCTAGGCTATGGGTATAGTCATCTGCTCTTCCCAACTCAACCAGTGCACTGTGCACATCAACAAGTCAACCAGGCTATCAATCAATCAATCAATCAATGCTTTATTGTACGAAAGGCCATAGGCCCATATACATTCGAGTTACATATATTTCTGAAGCAGAACAAAAATACAATGTTGTTAACAATAGGATGTTTTGCGTAATATTAAAGCATGGTGTATAAACAGAGCAATTGGAATTGAATTATAGGGTTATTGCAGGACATCAACTTCTTAAAACTATATACAGACATGAAGTTATATGGAGGTAAATACTTAGATCTAAGTTGAGCATAGATGGGGCAGACGTACATGAAATGCTACTCGTTTTCAACGCCATTATTACATATTTTGCAAAGTCGGTCTGATTTCTCGATGCCGTGATGTTTTCCTTTGTTTACTTCTAATTCACTGAGACCAAGTCTGAATCGTATAAGGGTATTTCGAAGAGACTTAGGTTTAATGTTGTGGAGATAGGTTTCAGTTTCAAAGATCGATTTTATAATATGATATGTGTCGTATCTTGAGCTCTCCTCCAGACATGAATGCCAATCCTGTTTGAACATGTCAGTGGCGCGAGTACGAAATATTTTCAGAAAGGAATGACAGTCGCCCACTGTTTGTGAAGTCCATACGAGGCCGAATCCATAGGTGAATAGTAAGTTCTTTATTGATGAAGCCCACGTATTTTTGCCAATTTCGTTTAGGTGGTACAGCATGTTATACACTTTCTGCGGTGAGCGATGGGCTGGCATATGAATCAGTTTAATCCAGTAGCGTAAGCATCTTGTGTAAGTTTCAATGTACAACGGGTAGCGTCCACACTCACCATACACCATGTTATTAGGAGTTGTGAGTCCAACATTTAAGTATTTTTTACAAGCGAATAAATGTAGTTTTTCTTTTGAATGAAAACAGTGACATCCCCATATTTCGGAGCCATAGAGTAAAAAAGGTTGAATTTGGACGTCGAATAGTTTTTAAAATATTTGGGGTGTTATGACATCAACTTTATATAAAATTTATTGAAGTTGACAAAATGCCCTCTTCGCTCTGGTCGCTAGTTGCTGTACAGATTTACTCAGGTTTAAGGTTTGTGTAAACATGATACCAAGATACTTGTACTCTTTTACTACGTTGATTCTGACACCTTTATATGTCCATCTCTCCATTGCTGCGACTCGACCACCTTTCCTGAATGTGACAATGTTCGTCTTATCCAGATTAACCGTTAGCTTCCATTCGTCCGAGTATTTAGCTAGGGTGTTCAGCTGATTCTGTAGACCTGTTACAGAACTTGATATTAGGATCACGTCATCCGCAAACAGAAGTGATGAAAGTTCAGAAATATCTGGAAATAGTTTAACTCCATGTTTTCCTCAAAGCATTATTTCATTGTACAATTCGTTTACGAAAAGAGAAAACAGTAGGGGGCTCAGTACACATCCTTGGCGTAACCCAATTGGACAATCGAAGAAATCAGTCATGCCTTTGTCGCATCGAACACATGATTTAACATTCTGATACATAGATCGGAGGATAGCATACATCTTCCCTTTAAGGTTAATCTTCTGTAGGCAGGTCCAGAGAAGTTGACTATTCACTGTGTCAAATGCTTTTCGAAAGTCTACAAAAGCGATATAGAGATTCCGTTTGTTGAATGAAAGATACTTTTCAACGACTGCATATAAGGTAAAGATGTGATCTGATGTTGAGTACCCTTTCCGAAATCCAGCTTGAGCCTCTGGTAGTAATTAGTGCATATTTGACCACTGTGTGAGTCTATCATTAATAATGCTTGTAAACAGTTTTCCCAAGATGCTGATGAGCGATATTCATTGGTAATTGTCTGGATTGTTCACACTTCCGTTCTTGAAAATAGGTATAATTATTGATTTAGACCATACTTCGGGGAAAACACCTGTCTGGAAGATTTTGTTGAAACATCTGGTAAGAAAAGGCATTGATTCTGGTAATCAACATTTGACCATCTCGGGGAGAATTCCATCCACACCTTTTCCGGTTTTCATGTGTTCAATCGCATCGTGATTTTCACGTTCTGTTATAGAGGATTCCAGTAGAATATCGTCCACATTGTTTAAGTGATCACTCACTAATCCACCATTGTCAATAGTAGTACAATCATAAAGACTTGGTGTTTCACTGGAAGAGAATAATGCTTTAAAATGTGACAGCCACTGGGTTTCCGTAATATTGTGTGTTGGCCGTCTGCTTCTTTGTAGCGCACATACTTTCTTCCAAAACTGTGAAGGGTTGGTCTGAGAATTGCAGAGGTCAGTCATATTTCTGTTTTGGCAGTCGAGTCTGAATTTCCTACATGCCGATTTGTAGTTATTTCACAATTTACAGTACTGTTTTCTGTTGCACTCTGAACATTGACATCTGAATTTGCGTAAAGCCTTCTGTGCATCTCCTCTTGCCAGTTTACACTTGCGACTCAGGAATTGTTTGTCTTGTCTGACTTTGTTACCTCGTTGTCTCTTCATACAATCCGACGCTTCTACCATTATATGTACAAATGAATCAATTCCTTCACTGACGTCTGTTTCAATGGTATTGAACAATCTATCCTTATGCAGGTTGAAGGTGTATTTAAATGAAGTTAAAAACATGGCTTCTTTTGAGCTGTCCCAAACTATGACGTTAGGACAAGCACTGTCTATTGTGATGTCATCAGTTGCCTCTGCCGGGAGAGTGATCTGAGTCTATACGATCCCCAACAGTCAAAGTGTCAATGAAATCAAAGAGTTCAGGAGACGTTATAAAGTAGTCCACAACACTAGATCCGTTCTCCCCAACATAGGTATATTCTCCATTCATATCACCAGCAACTCTTCCATTGAGAATGAATAACTTGTATACATAACATAGTTGTAGGAGAGTATTCCCAAACCTATTGAGAAAGGGTCTTGTGAAGATCTGTTTCCTACAGGTACATTATCTACATCTACGTAATTAGTGTATGAAGGATTTTCTGGCTCCTCGTACGCCGGGTTATTTCCACATCCTGTCCGGGCGTTAAAATCCCCACAGAGAATCTCTTTGTTGCTACAGATATGGTTAAGATTGTCACATATAAATTGCTCCAACATATCAATATGACACTTGGTTGTGAATACAGTACTGTAATATGATGAGCCGGTTGGAGGCATGTATATACACATCAACAGGATATCCTCATATACATGGAAATATTGTTTTCCAACTTTCACACATATGAAATGATCTAAGTCGGAATGTATTCACGTACAGTGGTAAGCAAGTTCCTGCCGAACACAGAGACACACACCTACCTGATGCCTGCCCAGATGCTGAAATATTAATAGCATGAGAATAGTACATGACATCGCCATCTAACCAGTTGCAATCAAAAAATCGACCATAAATGTTTCCATTATGCATATAATGTCAAATGTTTTTATATGGTCTAAAAAGTCTTGTCAGAGAGTTTCCTTTTCAGGCCACAAACATTCCAAGATAAGACAGTACATCTCCTAACGGTGTCGCCGACAGAAAGTTCCTGTGTTAAAGGTTCCGGGGCCTGGCCACATTGCTATTGCCGAGAATTTCCCCTCCGGTTCCCGCCACTTCTAAGTTGTCTCCGGGAATCCTGTGACTCCTCCATGTGATCCGCCGACGGTTGATTTTGTCTTGGTTTGATCAGAAATTTCCCATTCTTAAAGTATCCCACAAGACCTTTATCCTTGGCACCCTGTAGCTGCTGACGTTGTCTCACTGTAAGGTAGCTGGCCACACCGTAGCCCTTGGCTTTTAGGGAATCATGGGCCTTTAGCACCTCCACTTTGTCGTCGCTTTGACTCATCTTCACTATGAGTGGTTTAGAGTTGCCGTCCTTGCGAGCTCCTAGTCTATGTGCACGTACAACGTCATTAGAACGCCATTCTTTAACGATGACGTTTTCATTCAGTATAGTGTTACCTTCATTTTTTCAAGTGTTGGTCACTTCATCAGCTTCCTCTGGGATATTGTAGAGTATGATATTGTCTCTTCTGCTAAAGACTTCAAATCTGTCGATCTCCTCGTCAGACTGAGACATCTTCTTCTCTACGTTCTCCATCTTACTTGATAGTAATCCAACGTCATCGCACATAATGACCTGGTTATGCCGCAGTGAGTCGAGGTCACTTTGAAGATTTGTAAATTTTTCTTCAATCTCAGACATTTGCTTGCCTAATTTGCAAACGTCGGTGCTTAGGTCGTTTATTTTGCCACTCAGTTCATTTTTGACATTTTGTAGTTCCTTTAGGACAACTTCCTTTTCTTTTTACAATCAATTCCTTTATATCAATTCCTTTCAATATCATTTGAACATAAAATATTGTGTGTAGTCACCCAAGCGTAAACTTTCCTGATACCTTGTTGGCAAACATAAGTCCCACGTGCAGATCGGGCTTGGTGAGACAACCATGTACATTTCAGTGTAGTGATGTCATTTGTTGACAATGCGTTGAATCATTTTCTTTTGGGATATATGAGTAAACGTCCATATTTTGCAATTTGTACACAATCATGTTTGTTCCCCAGATATGTAGGCTAAACAAGATGCAACATACCAGGAGTCTGAAGTGTACATCTGTCCCCCGGTACAGTGGGTGAATACTCTCTATGGCGGTCAAGTGATATCTGCTTCGTCCCACTCGGTTGTGAAAATCTACCTATTCTTGCACTGTATTGGTCGATACTGATCATCTTTGCAGTAAAAATATAGTAAGATGATCTAGCAAGCAGTATATCAATAATCACCGCAAAATGACATGTAAATTGTCTGGAATGATAAGTATTTTGTCACTGCGTTGAATACACGTCAGCCCACTAAGGGGCCGTAACTCACAGGCTATGGGTATAGTCATCTGCTCTTCCCAACTCAACCAGTGCACTGTGCACATCAACAGGTCAACCAGGCTATGGATACCTTCATCTGCTCTTCCCAACTCAACCAGTGCACTGTGCACATCAACAAGTCAATCAGGCTCTGTATATATTCATCTGCTCTTTCTGAGTCAACCAGTGCATTGTGCACATCAACAAGTCAGTCAGGCTATGTATACACATATTAGAACCAATTCCATGCCTACATTAAGAGCGGTACATTCACTTTAAAATGGTCATCACAACATACCTGTTCAGATACTGTCTAACGTTATCTTACCTGTCACATCTGCTTTGTTAAATGTGCACTGCCATACGAGACAAAGTGTTAAAGTATTGACCAGTTGTAAACTTGCTGCATGCTTTGCCGTTTGGCTTGTTTACTTGAGGAAAGTATTTCTTTTTCTTTCACAGAAATGTTAAGGAGGCCACTTCTGATAGATTTCTCTGTTGTGATATTTTGTACAATTCCTCAATGTACAGGGTTAATATTTGCCAGTCTTGTGATGTGGTATGTTGCAGTATTTACTTGAGTAGTGTGTGTGTGTGCCTGCTGAGACAGGCTGGTGCTGCTGCTGATGATGTCGTGGAAGCACTGTGTCAGACGGAGCTAGGCTCCCTGTGGATGACTATCTCGCACCACTCAGTGTTAACTCAATCCACATTCATTGGCCATTCACTTGTTTAAGGTCTGACTATAATGTTATTGACGAGACAACTTGTGTTTCATCATGGAGAAATTGATTACTGTATTTACAGTGTTTGTTATGAAACACATATTGACACTTGTGTTGAAGGGGGGTTTATGGATTGGTGGTGCACGTTGGATTGTTAGCTAGCTGAGCT
Source organism: Haliotis rubra (assembly GCF_003918875.1). Lineage (NCBI taxonomy): Eukaryota > Metazoa > Mollusca > Gastropoda > Lepetellida > Haliotidae > Haliotis > Haliotis rubra. The sequence goes on along the minus strand of NW_025767343.1, from coordinate 166,550 downwards.
GTATCACACTGCCAGTCCATCAAGCAACAACTGGGTAGAGGAGCAATGTCATATCAGAGGCTTAACAAGGTAAGATGTATTCCTATAACACTAGAAGCATGCTAAGGCAATGGCACAATGGTTAATTTATTTTGAAATAATCATCTTGAGTCTCAGTCATGTGCATGTCATGTGCATCTGAAACTATTATTTTGCTAACTCAAAATCTTAAATTTTCAGTGACCTGTCAATGCCTTGCAATGCTTATGTATTGATTGATAGTTACACAATACATGGAACTGTTCAGTAAACACTATGTAGTACTTACTGCTTTCAGCTCAAGTTTAGCTCAGAGATAGCTCATGTTTTTATATACTGGAAAATTGAACTTTTTGCCACTGGCTTCTGCTGATATTCCAGCTAGCGAAAGTGTCAACAGTGAAAATGCAGGGCAGACCCAGATACTGGCAACATTAGAGAAGGGATTTCAAATTACACATTGATTTTCTCTGTCAACTCCACAGCCTGTCTTATCTAAGATTGTAGTTTCACATGGTTGTTGTATATCTAAACAGGAGCAGAATCATGTAAACTAATGAAACGTTTTCAGATGCCTTTAATTGGCTTCATCAGGAGATTTGACTAAAATAATTTTCATATGCTCTCTCCCATGGTTCTAGGGCGATCCACTCATAATAATTCCTGACGATGGTTTTCGGTTTCTGTCTACATTAATGGCTTCCTACACAGAGGTGCATAATGTTAGAATGTTTGGCAATATTGCCTTACGTAAATGACATAGACAATGGATTTACATTACATATGCTAAATTTCATTTGCAATAGCCACATTCCAGCTATCAGTGTTTCATTACGGTCTGGAGATACATCTTTCTTTCCTTGTCCGAATGTTTTAGAGTGGATCAATATCTCAGGAAAACGAAAAATTTCAATTTTTCCCATTCCACACTAGTCGATGTGTTTGCTGTGGTAAGACCTAAATGTATAGGTTTTGTACTGTCAGGTTGTTTTTGAGAAGCATGCATACTTGTTTCAATGTATAGGAACAGGATCCTTTACATCAAGCTCAAGTGATTGCAATGATCTATTTTTAAGTTAAGTCATGCAATATCTATTATTGATGGTAAATATCATCTCTCTTGTTGATATTACATTCGTCTAGTTGTTGACAACTGACTGGCATTCCACTCTAGTTGTTGACAGTTACATTCCACTCTAGTTGTTGACAGTTACATTCCCCTCTAGTTGTTGACAGTTACATTCCCTCTAGTTGTTGACAGTTACATTCCCCTCTAGTTGTTGACAGTTACATTCCCCTCTAGTTGTTGACAGTTACATTCCACACTTGTTGTTTACCATTATATTCCACACTAATAGCTGGCTATTATGTTCCATGTAAATGCAGACAGCCATTATTTTCCACATTTTCAGCTGACAGTTATATTCCACACTAATAGCTGGCTATTATGTTCCATGTAAATGCAGACAGCCATTATTTTCCATATTTTCAGCTGACAGTTATATTCCACACTAATAGCTGGCTATTATGTTCCATGTAAATGCAGACAGCCATTATTTTCCATATTTTCAGCTGACAGTTATATTCCATACTAATAGTAAGTCTGTTTCCAAACATATCTAGTGAGTGAAGGTGTGTGGGGCATGTTGTAAACACATTCAGTGAATATGACAGCAACAAGTGTGGTAATATATTTATTATTCATTTAAACTTTACATGTACTTGATGCACTTGAAATTCAACATCACAACTCCTAGTTAGAGTGGGCAACATACACACTGGTTAGAGTGGGCAACATACATACTGGTTAGAGTGGGCAACATACTGGTTAGAGTGGGCAGCATACATACTGGTTAGAGTGGGCAACATACTGGTTAGAGTGGGCAACATACTGGTTAGAGTGGGCAACATACTGGGTAGAGTGGGCAACATACTGGGTAGAGTGGGCAACATACTGGGTAGAGTGGGCAACATACTGGTTAGAGTGGGCAACATACTGGGTAGAGTGGGCAACATACTGGGTAGAGTGGGCAACATACTGGGTAGAGTGGGCAACATACTGGGTAAAGTGGGCAACATACTGGGTAGAGTGGGCAACATACTGGGTAAAGTGGGCAACATACTGGGTAGAGTGGGCAACATACTGGGTAGAGTGGGCAACATACTGGGTAGAGTGGGCAACATACTGGATAGAGTGGGCAACATACTGGGTAGAGTGGGCAACATACTGGGTAGAGTGGGCAACATACTGGGTAAAGTGGGCAACATACTGGTTAGAGTGGGCAACATACTGGATAGAGTGGGCAACATACTGGGTAAAGTGGGCAACATACTGGGTGGTGGGCACATACTGGATAGAGTTGGCAACATACTGGGTAGAGTGGGCAACATACTGGATAGAGTGGGCAACATACTGGGTAAAGTGGGCAACATACTGGTTAGAGTGGGCAACATACTGGATAGAGTGGGCAACATACTGGGTAAAGTGGGCAACATACTGGGTAGAGTGGGCAACATACTGGTTAGAGTGGGCAACATACTGGATAGAGCGGGCAACATACTGGGTAGAGTGGGCAACATACTGGGTGTGGGCAACATACTGCAACATACTGGGTAAAGTGGGCAACATGCTGGTTCATGGGTTAGAGTGGGCAACTTTACATACTGGGTAGAGTGGGCAACATACTGATTAGAGTATGGCAACATGATATGATGCATACTGGATAGAGTGGGCAACATTTAGGGTATGGTTGGTTAGTGCAACATACTGGATAGAGTGGGCAACATGCTGTTCTCTTTCAAGTGTGCAGCTTTCATGGAAACTGATTATATGAAATGATATGATGCAAAATCATGATTTAGCTATGGTTGAGTGTGGGTGAGCACAAGAGATGACAGACTCATCAATTCATGTGGTGCTTCCACATGCATCAGCAGATATTGTATCTCTGTTTTGTTATTACGGCGCTGTAGATTCATTGATGACAGGAGATTCCATCATAGATGGGGACTACATTTCAAAGGACTGTCCACTTCAGGGAATATTTATTCATGAGTGTTGTAATAGATCATAGGAAAGTACAAACATGTATAAAATGCAAGTAAAATATCTCAATAATACAACGGCTTTCTTGGTAATGAATCATGTATGAGAGCTCACATAAGCAGCAGCTTCATGACTAATACTACTAACATGTATTAGTTTATTATATTGTCTGCTGAGGTTGTATCAGTGTTCCCAGTGATGGCACTGGTTACATATGTCCTTGTGGTATATATGGTATATAAGAGTAATCAGCTTGCCACATCACAACCAGACATTGTACAGTTGTAGATTAAAGAGAGAACTGAGAGCCATAAAGTACTTAGTTAACACTCAAAGCACTTCCGTGTATAGCTTATGTCTTATAATAACTGAAGATACCTTATCAGCTTGTGCCGATTTAAGCAATTCCTCCCCAGCATGTGCTATTTCTATCAGTACAATGTCATAAAATATGCTGCCCTCACTTCACCTCTCCTCATAATATATGCCCCATCCTAAACTGGCTTCCCCCAGCATCTGCACCCTTTGACCTGTGTTCAGCTCCAGGGATACTAATCACATTGGTTAGTCTAACATGACTGTTGCTACAACTGTCTGCACACCTGGCACATCCACAGTGTGCAAGTTGGTAAGCTAACATATGTGAACACACAACCTTTAGAAAGTAGACAACAGCTTACGTAGACCTGCATCTGTTCAGTGTTGTGGGTGGAAATCCTGAAGTGTAAGTTGTGAGCAAAAGGTGCTGAGCTGAATGTCCATGATACAACATATTTCCTGCTATTGCATTTAAACTAAATGTGTCATGAATGAGGTATGAAGCTGGAGGTGTGTGGTGGGGCAGTGTACAGCAGTATACAGTGGTGGAGCGGACAGTATGCAGTGGTGGCACTAGCAGTATGCAGTGGTGGGGTGGGCAGTATACAGTGGTGGGGCTGGCAGTGTACAATGGTGGGGTGGGCAGTGTACAGTGGTGGAGCAGGCAGTGTACAGTGGTGGTGCTGGCAGTGTACAGTTGTTGGGTGGGCAGTGTACAGTGATGGTGCAGGCAGTGTACAGTGGTGGTGCGGGCAGTGTACAGTGGTGGGGCTGGCAGTGTACAGTGGTGGGGCAGTATACAGTGGTGCAGGCAGTGTACAGTGGTGGTGCAGGCAGTGTACAGTGGTGGGGCTGGCAGTGTACAATGGTTGGGTCGGCAGTATACAGTGGTAGGGTGGGCAGTATACAGTGGTGGGGCTGTCAATATACAGTGGTGGGGTTGGCAGTATACAGTGGTGGTGCTGGCAGTGTACAGTGGTGGGGTGGGCAGTATACAGTGGTGGTGCAGGCAGTGTAGAGTGGTTGGGTGGGTAGTGTACAGTGGTGGTGCTGGCAGTGTTCAGTGGTGGGGTGGGCAGTATACAGTGGTGGTGCAGGCAGTGTACAGTGGTTGGGTGGGCAGTATACAGTGGTGGTGCAGGCAGTGTACAGTGGTGGGGCTGACAGTATACAGTGGTGGGGTGGGCAGTATACAGTGGTGGGGTGGGGTGGGAAGTGTACAGTTGTGGGGCTGGCGGTATGCAGTGGTGGGGTGGGCAGTGTACAGTGGTGGTGCAGGCAGTGTACAGTGGTGGGGTTGGCAGTATACAGTGGTGGTGCAGGCAGTGTACAGTGGTGCGGTGGGCAGTGTACAGTGGTGGTGCAGGCAGTGTACAGTGGTGGGGTTGGCAGTATACAGTGGTGGGGTTGGCAGTATACAGTGGTGGGGTGGGGTGGGCAGTGTACAGTTGTGGGGCTGGCAGTATGCAGTGGTGGTGCAGGCAGTGTACAGTGGTGGTGCAGGCAGTGTACAGTGGTGGTGCAGGCAGTGTACAGTGGTGGGGTTGGCAGTATACAGTGGTGGGGTTGGCAGTATACAGTGGTGGGGTGGGGTGGGCAGTGTACAGTTGTGGGGCTGGCAGTATGCAGTGGTGGTGCAGGCAGTGTACAGTGGTGGTGCAGGCAGTGTACAGTGGTGGTGCAGGCAGTGTACAGTGGTGGTGCAGGCAGTGTACAGTGGTGGTGCAGGCAGTGTACAGTGGTGGTGCAGGCAGTGTACAGTGGTGGTGCAGGCAGTATACAGTGGTGGTGCAGGCAGTGTACAGAGGTGGGGTGGGCAGTGTACAGTGGTGGTGCAGGCAGTGTACAGTGGTGGGGTGGGCAGTATGCAGTGGTGGGGTGGGGTGGGCAGTGTACAGTTGTGGGGTGGGCAGTGTACAGTGGTGGGGTGGGCAGTGTACAGTGGTGGTGCAGGCAGTGTACAGTTGTGGGGCTGGCAGTGTACAGTTGTGGGGTGGGCAGTGTACAGTTGTGGGGTGGGCAGTGTACAGTGGTGGGGCTGGCAGTGTACAGTGGTGGTGCAGGCAGTGTACAGTGGTGGTGCAGGCAGTATACAGTGGTGGTGCAGGCAGTATACAGTGGTGGTGCAGGCAGTGTACAGTGGTGGTGCAGGCAGTGTACAGTGGTGGTGCAGGCAGTGTACAGTGGTGGGGTGGGCAGTGTACAGTGGTTTGGTGGGCAGTATACAGTGGTGGGGCTGGCAGTGTACAGTGGTGGGGTGGGCAGTATACAGTGGTGGGGTGGGGTGGGCAGTGTACAGTTGTGGGGCTGGCAGTATACAGTGGTGGTGCAGGCAGTGTACAGTGGTGGGGTGGGCAGTATACAGTGGTGGGGCTGGCAGTGTACAGTGGTGGGGTGGGCAGTATACAGTGGTGGGGTGGGGTGGGCAGTGTACAGTTGTGGGGCTGGCAGTATACAGTGGTGGGGTTGGCAGTATACAGTGGTGGGGTGGGGTGGGCAGTATACAGTGGTGGTGCAGGCAGTATACAGTTGTGGGGCTGGCAGTATACAGTGGTGGTGCAGGCAGTGTACAGTGGTGGTGTGGGCAGTGTACAGTGGTGGTGCAGGCAGTGTACTGTGGTGGAGCAGCAGTGTACAGTGGTGGTGTGGGCAGTGTACAGTGGTGGTGCTGGCAGTGTACAGTGGTGGTGCGGGCAGTGTACAGTGGTTGGGTGGGCAGTATACAGTGGTGGGGTTGGCAGTATACAGTGGTGGGGTTGGGGTGGGGTGGGCAGTGTACAGTATGCAGTGGGGCTGGCAGTATGCAGTGGTGGTGCAGGCAGTGTACAGTGGTGGTGCAGGCAGTGTACAGTGGTGGTGCAGGCAGTGTACAGTGGTGGTGCAGGCAGTGTACAGTGGTGGTGCAGGCAGTGTACAGTGGTGGTGCAGGCAGTGTACAGTGGTGGTGCAGGCAGTGTACAGTGGTGGTGCAGGCAGTGTACAGTGGTGGGGTGGGCAGTGTACAGTGGTGGTGCAGGCAGTGTACAGTGGTGGGGTGGGCAGTGTACAGTGGTGGGGCTGGCAGTGTACAGTGGTGGTGCAGGCAGTGTACAGTGGTGGTGCAGGCGGTATACAGTGGTGGTGCAGGCAGTGTACAGTGGTGGTGCAGGCAGTGTACAGTGGTGGTGCAGGCAGTGTACAGTGGTGGGGTGTACAGGGTGGGCAGTGTACAGTTGTGGTGCAGGCAGTGTACAGTGGTTGGGTGGGCAGTATACAGTGGTGGTGCAGGCAGTGTACAGTGGTGGGGTGGGCAGTATACAGTGGTGGTGCAGGCAGTGTACAGTGGTTGGGTGGGCAGTATACAGTGGTGGTGCAGGCAGCGTACAGTGGTGGGAGTGGGCAGTATACAGTGGTGGTGCAGGCAGTGTACAGTGGTGGGGTGGGGGGCAGCAGTGTACAGTGGTGGGGTGGGCAGTGTACAGTGGTTTGGTGGGCAGTATACAGTGGTGGGGCTGGCAGTGTACAGTGGTGGGGTGGAGCAGTATACAGTGGTGGGATGGGGTGGGCAGTGTACAGTTGTGGGGCTGGCAGTATACAGTGGTGGTGCAGGCAGTGTACAGTGGTGGGGTGGGCGGTATACAGTGGTGGGGCTGGCAGTGTACAGTGGTGGGGTGGGCAGTATACAGTGGTGGGGTGGGGTGGGCAGTGTACAGTTGTGGGGCTGGCAGTATACAGTGGTGGGGTTGGCAGTATACAGTGGTGGGGTGGGGTGGTGCAGGCAGTATACAGTATACAGTGGTGGTGCAGGCAGTGTACAGTGGTGGTGCAGGCAGTGTACTGTGGTGGAGCGGCAGTGTACAGTGGTGGTGTGGGCAGTGTACAGTGGTGGTGCTGGCAGTGTACAGTGGTGGTGCGGGCAGTGTACAGTGGTTGGGTGGGCAGTGTACAGTGGTGGGGTGGGCAGTATACAGTGGTGGGGCAGTATACAGTGGTGGGGCAGTGTACAGCAGTACACTGTTGGGCAGTGTACAGCAGTACAGTGGTGACAGTATACATTGGTGGGGCAGTATACATTGGTGGGCAGTATACAGTGGTGGTGCAGGCAGTGTACAGTGGTGGGGCAGTGTACAGCGGTGACAGTGTACAGTGGTGGGGCAGTATACAACGGTGACAGTGTACAGTGGTGGGGCAGTGTACAGCGGTGACAGTGTACAGTGGTGGGGCAGTGTACAGTGGTGGGGCAGTGTTCATTGGTGGGGCAGTATACAGTGGTGGGGCAGTATACAGCAGTGGGGCAGTATACAGTGATGGGGCAGTATACAGTGGTGGGGCAGTGTTCATTGGTGGGCAGTATACAGCAGTGGGGCAGTGTACAGTGGTGGGGCAGTATACAGTGGTGGGGCAGTATACAGTGATGGGGCAGTATACAGTGGTGGGGCAGTATACAACGGTGACAGTGTACAGTGGTGGGGCAGTATACAACGGTGACAGTGTACAGTGGTGGGGCAGTGTACAGTGGTGGGGGCAGTGTACAGTGGTGGGGCAGTGTACAGTGGTGGGGCAGTGTACAGTGGTGGGGCAGTGTACAGTGGTGGGGCAGGCAGTGTGGGCAGTATACACAGTGGTGGTGGGCGGTATACAGTGGTGGGGCAGTATACAGTGGTGGGGCAGTATACAGTGGTGGGCAGTGGTGGTGGGCAGTATACAGTGGTGGGGCAGTATACAGTGGTGGGGCAGTATACATTGGTGGTGGGCAGTATACAGTGGTGGGGCAGTATACATTGGTGGGCAGTATACAGTGGTGGGGCAGTATACAGTGGTGGGCAGTATACAGGTGGGCAGTATACAGTGGTGGGGGGTATACAGTGGTGGGCAGTATACAGTGGTGGGCAGTGTATAGCAGTATACATTGGTGGGCGGTGTATATTGGTGGGGCAGTATACATTGGTGGGCAGTATACAGTGGCAGTGGTACATTGGTGGGGCAGTATACATTGGTGGGCGGTATACAGTGGTGGGGCAGTGTACAGCAGTATACAGTGTGTGGTGGGGCAGTATACATTGGTGGGCAGTATACAGTGGTGGGGGCAGTATACAGTGGTGGGAGGCAGTATACAGTGGTGGGGGGCAGTGTACAGTGGTGAGGAGCAGTGTACGAGTGGTGAGGCAGTGTACAGTGGTGGGAGTGTAGTGTGACGGTATACAGTGGTGGGGCACAGTGGTGGTGCAGTATACAGTGGTGGGGCAGTATACAGTGGTGGGCAGTATGTACAGTGGTGGGGCAGTATACAGTGAGTGGTGGGCAGTGTACAATGGTGGTGGTGGGTATACAGTGTGTACAGCAGTATACAGTGGTGGTGGGCAGTGTACAGTGGTGGTGGGCAGTGTACAGTGGTGGGGCAGTGTACAGTGGTGACAGTGGGTGGGGCAGTATACATTGGTGGGGCAGTATACAGTGGTGGGGCAGCAGTATACGGTGGTGGGGCGGTATACAGTGGTGGGGCAGTATACAGTGGTGGGGCGGTGGTACATTGGTGGGCAGTACAGTGGTGGGCAGTATACAGTGGTGGGCAGTATGCAGTGGTGGGGCAGTGTACAGTGGTGGGGCAGTATACAGTGGTGGGGCAGTGTACAGTGATGGGGCGAGTATACAGTGGTGGGGCAGTATACAGTGGTGGGCAGTATACAGTGGTGGGGCAGTGCAGTAGTATACAGTGGTGGGGCAGTATACAGTGGTGGGGCAGTATACAGTGGTGGGGCAGTATACAGTGGTGGGCAGTATACATTGGTGGGGCAGTATACATTGGTGGGCGGTATACAGTGGTGGGGCGGTGTACAGTGTACAGCAGTACAGTGGTGGGGCAGTGGTGACAGTATACAGTGGTGGGGCAGTATACAGTGGTGGGGCAGTATACAGTGGTGGGGCAGTATACAGTGGTGGGGCAGTGTACAGTGGTGGGGCAGTGGTGGTGGGGCAGTGTACAGTGGTGGGGCAGTGTACAGTGGTGGTGACAGTGTACAGTGGTGGGGCAGTGTACAGTGGTGGGCAGTATACAGTGGTGGGGCAGTGTACAGTGGTGGGGCAGTGTACAGTGGTGGGGCAGTATACAGTGGGGCAGTGGTGGGGCAGTGTACAGTGGTGGGGCAGTGTACAGTGGGTGGGGCAGTGTACAGTGGTGGGGGCAGTATACATTGGTGGGCAGTATACAGTGGTGGTGGGCAGTATACAGTGGTGGGCAGTATACAGTGGTGGGGCAGTATACAGTGGTGGGCAGTGTACAGTGGTGGGGCAGTGTACAGTGGTGGGGCGGTATACAGTGGTGGGGCAGTATACAGTGGTGGGGCAGTGTACAGTGGTGGGGCAGTATACAGTGGTGGGGCAGTGTACAGTGGTGGGGAGCAGTATACAGTGGTGGGGCAGTATACAGTGGTGGGCAGTATACAGTGGTGGGGCAGTATACAGTGGTGGGGCAGTACAGTGGTACAGTGGTGGGGCAGTATACAGTGGTGGGGGCAGTATACAGTGGTGGGGCAGTATACAGTGGTGGTGGGGCAGTACACAGTGGTGGGGCGGTATACAGTGTTGAGGCAGTGTACAGTGGTGGGCGCAGTATACAGCAGTGGGGCAGTGTACAGTGGTGGGGCAGTGTACAGTGGTGGGGCAGTGTACAGTGGTGGGGCAGTATACAGTGGTGGGGCAGTGACGAGTGGTGGTGAGGCAGTGTACAGTGGTGGGGCAGTATACAGTGGTGGGGCAGTGTACAGTGGTGGGGCGAGTATACAGTGGTGGGGCAGTATACAGTGGTGGGGCAGTATACAGTGGTGGGGCAGTATACAGTGGTGGGGCAGTATACAGTGGTGGGGCAGTATACAGTGGTGGGGCAGTATACAGTGGTGGGGCAGTATGCAGTGTGTACAGTGGTGGGGTGGGCAGTATACAGTGGTGGGGCAGTATACAGTGGTGGGGCAGTATACAGTGGTGGGCAGTATACAGTGGTGGGGCAGTATACAGTGGTGGGGGCAGTATACAGTGGTGGGGCGCAGTATACAGTGGTGGGGCAGTATACAGTGGTGGGGCAGTATACAGTGGTGGGGCAGTATACAGTGGTGGGGCAGTATACAGTGGTGGGGCAGTATACAGTGGTGGGCAGTATACAGTGGTGGGGCAGTGTACAGTGGTGGGGCAGTATACAGTGGTGGGGCAGTATACAGTGGTGGGGCAGTATACAGTGGTGGGCAGTATACAGTGGTGGGGCAGTATACAGTGGTGGGGCAGTATACAGTGGTGGGGCAGTATACATTGGTGGGGCAGTATACAGTGGTGGGGCAGTATACAGTGGTGGGCAGTATACAGTGGTGGGGCAGTATACAGTGGTGGGGCAGTATACAGTGGTGGGCAGTATACATTGGTGGCAGTGTTAGGGCAGTGTACAGTGGTGGGCAGTATACAGCAGTGGTGGCAGTATACAGTGGTGGGGGCAGTGTACACAGTGGTGGGGCGGTATACAGTGGTGGGGCAGTATACAGTGGTGGGGCAGTATACAGTGGTGGGGCAGTGTACAGCAGTACAGTGGTGACAGTGTATATTGGTGGGGCAGTATACAGTGGTGGGGCAGTATACATTGGTGGGCAGTATACATTGGTGGGCAGTATACATTGGTGGGGCAGTATACAGTGGTGGGGCAGTATACAGTGGTGGGGCAGTATACAGTGGTGGGGCAGTATACAGTGGTGGGGCAGTATACATTGGTGGGGCAGTGTACAGTGTACAGTGGTGGGGCAGTATACAGTGGTGGGGCAGTGTACAGTGGTGGGGCAGTGTACAGTGGTGGGGCAGTGTACAGTGGTGGGGCAGTGTACAGTGGTGGGGCAGTATACAGTGGTGGGCAGTATACGGTGAGGTGGGGCAGTATACAGTGGTGGGCAGTATACAGTGGTGGGGCAGTATACATTGGTGGGGCAGTATACATTGGTGGGCGGTACATTGGTGGGCAGGCAGTGTACAGTGGTGGTGGCAGTGTACAGTGGTGGGGCAGTGTACAGTGGTGAGGCAGTGTACAGTGGTGGGGCAGTGTACAGTGGTGGGGCAGTGTACAGTGGTGACAGTATACAGTGGTGGGGCAGTATACAGTGGTGGGCAGTATACAGTGGTGGGCAGTATACAGTGGTGGGGCAGTATACAGTGGTGGGGCGGTGTACAGTGGTGGGCAGTATACAGTGGTGGGGCAGTTAACAGTGGTGGGGCAGTATACAGTGGTGGGGCAGTATACATTGGTGGGCAGTATACATTGGTGGGCAGTGTACAGTGGTGAGGCAGTGTACAGTGGTGGGGCAGTGTACAGTGGTGAGGCAGTGTACAGTGGTGAGGCAGTGTACAGTGGTGACAGTGGTGAGTGGTGGAGGCGGTGTACAGTGGTGGGGCGCAGTGTACAGTGGTGGGGCGGTGTACAGTGGTGGGGGCAGTGTACAGTGGTGGGGCAGTGTACAGTGGTGGGCAGTATACGAGTGGTGGGGGCAGTATACAGTGGTGGGGCAGTATACAGTGGTGGGGCAGTATACAGTGGTGGGGCAGTATACAGCAGTGGGGCAGTATACAGTGATGGGGCAGTATACAGTGGTGGGGCAGTATACAGTGGTGGGGCAGTATACAGTGGTGGGGCAGTATACAGTGGTGGGGCAGTATACAGCAGGTGGGGCAGTATACAGTGGTGGGGCAGTATACAGTGGTGGGGCAGTATACAGTGGTGGGGCAGTATACAGTGGTGGGGCAGTATACAGTGGTGGGGCAGTATACAGTGGTGGGGCAGTATACAGTGGTGGGGCAGTATACAGTGGTGGGGCAGTATACAGTGGTGGGGCAGTGTACAGTGGTGGGCAGTATACAGCAGTGGGAGCAGTGTACAGTGGTGGGGCAGTATACAGTGGTGGGGCAGTATACAGTGGTGGGGCAGTGTACAGTGGTGGGCAGTATACAGTGGTGGGGCAGGTGTACGGTGGTGGGGCAGTGGTAGTATACAGTGGTGGGGCAGTGTACAGTGGTGAGGCGGTATACAGTGGTGGGGACAGTATACAGTGGTGGGGCGGTATACAGTGGTGTGGTTAGGGGCAGTATACAGTGGTGGGCAGTATACAGTGGTGGGGCGGTATGCAGGGGGGTGGGGCAGTATACAGTGGTGGGGCAGTATACAGTGGTGGGGCAGTATACAGTGGTGGGGCAGTATACAGTGGTGGGGTATACAGTGGTGTACAGTGGTGGGGCAGTATACAGTGGTGGGGCAGTATACAGTGGTGGGGCAGTATACAGTGATGGGGGCAGTATACAGTGGTGGGGCAGTATACAGTGGTGGGGCAGTATACAGTGGTGGGGCAGTATACAGTGGTGGGGCAGTATACAGTGGTGGGGCAGTATACAGTGGTGGGGCAGTATACAGTGGTGGGGCAGTATACAGTGGTGGGGCAGTATACAGCGGTGGGGCAGTATACAGTGATGGGGCAGTATACAGTGGTGGGGCAGTATACAGTGGTGGGGCAGTATACAGTGGTGGGCAGTATACATTGGTGGGGCAGTGTTCATTGGTGGGCAGTATACAGCAGTGGGGCAGTGTACAGTGGTGGGGCAGTATACAGTGGTGGGGCAGTATACAGTGGTGGGGCAGTATACAGTGGTGGGGCAGTATACAGCGGTGGGCAGTATACAGTGGTGGGGCAGTATACAGTGGTGGGGCAGTATACAGTGGTGGGCAGTATACAGTGTTAGGGCAGTGTACAGTGGTGGGCAGTATACAGCAGTGGGGCAGCTTACAGTGGTGGGGCAGTATACAGTGGTGGGGCAGTGTACAGTGCCGGGGCAGTATACAGTGGTGGGGCAGTATACAGTGGTGGGGCAGTGTACAGCAGTACAGTGGTGACAGTGTATATTGGTGGGGCAGTATACAGTGGTGGGGCAGTATACATTGGTGGGCAGTATAGTTTGGTGGGCAGTATACAGTGGTGGGGCAGTATACAGTGGTGGGGCAGTATACAGTGGTGGGGCAGTATACAGTGGTGGGCAGTATACAGTGGTGGGCAGTATACAGTGGTGGGGCAGTGTACAGCAGTACAGTGGTGGGGCAGTATACAGTGGTGGGGCAGTATACAGTGGTGGGGCAGTATACAGTGGTGGGCAGTATACAGTGGTGGGGCAGTGTACAGTGGTGGGCAGTATACAGTGGTTGGCAGTATACAGTGGTGGGCAGTATACAGTGGTGGGCAGTATACAGTGGTGGGCAGTGTACAGTGGTGGGGCAGTGTACAGTGGTGGGGCAGTGTACATTGGTGGGCAGTATACATTGGTGGGCAAGTATACAGTGGTACAGTGGTGGGGCAGTATACAGTGGTGGGGCAGTATACAGTGGTGGGGCAGTATACATTGGTGGGCAGTATACAGTGGTGGGGCAGTATACAGTGGTGGGCAGTATACAGTGGTGGGCAGTATACAGTGGTGGGGCAGTATACAGTGGTGGCCAGTATACATTGGTGGGCAGTATACATTGGTGGGCAGTATACAGTGGTGGGGCAGTATACAGTGGTGGGGCAGTATACATTGGTGGGCAGTATACAGTGGTGGGGCAGTATACAGTGGTGGGCAGTATACAGTGGTGGGGCAGTGTACAGCAGTACAGTGGTGGTGACAGTGTATATTGGTGGGGCAGTATACATTGGTGGGCAGTATACATTGGTGGGCAGTATACATTGGTGGCAGTATACATTGGTGGGGCAGTATACATTGGTGGGCAGTATACAGTGGTGGGGCAGTGTACAGCAGTACAGTGGTGACAGTGTACATTGGTGGGGCAGTATACATTGGTGGGGCAGTGTACAGTGGTGGGGCAGTATACAGTGGTGGGGCAGTGTACAGTGGTGGGGCAGTGTACAGTGGTGAGGCAGTGTACAGTGGTGAGGCAGTGTACAGTGGTGAGGCAGTGTACAGTGGTGGGGCAGTGTACAGTGGTGGGCAGTATACAGTGGTGGGGCAGTATACAGTGGTGGGGCAGTATACATTGGTGGGCAGTATGCATTGGTGGGCAGTGTACAGTGGTGAGGCAGTGTACAGTGGTGGGGCAGTGTACAGTGGTGAGGCAGTGTACAGTGGTGAGGCAGTGTACAGTGGTGGGGCAGTGTACAGTGGTGGGGCAGTGTACAGTGGTGACAGTATACAGTGGTGGGGCAGTGTACAGTGGTGGGCAGTATACAGTGGTGGGCAGTATACAGTGGTGGGGCAGTATACAGTGGTGGGGCAGTATACATTGGTGGGCAGTATACATTGGTGGGCAGTATACATTGGTGGGCAGTATACATTGGTGGGCAGTATACATTGGTGGGCAGTGTACAGTGGTGAGGCAGTATACAGTGGTGGGGCAGTGTACAGTGGTGACAGTATACAGTGGTGGGGCAGTGTACAGCAGATTCACTCTGTGTGGAACGACCATTTGTTGGAGATCATTTGTTAGATAATTCCATCAAAACTACCTGCTATTGCTTACTTTCAGAAAATCAATATTGGAAGTTTCTTTGTGCATGGAATCAAACAGTCAGCTGTGATAATGTTGATTGAATCATTTGTGATTGGCTGGAGCATCAAATAGGGAACTGAGGGGAAGTGACCTTTGTTCACTTGTGTTTGAAACAGTCTGAGAGAGCCTGATGTAGCCATTGGCAGATACATGTGTATCTAATAACTACTGCCAACAGTTGACCACTTCCTCACAAAGTTCATTCACACCTAAGAATACGGTGTACCTCACAAAGCATATACACACTATAGCCAACAGTATTCCACTCCCCCACAAAATATGTACACACCATAGCCAACAGTATTCCACTCCCCCACAAAGTATATACACACTATAGCCAACAGTATTCCACTCCCTCACAAAGTATATACACACTATAGCCAACAGTATTCCCCTCCCCAACAAAGTATATACACCCCATAGCCAACAGTATTCCCCTCCCTCACAAAGTATATACACACTATAGCCAACAGTATTCCACTCCCTCACAAAGTATATACACACTATAGCCAACAGTATTCCCCTCCCTCACAAAGTATATACACACCATAGCCAACAGTATTCCCCTCCCTCACAAAGTATATACACACTATAGCCAACAGTATTCCCCTCCCTCA
This sequence comes from Haliotis rubra, assembly GCF_003918875.1. Taxonomy (NCBI): domain Eukaryota; kingdom Metazoa; phylum Mollusca; class Gastropoda; order Lepetellida; family Haliotidae; genus Haliotis; species Haliotis rubra. The sequence continues at coordinate 151,021 of NW_025767343.1, read as the reverse complement.
CAAAGTATATACACACCATAGCCAACAGTATTCCCTCCCTCACAAAGTATATACACAATGCATAGCCAACAGTATTCCCTCCCTCACAAAGTATTCCCTCCCTCACACACCATAGCCAACAGTATTCCACTCCCTCACAAAGTATATACACACACCATATATGCAAACAGTATTCCCCTCCCTCACAAAGTATATACACACTATAGCCAACAGTATTCCCCTCCCTCTACAAAGTATATACACACCATAGCCAACACAAAGTATTCACTCCAACAGTATTCCACTCCTCACAAAGTATATACACACTATAGCCAACAGTATTCCCTCCCCTCACAAAGTATATATACACTATAGCCAACAGTATTCCCTCCCTCACAAAGTATATACACACTATAGCCAACAGTATTCCCTCCCTCACAAAGTATATACCCAACAGTATTCCCTCCCTCACAAAGTATATACACACTATAGCCAACAGTATTCCTCTCCCTCACAAAGTATATACACACCATAGCCAACAGTATTCCCCTCCCTCACAAAGTATATACACACTATAGCCAACAGTATTCCCCTCCCTCACAAAGTATATACACACCATAGCCAACAGTATTCCCTCCCTCACAAAGTATATACACACTATAGCCAACAGTATTCCCCTCCCTCACAAAGTATATACACACTATAGCCAACAGTATTCCTCTCCCTCACAAAGTATATACACACCATAGCCAACAGTATTCCACTCCCCAACAAAGTATATACACACCATAGCCAACAGTATTCCCCTCCCTCACAAAGTATATACACACCATAGCCAACAGTATTCCTCTCCCTCACAAAGTATATACACACTATAGCCAACAGTATGCCTCTCCCTCACAAAGTATATACACACCATAGCCAACAGTATGCCACTCCCTCACAAAGTATATACACACCATAGCCAACAGTATTTCACTCCCTCACAAAGTATATACACACCATAGCCAACAGTATGCCACTCCCTCACAAAGTATATACACACCATAGCCAACAGTATGCCACTCCCTCACAAAGTATATACATGCCCACTCCCTCACAAAGTATATACACACCATAGCCAACAGTATTCCACTCCCTCACAAAGTATATACACACTATAGCCAACAGTATGCCACTCCTTCACAAAGTATATACACACTGTAGCCAACAGTATGCCACTCCCTCACAAAGTATATACACGCCATAGCCAACAGTATGCCACTCCCTCACAAAGTATATACACACCATAGCCAACAGTATGCCACTCCCTCACAAAGTATATACACACCATAGCCAACAGTATTCCACCAAGTGTATTCACACCATAGCCAACAATTTACCTCTCTCTAACCAAGTATATTCACACTTTCTCCCTGACTACATTCAACATTTTACCACAACATGATATACAAGTTGTAAGTATTTTATTTCCATAAATGTACAAGAAATAAAAATGCATGCTAAGGTTAAAGACACTGTGCTGAATTTGTTTCCCTTCTCAGCAGCAGTGAGAAATATAATGTACATGAACAACATTGTGCATTATAATTTCAGGGGACATTTTCTCTGTTTCATCTGAAGGTCGGAGAGCAGCTGTCATACATAGTGAGATGACATTCTTATTGTTATTAATTGTTTTTCACTTTTTCTGATGTACACATGGACACTCCTGTTGGAGTCACTTAGTCTGTGCTTCATGTAGCTTGTAACCAGGGATAGGACAAGTGGTAGATATTGTGTCACATGTTGACATTATCATGGATGATGTTGATTTTCCTGCTCACTGAGATGTCAGCACATACTGCCATTGACCACTAAGAAACATTACATGATCTAGCGAGTGTTGACAGTCAATCACATTATCACATGTTGTGCTGCTGAATACTGGTGTGTAGTGAGCCATACTGCCACCCAGCACAACTGAGGGACTGCCTGGCACGAAATGCTCACTCAAGCCTGGAGTGCAATACAACAGGCATGATGTGACAATATGGACACAATCATGTGTATTGATCAAACATTTACCGTGTCACTTTCCCTTATGGGAGCCATATTGATCCTGTCACACCTACTGCTGCGATAGTGTGTTGTTGCTTCATGATCATCAATGGTCACCACACACCCTGATGGACAGAGACTTCCACTGGTGCAGTGTTCCTGGTCAGCTGACTACCAATGTGAATGTAGGTATAAATCCACCTCAGACGGTAGGCAGGTACTCATGTGGCAAGTATAAGGAGGTCACAGAACCTCACCTTTCTGTCTTCAGTAAAATGATCCAGTATATTACTGTCATTGTTTCGACTTACTGTATTTTGCAGTTTATAGTATTTGATACAAATGTGATGAATATTCATTGGTTGTGTCAAGGTTTGATCATTACTGTGGCTACCTATATTGATCACATTACTGTGTATGGCAGAAAGAAAACAGAAGTATGCTGACCCAGTAAAAATCAATCTTTACTCGTTGTAAGTCTGTGTATTCCTCACAACGAAGACAGTAACTATCTTGTGAGAACTCACTATGAAGATAGTATCCACCTTGTGTTGGCCTCACAATAAGGATGGTATCCGCCCTGTGTTGGCCTCACAATGAGGATGGTATCCGCCCTGTGTTGGCCTCACAATGAGGATAGTATCCACCCTGTGTTGGCCTCACAATGAGGATGGTATCCGCCCTGTGTTGGCCTCACAATGAGGATAGTATCCGCCCTGTGTTGGCCTCACAATGAGGATGGTATACGCCCTGTGTTGGCCTCACAATGAGGATGGTATCCGCCCTGTGTTGGCCTCATAATGAGGATGGTATCCGCCCTGTTGGCCTCACAATGAGGATGGTATCCGCCCTGTGTTGGCCTCACAATGATGGTATCCGCCCTGTGTTGGCCTCACAATGAGGATGGTATCCGCTCTGTGTTGGCCTCACAATGAGGATGGTATCCGCCCTGTGTTGGCCTCACAATGAGGATGGTATCCACCCTGTGTTGGCCTCACAATGAGGATAGACAAGGACATACTAAACCTACTTCACTGTTTGTGCCAAGATGATAAAAGTGTTTAGAAATGAGGGTTTGTTCCATTCATCCATATGTTTTATATCACTAATCATTTGCAGTATTTACTGTTGAACATGTTCTGTGAACTCGATTGCTACCCAGCTGTTTCTTGATTCAAACACCCAACACAGTACACAACTGTCTGACAAGAATGAAAATATATCAGCATTAACATAGTAACAGAATTATCATAAATCCGACCTGTTGTGTGGCTGATATGTTCTGAGCCTCACATAAAAAGACTTGATTTAAGACATTACAATAAACAAAAACCCTTCAACATTGTTAGACTTTTGCCTTCAATTTGGATTGATGTGTTTCCATTTTTGTTGAAGCCCTACACTTGACTTCTATGACATCTTTATTTGATTTATTTGAGTGGCATTCTAGAAGTTGGTGGTACAGAGATGACAAAACTTTATGGATGATCAATAAGAAGCTGTACCGAAAGAAGTTGATCATCCTTAAAGTTTTGTCAATGTATCTTTTTTTCAATCAAAGTGGGTTTCAGCTTAAGCTTTCATATGCCAGATGAGCAGAGTAAGGTTGGTGCTGATGGACCTGAAAGCCACACCCTTGGAGTAAGAATAACGATAACATTTTTGCTCACTAAGACACTGTTCTCAAGCCCACTGGTCTGAATTTCATCACATAATTGCCTCCTGTAAGTGCAGTGGTAGTTCACCATGACAACACCTACAATATCCCTCATCCCAGAAGCCATAAGTTCTCCAGCTGACGGGACAGTCTTAGCCTTGTTAAGTGGTGGTCATGTCACATTGTTTCCGCATATTGTGGATCCGCATATTGTGGACTCTATGGAGGTGTACTCATACCTTCATGGTACCTTTTGGTGTTAAGTTTATTTTCTACAAGTACTTTATCATTGTACATGAGTAGTATACACTATAGGGCTACGGGACCAGGTCCCTTCCAAGGACTCAATTTAAAAATTGAGCCCTTGGAAAGTCCCTAATTCCATAGCCCCATTGTGTATACTACTACTGAGGTGCATGCAAAATTTGATGAACATCGGTCTAAAAGTTTCTGAAATATTGACTTTTAAGTGAGCATGGGGTCGGTTGGGAAAAAGGCTCGGGTCGCCTTGGGGGTGGTTGCTCCTCCGAGCGCTGTGGGTGGTCGAGTCGCAGTGCGTGTGTCTTTCTCGGCTTGGTGTATGGGTGTCTGGCTGGCTACATTAAGCAGAAAAATAAGCATGCAAGACCGATAAAAAATCATGACGAGAAACTATCATAACACGGTGGGTGATGTGTTATAAGAATCTCATTTTCGCTAGGGTTACCCATTTTTTCAGCAACCACCAACCCCATTTTCGACCAGATACCAAGACAAATATCCCAAAAAACTGGCACCAAGGTTGCTCGAACTTCCAATTAGACATATGGAGTTGCTACAGTATACAGGATACACTCCGTCAACAACAACTATGGCAAAACAAATCGCAGCAACTTTCCAAGAAATGGCCATTCGATGCAGCAAATCGATCGCACACCACCTCCTACTGGAAAACACGCATGACAACAACCTCGTGTCCAATATCTCCACGGTAGACTATCTCGCCAGAAATCTTGGGGAAACCCACCTGCAACCACTCTCCGGTCTTCCAGCCTTTGTCGACGACCTCTACGTGTTTGGCTATCTATCTCGCAAAGACATCGTGCAGCACAAAGGAAGCGTCCAGTGTACGACGGGAGAGCACGGCCACGCGAGAAAAAATCGTCAGACTACTCCACTGGATACTACGCACCACCTACAAAGAGCATACCGAAGCCACCAAAATGAATGCGACACTTCTCACCCGAGACTATACCGGCGTCCTAGACCGCAAACTGCTTGTGCAATTCCTCTCTAGCCAACATGGATTTGTCGAACAAGGCGATCTCGTGGAAGCTATCGAAAGTGGAAAACCCACCATCCTGAACAAAACCCACTCGGTCGGCAACCATGTTTGCACGTGGGTATAGACAACAAAGTCCGGCAAAACGATGCGCACCAAGCTGTACAACAAAGTTGTTTGCAACTTCGAAGCCAGAGAAATACGAGAACCGATTGGCGGCCATCTTGCGAACTATGTGGATTGTCCAGACGAGCATCTCCGCAAAACCTCCACCCAAATGTACAACAATGAGGTTGCACTTGCATAGAAGTGTCCCTGTATGCCTGCCAAGATACTGACATGTCCACCAACAGAGCAGAAAGCGTTTTGCAAGACGTGTTGGAGCGGGTTTTGCAAGCAGGCGACGGTCTTTTCGTAGTACAACCACCAGCAACGCAATGGCTTCGTCTCGCAGAAAATATAGACCGCTGTTTAGTCCTAGCCAACCGTCCACAGCAATCGATCTTCATCGCGTGGTACCCACTTTCAAAATGGGTCGCGTGTCCGGAGTACACATTCGTCCAACCAACACAGAATCCTGGGAAAAAAACATCGACTGGGCCATAGGAGACTTCGGTTTTCAAAGGGTTTCTGTGTTGGTTGGACGAATGTGTACTCCAGACACGTGACTCGTTTTCGAATGTGCGTACCACGCGTCGAAGATCGTTTGCTGTGGACGAAGTCATTACGTTGCTTGTGGTTGTACTATGAATAGACCGTCGCCTGCTTGCGAAACCCGCTCCAACACATCTTGCAAAACGTTTTCTGCTCTATTGGTGGACATGTCGGTGTCTTGGCAGGCGTACAGGGACACTTCTATGCGAGTGCAACTTCGTTGTTGTACGTCTGGATGGAGAAAGATTTTGCGGAGATGCTTGTTTGGACAATCCACATAGACGGCAAGATGGCCGCCAATCGGTTCTCATATTTCTCTGGCTTCGAAGTTGCAAACAACTTTGTTGTACAGCTTGGTGCGCATCATTTTGCCGGACTTTGTTGTCTATACCCACGTGCAAACATGGTTGCCGACCGAGTGGGTTTTGTTCAGGATGGTGGGTTTTCCACTTTCGATAGCTTCCACGAGATCGCCTTGTTCGACAAATCCATGTTGGCTAGAGAGGAATTGCACAAGCAGTTTGCGGTCTAGGACGCCGGAATAGTCTCAGGTGTAGTCGATGCTGTAGATCCCTAGTCCATTGCCTTGTAGTTTTGTTTCTAGATTGGGCAATTTCTCTTGGAGTCGGTCGATCGTGATTTCGGAGACGTCCACTTTGGCCACAAAGACTGCAAAAGGGGTTTCGTCGTCGTTTTGGGCTTTCCATGCTCGTAGCAAATTCTGCTGTGTTTCTCTTTCGATCTTTTGGATCGTGCTGACAATAGCACCTGAACTCGTCTTTTGCACCATGTGGAGAAGTGTCGCATTCATTTTGGTGGCTTCGGTATGCTCTTTGTAGGTGGTGCGTAGTATCCAGTGGAGTAGTCTGACGATTTTTTCTCGCGTGGCCGTGCTCTCCCGTCGTACACTGGACGCTTCCTTTGTGCTGCACGATGTCTTTGCGAGATAGATAGCCAAACACGTAGAGGTCGTCGACAAAGGCTGGAAGACCGGAGAGTGGTTGCAGGTGGGTTTCCCCAAGATTTCTGGCGAGATAGTCTACCGTGGAGATATTGGACACGAGGTTGTTGTCATGCGTGTTTTCCAGTAGGAGGTGGTGTGCGATCGATTTGCTGCATCGAATGGCCATTTCTTGGAAAGTTGCTGCGATTTGTTTTGCCATAGTTGTTGTTGACGGAGTGTATCCTGTATACTGTAGCAACTCCATATGTCTAATTGGAAGTTCGAGCAACCTTGGTGCCAGTTTTTTGGGATATTTGTCTTGGTATCTGGTCGAAAATGGGGTTGGTGGTTGCTGAAAAAATGGGTAACCCTAGCGAAAATGAGATTCTTATAACACATCACCCACCGTGTTATGATAGTTTCTCGTCATGATTTTTTATCGGTCTTGCATGCTTATTTTTCTGCTTAATGTAGCCAGCCAGACACCCATACACCAAGCCGAGAAAGACACACGCACTGCGACTCGACCACCCACAGCGCTCGGAGGAGCAACCACCCCCAAGGCGACCCGACCCTTATTCCCAACCGACCCCATGCTCACTTAAAAGTCAATATTTCAGAAACTATTCAACCGATTTTCATCAAATTTTGCATGCACCTCAGTAGTAGTATACACAATGGGGCTATGGGATTAGGGACTTCCCAAGGGCTCAATGTTTCATTTGAGTCCTTGGAAGGGACCTGGTCCCGTAGCCCCATAGTGTATACTACTTACATGCCTTAACTTTGTCCATTTTCAAATATCGGATCCCTGTTAATGTTATTGGCTAGTCACCATGAAAAACATCTCTTTTTATATACCAGTATGTGTGTGGCTTTCACTATTACACAAGGACTCCTATGTGAGGTCCAGAACTAATCAGTCGACCCACATATGTAAGTGAGACATATCAGCAGTCCTAAATGATCATCTGCATTTGAATACATTTCAGCGAGGATGGTGTTTAGGAAGAAAACATTGGTACAATGCACATGGCAGAATAACACATTGATTGAAGGTGAATGTAAATGTCAAAGTTCTGCCTCAGTATAAAGTTGACATTCTCTGCTCATCAATTATTGAATATTCCAATATACAAAGTCATTATATTTCATATCTTGCCTGTGAGCCTTCTTCCTCGGAAGGAAAATTATTGGGACGATTTTAAGATGGAGACACCTAGCACTACCCCATCAACCTGTATACTCCCAGATACAAAAGCTATGTTGTCAACCGGTGATACCCTTGAGACAAATGCTACCTCATCAACCGATTTCCACTCAGGGATAAATGCATCCCAATCAACCTGTGTGAACCAGGAAGCAGATGCTATAACATCAACCTGTGTAAGCCAGGGGGAAAATACTAACAAATTAACTTGTGTGTCACTGGAGACAAATGCCACCCCATCCACCAGTGTTTCCATGGAGACAAATACTACCCCATCCACCTATGTCAGAACAAATGGAGACACAAGTGAATCCAAGGAAGAACAGAATATAGTACAGGTACAGTCCTATTATGTTACCTCATGTGTCATGTATGTATGTAGAAGTACCTCCAGCAGTGCTCCTGTATGTATGTAGAAGTACCTCCAGCAGTGCTCCTGTATGTATGTAGAAGTACCTCCAGCAGTGCTCCTGTATGTATGTAGAAGTACCTCCAGCAGTGCTCCTGTATGTATGTAGAAGTACCTCCAACAGTGCTCCTGTATGTATGTAGAAGTACCTCCAACAGTGCTCCTGTATGTATGTAGAAGTACCTCCAACAGTGCTCCTGTATGTATGTAGAAGTACCTCCAGCAGTGCTCCTGTATGTATGTAGAAGTACCTCCAACAGTGCTCCTGTATGTATGTAGAAGTACTTCCAGCAGTGCTCCTGTATGTATGTAGAAGTACCTCCAGCAGTGCTCCTGTATGTATGTAGAAGTACCTCCAGCAGTGCTCCTGTATGTATGTAGAAGTACCTCCAGCAGTGCTCCTGTATGTATGTAGAAGTACCTCCAGCAGTCCAACAGTGCTCCTGTATGTATGTAGAAGTACCTCCAACAGTGCTCCTGTATGTATGTAGAAGTACCTCCAACAGTGCTCCTGTATGTATGTAGAAGTACCTCCAGCAGTGCTCCTGTATGTATGTAGAAGTACCTCCAACAGTGCTCCTGTATGTATGTAGAAGTACCTCCAGCAGTGCTCCTGTATGTCTGTAGAAGTACCTCCAGCAGTGCTCCTGTATGTATGTAGAAGTACCTCCAGCAGTGCTCCTGTATGTATGTAGAAGTACATCTAGCAGTGCTCCTGTATGTATGTAGAAGTATCTCTATCAGTGCTCTCTATCAGTGCTCCTGTACGTGCATGTAGAAGTACTTCCAGCAGTGCTCCTGTATGTATGTAGAAGTACCTCCAGCAGTGCTCCTGTATGTATCTAGAAGTACCTCCAGCAGTGCTCTTGTATGTATGTAGAAGTACACCCAGCAATGCTCCTGTATGTATGTAGAAGTACCTCCAGCAGTGCTCCTGTATGTATGTAGAAGTACCTCCAGCAGTGCTCCTGTATGTATGTAGATGTACCTCCAGCAGTCCTCCTGTATGTATGTAGAAGTACACCCAGCAGTGCTCCTGTATGTATGTAGAAGTACCTCCAGCAGTGCTCCTGTATGTATGTAGAAGTACCTCCAGCAGTGCTCCTGTATGTATGTAGAAGTACCTCCAGCAGTGCTCCTGTATGTATGTAGAAGTACCTCCAGCAGTGCTCCTGTATGTATGCAGAAGTATTTCCAGCAGTGCTCCTGTATGAATGTAGAAGTACCTCCAGCAGTGCTCCTGTATGTATGTAGAAGTACCTCCAGCAGTGTTCCTGTATGTATGTAGAAGTATTTCCAGCAGTGCTCCTGTATGTATGTAGAAGTACCTCCAGCAGTGCTCCTGTATGTATGTAGAACGTACCTCCAGCAGTGCTCCTGTATGTATGTAGAAGTACTTCCAGCAGTGCTCCTGTATGTAAGTAGAAGTACACCCAGCAGTGCTCCTGTATGTACACCCAACAGTGTTCCTATATGTATGTAGAAGTACCTCCAGCAGTGCTCCTGTATGTATGTAGAAGTACCTCCAGCAGTGCTCCTGTATGTATGTAGAAGTACCTCCAGCAGTGCTCCTGTATGTATGTAGAAGTACCTCCAGCAGTGCTCCTGTATGTATGTAGAAGTACCTCCAGCAGTGCTCCTGTATGTAAGTAGAAGTACACCCAGCAGTGCTCCTGTATGTAGTAGAAGTACTCCTGTATGTATGTAGAAGTACTTCCAGCAGTGCTCCTGTATGTATGTAGAAGTACCTCCAGCAGTGCTCCTGTATGTATGTAGAAGCCCAGCAGTGCTCCTATGCAGTGCTCCTGCTATGTATGTAGAAGTACCTCCAGCAGTGCTCCTGTATGTATGTAGAAGTACCTCCAGCAGTGCTCCTGTATGTATGTAGAAGTACCTCCAACAGTGCTCCTGTATGTATGTAGAAGTACACCCAGCAGTGCTCCTGTATGTATGTAGAAGTACTGCCAGCAGTGCTCCTGTATGTAAGTAGAAGTACCGCCAGCAGTGCTCCTGTATGTATGTAGAAGTACCTCCAACAGTGCTCCTGTATGTATGTAGAAGTACCTCCAGCAGTGCTCCTGTATGTATGTAGCAGGGTAGGGTGGTAATGTTCAAAGGAAGACCAACGCCTGCTGGGGTGTGCGCTGTGAATTACGGAACAAGTTATAGAGCTCAGATATATGTAGTTTGTTTTCACCCTGCAACATAATGATGAACAATCAATAAAACAGTCATATCACATCTAAACTACAGTAGTCTAGGACATTGCCCATTACAATTACTGATAATAATTATATATCTGTCAAAATATATTGAAGATGATACAAATTACTCAAACTGCATCAATTCCAATAGGACATATAAATGATAAATATATCCAGTTCACAAAAGGCATTATATAGATTATGCAGCAGCAAAATATCACAATATCAAACATGATCGGAACACATATCTCTCTACACATAGTTGTGGCTGTGATATACATGAATATACACCAAATGGTAAGTCTTCCGCCCGTATCCCCCCCTAAATTTCAATGATGAGGAAAGATTTCTTTGAGTGGCATTTTTAGAAGTCTTTTTTAGATATGTCTTTCAGTATGTTCAGATACAATTAAAGAAACATGTTAAAACTCATCCTTACCAGATGAGGAATTATACTGAGGTGATATCATTTGACTAGAATGAAATTTAAGGGGGATATGGGCGGAAGTCTTTCCACCAGTACAACATTATGTGTATTGTGATACTCTTATGAATATATACAATAAAACAGTTATTAAAATAATATGGTATCTCAAGTGGCACAGACATTACATGTACATGTACCATCAAGTAGACAACATGGCCGACAAAGATGGCCGCTAAGCAGGCACACATGCTTGTGTGTCACCTGATCTCGTAAAATATTACAATTATTACTTGTAAACTTATCATAATAATGCTGAGGAAAGAGTTCCTTCCGTTTCCCCAGCACTAAACCTAACTGTAAACCTAACTGTAAACCTAACTGTAACCCTAACCCTAACCCTAACCCTAACCCTAAGCCTAACCCTAACTTAAATTTTTGACTTTTAGTCATTTTGTGAGTTCTCTAGTAATTGTTGTGTTAAGTTTTGTTAATAATTTCAGTATATTTATAAATATTATTTGGGATGAGGGAACGGGAGGAACTCTTACCCATTCATACCTTCACATCACACAATATTATAACCTAAGCAAGAAGAATGTTTATGATATAACTATACTTAACAAAAATTACATCCTACATAATGTTTTTAATTAAGTTAACTAACCTTAAACAGATAGTAGATGTAGAGCTGAAGGAGAAATCAGATGTCCGTCAAAAATATCACGTCATATGTGTTTGATGTTGATGTTAGTAAAGAGGAAAACAGACAACATTAAACTGACCAATCAGTGCTCATGGAATAGCTTGCCCTCTGAATTAAGAACAAAAGGACACCCTGGTCTCCCACAATAATACAATAGAACCCAGGTTCAGCTTGGGGCAATCAAGCTGGAGACAAATACCATACATACTCTAACAAAAACCTAATCCAATAACACTACCACAACCAAACTGTTTAAAGATGATACCGTATTTACACAAATAAATAAATAAAATGTAAAACTATGACACTGCCACATGTATGTAGAAGTACCTCCTCCTGCAGTGCTGATATATGTATACTAATGGGCAAGACCGGGCATCATGAAATTACATTATTGATAATATCTAAATAATATTTGGTGATTTGTTGTGATCACAATTTGGCATATAGCTGCATTAGTTTTGGCTGTGGTGTGAAACAACAAACGAAGGAATGAACATGGCTGTCTTGTTGATGTCATGTAACATTTGGACAACTAGCCAGTGGCAAGTTTTGGGGGCTGCCTTGCTTCAGATAACATCTTCTAATGACTTCAATTGATTTGGATCTCATTTCTGTGTTTTAAACCTTGCTATTTATTTAATTATGTCATGTAATAAAAAACCCACATGTTCTGATTTATTTTGCAATCATTATAATTCACTAGGTAAATATGTATATATACAATTATTATAATCCACTAGGTAAATATGTATATATACAATTATTATAATCCACTAGGTAAATATGTATATATACAATTATTATAATCCACTAGGTAAATATGTATATATACAATTATTATAATCCACTAGGTAAATATGTATATACAATTATTTATTTTAGTACACAGCAAAAGTGTGTACATAATATTCACGCAACAATGAAGTTCATTTCGTATTCTCAAAACAGCAATGATCCTTCAGTTACTTTGGCAACTAAATTGTATACAACAATTACTACTCCTTCGTTGTCATCCATTTTAGTGGTTTAAACCTACACATGTTTATTTGTCATCATTTAATTTATGCTCAGTTAGTGGATATATAACAGGCGTAAGTAGTGGTGACACCACTCAGGGTACCTGACAAATGTTCCCATTTGCCTTGTGTCTTGGGTAATTATTCAACCTTAACAAGTCAGGTCTGATGTGGCAAATGTATTATATGTTATGTAATATGTACATGGAAGTACAGCAAGAGAGGAATTACCAGTTGAGTTAAACAACAACATCAATCAAAGGATAAGCCAATAATATTGATTAATGGATTGATTAATCACTGTTATATTGCACTGTGTATTTGTCAAAGTGTTAATGTATGTATGTTTACTAACACAGACAGAATACACTGATATCCTGTCATAAAGTACCACTGTGAAAATCTGGTGTCCACCCATACCACCTAATTTTTATCTATTAGGTAGAGGTAGGCCGGTAGGTGGTATGGGTTTGTCATGGTTTGTTAATTAATGAAAAATAGGTGGTATGGGTATGGAATAGTTCAAGTTGAAACATTGGAGGGATGTATTACACAAGTCAAGATCATTATCCCACAGTAAAAATGTATAATAATAACACAAGTCTTGTTTATTGTTGTAAAATTGTAACAGTTATTATATAGTAACAATAGTAATAAGTATTGCAATTTGTAGGTTATCTGGATACTCAGATAATTAGGCAGTATGAGTTTTAATTACTCTGAAAATTAGGTGGTATGGGTATACTCCAAAAATCTCCTTTGTTCAAAGGTTTAACGGATAATAAGTTAGTCCATTGATTGCTCATTGTTGTGTAACTGATTTTTTTAAGAACCATGGAGATCATAAAAATCATTGTCACATGTGCTGCCGTGGATGACAAGTGATGACTATTCCAGTGTGAAAAACCTGAAACAAACGTACATTACCAGTTGACAAACTATGACAAGTTACAGTATCCCCAAATGTTGCATACATTGTACAGTATCAGGTAGTTAGAAGACAAGTGACAAGGAACCTGTTTCCTTGTCAGCTGCAGATGGATGGGATAGTGTTCCTTTATGTGGATATTGATAGATACATACATTTCTCGAACAAGGTAACTGTCTAATATTATTTATATAACTCTTGTCAGCTGTAATTTACAGTTTTAACACTTGTTTTCATTCATTTGTTGTAGCACTGAACAGAATCATTTAACTCCATTTACATTATCAATAAGATGTGAATGACACTGTCGTTGGTTTCACCAGCATTTTTGGTGTAAGCCTGTATGTGTAAAATACTGTATGTGTAACATATTCAATTTGTAAAATGTCTGAATATTACTGTTTATAAATTCACTTTATAAACTTAAATTTTCGAAGTTTCAAGTCTATAACAACATAATAATAGATCAATTATGCTGGGATTGTAAGTAAACTATATAAGGAAAGACACTGACTTACATTTTGTTTTGATTTTATCAGTTTTAGTCACTGGGAGATGAAATCAAACTTCAACTTTGGGACTGCTATCATTATAAACTAGTTGGACATTTTTCAGCCAGTTTGAAAAATAACTGAAATATTTAGGGCCAATAAGATGACTACATTCTCCAAATAATTATAAGACGAAACTGTATTTAACCTTTGTTGATCAATTATACTATCCAATGCACTTATTGCTGGTGCAGCAGAGGTCGCAAACCAGTCAAGAATACTGGGATATGATCATTTACCTTCGGGAACAATTCAATAACAAAAGCAACAACCAGTCTTGGGGATTTGCTCTATATCAGGGGCCCTTTAAAGTCAAGGAAATGTCTTCATGAATGTCAGCTGAAATTGTATTATTTTATTGCAGAATAAATTTATTGAATCTTAGATATAACACAGTTATGTATATTGTCAGCAGGTCTTTACCTAGTCCAAATGTATTTCCACACTATAATGCATTAGGGGCACATCCTGAAACCCTTTTTAAAAAACATACTACATGTGTTATAGATATTTGGAAAGAACTTGGAAATGTGCAATCAGCAAAATCATTAAAATAAATTAAATTTACAATAGATAATGACTTTATGCCAGTTAGAATTTTGTAAGCAGTAACCCCTTGTACTTCAAGAACAATGTGGAAAACCTTTCACAGTATGGTGTCATTGGGAAAACTACACCCCGGCAGTAACCCCTTATACTTCAAGAACAACGTGGAAAACCCTTGACAGCATGGTGTCATTGGGAAAACTACACCCTGGCAGTAACCCCTTATACTTCAAGAACAATGTTGAAAACCCTTGACAGCATGGTGTCATTGGGAAAACTACACCCCGGCAGTAACCCCTTATACTTCAAGAACAATGTGGAAAACCTTTCACAGTATGGTGTCACTGGGAAAACTACACCCCGGCAGTAACCCCTTATACTTCAAGAACAATGTGGAAAACCCTTGACAGCATGGTGTCATTGGGAAAACTACACCCTGGCAGTAACTCCTTGTACTTCAAGAACAATGTGGAAAACCCTTCACAGCAAGGTGTCATTGGGAAAACTACACCCTGGCAGTAACTCCTTATACTTCAAGAACAATGTGGAAAACCCTTGACAGTATGGTGTCATTGGGAAAACTACACCCTGGCCGTAACCCCTTATACTTCAAGAACAATGTGGAAAACCCTTGACAGTATGGTGTCATTGGGAAAACTACACCCTGGCAGTAACCCCTTGTACTTCAAGAACAATGTGAAAACCCTTGACAGTATGGTGTCATTGGGAAAACTACACCCTGGCAGTAACCCCTTTTACTTCAAGAACAATGTGGAAAACCCTTGACAATATGGTGTCATTGGGAAAACTACACCCTGGCCGTAACCCCCTTATACTTCAAGAACAATGTGGAAAACCCTTGACAGTATGGTGTCATTGGGAAAACTACACCCTGGCCGTAACCCCTTATACTTCAAGAACAATGTGGAAAACCCTTGACAGTATGGTGTCATTGGGAAAACTACACCCTGGCCATAACCCCTTATACTTCAAGAACAATGTGGAAAACCCTTGACAGTATGGTGTCATTGGGAAAACTACACCCTGGCAGTAACTCCTTGTACTTCAAGAACAATGTGGAAAACCCTTGACAGTATGGTGTCATTGGGAAAACTACACCCTCGCAGTAACCCCTTGTACTTCAAGAACAATGTGGAAAACCCTTGACAGTATGGTGTCATTGGGAAAACTACACCCTGGCAGTAACCCCTTGTACTTCAAGAACAATGTGGAAAACCCTTGACAGTATGGTGTCATTGGGAAAACTACACCCTGGCAGTAACCCCTTATACTTCAAGAACAATGTGGAAAACCCTTGACAGTATGGTGTCATTGGGAAAACTACACCCTGGCAGTAACCCCTTATACTTCAAGAACAATGTGGAAAACCCTTGACAGTATGGTGTCATTGGGAAAACTACACCCTGGCCGTAACCCCTTATACTTCAAGAACAATGTGGAAAACCCTTGACAGTATGGTGTCATTGGGAAAACGTCACCCTGGCAGTAACCCCTTATACTTCAAGAACAATGTGGGGCGGTGGGGTAGTCAAGTGGTTAAAGCGTTGTCTCGTCACGCCGAAGACCCGGATTCGAATCCCCACATGGGTACAATTAGTGAATCCCATTTCTGGTGTCCCCCGCCGTGATATTGCTGGAATATTGCTAAAAGCGGCGTAAAACCAAACTCAGTCAGTCAGTCAAGAACAATGTGGAAAACCCTTCACAGATTTGTGGTTAGTCTTATGCAGAAAACCAAATTCAGTCTTAAAAAATTTGTGGTTAATTAATACCGAGCGATTAAAAGTTGCCAAAAAGTCGCCTGCTTCACTTTCGCCCTCCAACGAAACCACAGACAGGTTACATAACTCTGTCGCCAGAGCACTGTAGTGACGTCATATGAGGAAGGATTTTCAGTTAGTTGTATAGAAAGTGTGTAGCAAGCTCGTCATTTTGATGATTTCTCGACATCAACGAAGACACTCCGAATCGTTGCATTATCGTCAATTGCTCCTAGGGGTCGGGCGATGGTGTCGCCATGCACAGATTTCCACAGGACCCCGCAGTTCGTGCTAAATGGGTTATGTTTGTGAGTGCAAAGCGAGCATTGTGGAAGCCTGAAACAATATCTTACTTGTGTTCAGATCACTTCACGGAAGTTAAATAATCAAAACTACTTACTCGTTGTAGTAAAATATGTACATGATTGACGACCATAAAGATTTTCTATGACACAACTTGTAACATAACGATTTCTTCCTCGGAAGTGAGGTTGTAGTCGAAGTGACAATAATACTGTAAGTAGTATTATATTGACACCCACCTCGCTTCCACGAGAGAAATTGTTATGTTATAAGCTATGTCATGCAAAATCCTATTGGCCATCAATCAAATACATATTTTACTACCAGTAGAAAGTAGTTTTGATTTTGTACCTCGGTGAAAACAAACCTAAATAGCATTTATCCTCAGACTGGCAGATGTTCGCGACAGGGCGCCGCCATTTTTGAAAATCATAAAGTCACGGGCGAAAGTATGTTAGAATTAATGAGATTATGGTTTGTTTTCATCAAGTTAGAAAATCAAAACTACTTTCTACTCGTAGTTAAATATGTATTTGAATCATGACATAAAGATTTCTTCCACAGAAGCAAGGTGGGGGTTGAAGTCACAATACTGCGCAAAAAATTTCTTGCTACATTCATGTGGTTAACGTCCACTCACCAGTATGTAGATACTAGTCAATGTACGTCTTTATATTTGGTCTTATAATCCTAATTAGTTATTAACATACTTGTATGCATTTTGAAACTAAATAAAAAGCAGACAATCGGCTGATACTTATAGTGAATTTATAACAGGACTGTAATATCTAGACATTTTATAGTTTGCCAATGTGAATCATAATTCGCACACATGCCCTAGTGTATGTTGTCTGTCTCATTACACTTCACGGCGAAAACAATGATTCTGTTGAATGCTACGACAAATGAATAAAAACAAAATGCAAATATTAAAATTAAAACAGATGAAAGTAATAGGAACAATGTCAGGCTATTACCTTGTTCGAGGAATGTATCCATCAATATCCACAAAAATATTGAGTATTTACTCCCGACACAAGAAATGCCACATGGGAACCTTTGTCGGGTAATCCAAGTGGTGTTACCACTAATTATACCTGTTATAAATTCATTAACTGACCATCAAGTGAATGATGACAAATAACATGTGTAGGTTTATACCACCTAACGCGGGTTACAACAAGGGAGTATTAATTGCTGTATTGCATGCAATTTTAATTGCATGTGAAAACTTATGGGCCGACACTGTTTTGAGAATACAAACAGAACTTCATTGTTGCATAAAAAAATACATATAGGCATTTTCTGTGTGCTAAAACTGTATGTACCTATGTACCTAAGTAAATTTTCAGATTCCTCTAGCAATGGCAAAGTAGGGTTGTTTAGTTTACAGATTAAAATAAATCAAATGTCAATTTTTAATATATTATTTTAATTAATATCATACGTAATAGACATCATATTTTTACATGACATGATTAAATATTGACGTAAAAAACACAGAAATGGGATCAATTTGGATCAATCATTATACCCCCATCCAAGCATTAGAAAAACTGAAAAAGCCCACACTGCTTTGATACTTTATTACAATCAGACAAGAACTACCGGGGACATTTACAAATAACTGCATCTGATGGGCATCCACCCTTCTTAATGTCGCACTGTTTAGGTTGAAGAAATTAACCGTAACCGTAATGACCGAGGCTGATCATCGTTTTCACTATCGCTAGCGTCTGGCTCGAACAAAAAGGCCTAGCAACACCAAGCGAATTTGACAGAATCGTCTATGAAAACAAATTGTGACTCGGAAACTAGGCAAAGCAGGAGACAAAATCAAATGACAGATTGTGAGAACATATAGCTTTCATTTTTCACAACAGTTGTCACGATTTCAGGTTTATACAAACCTGTAAACAGGATAATTTACCCCCTGAAATGTACTTGAATTCTGCATCAGCCCTCATATCTATTCCTCATATGAAGTCACAGAGACGCGCCGCTCTGATTGGTTGAAATTTCGTTCGCGGGTGAGAATTGTGCACTGTTGTCAAAAAGGTCGATTTAAGTTAAATAAAGCTCGAAATGAGTAGTTTTAATGATAGGGTTTTATTTATAACGATGCCAATTAGTGATTTATGTATTTGTACCCCCCCTAGAGTATATGTGATCTTTAAATAAACAATGAGAAGCCAATGCGTTTGAGGTAGCTGGAAATTTCCCCAAATTCCAAATAACATTTTGAAATCCTAAGTGTATTAACTCTGTGACTGAGTATCAGAAATTACTGTTTTGACCAAGGGATTTCAAGGGATTCATCAGGGTATTTCTGATGTGACTGTAGTGTAAACATATTCATCAAAATCCACAGCTCTGCTCTCCTAGTCTTCATGGATGTCAATGCTAGGCCACATTGTTCACATGCTGTTGTTGATTTCTTTCGTCAAGAGGTGGTAGCAAATCTACCTTTGCCCTCCAAGAGTCCAGATCTCAATTACATTGAGCATATCTGAAACATAATGATTTGCAGAAATAGCCATGGAGATCCTCCAGTACAAGATCTTAATGTACTGGAACAAGCCCTCCATCTAAAAAGGAACCCATACAAGTCAAAGAGGAATAGGGTGAGAAGTGTTACTGCAGTCGATGGAGGTTACTTGACAGTTGATGGAGGTTACTTGACAGTTGATGGAGGTTACTGCAGTTGATGGAGGTTACTGCAGTTGATGGAGGTTACTGCAGTTGATGGAGGTTACTGCAGTTGATGGAGGTTACTGCAGTTGATGGAGGTTACTGCAGTTGATGGAGGTTACTTAACAGTTGATGGAGGTTACTACAGTCGATGGAGTTTACTGCAGTTGATGGAGGTTACTTAACAGTTGATGGAGGTTACTGCAGTTGATGGAGGTTACTTAACAGTTGATGGAGGTTACTGCAGTTGATGGAGGTTACTGCAGTTGATGGAGGTTACTGCAGTTGATGGAGGTTATTAGGTTACTGAACAGTTGATGGAGGTTACTGCAGTTGATGGAGGTTACTACAGTTGATGGAGGTTACTGCAGTTGATGGAGTTGATGGAGGTTACTGCAGTTGATGGAGGTTACTACAGTTGATGGAGGTTACTACAGTTGATGGAGTTGATGGAGGTTACTGCAATTGATGGAGGTTACTGCAGTTGATGGAGGTTACTTAACAGTTGATGGAGGTTACTGCAGTTGATGGAGGTTACTACAGTTGATGGAGGTTACTGCAGTTGATGGAGTCGATGGAGGTTACTACAGTTGATGGAGGTTACTACAGTTGATGGAGGTTACTACTGATATGGACATTGTGCTGGGTTAATGATACTTGTGTGATTTCTTTAGGATTGTATGCCAGAATCTTAATAATGACCACACAAAATTAACATCATACAGCCAGAGTTATTATTACTAGAAAATAAGTAGATTTTTGCCATTTTGCTTCGATGAATAAAGTACATTTTCCCGTTCATCTTGAGTTTAGAGTTGCCTTTTAATTATTCCATGATTGTGAGTTTATCCAGAGAGTAAGTTTGTTCCTTTGCTATGGTTAATGGTAAAATATTGATGCTATGAAAACTATGGGGTGTCGCAATACCTTTTTACAGATGTGTATTTTTATGTACAATTGCTAAGGAACAAAACAAACACATCGTTGATGTTATCCTTTGCTACTTGTACATGCTTCTTGGATGGCATATTCATGTTATTTGTAAGCATTATTGTAAGCAAAGCATATGTAAAAGTGATGTCATAAATTTACTGAAGTCTTTCACATATTGACATGCAAAGTAAACCTTAAAATTGATGATTTCTGCAAGTGGAGTAAATGAGTAAACCTTGGCACATAACCTGTTGAAAAACTTGATATAAATATGTGAGTAAACTTAGCTGTGTTGGCAATGCTGCCTGTGTAAAGATGAGGTGCTATTTTAAGATTAAGGGTAGTGTAATTAATAGCACAGCAGAGAAACTCATCATGGCTGGTGCACCTACACAACACTATAGTCATCCCTATGTGAGAGTACATGTGTGTAGGGAACAGAGACGCCCATCATGGCTGGTGCACCTACACAACACTATGGTCATCCCTATGTGAGAGTACATGTGTGTAGGGAACAGAGACACCCATCATGGCTGGTGCACCTACACAACACTATAGTCATCCCTATGTGAGAGTACATGTGTGTAGGGAACAGAGACGCCCATCATGGCTGGTGCACCTACACAACACTATGGTCATCCCTATGTGAGAGTACATGTGTGTAGGGTACAGAGACACCCATCATGGCTGGTGCACCCACACAAATATCCGTGTGTTTTTGTTTTTTATTGTGTGTAGATTTTTTATTTTGTGTCTAAGCTTTAACACTGTACAGTCCATTTGTTGAATCAGTGTATTTTGTATATTTATTCCTTGGGGACACCTTCCCACTGGATCATACGCTGTAGCATCCTGCTACTATGTGAATTGTATAATACCTTGATGAAATATATGAATACCAAACAGGACCAATTGTACTATACCTTGATGAAATATATGAATACCAAACAGGACCAATTGTATAATACCTCGATGAAATATATGAATACCAAACAGGACCAATTGTATAATACCTCGATGAAATATATGAATACCAAACAGGACCAATTGTATAATACCTCGATGAAATATATGAATACCAAACAGGACCAATTGTATAATACCTCGATGAAATATATGAATACCAAACAGGACCAATTGCATAATAACTTGATGAAATATATGAATACCAAACAGGACCAATTGTATAATACCTCGATGAAATATATGAATACCAAACAGAAACAATTGCACTATACCTTGATGAAATATATGAATATTCAATATGACCAATTGCATAATACCTTGATAAAATATAGGAATACCATACAAGACCAATTGCATAACAGTGAGTGAGTGAGTGAGTTTAGTTTTACACCACACTCAGCAATATTCCAGCTGTATGGTGGCGGTCTGTAAATAATCGAATCTGGACCTGACAATCCAGTGATCAACAGCATGAGCATCGATCTGCGCAATTGGGAATCGATGACATGTGCCAACCAAGTCAGTGAGCCTGACCACCTGATCCCGTTAGTCACCTCTTACGACAAACATAGTCGCCTTTTCTGGCAAGCATGGGTTGCTAAAGACCTATTCTACCCCGGATCTTCACGGGTCCAATTGCATAATACCTTGATGAAATATATGAATATTCAATATGACCAACTGCATGATAAAATGATGCTCAGATACGAATGTTTATCCCCCACTGTTGATGCAGTCCCACACACTGTGCAGGGAAGCATCCAAGGGTTTGAGCATTTGCATAATTGTGTAGGCAGAATGTCAGCTGAACCTGAGCTGTCGGCAGTGGTGATGGTCTAGTTGTACTGTGTCATCAAATGCTTGTATTCCATAGATGAATGTCAGCAGTGGTCAGGAACATTTCTAACAGTTATTCACGTGATTAACCTTTGGATGAGAACAAATTGGAACTAATCTATCTGGCAAACTGTTGCATACTTTCATACTGGAAGGAATTGAGGGCATATGATTTGTTTTTCTGTGTTGGACGGTTTTGAGTACCTCTGTCAAAGTGCACAGAAAATATGTAAAATCTGTCCCACCTTTATCCTTGCCTCTATCATCGGGATTCACTGACTTAAGAATGTGGATAGCTGTAAGGATCTGGTTTGATTTATTATTTCAAGTGATAGCATTTAAAACTAAAGGGCAGATAATTACAGGTGCCTTGTCAAATGTTTCGAAAGGTCTCGTGGCGACATGCATGGTCGTCAGGCAAGTTAGTATGTTCGTCTTCATGAGAGCGCATATAAAACGGTAAGAAAACTTCATGAATTGATATGTTTGCAATGATTTGGTAATGATATAAGTTATTGTAAGTAAATAAATGAAAACTATGCAGTCCGTAATACGTTATGACTAAGTTATGTACTGTTGTAACCATTTGACATTACTGCTGTATGTGAATCTAAGTTAGTTTTGTTTATTGTTACAGTCAATCTCATCTCAAGTCAACTCAATACAACCAATCTTCTAAGAATAAAGATATGACGTCGCTCTCTCATAATCATCGTTCGTTCGTTCGTTCGTTCGTTCGTTAGTTATAATACATTGACGTTTTAGGCATCGCTGGATAACACCACCTCGCTCGTGTTGCACGTGCTACAGTTCGACCGCCTGTGAGAGACGTTCTCTACCCACCTGTCTGTTACTGTTGCCCCCAACTATAGCCCTACCGCATTAGTATAGGCACTTTAATTTCAAGTTGTTTTGACTATTGTGACTTTGATATATGTTTTGTGTCAATTTGACTTTGCAAGTATGTCTGAAAGGGGCAGGGAGTCACATTGGAGTACACATACTATAGAGTTAGGACAATGACTAATGAAGGACTTTTGTATACATTGGATACCAAGACCAAAAACTTAAAAGTTTTGAAATCAAAATTGCTGAAGACACAAAGTAAAATTGTTTCTTCAATGTCAGACATTACTAGTTATGATGGAGTTAGAATGTAGTACACTCAGTGGATGATAAACCTTGAAGATTTCATGAAGCAAAATGATGACTTTAGTGGTTGTGCTTATTCATCTGTGGAGGTTCCCTTACAATATCTAGACATACTTACAACCTTTAATGATGATGTTAAGGCATTTCAGCTTTTTAAGGAGACAGTTAATGGTTGGATTCAGGGTAGTGAAGAACAACGTCAGAAGAATGCTAAAGAAAGTGACAAATGCATGAGTAAGTCAAAAAAAGTTCATCTCGTTCTTCATCAACCAAATCATCAGTGTCTGCTGCAAGACTAAAGGAGCAACAGTTAAAGGCCGAGTTACTTGCCAAGGCTGCTGTATTGGAACAGAAAGAAGCTTTGAAAAAGGAAAAATTGAAGTTGAAAATGAAAGAAGAAAGGTTAGCCCTGCATACAGAAATGGCTATTTCTGATGCAAGAAGTAAAGCACTTACTGATTTCGAAAAGGAGTTTTGTGGATCTTCTCGTGCTACAAATGTGACAGACATTAAAGAGGATATTAATAATAAAGCTGCTGATCACAGTCCTGTTATGACACATGATGCAAAGAAGAAACTACTTGAAGATTTTCTTAATGATTCCCAGGGATTTGAAACCCAGACACAAGATGTGAAGAAGGTCGTTGTTGACTTCATTAATGATCCTCAGGTAGTTGATAATACTGCTGCCTTGCATGGTGAAGATAGGAAGAACAGTTCCACTCGACACAAGGAGATAGATACAAGTGGTGACATACTTACCTTTGGTGAATCTCGGGTTGCTGGTAAGGACAGGCCCATGCGTTACCCAGACAATAGAAAGAGTGATAATGTTTCTGACATTCTTACTTCTGTTGTACATCACTTAAGTAAACCTGTGCTAGAGATTAGTGTCTTTAATGGCAATCCCATGGACTATCAAAAGTTTATTAGACAATTCAAGACCAAAGTTCTGAATAATACATCTGATCCTGATGAGTGTATTATTTACAGCAATTTACATCAATTTACATCGGTGAAGCCAAGAAAATTGTGAGCAGCTATGTGTGTTTAGATACCCATAAAGGGTTTCCAGCTGCCATGCATAATCTAGAGGAAAAGTATGGTGATGAAAATGTTGTAGTTAACTCCTTTATAAGCAAAGCACTTAATTGGTCTGTTATCAGAGCAGATTGTCCCAAGGGTTTAGAGGATTATGCTGTGTTTTTGAATGAAAGCAACAATGCGGTGGGTACTTCTGGTATGTTTAACAATATTGATAACATTAGAAGGATCATTGCTAAGATACCTTACCCATACCAATATTGATAACATTAGAAGGATCATTGCTAAGATACCTTACCCATACCAATATTGATAACATTAGAAGGATCATTGCTAAGATACCTTACCCCATATTGATAACAATATTGATAACATTAGAAGGATCATTGCTAAGATACCTTACCCATACCAATATTGATAACATTAGAAGGATCATTGCTAAGATACCTTACCCATACCAATATTGATAACATTAGAAGGATCATTGCTAAGATACCTTACCCATACCAATATTGATAACATTAGAAGGATCATTGCTAAGATACCTTACCCATACCAATATTGATAACATTAGAAGGATCATTGCTAAGATACCTTACCCATACCATATATTGATAACATTAGAAGGATCATTGCTAAGATACCTTACCCATACCAATATTGATAACATTAGAAGGATCATTGCTAAGATACCTTACCCATACCAATATTGATAACATTAGAAGGATCATTGCTAAGATACCTTACCCATACCAATATTGATAACATTAGAAGGATCATTGCTAAGATACCTTACCCATACCAATATTGATAACATTAGAAGGATCATTGCTAAGATACCTTACCCATACCAATATTGATAACATTAGAAGGATCATTGCTAAGATACCTTACCCATACCAATATTGATAACATTAGAAGGATCATTGCTAAGATACCTTACCCATACCAATATTGATAACATTAGAAGGATCATTGCTAAGATACCTTACCCATACCAATATTGATAACATTAGAAGGATCATTGCTAAGATACCTTACCCATACCAATATTGATAACATTAGAAGGATCATTGCTAAGATACCTTACCCATACCAATATTGATAACATTAGAAGGATCATTGCTAAGATACCTTACCCATACCAATATTGATAACATTAGAAGGATCATTGCTAAGATACCTTACCCATACCAATATTGATAACATTAGAAGGATCATTGCTAAGATACCTTACCCATACCAATATTGATAACATTAGAAGGATCATTGCTAAGATACCTTACCCATACCAATATTGATAACATTAGAAGGATCATTGCTAAGATACCTTACACATACCAATATTGATAACATTAGAAGGATCATTGCTAAGATACCTTACCCATACCAATATTGATAACATTAGAAGGATCATTGCTAAGATACCTTACCCATACCAATATTGATAACATTAGAAGGATCATTGCTAAGATACCTTACCCATACCAATATTGATAACATTAGAAGGATCATTGCTAAGATACCTTACCCATACCAATATTGATAACATTAGAAGGATCATTGCTAAGATACCTTACCCATACCAATATTGATAACATTAGAAGGATCATTGCTAAGATACCTTACCCATACCAATATTGATAACATTAGAAGGATCATTGCTAAGATACCTTACCCATACCAATATTGATAACATTAGAAGGATCATTGCTAAGATACCTTACCCATACCAATATTGATAACATTAGAAGGATCATTGCTAAGATACCTTACCCATACCAATATTGATAACATTAGAAGGATCATTGCTAAGATACCTTACCCATACCAATATTGATAACATTAGAAGGATCATTGCTAAGATACCTTACCCATACCAATATTGATAACATTAGAAGGATCATTGCTAAGATACCTTACCCATACCAATATTGATAACATTAGAAGGATCATTGCTAAGATACCTTACCCATACCAATATTGATAACATTAGAAGGATCATTGCTAAGATACCTTACCCATACCAATATTGATAACATTAGAAGGATCATTGCTAAGATACCTTACCCATACCAATATTGATAACATTAGAAGGATCATTGCTAAGATACCTTACCCATACCAATATTGATAACATTAGAAGGATCATTGCTAAGATACCTTACCCATACCAATATTGATAACATTAGAAGGATCATTGCTAAGATACCTCTTACCCATACCAATATTGATAACATTAGAAGGATCATTGCTAAGATACCTTACCCATACCAATATTGATAACATTAGAAGGATCATTGCTAAGATACCTTACCCATACCAATATT
Organism: Haliotis rubra; assembly: GCF_003918875.1. NCBI lineage: Eukaryota > Metazoa > Mollusca > Gastropoda > Lepetellida > Haliotidae > Haliotis > Haliotis rubra. The sequence goes on along the minus strand of NW_025767343.1, from coordinate 124,453 downwards.
GATAACATTAGAAGGATCATTGCTAAGATACCTTACCCATACCAATATTGATAACATTAGAAGGATCATTGCTAAGATACCTTACCCATACCAATATTGATAACATTAGAAGGATCATTGCTAAGATACCTTACCCATACCAATATTGATAACATTAGAAGGATCATTGCTAAGATACCTTACCCATACCAATATTGATAACATTAGAAGGATCATTGCTAAGATACCTTACCCATACCAATATTGATAACATTAGAAGGATCATTGCTAAGATACCTTACCCATACCAATATTGATAACATTAGAAGGATCATTGCTAAGATACCTTACCCATACCAATATTGATAACATTAGAAGGATCATTGCTAAGATACCTTACCCATACCAATATTGATAACATTAGAAGGATCATTGCTAAGATACCTTACCCATACCAATATTGATAACATTAGAAGGATCATTGCTAAGATACCTTACCCATACCAATATTGATAACATTAGAAGGATCATTGCTAAGATACCTTACCCATACCAATATTGATAACATTAGAAGGATCATTGCTAAGATACCTTACCCATACCAATATTGATAACATTAGAAGGATCATTGCTAAGATACCTTACCCATACCAATATTGATAACATTAGAAGGATCATTGCTAAGATACCTTACACATACCAATATTGATAACATTAGAAGGATCATTGCTAAGATATCTTACACATACTAAGAAAGGCTCTGGTCTCAAGCTCAGAAATTGAGTGATTCTGGTAAGTCACTGGGTGTTAAGGATGTACAGTGGACTCTGTCAATACCGGCCTCTGTAAACACCGGCACTCAGTCTACATCGTCACAAAGTTTCAGTCCCGTCAGAAATGCATGTAATTATCATTTAGAAACATCTGTAAACATCGGCATCTGTCTATTCAGGATATCGGCATTGTTTTTCAGTCCCAACGAACAAGTTGTTATGAAAACGAATCTGTAAAAACCGGCACATGAAAGACGGCGTAACCCTTTGATGAGATTAGGTCCAAATGATGTAACAACACAATTCGCTGACTCGAGATTATTCAGAAACGGGAAGTGTTAATCAGCATCTAGTTAATCAGTGAGTGGTACGCGTAAAACACTTACCTAGAGTAATTAATACATGTAGTGGGCAGTGTGACTGTAAAAACAAGCAAGTGTTTACATTTTGTTGATTCGCGGGTATTGACTCCCGAGATTATTCAGAAACGGGAAGTGCCAATCAGTTTCTTGTTAATTAGTGAGTGGCACGTGTCACTTACATAGAGGCTAATCGTTTGATGGCGGGTATCGTTCGAAAGCTCTGAACATCAACAATATCACTGTACTCTTGCCGAGAGTATTTTCACATTTGTAAGAAGCGATTTTATTGGATAAAGATTGGTTTCTTACGACGTTTTTTCACTACAGTCTGCTTATAAGGGTCGTGATTGGTCAAAATCAGACACGTGACCTAAGCAGCCAATCATATTATGGAAATGGATACCGTCAACGAAAACTTTTAGACGAAGGTTTTTGGGTAAAATAATTCTACATGTATTCTGAACATATTAAGCAAGACATCGCTACCTATACGTAAATTATGGAACTTATTGGGCATATCGTACTAGGTTATGGCCTAAGACAAAAATGCTTCATGTATACATTTTTGCATTAAGCATAGTGTCCGGGCGTCAAGACGGAGGCGGCGAAAGCCGAGATGTTACTCGCTGCCGAAGCATAAACAAGAATCGTTGTTTTCAATAACATTGCGAAAAATAGTTTATAATATTAATTCTGCCGATAATATATGATCAGTTGAAATTTGATAAGAGTTTTCAGACATTATTATTTGAATGAATCAACATGAATGTGCATTCAGACACTGCCTTGTTTCTTATTCAAACATCTTAATAATGCTGAACTTCCGTGTGCGCAGGCGTCATAAGCGAACCTAGCTAAACCGGCACTCTGTCAAAACCGGCATTTTTATTTGGTCCCGACTGATGCCGGTATTGACAGAGTACACTGTAGTTTATTTCATGAGAAAGGAAGCTAGAAAAGCCAATGACCCAGTATTTGGGAAGGAAGCTCTGAATGGTTTGCAGTCTAGACCCCCACCCAAGCAAGGGAAGGGTAAGGGTACTTTGTCAAAGTTAAGCTTTGCTACAGATGTTCGGTCATCAGCCAAGACTGACACTGAGGGACCATCCAAAGGGAAGTGTTTCTATTGTGAATGTAAAGGTCATCGTGTGGTGAATTGTGAGAAATTTGTTGCATTGTCTTATCCCAGTAGGTGGGCATGGGTTATGGATAAAAGGTTATGTTTCAGATGTTTAGAGCCTGGTCACTTGAGCAAGGACTGCCGTGGTAATATTGTTTGTTCTGTGTGCCAAGGTCGTCACAACACTTACTTCCATATGGAGCATCGTCCATCCCAAAGTCAACAGTTCACTCCAAGTGTTACAAGTGCATCAAACTCCTGCTTCTCGTTGGATACAGGGGTCAGTCAGAAATCTGAGGTGTGCACAATGGTAATTGTCCCAGTCAATGTGAAGATGAGAATCAGTTCTCACTGTGTAGAGACATACACATTTTTGGATCCTGGTAGTAGCTCCACTTTCTGCACTGAATCTCTAATGATGAAATTGGGAGTCTCTGGTAAGCACATGGAAGTGAACATAACAAGTATGGGAGAACCTTGTACTATTGACACGTGTGCATTAAATGGTCTACAGGTGTTTAATCTCGCTATGGACAATAATGTTGACTTACCCAAAGTGTTTACTGTGGACAGGTTACCAGTTAGCAAGGGACATATACCAACTGCTGCTGATACTGTGAAATGGTCTCACCTGAAGGATTTATATATTCCTGAAATAAATGCAGTCATTGAACTTTTGATCAGCATCAACATTGCAGATGCATATTCTCCCCAGGAAGTGATCGTGGAACCAGAGCATACACCACATGCTACGAAGACAAGACTTGGATGGGCTGTTTGGAACCTCACTGGTCCAGGTAATCCTTCCTGCAGTGAAGCTCAAGAGTGCATGATGAACAGAACAGAAGTGACTGCACTACAAGAATTTGAAAGCTTAAATGAACTGAATCGAATGGTGAGACATTCTTCCATCGCAGACTTCCCCGAGAGATTAATTGATGATGAAAGACAGTACTCTCAAGAGGACAAACTTTTCATGAAGAAAATTGATGACTCAATAACACTTCAGGATGGACATGACAGTATTGCCTTACCATTCAGGAATTCTGAAGTTGTTTTCCCAAACAACTATAGTTCAGCTCACCGCCTCCTGCTGAGATTGAAGAAAAGATTGGAAGCTGATGACAAGTTCAAGAAAGAATATACTGATTTTATGGACAATCTTTTCCAGAAAGGTTATGCAGAAACCATTCCAAGTGAAGAGGAAGAACCAGACGATGGTTCTGTGTGGTATATTCCACATCATGGAGTCTTCCACCCTCAAAAGAAGAAGATAAGAGTTGTCTTCAATTGTGCATTTGTGCACAATGGTGTCAGTTTGAATCAGCAATTACTCTCTGGCCTTGACCTGACAAATAGTTTACTTGGAGTTCTAATGAAGTTTAGACAAGAACCATGTGCAGTTATGGGAGACATAGAAAGCATGTTTTATCAAGTTCGAGTGATGAAGATGCACTGGAATTACCAACATTTCTTGTGGTGGCCACATGGAGACTGCACCCAAGAACCTGTCAAGTGCCGCATGAAGGTTCACATGTTTGGAGCCACATCCTCCCCAAGCTATGCTAATGCTGCACTGCTTCAGACAGCGAAAGATAATGAAGCGGATTCAGTCCAAGCGTTTCTGAGGCCATTACAAACAACTTCTATGTGGATGACTGCCTCTCGTCTCTACCCACTGTTGCAGAAGCTGCAGAACAAGTTCATGAAGTGACTGAAATGTGTAACAAAGGAGAATTCAACTTGAAAAAGTGGATTTCTAATCGCAGTGATGTCTTGGATGATGTACCCCTCCAAAATAGAGGTGAAGCAGCTAAGGACTTCAACCTGGAAGAAATAAGGGTGAACATGTCATGGAGAGAGCCTTAGATGCCAAGTGGAAAGTTCAGGATGATATGCTAGGATTTCAAGTGAAAATCAAGAACCAGGGACTTACAAGGAGGATGGTTTTGTCGGTGGTTAGTTCTGTGTATGATTCGCTGGGACTTGGATCTCCATTTATCCTTAAAGCAAAGATTCTGCTCCAGGAAATATGTCGTTGTGGTATCGGATGGGATGAAGAGATCACAGGAACTCAACTCAAGTCATGGCAACAGTGGTTAACGGATCTTCCTCGATTGGAGAATCTATGTATTCCCAGATGTTACAAGTCAGATGACTTTGGAACAGTACAGGATTGTCAACTTCATGTGTTTGCAGACGCCAGTGAACTGGGACATAGTGTTGTTGCATACTTCAGACTTGTAAATGAAAAGGGAGACATCCACTGTGCTTTCATTTTGTGTAAAGCTAGGGTTACACCACTGAAGAAGATCTCCATTCCAAGACTAGAACTAACTGCAGCATGTGTTGCTGTTCGTCTCTCTCTCATGGTACAGAAACAGGTCTACAAAATAGATCAGGTGATCTATTGGACAGACAGCATGACAGTTCTCCGATACCTGACCAATGAAAAAACACGCTTCATGACCTTTGTAGCAAATAGGATTGCTGTAATCTGAGATGGCTCAGACATAGAGCATTGGAATTATGTATCTACCAAAGAGAATCTTGCAGATCCAGCTTCTAGAGGAATGGATATGAAAGACTTGCTGGATTATGCACCTACCTGGTTTCAAGGACCTTCCTTTGTAACGAAACCTGAAACAGAATGGCCTGATGTTGAAGTTGACGAACTACCAGAAGATGACCCTGAAATAAAAAATGTGAACACAACTTTCTTGCAAAAACCTGTGGAAGGTCCACTGAGCAGGCTCATCATTTACTGCTCTTCTTGGATAAAGTTGAAGAAGTTTGTTGGATACTACCTTCTCTACTTCAATTATCTGAAAGCGAAAGCAAGTCAAAAGAAGTTGACTGAGGCAGAAGTTATTCCTGAAACTAAGCTTGATGTAGAGATTTTACAGAAATTTGAAAAGGTGATACTTACCCATGTCCAACATTCTTACTGTCAAGAATTGTTTGATGCCCTGGAAAGCCAATGTCCAACATGTGTAAGCAAACCCATTAGGAAGCTTGATTCAATCATTGTTGACGGCTTGATCCGTGTTGGTGGAATACTAAGTCGGTCAATTCTGGACTTTGAAACAAATACCCTGTGCTCCTACCTAAAGAGTCTCGTGTCACTGACCTCATCGTGCGGGATGCTCTTGAAGCTGTTGGTCATTTAGAAAAGGCTGCTATGACAACTAATCTGAGACGGAAATACTGGATCTTAGGACTTGGTTACCTTATCAAGAACATTACTTCAAAGTGTGTTATGTGCAGATCGTACATGGCACAGCAAAGGGATCAGAAGATGGCTCACCTGCCATTGGATAGAGTAGCTTGTGATGAAGCGCCATTCACAAGAGTCGGAGTGAATTTCTTTGGTCCAATTGCAGTGAAACAAGGTCGAAACAATGTCAAACGTTATGGAGTGGTTTTTACCTGTTTGGCATCAAGAGCTATTCATCTTGAAGTTGCATCTCAGCTTGACACATCATCATGCATCAAATCAATTCGTCGGTTTATTGCAAGACATGGATGTCCCGAAAAGATCTGGTCTGACAATGGTACCAACTTTATTGGAAGCAAGTGAGAACTTACTGAAGCGGTAGAGTCTTGGAATCTTCATCAAATACACTAAGAGATGCTCCAGAAGGGCATAATGTGGGAGTGCAACCTGCCCATGGGTTCCCACTTCGGAGGAGCATGGGAAAGAATGATAAGGACTGTCAGAAAAATCATATACTCCCTGCTTCGTTCACAAGTTATCAAGATGGATGATGAAGGAATTCATACACTCTTCTGTGAAATTGAATCTATTGTGAACAACAGACCCATCACAACAGTTTCAAGTGACATCAATGATTTGTCTCCTCTGACACCCAACCACATTCTCCTACTTCGTAGTGGAGAAAAACTGCCTCCAGGACTGTACTCGGAGAGTGACTGCTACACACACCGAAGGTGGAGACAGATACAGTACATCGCGTAATGTCTTCTGGAAAAGATGGTCACAAGAGTACCTAACATTCTTACAAGAACGTCAGAAATGGTTAAGTCCTCGTCGCAATGTTGCTGTTAACGACATCGTCTTGATTAAAGACAATCTACCAAGAAATTCATGGAGTCTTGGGCGTGTTATTAATGTACTTGCAGACAAGAGAGGGTTTGTGCGTACAGTGGAAGTAAAAACGACAACTTATACATTGACAAGACCCATAGATAAGTTGTGTGTCATCCTCGAGGCTGGCAATGAGTGTGAGTGAACTGGACATTGAGTCGGTATATATCTAGTCACTAGTGAAAGTTGCTCAAGGAGGTTTGTTATTCTTTACAGGAAGTATAGTTTAGTTTTGTTTTGGTAATTGTTTCATTTAAATCCACAATTAAGGGGTCGGAATGTTAGGATCTGGTTTGATTTATTATTTCAAGTGATATCATTTGGGAGCAGAGCATTTAAAACTAAAGGGCAGATAATTACAGATGATTAAAGGGCAGATAATTACATGTGCCTTGTCACATGTTTCATAAGGTCTCGTGGCGACATGCATGGTCGTCGGGCAAGTTAACATGTTCGTCTTCATGAGAGCGCATATAAAACGGTAAGAAAACTTCATGAATTGATATGTTTGCAATGATTTGGTTAATGATATAAGTTATTGTAAGTAAATAAATGAAAACTATGCAGTCCGTAATACGTTATGACTAAGTTATGTACTGTTGTAACCATTTGACATTACTGCTGTATGTGAATCTAAGTTAGTTTTGTTTATTGTTACAGTCAATCTCATCTCAAGTCAACTCAATACAACCAATCTTCTAAGAATAAAGATATGACGTCGCTCTCTCATAATCATTGTTCGTTCGTTCGTTTGTTGTTTAGTTATAATAATAGCTCATATAGTGCACTGTGACAGTAAAGTACAGGCTACAGGATTAATGTGAAGATATGACTCTACTGTTTGTGCCACTTTCACCTCCCCAAAACCTATTGCCTATGGAGACGTTGCAGCACAGGCACACACTCAAATAAACATCTCTTATAGCATGCCTTTAATTTAATAACAAATACTAGTAGGCAGTTTATTTGACATGGTTATTGCCTGTCTAAATATATGGCTGTTGAATCTATTTGCTGGATGTAAGAAGATATCTGTACAAGTACACACTGGTATCTGCAGTTATTACAGACTTTCTAGCCACGGTCTTATACAGGTCATAGCAAGTGCAGAAGCTGTACCATTATCTCTCATGGCATATTTCACAGATCATGTTTTAAGCAGTCAATAACCATTTAAGAATGTTGCTAATGAATAAATCTGTTGAATGTGTGTGTTAGTTGTATTAAATGTAATGTATGTTCTGCCATATGGTTGAGTGGTACCACACAAGATTGGAGATCCCCATACAGGTGTACCCTTAGCAGGCATGCTGTGGTCACAGCAATCAGATAAAGGCTTTCTTGGACTCTTTGCATATTCACAGAAAGAAACATTTTGTCTGCATTCACAACTTCAGTTATATGTTTATCTAAGTATTATGAGTGTTCTTCTGCCACAAGCCGTGGCAGTAAACAGTGTATCTAGTGTGTCACACACAAGCCGTGGCAGTAAACAGTGTATCTAGTGTGTCACACACAAGCCGTGGCAGTAAACAGTGTATCTAGTGTGTCACACACAAGCCGTGGCAGTAAACAGTGTATCTAGTGTGTCACACACAAGCCATGGCAGTAAACAGTGTATCTAGTGTGTCACACACAAGCCATGGCAGTAAACAGTGTATCTAGTGTGTCACACACAAGCCATGGCAGTAAACAGTGTATCTAGTGTGTCACACACATACACACTTGACCTGTAGACTGTTAAGATGTGTAACATTGCAAATATTACTGGTAAACTGACAGCTTCATTATACAGTTTGCAATGTCCATTACGCATGCTTTCACAGACACACGTGTAGGTAATATGATAAATTTTACATTCCTAAATGCTGGTGGCCTGTGTATGCATGTCATTGAGAGTCGTCATCATCATCATCATCATCATCATCATCATCATCATCATCATCATCAAAACATTTGTGTAGCGACAGTTCCAGTCCAAAAGTACTGCTCAGTAGCACACTCCGAACAACTTGAGAATGAAAAGTTAGACACTGTATGTTTTCTCAAAAAGGTATGTCTTCAGTTTAGATTTGAAATCTCCAGGTTGTTAATTGTGCTTTAGTTAAGTGGATGGATTGCAATATGTATAAGTGTACCTAATACAAGAAGATAATCTACAAGGAGAGCTATGTCAGCACATAATGGTAGTGGTTGTTGTGTTGGTGACCCAAAAGCACCTACCCTAATGCTAGATTGGCTATTGTTTGTGTCTTGACTTGGCTGTCCAAGGTAATTGTACTGGATGAAGCCTAGGCTCACTACTTCTCAGATGGACACTAACCCCCACAATGGAAGTATATGACCAGAGAAGGCTCAAACTGTCCTGTCAGTTGGTTAAGGCCTCCCTGTTTTAGGATCTCTAGGATGTCATCATGGAAGATTATATTCTTACGCCAGACAGTTAAGAGCATATTTTGTTTGGAGTAATTATGGGATTATGGGACTATATAACTAGCCCAGAAACGTTGTGTAAATAATAAATGAAGAAGTTGTTATCCATAAGATTTGTCTTGTAGTAATTATGGGATTAAATTAAGATGAAGAGATATACTAATCTGAGAAAATGTTTTACTCTACCATCAGGAAAATTAGCTTGTACACAGATCAGTCATTGCTGTTGTTACAGTCCGGTTGTGTGATGTTAACCTCCCTCAACACCACCAAACCTCTCCTCTTCTGTCTCCATCAGAAGGAATCTCTTGCCTGTACCCATTTGGTCTTAAACAGAGATGTCAAAGCAGCTGTTGGGAACTTTAGGATAACAAATAGAAAGACTTTAACAAAACATAAAACAAAAAGTCAAGACTTTCTATGTTAAAGATCAGAACACATCCATCACCCAACCTCAACCTCGGATCTTGACAGTAGCAATCAACAAATGAAACACGAAATATATATAGTCCCTCAAATTGTCTGTTAACAAAGCTCTGATTAGACAATGTGACTGAATATGTGTACAATTGACAAAGTAGGAATCATTTATTTAGTCTGCTGTCATTATGTTAAACTATTTATACTTCATGGCCTTTTGAGAAACAAGGTCACCACAAATGGATTATTTCATCCTGAAGTGTTCGTACATGATAACTGGTGCACATCAGTCGCTCAAGGTCCAGTCCTGACCTGGCAAGAGATAGTCAGACATCTCTGGTGGACACCTTGACCTAATCGTAATAATCTAACTTGCATAAGGGGTTTTGACATATTGATATTAAATGCGACATCCTAAATATGTTTTCAGTAATTTAGAGTTAATTGTGACTGATTGTTGAGTTATTAGGCAGGGAATGTGAGGAATGTAGTTGCCAGGAGTGTCCAGCACTCTAACAGCGTGGCCCAGACGTTGTAGTAGGTGCTGTGGACATCTACAACACAAGCAAGGTAATAACAGGGGTATGTGTATGAGAATACCTTTATCAACATTAACACAAGGCAGGGGTAGAGAATACCTATATCTACATCAACACAAGACAAGGGTACACAAGACAAGGGTATAGAATACCTATATCTACGTCAACACAAGGCAGGGGTATGTGTATGAGAATACCTATATCTACGTCAACACAAGGCAGGGGTATGTGTATGAGAATGCCTTTATCTACATCAACACAAGGCTAGGGTATGTGTATGAGAATACCTATATCTACATCAAGACAAGGCTAGGGTATGTGTATGAGAATACCTATATCTACGTCAACACAAGGCAAGGGTATGTGTATGAGAATACCTATATCTACATCAACACAAGGCAGGGGTAGAGAATACCTATATCTACATCAACACAAGACAAGGGTACACAAGGCAAGGGTAGAGAATACCTATATCTACATCAGAACAAGACAAGGGTACACAAGGCAAGGGTAGAGAATACCTATATCTACATCAGAACAAGACAAGGGTACACAAGGCAAGGGTAGAGAATACCTTTATCTACATCAACACAAGGCAGTGGTAGAGAATACCTATATCTACATCAACACAAGACAAGGGTACACAAGGCAGGGGTAGAGAATACCTATATCTACATCAACACAAGGCAGGGGTAGAGAATACCTTTATCTACATCAACACAAGACAAGGGTACACAAGGCAAGGGTATAGAATACCTATATCTACATCAACACAAGGCAGGGGTAGAGAATACCTATATCTACATCAACACAAGACAAGGGTACACAAGGCAGGGGTAGAGAATACCTATATCTACATCAACACAAGACAAGGGTACACAAGGCAAGGGTAGAGAATACCTATATCTACATCAACACAAGGCAGGGGTAGAGAATACCTTTATCTACATCAACACAAGACAAGGGTACACAAGGCAAGGGTATAGAATACCTATATCTACGTCAACACAAGGCAGGGGTATGTGTATGAGAATACCTTTATCTACATAAACGCAAGGCTAGGGTATGTGTATGAGAATGCCTTTATCTACATAAACGCAAGGCTAGGGTATGTGTATGAGAATACCTATATCTACATCAACACAAGACAAGGGTACACAAGGCAAGGGTATAGAATACCTATATCTACGTCAACACAAGGCAGGGGTATGTGTATGAGAATACCTTTATCTACATAAACGCAAGGCTAGGGTATGTGTATGAGAATGCCTTTATCTACATAAACGCAAGGCTAGGGTATGTGTATGAGAATACCTTTATCTACATCAACACAAGACAAGGGTACACAAGACAAGGGTAGAGAATACCTATATCAACATCAACACAAGGCAGGGGTAGAGAATACCTATATCTACATCAACACAAGGCAGGGGTAGAGAATACTTATATCTACATCAACACAAGGCAGGGGTGTGTATGAGAATACCTATATCTACATCAACACAAGGCAGGGGTAGAGAATACCTATATCTACATCAACACAAGGCAGGGGTAGAGAATACCTATATCTACATCAACACAAGGCAGGGGTAGAGAATACCTATATCTACATCAACACAAGACAAGGGTAGAGAATACCTATATCTACATCAACACAAGACAAGGGTAGAGAATACCTTTATCTACATCAACACAAGGCAGGGGTATGGTGTACCTATTTCCCAACTATGTAAAACAGATATAAGGAATTTGATACTTGTTGTGGTCTTCAGTTCAAGTCAAGTGCTATCATTCATATTGTGTTGGAGGTTGTATATCAATGTATACAAAGAGTATGAGATTGCTCCAAGCATATGGTGAATTCCTATGGCACCTACACACCATCATGTAATTCTGCTGCACATCTGTGAAATAGCTTAGCTGCATCATTAAAGAAGACTTTGGTCATGTTAAGGTGAAGCAACCAAGGCTAGTGAGGATGTTGTTGCAAGCTAGACGTGCCTGGTTATTGCCTGCAGGTGGACTTGACAGGGCTGTGTTACAGTCAGTGGCTGTTCACCAGATAATCACAGACACTTGCTCCAACTGCAGATGGTTCAACTGCATATCTGTCATAGAAACAAGAAAATACTATATATCTGTCATAGAAACAAGAAAATACTATATATCTGTCATAAAAACAAGAAAATACTATATATCTGTCATAAAAACAAGAAAATACTATATATCTGTCATAAAAACAAGAAAAACAAGAAAATACTATATATCTGGCATAAAAACAAGAAAATACTATATATCTGTCATAAAAACAAGAAAAGCCTTTAAAAAGGCAACATTGGAGGCACCTGAATAAATTAAGAAATTTAGTGAGAAGGATGTGAGATGATTTGAGGGGTGAAGCTGATTTCAAGAGCATCACGATGACCATACCTCTCTCTTTTAGAGACTTGCTTCTATTAAAGATTGGTACTCGCATCGCAAATACGGTACTCTCATCTCCAGTGTATGACATGTCATATCAAAGATCTTTGTTGTGTCTAACCATGTCTGGACATGATGTACTAGTGACAGACGGAGGATACATGGTCCTATATATTGTTTCTATTTTATGGCGGATGGTAACAAGGCATCAAAAGATGACATATCCCCCAGTCCCCCGCTTATTTGCAAAAGTCATGTGAATCCTACCCCTTCAAGGATCGTAAAGGATTGTTTGCCGCTAAAGATGTGTCAGCTCCCTAAATATCAGAAAGGGTGCCATACCCTAACCCTAAACCCTAACCTAACCCTAAGGAATGTAGACTGGCAGTGAAGGGGAGACAGTGCTAGGGTGCGATAATTGCTCTGCAACTAGCCATGTGGGTTGTGCACGGTAATATGCACTCAAGCCAAGAAATTCACCAATCCTTAGCCCAGTCCAAATCCAACTTGTTTCCATGTTTAAAACTTGTTCAAAAATGCCACTGCAAGGCCAGGATCCATAAGCGTGCCTTGGTTCGCACAGCGATTACGAAGACGGTATAACATGTATGCTCAGCAATCGCGGTACTGTTACTGAACACGCCTCTCTAATGGGTGCTACTAAACTGGAATGGATTTTCCGATTCTGCAGTTCGAAATTATGCACTGAACTAGTACAAGTGTGCTCTATTATGTGTAAAATTGTTTTGAATTGAAAGTGTATCAGTTTATTAACGTTTTGGATCAGTAAAGACATGAATATGTTTAAATTTTAAATTTATAGAAAACTTGATTTCCGCATTAACTATGGAGTAAAACAGGACAATTATTTCGGATTACCCACATGGTCAGGTGGCTTTTAATTTGCTAAGTTATGTTCATTGGTCATTTGGAATTGCCAATATTCCAAGTGTGTATATATAGAGATACATAGATACTCTATGTTTGTTTATGTCCCTCTCGTGACCAGTGAACAACTTATAAAGTATATAATGCATGTACATTGTTGTATGTACAGATGGACATCTTGACACAGACCCTTCACTATATATGCATGTACAGTGTGTGTGTTGTATGTACAGATGGACATCTTGACACAGACCCTTCACTATATATGCATGTACAGTGTGTGTGTTGTATGTACAGATGGACATGGTCATGCCGAAGCAGAATGGGTCGGTTGTGGAGGGAGTTGACCAACAAGAGGAAGAGTCTGATATGAAACACTCACAGTCGTCATCAGCTATCAAGGGCATGTGGAAAAAAGCATTCAAAAACCTCAAGAGCAACGAAAAACAGACATCATTGGTAAGTTAAAGATTTATTGTTTATTGACAGTGTTGATCTTGTTAAGAGGCACATACTTACCACAGGAGCATACGTAAACTGGTTTGTTGGCAGAGTTTGCCACATAATTCATCCTATCTTAATCAAGTTTATGCCTGCAGGTCCATTGAGGAAATCAGTCTTATCTCTAGCTACTGCTTCCTGGAAGTTCTTCAACAATGAACTAGTTTCAGTTGTCGACAAGGTCAGTTGGGATGCCAAAAAGTAGATCCAGTCTTGCTAGAGCCTTTCTGAATCTAAAAGATGGGATCTGACCCCAGGAAATCATATTCAGTCTGGACAGTTTTATTTTATTCCATCCTCGTGGAATGGTAGATCCTCTTTCCAGTTTTTCCAGTGCCAAGGAGGAATCCCAGAGGTAGATGCAAAGAATATTCACCAGAATCCCCTGTTTCTCCGTATCATTTTTGAACTTTCTTTGCTGACAGACCTCAATTGAACTCCGATAACAGATGGTAGGCTCAGTTATCTGGAGGAAAGTGGAAGTTGATCACATCAGACCACAGGTTACTGGAGGTTGTAAAGACCATATACAAGCTACCACTTTGTCATCATCCAGGCCTTGTATCCAAGGCGAATGATTCCATTTGACAGGGCCCAAGTCAGCAGCACTTTGGATCTACTTGGCTACATATTCCCTCCTAGACATTGTCATGAATATGGTAAAGAGACAAACAAACAGGGCTTGGTACCCATCATCATTTCAATTGTTAATGGAACAATCTGACAAACTGCCAGAAAATCCAAGATCTCCTGACTCAACCTAAATCAAACATAGTTTCCAGCAATCCCTTTTACCTCCATTTTCACTCTTGGGTAGCTAATTCATCAAGATGCAGGTTTGTTGGGTTTCAATGTCTGCCTCTTAAATGGGCACTGATCCAGAGAGATTAATGTTTCGTGCCAACAGTCTAATTACGAAACCTAGCTGCAAGCTGGTCACTCCCTGCCCCCTCGACCAAGACGGACACTGGGACTGGGCTACTGTCCACCTTGGCAGAATTTCTTCAACCTAAACAGTAGGACATTAAGAATGGGGGATGCCCATCAGATGCCGTTATTTGAAAATGTACACCTCGTCATGATATGGCCTATTAAGTGAATAAACGTTCATCAGCCATATCGCCCTAAGGTGATCAGGGATATATGGATATCGCCCTACGGATGACGTCAACATTGGTCGATAGTCATTGAACTTTGCTGCATCCTTGTCCGGATACTTAATACCTTGGCTTCGCCTCGGTTCTTCAGTATCCTTCCTCGGTAAAGTATGTCAGGGTTTCTAAATATTTAGAAATATTTTGAAAAACCTCCGTAAATTTCACCAGGAAAAGGAAAAGTGCTGGAAAAAAATTCAGTTTCTTTAAATATAAACTAGAAAAGTCAGATTTGTTGGGGGGGTTTAAATTTTATATGTCAGTAGCATGATCACTTGTGAACTACATTCACATTTATGACACAGTTGGCAGCCGATATAAAAGAACCAGGATAAATTGTGAAGTCGCCTGCGGCAGGGCCTGTAGAAGTAGATATGACAGTTGAATTGGGCTTTAGTCCATCCTTCGCATCTTCAGCATCTTTGTCTTGCCCTTTCTTCAGTGAAGTGTCCAGCAGTCTGCAGACTTGTAGTGTTTGTTCTTCCGAGGTTCACTCATATGAGTGAGCGCCTGATTAAAAAATTAAAATTAAATTTTTTGAAATCACCAACACATCCAAAAAGCAGTCTGGACACCATTAATGTATCATACTGAAAAATTGCTCTTGTTTATACTGGTCCAAAATTTCAGTTTAAATTTCAGAAATACACGTGATTTACGTGCTGCAATGTCAGCATCAATGTATTACCATTCAGTAATCGCAACAAGATTAATTTAGAATTAGATACCATAAAACTGTCGCATCTGTCAGAACAATCTTGCAGTGAAACATCAAACATTTCTGAAAACATATAATATCTGGCGAAATTCTTCAAAGTTAACACTGTTCAAAAGGTCGATCTGACGTTTGGTTTCAGTAGGAATGTATGACTGGATTTCCATTATAAGAGAAGAGGGTGGATACTGCTCACCATTGTCTTTGTGCACCTCCAGTATGAATCTGCTGAGCCAATATAACAACTCGGAATCCTACAATGTCTCCAGCGTAGACATAATTTTCCGTTGGTTTAATCTGTTGTTGTTTCGCCAGGCTGCCCAATGCTTAAATGTATTCAGTGCCCACTTGTTTGTGCGACTAGAGTTCTTGGGCACAGAAGTCCTCGCCCTATCCACCAAGTCGTTGTCAGTCATGACATATGAAAAACGTTTACTTGTGTTATCACTGATACCTGAATATGTTGGTAAAGTATTATTCTCTCGTGAAATATTTCCTTCTGAATAACCTTGGACATAACTTCCAGATTCTGGCTTGCAAAAAAAAACAATCTTGTCATCCCACTCAGTTGCCATCTCGAGCACGAATAATAAAGCATGTGCTTTCAGTTGTGTTTGTGAAGTGCATTCCAAATGTTTTTGGTTAAGTGGTTTTAATGTTCAATGTCCCTTCATCTAGACCTTTTTACAGTATTTGTGTTATCAGATTTGGCGTGTCTCAATTGAAAATATTATGGATGTTTTTTCCAACTAATTAAACAAATGTCCTGGCATACAGATGTATTTAATATTCTTTCATGTTTCTCCGACTAGCTAAAATCAGTCGCCCAAACGCAACGCAGGGAAATTTGTGGTGGAAGAGTGCATTATATTGTGAAGGGGTGAGCTCTTGAAAACGAATATTCAGAATTTATTTTTGAAGTATTAAACCAATATAAACTTCAAAATAATTAATGCAAAACTAGTTGATTCAACAAATTGATAAGCCGTATACATGCAGAGTACATGTAAAATATTTGATATTTATACAAGCTTTCCTTTAATGTGTACTTTTCCGTCCAATTTTTGTATGAGAAATGAACAATGAGTCCTTTCGGAGATAGCGCTATATAAATGCAATCCACTATTATTATGTTTTACAGAATAAGATGAAAATGCAGCAGAGAGGGTTCGGGTGATCCTGGCACAGTCAGGCTGGTAAGGCTTATCATCAGCTCAGGGCCCTCAGTCCCTCTACATGCAGCCCAGACAGCGAATGGGACTTCTCCCAGGAAATGCTGCCTAGTCGGACCCACCAAGCACTTTCCGCAGAATATGTTGATCCCCCAAGGGCTCAGAAGGGCTGTGCTCACGGTGGAGAACCCGGTCACTCTCTTGATCTGCGCCAAGAGATCAGGAGGTACCAAACCAGGGGCACCAAGAACAATGGGGAGTCTGACGACAGTGTACTTAGGATGCAAGCGAGACATTTCAAAGGCGAGGTCCGCATATTTAGCATGCTTTTCCTAAATCTTGCCAATCACGTTGCTGTCAAAAGGAACAGAAAATTCAATGATATAAATAAATTCATTGGCTTAATCAAAAAGGACAAGGTCAGATTTGTTGGCTGGAATTCTTCTGAGGTTGTATATCGGCCTATTCCAAAGAAGTTTGAAAGCATCATTTTCCATGACGCCCTGGACATGTTCAGGCTTGTACCATGGATGGACCTCAGAGTCGAAGCCACAGGAATGAAAGAAAAAAAGAAGCGAGCCATGCCATCATGTCTCTTAAGATATGCTGCTTGTGCCAAGGAAGGGCATCCACTGACAAGGTGTTGGACGGTCTCTGTAAATTCATTACACAGTCGACATTTCATGTTAATGTTTTCTTTGAGAATCACATTTAGGCGATTGCGAGTTGGAAGTGATTGGTCCTAAGCAGCAAAAAGGAAGCCCTCAGTTTCACATTTAAGACCAGCTGACTTCATCCAGGCGAAGGAGTCGTTTGGATTGCTTTTCTGTTCCATGCACTGCATGTACACACAATGCAATGGTTTCTCAGAAAGCTTTTCCACAAATGACCGACTCTGAGCAGCCTTGGTGAATGACTTCACCTGGTTTACTCCCATCACTGTACCGTCCAGCAGTACATCGCCATAAGCAAAATCAACCTCAAATTTCAGATTCTGTCCAACAACCTTGGCACGTTTAAAATAGTCCTTGCTTTATTATCATGAGTCTTGACATTTATCACCAAAGGATCATCCCAGAAATAAATATGTGCAAAAGTACACATTAAATATGGTCAGACGGTCGAGACTTTGGATGTCTTGTTTTGTCCAATCAACTACTCCAAAGGAATAGGAAAGGACTGGCACAGCAAAAGTATTGATGGCTTTGACCTTGTTTCGAGCATTACGTTCTGAGCTCCAGATTTTCTTTAAGCGAGCTTTATATTCGGCCCGAAATTTGTCATGTATGTGGTCATTCTGGAGCTTGTCTCGAACTTGCATTCCAAGATAGGTGTAGGCCTGATCTTCCACAAGATGCTCAATAACTCCTCCCCCCTGTAACTTGACCAATCCACCATTAACTACCTTGCCACGTTTCAAATGAAGAGTATTACATTTGTTGAGTCCAAATGTCATGCCAATATCATTAGAAAAGGACTCGACAAGGAGAACCTGCTCTTTCAAATTGGTATCTCCTTTGGCAAGGAGCTCGATGTCATCCATGTAAAGGAGATGAGTAAGCGGTGTTGGGGATCTGTTTTGAGGAGGTCAAGGATGGTAACCCTCCTCTCTGTTGAGCAGAAAGCTCAAAGGATTTAGAGACAAACAAAAAAGCAAAGGACTGAAGGAGTACCCCTGGAAAATCCCCCTTCTGATTGGAATAGGTTCTGAAGTCTGCACCTGCCCTTGCGAGTACATCTCAAGTTGAGTCGACCAGCAACTCATTAAAGACTTGAGTAAATCAAGTAGACTTCAGAATTTACTCGTGAGGGACAGAGTCGTATGCTTTTTTGTAGTCAATCCAGCACATGGAGAGGTTGCGGTGATATGTTTTAGCCTCTTCCAAAATAATTTTCTGTACACGAAGTTGATCCTTACGCCCCAACATCCCTTTCTCGCTCCCTTCTGCTCTCTATAAATTATATCACTGGATATCAACTAGTGGTGTGATGATTTATCGATGCAGCAGCCACCGATACAGTGAATCGATACAAATTTTTACGTTGTCAAATATCCCGATATGATACTTCCAATGGTTTAAAATATATGCTTACTTAATTTCCCTTCATAAGTAAATGTTTTCTCAGAAATTCTTGCATCAAGAACTGTGTCGGACACAGCACTTGCATGTTATTAACATCCACAAAGTCTGTGTATAAACTTAATTATCTCTTTTCCGAATGAACATTGAACAGTGCTGGCGGAATTTGACGAAATACTATTAAATTGATTGTGTTTTGATCTTAAGGTGTTTTATAGTTGGTGTTAGAATTATAGATTTTAGTATCATGATACATATCGTATCCCCACCCTTATACCGGGCATATATCATTGTGACTACAATTTTAGTATCGTGATGTATCACATCGCTTGTTGTATGCCAATACCAGCACTAATATCAACTGCAGTTCTTGTCTGATTGTAGTATCCCTGCAGTGTAGACTTTTTCGGATTTTCTAATGGTTGGATGGTATAATGACTGATCCAATTGGATCCTATTTCTGTGATTGAGTGAGTTTAGTTTTACGCCGCACTCAGCAATATTCCAGCTATTTGGAATATAAATAATACGGTCTGGACCAGACAATCCATTGATCAACAGCATGAGCATCGATCTACGCAACTGAGATACGATGACATGTGTCAACCAAGTCAGCAAGCCTGACCACCTGATCCCGGTAGTCGCCTTTTTCAACAAGTATGGGTTACTGAAGATCAATGTTAACCCAGATCCTATTTCTGCGTTTTTTACCTAAATATTTGATCATGCCATGTAAAAATATGATGTCTATTACCTATGAGATTAAAAATCTATAACAGGTATAATTAGGTAACACCACTCAGATTACCTGACAAAGGTTCCCATTTGGCATTTCTCGTGTCTGGACTAAATACTCTGCATTATTAATTAAGGTCTGATGTGGCAAATGTATTACATGTTATGTAATATGTGCATGGAAGTTCAGCAAGAGGAATTATCAGCTGAGTTAAAACAACCAACATCGATTAAAGGATTAACCGATGGGACGCTGATTGATTAATTACCTTTATCTTGCGCAGTGAAGTTGTCAAAAGATATTATTTTTCCTTATCCTGACTCATGCTTAATTGCTTGTCTTCTTCCTCTTGCGAACATAGTGGAACACTTGTATCTCCTTATTGAAGCTCCCTTCAATAAAGCCTACGTAAAATCACTAATCACTACTCACCAAGAGTTATCCCTTCTTCCTGTTTTGGCGGGAACTGGCACCACCGTTCCCCCACATGCTTCACTCTCTCCTTTGCCCAGTGAGCAGGTTGTGAGAGCGCCTGTGTCTCCTTTCGGCACTATATCCTTTTATTACTTAGTCAGTTACCTCTATTAGTCTATTATAGAGGTTTAGCTGGTATCTTTCATCAATATGAATTGATATTTAATTGTATTTAGCACTGTTTATTCACGGTGTAGTCCGTGTTTGTTCAGTAGTTTACGTTCATGAAAATCTGTTCCAAATGTAAGTTACGTTTCTCTGCTGCTGACCCGCACCAAATATGCCCTAGCTGCACGGTACCATGTTCTTTCAGTGCACGCTGCAATTATTGCAAGCGTTTATCTACTTGTGCATTTAATAAATACTGCTGTCTGACGACCCTCTACCGTCCGGTGTTCCGCTGGAGTTTCCCTCGGAGGAGAGGCGTGGGACGAAGTCCGCCATCTCCAAGAAGAAGACCTGCTTCTCCAGACATCCCGTCGTCGCAGTCTAAGACTCGGAGGTCGTCATCCACCCAGTGCAGACTCCGCACCCCCAGGGCAGCGTCCACCACCAAGGGGAAGTCAGCGCAGACAACCAGAACTTTCTCGGCCGAGATTGTTCCCTTGACAGAACAGGGTCTGTATGATGATGAGCCAATGATCATCCCACAGGTTCCTCGTAAGAAACGACCGGTCTCAGCTACGGTGACTTCAGCGCAGATCTCTTCCCAACCCGAGGTATCAACGCCGACAACAGATGACCGTCCAGTGGGCCCCGTCGCCGTCACCACAGAAAGGGCAGCGCCAGTACCACCGCAGACCTGCAATCCGGGCGACTTTATGCAGCAGTTCTCCCAGCAGATCATGGAGATGATGGAGCAGCGTTACGGCCTGGAAAAGAAGTCACAGCCAGCCCAGGTCCCGAGCCTTCGCGAAGGCTCCAAGGCAGACATCATCTCTGAGGGGCCTGCCATCAACGTGACTTCTGCCAGCAGAACTACACTCCCGGACCAGCCTGCGCGAAGGTCGACTCAACCATCCCCTGCGGAGGACTCGGACGATCAGCATCCGCGAAGACGTTCGCGAAGGCCATCACGATCTTCACCTGCGTTCGCGAAGGAGGATTCGCTCATCCCCGGACTCTGGATTGGACAACCAGCCTTCGCTAAGGCGTTCGGGAAGGACCAGTCACCAATCCCCAGATGTGGACTCAGATGTTCAGCGTTCGCGAAGGCCTTCGCGAAGAACTTCAGCTACAGTATCCAAGACATCTTCATCCCGCAGAGGGCGGTGGTTTAGCCTAGTGGTTAAAGCATTGGCTCGTCACGCCGAAGACCCGGGTTCGATTCCCCACATGGGCACAATGTGTTAAGCCCATTTCTGGTGTCCCCCGCCGTGATATTGCTGGAATATTGCTAAAAGCGGCGTAAAACTAAACTCAGTCAGTCAGTCAGTCATCCCGCAGATCGTCGAGGGATTCACCAGGACCTTCGCGAACCCACAGTCGCTCATCTCCGTGCAGGTCTCCGCGCAGGTCACCCTACAGGCACAGGTTGCCGGGCCGTTCACCACGCAGATCCCCACGCAGGTCTCCACGAAGGTCACCACGACGTTCACCCCACAAGTCTCCGTGCAGGTCTCCACGCAGATCTCCAGCCAGGTCACCACAGTCACGTAGGACTCCACCTCGTTCACCATCGGATGAGTATCAACGTCCCTTTCTCAGCACTCCTATCACTGAGGATGATGGCGGCATCATCTTTTGGGACTCTGAAATACGTTACTGGATGGCTAATGGATTGGACTTGGCCTCACCATCTAAAGACGATAATCCGGCTCACACCTATCTTATGAGAGAGGAAGATGTCGACACGCTCACTCTGCCCCGATTGATCCCATCGCAGCGGTTCCACAGAACCTGGACGCAGCCTTCCAGTCAGCCACGAAAGCCCAGCCGCCGCACCTACCACAGTTCAACGCCAGGAAGTTCGCCTCCCATAACATGGATCCTTTCCTTAAAGCTCAGGAAATAGACGAGAACTTCAAGGTCATCAGCGATGCCAAGGCCAAGTCGTACAAGATTGAGGACAGGAAGCTGGCTCAAGTGGAAACTATGACCAGACGGATGTTCTTCGGCCTCAACAGATCTCGGGCAGTCAACGAAACGCAGAAGAAGGACTAACAGTTCATGACAGACCACCTTTCATCCATCTCCGCAGCGCTGACTCTGGCTCGTCGACAAGGTCTCCTCGCCTCCTGCAGTTGGAGTGAACAGTTTACCAAGTCACTCTACACAGCCCAGTGGTCAACTCCTTCCATCTTCGCTGGAGAAATCGACAAGGTTGCTAAGGAAGTTACCAAAGATTCAAGAGAAGTCCTAATGATCAAGTCCATAGACACTCTGGCCAGCGTCATCAGGGAGACATCCCAGCGTTACTCGGAAAGATCCAAGTTTCCTGGAATACAGAGGGCACGGGACAAGAAAGTGGGTAGCTCCAGAGGCGGGAAAGACTCTTTTCGCCGCCCTACCAGCAACTACAGAGCAAGATCCGGACGAGGCAGGGCACCCAGAGGCTCCAGGGATTATCGACGATGAAAGACGGGTTCGGAACGACTGGAGTCTTCCACCCCCAGCCCTTCCTGTACAACCTTCCCAAGTGGGTGGACGTCTACAACTACATTGGCAAAACTGGGGAATACTACAAGATCCATACGTATCTAACATCCTAAGACACGGATATCCCATTCAACTACGGGCCGCTCCACCGCTTACAGTCAACCCTCACAAGTTCGACTTCCAGACACATCAGCTAGAGAAGTTACGAGAGGCCGTCTCATATCTTCTAACCAAGCGGGCCTTAGAAA
This sequence comes from Haliotis rubra, assembly GCF_003918875.1. Taxonomy (NCBI): domain Eukaryota; kingdom Metazoa; phylum Mollusca; class Gastropoda; order Lepetellida; family Haliotidae; genus Haliotis; species Haliotis rubra. Next base: position 101,731 of record NW_025767343.1, on the reverse strand, counting down.
TCGTGGATCCAGTCAACATCACACCAGGTTTCTACTCCCCAGTTTTCCTGGTTCCAATGAAAAATTCCAAAGAAAAGTTTCGACTCATCTACAATATGAGCACGTTCAACAGGGATTATCTACGCAGACCTCCCACGTTCCGCATGATACATCTACCTCAACTAATCCACCTCGTCCGTCCCATGGACTACATGGCCAGCATAGATCTACAGGATGCCTACCTGCATATCCCTATCCATCCCGACTCGAGAAAGTACCTCAGATTTACACTGGACGGGCTACATTACCAATGGAAGGTCCTGCCATTTGGAATATCATTGGCCCCCTGGTTGTTTACAAGAGTGACGAAACCCATAGTCACATATCTACATCATCGAGGGCTCACGCAGTGCATTCTACCTCGACGACGGGATTCAAGTAGATCAAGATCCAGAGCGTCTCAGACTACAGTTGAATTTCACCATCAATCTACTCACTCAGCTAGGATGGTTAGTGAATCTACTCAAGTCAGACCTAGAACCTACACAGGACCTGCAGTTTCTAGGCATCAGATTTCTCACAACGCAGAACCGTATCGTCGTGCCAGAGGACCGATGGTTCAAGATTCAACAGACAATCCCTCAAGCCTTACTCTCTCCGTGGCCGCTTCGACAGTGGCAGAGTCTGTTGGGTCTCCTCACGTCCGCACAAGACATGACAGCCAGAGGCAGACTACAGTTACGCCCGTTACAGGTCCTCATCAACGCTCATCTTGACGACCTAGAACCCTTCGGTCTCCCGAATTACCTCAGACCTCATCTACTATGGTGGACCCGGAGGTCGAATGTTTGCGAAGGCATCTATTTAGCAGAGCCGGAGTTCAAGACTCATCTATACGTGGACGCATCACTCCAAGGTTGGGGAGCACATCTCGTTAACAATGTGGCAGCCGGGATATGGAATCAGAAAGAGGGAGGTCTACATATCAACATGCTGGAGATGAAAGCAGTCATCAACGCCATACTCCATTGGAGCACCATTCTACAGAATGCGCATCTCATGGTACACACAGACAACTCTACAGTGGCGTTTTACATAAACAAGCAAGGCTCAACAAGATCATTGAACCTACTGGATCTCTGCTTTCAACTGTTCGACCTCATCGACGATCTGAACATCCACGTAAGAGCATGTCACATTCCAGGAGCCCAGAATGTCTTAGCAGACGCACTCTCCCGTCCAACTCAACCATCGCCGACGGAATGGATGCTCCATCCAGAGATCTTCACACAGATCATCAAGGAAATAGGAGCTCCGTTGATAGACCTCTTCGCCACACGCTTCAACAATCAGCTAACAACATTCGTCTCTCCAGTCCCAGATCCACGGCGTGGGCAGCGGGCGCTCTCACCATATCCTGGGAAGGCCTAAACGCGCGTCAGCGTTTCCACCGCCAGCGCTACTACCGAGGGTGTTACAGAAAATCAGCCAGACAAGGAACCTCCAACTGATTTTGGTCGCGCCCTACTGGCCAGCGAGAATGTGGTTCCCAATTCTCATACAAGAACTCGGACCACCAATACTGCAACTACCAGAGCGGTCGAATCTACTAGTACATCCTCACACAAAGCAGGCGCCATGGCAACCCAGGGCATTCCAACTGCGTGTGGACTGTATCAAGGCATGTTTAAACAAGAGAGGGTACTCCGCCAGGCGCGAAAGCAGTCACGCTTTGCTTTCGCCCAATTCTACACGCAACTTGTACAGCGACAAGTGGCGCAGCTTTGAGACCTACAGCTGCTAGAAATGGATTTTCAGCTAGAAAAGCAACACATCCTCAAGTGGCGGACTATCTTTGTCACCTACGGCAAAACAAAGCGACTAAAGGGTCTACACTCTCAACGCATTACCTTGCGGCATTGAGCTCAGTTATTACTATGAGGGCGGGTGCCAAGCTAACGAAAGTACCAGAGTTACTGGCCTTGTTACGCTCTCTTATAAATTGGAGGACCAAAAACAGAGATTTCAAGCTCCGGCATGGGACCTCAACATCGTTCTCAGACATCTCACAAGTGACGTCTACGAACCATTAGAGACGACATCCTTCGAATTCTTGACACAGAAAATGCTGTTCCTGCTAGCCCTAGCAACAGCAGCCAGGATGTCGGAAATTCATGCTCTAGATTACGAGAGAACGCACTTTGATGAAAATCAAAACACAGTGCATATGGGACTGCGATGGGATTTCATCGCTAAGAATCAACTGCCAGGTCAACCGGACAGACAATTCCACGTCCCCGCCTTATCCTCCATACTCGGACCACATGATACGATTGACTTATCCTTGTGCCCAGTGAGAGCATTGAAAGTTTATCTACATCGATCCAGAATAAGGAGACGCAAGTTTAAACGACTTTTCGTCCCGCTATCAACAGTGACACAGACGGAAGTCTCCCGCACTACGATATCAATCTGGATAAGAACTGTCATACTACAGGCCTACAAAGCAGCAGGACTCGATCCTTCAAGAGCCTCCAACCCACACAAAATTAGAGCGCTGGCGTCAACACTCGCTCTACATGGGAATTGCTCGCTTACCACGATCATGGAGGGCTGCTTCTGGAAATCGGACATGGTGTTTGCAAACCACTACTTGAGAGATATCGCCACCGAGGACGTCTCAGGTATTCACCATTTCGGCCCACTGGTTGTTGCACAACAGTTGACAGTTCCTCACAGAAGATGAGACGTAGTCTCGCTTTCTTATCACATGACTTATCAAGCCTACACTCAGCGGAGTTCTGCTTCAGTCTCAATGCAGGTCTCAAGACTAGCATAAGTGATAAACCCAGTTTACTCGTACAGCAAGGGTTGCTTCTCCACATGGAATCGCTAAATCCACATTGAAATGTTAACAGAAAAAGTAGGACCAAAAGTTAACAATTGTGGTCCCCCCATCAAAAGGCAGCTGAAAGAACACGATTGCTAACAGCAGCAGAGTTTGGCAGTAAATACAGTGCCATTATGAAGTTCCCATAGGGGGGTATATATTGACGTAAAATTCACTAAATAAATCTTAAAGTGCTTTTCCCACCATCTATTCCGTCGGATTCTACAAGCAATTAAGCATGAATCAGGATAAGCAAAAATATGTAATTTTCTGAATAAAATTGATATTTTATACTTATCCTGACTCATGAGGTAAGCCCTCCCAACCTCCCCACTAGACACTTTGGATTTCCCTGCAAATTCAAGTGTCGGGCTCATATTCAGGAGAGAGTGAAGCATGTGGGGGAATGGTGGCGCCAGTTCCCGCCAAAACAGGAAGAAGGGATAACTCTTGGTGAGTAGTGATTAGTGATTTTACGTAGGCTTTATTGAAGGGAGCTTCAATAAGGAGATACAAGTGTTCCACTATGTTCGCAAGAGGAAGAAGACAAGCAATTAAGCATGAGTCAGGATAAGTATAAAATATCAATTTTATTCAGAAAATTACATGTTTATGTATGTAGATTTACTAACGTGCATTGAATATTCCCACATTCTGTCGTAAAGTGCCTGTTTGAAAACAACGTCCTTCCTTCAAAGGAATAACTGCCAATACGTTGATTGCTCATTGTCAGCTAACTAAATTAACTTTTTTTAAGAATGGTGGAGATCATACAAGCAGTTGTTTGATGGTCTGTCCTGGGTGACCAATGAGACTATACACCAATGTAAAAAACATGAAACAGTCACATGACCAGTTGAGAAACTATCACTAGTGATGACATTATATCACTTTTTCGCTTATCAAACTGTTAAAAGACACATGAAATGGAACAGAATTCTTTCTCAGCTGCAGATGAATGACATATCATTCCTTTATGTGGATATTGATGGATACATTCCTCGAATAAGGTAATAGCCTGATATTATTGCTATATCTTTAGTCTGTTTTAACATTAATATTTGTGTTTTGTTTATATTCATTTGTTGTAGCCTTCAAGATAATTATTTTTTCCACCATGAAGTGTAATGAAGCAGACAACATACACTAGGTCTTAAGCAGATCGTGTGCTTTTTATTAAGTTTCAAAATGCATACAAGTATAATAATAAACCAATTAGGATTTTAAGACAAATTATAAACATGGACATTGACATTGTTATTTTACAGGCCTAAATTGTTTTACCACTGGCACATGAAGTCAAACAACAAACTTTTTATGTTTTATCATTAAAATGAAAATGGAAATATTAATGAATAAAAAAAGTTTTCATCTTTGTTGAACAATGTATACTTATACTACCAATTGCACTTGTGGGTGGCACAGCAGAGATTGCAAACCAGTCAAGAATTCTGGGATATCACGGGAGAAAACTATAACAAAAGTCCACGGAAATTGCTCTGGATCAGTGTCCCTGTAAACAGTAGCAAAGTCCTTGAAATATGCATCATCCATACAATAACACTAGAAGGAAATTCTGCTAGTAGCACACAGGTAATAGTACCTATGGTTGCTGATTTCGTATATCGTCTTGGACACAACACAAAATTCAAGCATTAAACTATTGAGGATTACAGATCAGCATTATCTTTTGTTTTTCATCATGATGGCATGTCTAAATAATTTCATCTAGTTCTCAACCTTCAGATGAGATCCTTTCAACTAGAAGACATTTTGATGTGGAATGTTGCATTGTCTGCTCTGCTACAACCTCCTTATGAACTTTGGTTTATCAAGCTGCCCCATTACAATTCTCCAAGACAACAGCTTTCTTCCTAACTGGGGTCTCAGCAGCAAGAGTGTAGCAGTTACATGCCATTAATTTCTCCTCAATCAGTCACAATCGGAATTGGAGTACTAATACCTTTAGATTTCTTCCTGAATTTGTTGCCAAGAATCAGTCAGCTGTAGCAGGGCAACTTAGTAACACAATGTACTCCATAACAATTCTGAACAAAGTTGTTGACACACTGAACAGGTTACTCTGTCCAGTACAAGCCTTGATATACTATGCTGCAGCCACCAATGGTTTGGAGAGAGAGGATTCATGCAGTCAACATGCTTATTGTCACATGGTTCGCCATGGTAGGCAGGTCATTGTTTAGGGTTGACATCACATTAACGATCAGAAGGTTATTTCATGGGTTCTACTGTAGATTCAGTATGATCATTGTCAAGCTGAATGTCGACAATGCCAAAAGTAATGTCATAGCAGAGGTGATGTCATCAACCAGAAGTTACATCATAACAAAAGTAAACTCCCTTAGAGGAAGTGCCGTCATAACAAAAGTAAACTCCCTCAGAGGAAGTGCCGCCATAACAAAAGTAAACTCCCTTAGAGGAAGTGCCGTCATAACAAAAAGTTACTCCATCAGCGACAGTGACATCATAACCAGAAGTAACCTCATCCTATTGGAAGTGACATCATACAGACATCATGTGAGGTCACTGGAGCTGGATATGACATATTTGCAAGTCAATTGGAAGTGACATCATACAGACAGCATGTGAGGTCACTGGAGCTGGATATGACATATTTGCATGTCTATTGGAAGTGACATCATACAGACAGCATGTGACTGACTGACTGAGTTTGGTTTTACGCCGCTTTTAGCAATATTCCAGCAACATCACGGCGGGGGACACCAGAAATGGGCTTCACACATTGTGCCCATGTGGGGAATCGAACCCGGGTCTTCGGCGTGACGAGCCAACGCTTTAACCATTAGGCTACCCCACCGCCCCAGACAGCATGTGAGGTCACTGGAGCTGGATATGACATATTTCCATGGAAGTTATGAAATAAGTAAGCCAACATCGTATTTGTTTCCAGAACAAAATGTATTATGCTTCTGTTTACTTTTTCGTCTCAATGTGCTATTCACTGCTTCCAGCTATTTGTGATTATTAGATGCCAGATCCTGTGTTTCTTTGCAATAGAGATAATGTATTCAAAGGGACTATCAAACAACTGTGATTAATTCTGTATTACATCAGGACTAGTCTCCCCACACCTCCCGAAACCTCAGGTATCTAGGATGTACTGTTATTGGGAAAAGAACGAATGTATATTCACACTTATTAATGTCTGTTGTAGATTTTATAATGCAAGGACAGACATGACACAGAAATCATGGCTAGGATACAATGGAGGTTGCATTCTTAGAATTACACTGTTTAAAAATATTAAATTGTATTTGTGATTCATCAGTTGATTGTTTCAGTGTGACTAACTGTATTTGTGATTCATCAGTTGATTGTTTCAGTGTGACTAACTGTATTTGTGATTCATCAGTTGATTGTTTCAGTGTGACTAACTGTATTTGTGATTCATCAGTTGATTGTTTCAGTGTGACTAACTGAAACACTGACTCCCTTCCCCAGTCGCTGATTTAACATGAAGTTCACATTTTTAGTATTCTCAGTCTTTGTTAGTTTCACATCTCCTTTTGGAATGTCAAGGAAAATTTATTTCCAATATAGAACAAGTCATTGTGCTTTAAGAATGTAGAAAGGCAACACAGAATATATTTTTCTTACACACCCATGGGTGAGAAACCCATGTGAGAAAACTGGTATCACACATATGTGTGAGATCGATTTCTAATCCCGTCATTGGCTACTCCATAGTGATAACCTAGGGTCAGGTTATGACAGACCACTGTTACTCGTGCTTCAATCGAACAGAAACCTGTTACTCGTGCCCAAAAAACACCTTTAGGCTTTACGCCTACCTGTTATTTTCACGATTGCAACATAAACAGGTATGTATACAATGAAACACAATTAGAATAACTATAACATGAATCTATTTATTTTCTAATTCCTTTTATTAACACTTTAGATTTCCAGTCATGAATTCAAAATGTCTTGAACAATCAGTGATACCTGTGTAAACAATTATGTGAAAATCGCTGTTAGAAAAAAAGACCGGGATTCCCTTCGAATATTCAAAATGTACATTGGTACTTTTACTGGAGAGATGCGTCAGGTGTCAGTGTATCGTCTTGCAAAAATACCTGACACAATAACGTCAGTGCCTGTCCATTGTGAGATTGATTTGCCTCGTTGTTTCTTTGATGCATTGATGAAGATGACATTTATCACTGATACAGTATGATGAAGACCCACTTCCAGCTCCGAGCTACTATGTGATTCCAATGTTATCAAATTCACTCATGACAATCAGAACAAAAACACACTTGTTGAAACAATGTAACAACATGGATCGTTTTGAAAGGCTCATGAGTGCGAATGGCAGCACCCATCCTTTCTATTCAATCGAACATGTACAGGAACGGTTGACCTACAAATAAGTCATTACTCAAGATATTCCTCCGACGCATGATAATGCAAAGTTTATGTCTTGATAACATACAGAATGTAATCAATTCACATTTCATACTGACAACTCCGTAAATTCCGTTACATTCCAAGTGGCAGTTTCTGGCTCAGGAAAATGAGAAGGATGTGGCGAAGAAGAGTAGTCCCCCATTGATAGTAAACGTAACCTCAGCAATGTCACATTCAAGCACACTGGGTGCACCTAATTACACACACTCAATAGTTTTGGCTCCGGTCGATGGGAGAACATTGAATGTAAACTGGTACACAAGTACAGATCCCCAATGTGCAGAGATATCCAAAACAATCTTCCGATGACGACAACCACCAAGCGATAACAATGACGTCACACGCTCAAATATTTTACTCTTGCAAGAATTAAAATCATCCACATTTGCATGGTAACATCATCACTTTAGAGGGTTTAATTAATTTTCTGTGATCTTACCTAGTTTTCATTATCACTTTTGCCACTATTCACTGATGCGAAGAGGTGGCAGAAACTTATTTGTGGAGGGTCACCATGGGCATAAGTAGTAATTATAGGCACAAACATTCCCTCTGGATTATGGCTGCCTTATTCCTGTGGATTCCACAGACACATACAGAATGGAAATGAAAATTTTAACTAAGTCATAGCTATCCCTAGTGGTATGCTTAAAAGAGTTATGCAGTTATCTCCCTTAGCTGTGACATCACAACGTAGTTGTTGAAAACCTCTCATAATTTTTCTGTATGGATAACACAGAAGACGTGTTTACAGAGTGGAAGTGTTTTAAAATTTTCTTCAAATTTTCAAAAACTACAAGACTCCTGGTCAGTAGTGTCTCATTGGTTGATGTTTCTGACAATCGCATTCTATATTTTGTGCATATTCCTTGCTTTTCATCTAATTTTCCCACCAAAACTCATAATGTCACAAGCATGTGTCAGCAATGTCAAAAATTCATGGCCAATTTGTATCCCCATTTTCTATGTGCCTTCTGCCTCACGGGTCCTCCCTACTCTTTTTATAACCGATTTTCATTGTGTCAAGAAATTTTTTTTATATGATTGGATTAAATGGACAATATACGGCATAATTTTCATCCCTTACAGGGGACATTCATTCGTCCATATATCTATTCTTTGCAAATTCGATAAAAAACAAGGCTAAAATTTAATCTGCAGAGGCAGTTTGATCAGGCTGATAGCCTGTCGGCCGTGTGCCGTAAGAACTCAAGAGACTACAGTCCAGACCAAGGTCTAGAGTCTATTTCCCTGTAGTTCGTTGTGGTGCTCTACTCGGGAAAGCCGTAGTATCACCCGCGAACTGAAGCTGATGATCAATCCCCACGGCGGGAGAAGCCAAGGTTTCAAGCGGGAGGGACTATGTCTATTAGGCAGGATTTGTCCATGGCACAAGCTGCACAAGCCCTGCCTTCAGTCCCTGGGTTTCAACCAGCAACGGTTACAACTCATAAAAAAGACCTCTCGGCCGGCCACCCTTTCCCGCACAGGCGGATTGGAGCTGCGCGAGCATAAAGGGGCTGATCCCGTGGACCGCTTGCGGACCACACGTATGGGATCATTCAAGTCAACCGTACCGGCTACGGGGGAGACACGGGCTTCACGGCTGTCTACCAGCTGCCGTCTCCCATAGCCATGGGTAGTTGGGCTGATCGATGGCATGGCATAACGGGATATGTCTCGGATCAGGTTGACACCGACTATGTCGACGAGGTCGACCGACGACAGCTTATGCCCATGGCACAAGCCACACGGGGTCCTGCCATCAGTCCCGGGAGTTCAACCGCTTGCGTTTGACCCTACTATCAGTAAGCCCGCTTGGCAGGCAATCGTTTATTTCCGCATCATGGGGTCGGAGTCGCAAAGCCCAACGGCATTGACCATGGTCGGGTGCCGCCTACGGGATCATCAGCCATAGTAACTTGTATGACGCCGGCAAGAGCCATAGTTTAGTGTCTATACCTGTAGGCAGCTGAGATACTCTTTACTCTATACATGGGTAGTCGAGTATCAACCACAATGGCTTGAGTGAGCTAGTAATGCTTTCTGCTTCACTCGGCAATATTCCATCTTTATGGCGGCGGCCTGTAATTAATCGAGTCTGGACCAGACAATCAAGTGTTTAACAACATGAGCATCGATCTACACAATTGGGATACAATGACTTATTGTGCTAACCAAGTCAGCGAGCCTGACCACCTGTTTCTATTAGTCGCCCTTTATGTCAAGCAGAAGGACCTCCCAAGACATCTCTTCCCAAAAAATCACTTGTGAAACGGCATTTGAATTTCTCACTTCTCAACTCTCAGTAGACATCTACCTTCAGGGGGATAGATATAAGGGAGTGTTTGTCATGACGCAGATAACCTGCATATTTGACACACAATTATCTCAAATAGGCAGTGGATTTAAAAGCTTGCGTCATTGTTGACGAACTGCTACTGGGCCCTTAGTTCAGATATCTAACTTGGTTTCTTTGCGATGACTGTTTTGTTTTTGTTGTTTTTTGACTGCTCGGTACTGCTTAAATACCTGACATGTCTTATTTTATTTTGTTTGTCGTTATTAAACAATCAACATTTGATGTCTTGAAAGTTCCAAACTGACGTTGGCTCACAAAACCGTCATATACCGTTAGGTTGGAAACAAGACTGATATCCAGTCACTGAATACTGGCAAGTGAGTTTATTCAAATTGCTTCTATATAACCCAGCAGGGTAAATGGGTACCTGGTGGGATAAATCATGTAGCTATTCAACTTTCTAGTGCCTTTTGGCAGCATGGGTTATCAGGGGTAATAAAAAGTAACATGTCAACACCTTGAGCATGTGCCTTGTACATGGAAAAGGCGTGTTATAGGGCACATTTATTGTTCTAACAAGTGCCTATTATCCCTCTGCATTCTGACGGATCTTGGAAGGTGTATTCTGTCGTTTGTTTACTTCTTAATCATCCTCATCTCCCTAAACACGCTAATGGCATCTTCTGTTTGGTCTGCCTACTTCTGCCATGCTTTGCGACCATGTGTTAAGCTGGGCCCCGTCTCGCTTATCGCAATATACGCAATGTGGCGCAAGTTCGTGAGCGCACAGGGAGCCGGGAACCAGCTTGGGAACCAGCCTAGACCTTGTGTAAGCTACAATATAAAAAAATTATTTAATTGGCTGATACATAGTATTTACTGCAGACTGAATGAAGCTGATTGGCCGAGAGCTAAAACACTGCAAATGGGCGCCGTAAACATCGTTTTAGGTTGTAGAGTGTTACGGGCGGACATGAGTTTAATCATGGGTTTAATCAACGGCGCATTGATTAGTGATATTTTTTCTATGAAGGTACATTTCTTTAGAAATATGACGCGCCATTGGAGATGTGCTGTAAGAATTTTATGCACCATGTGGGAAATTATTCGGTGATTTCGTGTCTGCGTTCGCTGCACAACGTGGCTGGACAATTCAGTCCCAATATCGCAAATACGAAGGCTTAGCATCCTCGGCTAGGGGTTGAATAGACAAGCCCATGTCAACCCTGATAGGATGGGGTTGTTTTTTCCCTGCCAGTGCTTCAAATTGATAGGGATTTCTCAAACCTGTACTCAAAATTATCCCAAACTTTCGTTCACAAATCACGTTACTCCTAGTCCTAGGGAGCTTTAGGTTTTAGACCATTCATACTAGATCGATATCCATACGGTGGTTGCCATGTCTTGGGAATCTGGTAGTTTCCTCACCCAGGTTTTGAGGATTATACGGCAATTAATCAAGATACCATGGTGGCCATGTCAGCCCACGAGGGATGCTTGCCCACCCCTCTTTGGACGTCGTTTTTCAGGCAGTTTTCCGATGCCAATCACACTCAAGTGATTGTGTTAGACCATTCGGCAGCTATAGAACCATCTCACCTCTTGACTGGAGATAAGAATCTTCCAGGACAATCCAATGAGGAAATTGTTTCAACAATCTCTGGATATTTTTCATTGTTATGATATCAATCCTCCATTTTTTTATGTTGAGGGGAATTCAGATTCAGGGCTATCTCAACGATTTCTTAGCAGATTTCTCCTTTATCTTAGTGACGTTAAGACAGTGAAACACGGTACTATGGTGGGCTACAGATCAGCAATCGCTTCTGTTTGAGATATACAAGGACTAGCAGTGGTTCTAACAGCTTGCTCTACAAGCCGATTAGATCATTTTTCTCAGCTCCTAATCCTACAATCTTCCCAAAATTGGCTTCATGTCTGATTCTGTAGTCTCTCCAGAAGTCTTCCAAACCTTTGCAGGAAATTTCAGTGACATTTCTTCTCCTTAAAAGGTGGGTTTTCTACTTGTCATTGCCACAGCTTCCAGTTCCAGAATATCAGAATTTTTTTCCATAGACTTTAGTCAATCACCTTTACAGGAGGATATAGCTTTACCAGTTTTTTCTTGCCAAGAATCAGGCTTCTGCTAGCAGTCTCTCGGCCACAGAGTATACCAGATACAAGTATTCCCTACCTCTGCCTCTAGATCAGGCAGAACTAGACTCCTATGACCTGTTCGAGTTCTGAAATGGTATATCCAGCATACTCTCAACATCAGACGTAGTTGCCGCTGTCTTTTTATCTCTGGCAAGACAATTGTTGATTTGGAGATCTTGATTAAATATTATATCGTCTTGGCTTAGGAAGACAATCACTTTTGTTTACGAGGACTGTGACCCAGGACTGTGACCCAACTTAGTGAACAATAGTTTTCCCTGCATGAGACCAGGGCCTGGCTGCCATTACTGGCAGCTTGGGGGTCCATTTCCATAGATCAGATTGTTGCTGGATGCTGGTGGAACATATCTAATCCCTACACCAATTTGCTTTTGCGAAACGTCACTCCATCCTTCAAGAGCCTACAGACAATGGAACCTCTAGTGACAGCGCCTCTCCTCTACCTGTTTCTCCTCTGTGTGTGTGTGTGTGTGTGTGTGTGTGTGTGTGTGTGTGTGTGGTGTGTGGGTGTGTGGTGTGTGGGTGGGTGGGTGGCGTGGCGTGCGTTGCGTGGCGCGGCGCAGATATATCCAAACTCAGCAATGGTTCACTATTTTGGACTGTGAGGGAGGAAACAGGTTAACAGTAAATGGAAGGATGAGGATCTTTGAAGAACCCTATCTTCTAATATTTATCACCAGTAATTGGAATTATTATATCCGCTGCAGTTTATTACTCCAGTTAAATAATCTACGAGAAGACTTGAAATCACTTACCGGAAGTGACGTCATGAACCGGAGGTGACGTCATGAACCGGAAGTGACGCCATGAACCGGAAGTGACGTCATCAAACAGGAAGTGATGTCATCAAACAGGAAGTGACGTCATCAAACAGGAAGTGACGTCACAGAAAACGGTTAAAATGAGAATCAGTCAAATAGACTACTACAGAACCGGATATGACGTCTTGGACCGAAAGTGACGTCACAGGCTTCTCCAAACACCAAATATTTCTCCCCCACGAGTATGATCCTTCCCTTTAGGTAATTGAATACTGGAACATCCAGGGAATGATCTAGATAATTCATATAATTACATTTCATCACCTAAGTCATAGTTACCCTAATTGTTATGTCATAGACTATAACGGGATAATTAGTGGTATTGCTGTATTTATCATCTGCATAAACCCTCCTTCCTTATGTGTCATTCTGGCAACCATAATCCAGAGGGAATGTTTACAACATAATTGGGAACAATAACATGTATTGTTAGTAATCATTAGTAAACTTACCTCTGGATTATGGGATCTAGTGCCCACCCTACCTCCCCACGAGGATTCTTCAGAAAAATCATGAGAGGTTTTCAACAACTACGTTGTGACATCACAGCTAAGGGAGATAACTGCATAACTCTTTTAAGCATACCACTAGAGATAGCTATGACTTAGTAAAAAATTTCCATTCTGTATGTGTCTGTGGAATCCACAGGAATAAGGCAACCATAATCCAGAGGTAAGTTTACTAATAATTACTAACAATACATGTAATTGTTCCTGATTAGGAAGCCAAGTGACGTCACTCATTCATAAACATTGTGTTGTGAATATTACGCGCAGCTACGATGAGAAAATGTGAAATTTGAATCTATTCGACCATTAAATGGTGCGATTTTATGGTGTATAAGAAACAGATTACTGTACTCTTGTCTGTCAGATACCATTTATCTTACAAATCGTTGTAAGATAAATGGTATCTGACAGACACTCGTTTAGTAATCTGTATGGAACAATTTCCATAAGGGTTTTCTTCTACTGTGGGTCCTGGTTATGATAGTGGCAACATTCACTAAGCTTGACTTCCTCCACATATGTGCATGAACAATACATGTTTCAGAAGAAGGGAAGTCTGAGAAGGAAAGACTCCAAGGACCAGGAGGAGGAAGAGTCTGAAGAGAGTGAGTCCATTTATACATCTTCAATAGTGTGGTGCAGTGTGCTGTTGGGTGAAACTGTCTCATAGGGTGAAGCAGTAATTTTTAGTGAGAATTAGTATGTTGTAGGATGAAGCGGTATGTTGTAGGATGAAGCAGTATGCTGTAGGGTGAAGCAGTGTTGTATAGTAAAAGTGTGTGTTGTGGGCTGTGGCTGTGTGTTGTTGGGTGATGCAGCATGTTGTAGGGTGATGCAGCATGTTGTTTGGTAAAGCAGAATGTTGTAGGTGATGCAGCATGTTGTAGGGTGGTGCAGCATGTTGCTGGGTGATGCAGCATGTTGTTGGGTGATGCAGCATGTTGTTTGGTAAAGCAGAATGTTGTGGGTGATGCAGCATGTTGTTGGATGATGCAGCATGTTGTTGGGTGATGCAGGATGTTGTTGGGTGATGCAGCATGTTGTAGGTGATGCAGCATGTTGTAGGGTGATGCAGCATGTTGTAGGGTGATGCAGCATGTTGTAGGGTGATGCAGCATGTTGTTGGGTGATGTTGTTGGGTGATGCAGCATGTTGTAGTTGTTGGGTGATGCAGCATGTTGTAGGTGATGCAGCATGTTGTAGGTGATGCAGCATGTTGTTGGGTGATGATGCAGCATGTTGTTGGGTGATGCAGCATGTTGTTGGGTGATGCAGCATGTTGTAGGGTGATGCAGCATGTTGTAGGGTGATGCAGCATGTTGTAGGGTGATGCAGCATGTTGTAGGGTGATGCAGCATGTTGTAGGGTGATGCAGCATGTTGTAGGGTGATGCAGCATGTTGTAGGGTGATGCAGCATGTTGTAGGGTGATGCAGCATGTTGTAGGGTGATGCAGCATGTTGTTGGGTGATGCAGCATGTTGTTTGGTAAAGCAGAATGTTGTAGGTGATGCAGCATGTTGTAGGGTGATGCAACATGTTGCAGGATGAATCAGCATGTTGTAGGGTGATGCAGCATCTTGTAAGGTGATGCAGCATGTTGTAGGGTGATGCAGCATGTTGTTGGGTGATGCAGCATGTTGCTGGGTGATGCAGCATGTTGTAGGGTGATGCAGCATGTTGCTGGGTGATGCAGCATGTTGTAGGATGAATCAATATGTTGCTGGGTGATGCAGCATGTTGTAGGGTGATGCAGCATGTTGTAGGATGTAGGATGAAGCAGCATGTTGCTGGGTGATGCAGCATGTTGTAGGATGTAGGATGATGCAGAATGTTGTTGGGTGATGCAGCATGTTGTAGGATGAATCAATATGTTGTAGGATGAATCAATATGTTGCTGGGTGATGCAGCATGTTGTAGGATGTAGGATGAAGCAGCATGATGTAGGGTGATGCAGCATGTTGTAGGGTGATGCAGCATGTTGTAGGGTGATGCAGCATGTTGTAGGGTGATGCAGCATGTTGTAGGGTGATGCATGTTGTAGGATGAATCAATATGTTGCTGGGTGATGCAGCATGTTGGATGTAGGATGAAGCAGCATGTTGTAGGGTGATGCAGCATGTTGCAGGATGATGCAGCATGTTGTAGGGTGATGCAGCATGTTGCAGGATGAATCAGCATGTTGTAGGGTGATGCAGCATGTTGTAGGGTGATGCAGCATGTTGCAGGATGATGCAGCATGTTGTAGGGTGATGCAGCATGTTGCAGGATGAATCAGCATGTTGTAGGGTGATGCAGCATGTTGTAGGATGATGCAGCGTGTTGCAGGATGATGCAGGGTGATGCAGCATGTTGTAGGGTGATGCAGCATGTTGTAGGGTGATGCAGCATGTTGTAGGATGAAGCAGAATTTTGTGGGGTGCTGCAATGTGTTTTAGGTTGGCATTTGTGCTTTTAGACCTTGACGAATGTGGATTATAGCAAGTTTGGCGCACTTTGTGTGATAGCTTGCTTATCTGATTAAGGCCAGAATTCCAAACTTATCTTATAGAAACTGATCTGTTATTTATCTCAAGTTACTTTGCCCCTATGGTATAAGATTCTTTGTTCAGAGTTCTACTGGTAATGTATCCCGGAACACCAAGAGGTTATGATGCTATTCTCCTGCTCATGACACTGACCTAGTTCTGGTAGTCCACATTATCTCTCCTTCCACCCAGTATTTTCCACAATGCCAAAGTCCTAAATGTAGCAAGTCTAGATTTCCTCAGGTTCTGAATCTCCCATGTCACTGGGGCACTGTTTCAATTTTAAAGGAATTCTCTATTTGTATAAATTCAGAGTGTTAGTCTATAGCTCTGTAGTGCAACGTCCATCACATTTCATTGTGCAAGCTTATATGTCTCTTACGTTCAGATAGGACCCGCAAGGATGTCAATATTTTTTGTGCAAGCAGAAAACATATGCTCTGCAAATTATAGTATTTATTTTGAAAAATTAGATGAATGATAAGGGAGCTGTAGCACTGCATCAGCTAGAAATTGCCTACTTTGTTGTGGGCTATTTACGGATTCAGAATTAAATGGATAAGTGGCAAAATGACAGTGTTGTGAAGCATATACTAGTGCAGGAGTGCATTTTCTCCAGCAATCTGACTGAAGTTGTGACTGCTGATGATCAACTGCTGATGGTTATGGCCTAGATAGACTGGCAAAGCGCCAGGCAGTGGGAACATATCCCACATATCAGTACTTCGGTACCGTGGAGTGTGCTGAGAACACCACTAACTCCATGCAGCTATTTTCACAACACACTGTTGTAGGCTGTAGTCATTACTCCAATCTCTTTGAAGACGTGCACAGGCTGTTTTGGTCTCTGCTAGGAACAGCAAACCAACATACAGTAGTCAGGGAAAGTGGAGTAATTATAGATATTTAACCACTTATGTGCTAACTAGTCACAAGCGAAGATGCCAAAACACTTCTTCATCTGCATCAGGATCATGTTGGATAAATATAGCTAGTTCCCTGTGTTTATTCAAATATATTTCAAAACATACCAGACCAGCAAGAGCAATTTGTATACATTCTCAAATATACAATTTGTTGTAAAAAATGGTATGTTATGGGGTATGAGTGAAGTAATTTATCACCTAAAAGTACTCATACATCCTGCACATTATCAAGTTCAATATTGAAAATGAGACTGCATTGGTTTAAATTGCTAACAACTGAATACAAGATTCAATGGTGGTGATTTGCCCATGTATGGTTCTTTCAGTGTGGGACCTGGCAAATGCAGTATAGAATTTTTTATGTGATGAGAATCAAACTGAAAATAATCAAACCAACAAAAACCACCATTTAGAACCATCTGCAGCATCCCAAAATAGGCTGATTGTAGGTGAAGTGAGGCTGGGAGACAATGCTCCACTGAAGCAAACCACGGAGGCAGTATGATCTCCTGTGAGCTGGCATGTGAATGTAGGAAATTTGTTAATAATGGCAGCAACACCAATCAAGGAGCACCAACGATTCATGGCACAATATTGCACCAGTGCACGTTAATGAGGACAACACCACTTTTAACGACTGGCCACTTGGTCTAAGGGAGGATACTCTTGCATGCTACATGTACCATACAGTGTAGATGCCATTGTCACACAAGGTTGTATAAACACAGTGCATCAATACATGGTTACAAGACTACATGTATTTTTGTGATTTCATGTATTATTCACCAGTACAATGCTAGATCAAAGGCTACTGCAAAATAAATTTACTTCCACAAAACCACATGGAATACGAGTCATTCAGCTAGTTATGAAATGCTTGTATATTGTGCAGTGCATTGCTGTTCTTTTTGGGGTAGAAAAGTATGATTGTTAAGTTCTAAGCCCTTAAAAAATTGCATACAAGTTTATTCTGTTATGTGGACACTACATAGTGCTATATTCATCACCTTTCAAAAAAAGGTTTAATTTCCAATACACCTGTGGAATTCTTTTTGTAGAGAGAGTATGGTCAAAGGTCAAGGTCACAAAACTGTATATCGAGAGTCATGGGGACGTGGTTTGTAGAGGGAGTGATGGTAACATGGTTTGTAGAGAGTGATGGTAACATGGTTTGTAGAGAGAGTGATGGTAACATGGTTTGTAGAGAGAGTGATGGTAACATGGTTTGTAGAGAGTGATGGTATGGTTTGTAGAGAGTGATGGTAACATGGTTGGTTTGTAGAGAGTGATGGTAACATGGTTTGTAGAGAGTGATGGTAACATGGTTTGTAGAGAGTGATGAGGTAACATGGTTTGTAGAGAGTGATGGTAACATGGTTTGTAGAGAGTGATGATGGTAACATGGTTTGTAGAGAGTCATGGTAAATAGTAACATGGTTTGTAGAGAGTGATGGTAACATGGTTTGTAGATGGTAGTCATAACATGGTTTGTAGAGAGAGTGATGGTAACATGGTTTGTAGAGAGTGATGGTAACATGGTTTGTAGAGAGTGATGGTAACATGGTTTGTAGAGAGTGATGGTAACATGGTTTGTAGAGAGTGATGGTAACATGGTTTGTAGAGAGTGATGGTAACATGGTTTGTAGAAAGTGATGGTAACATGGTTTGTAGAGAGTGATGGTAACATGGTTTGTAGAAATTGATGGTAACATGGTAACAATGTTTGTAGAGAGAGTGATGGTAACATGGTTTGTAGAGAGTCATGGGAACATGGTTTGTAGAGAGAGTGATGGTAACATGGTTT
Source organism: Haliotis rubra (assembly GCF_003918875.1). Taxonomy (NCBI): domain Eukaryota; kingdom Metazoa; phylum Mollusca; class Gastropoda; order Lepetellida; family Haliotidae; genus Haliotis; species Haliotis rubra. Next base: position 83,344 of record NW_025767343.1, on the reverse strand, counting down.
GTAGAGAGTCATGGGGAACATGGTTTGTAGAGAGTGATGGTAACATGGTTTGTAGAGAGTGATGGTAACATGGTTTGTAGAGAGTGATGGTAACATGGTTTGTAGAGAGTGATGGTAACATGGTTTGTAGAGAGTGATGGTAACATGGTTTGTAGAGAGTGATGGTAACATGGTTTGTAGAGAGTGATGGTAACATGGTTTGTAGAGAGTGGTAACATGGTTTGTAGAGAGTGATGGTAACATGGTTTGTAGAGAGAGTGATGGTAACATGGTTTGTAGAGAGTGATGGTAACATGGTTTGTAGAGAGTGATGGTAACATGGTTTGTAGAGAGTGATGGTAACATGGTTTGTAGAGAGTGATGGTAACATGTGATTGTAGAGAGTGATGGGAACATGGTTTGTAGAGAGTGATGGTAACATGGTTTGTAGAGAGTGATGGTAACATGGTTTTGTAGAGAGTGATGGGTAACATGGTTTGTAGAGAGTGATGGTAACAATGGTTTGTAGAGAGTGATGGTAACATGGTTTGTAGAGAGAGTGATGGGAACATGGTTTGTAGAGAGTGATTGATGGTAGATGGTTTGTAGAGTGTGATGGTAACATGGTTTTAGTAGAGAGTGATGGTAACATGGTTTGTAGAGAGAGAGAGAGTGATGGTAACATGGTTTGTAGAGAGATGGTAATGGTAACATGGGGAGATGTAGAGAGAGTGATGGTAACATGGTTTGTGTAGAGTGATGGTAGTAACATGGTTTGTAGAGAGTGATGGTAACATGGTTTGTAGAGAGAGAGTGATGGTAACATGGTTTTTGTAGAGAGTGATGGTAACATGGTTTGTAGAGAGGAGTGATGGTATGGTTTGTAGATGGTTTGGTAGAGAGTGATGGTAACATGGTTTGTAGAGAGTGATGGTAACATGGTTTGTAGAGAGTGATGGTAACATGGTTTGTAGAGAGTGATGGTAACATGGTTTGTAGAGAGTGATGGTAACATGGTTTGTAGAGAGATGTGATGGTAACATGGTTTGTAGAGAGTGATGGTAACATGGTTTGTAGAGAGAGTGATGGTAACATGGTTTGTAGAGAGTGATGGTAACATGGTTTGTAGAGAGTGATGGTAACATGGTTTGTAGAGAGTGATGGTAACATGGTTTTGTAGAGAGTGATGGTAACATGGTTTGTAGAGAGAGTGATGGTAACATGGTTTGTAGAGAGTCATGGGGAACATGGTTTGTAGAGAGAGTGATGGTAACATGGTTTGTAGAGAGTGATGGTAACATGGTTTGTAGAGAGTGATGGTAACATGGTTTGTAGAGAGAGATGTAACATGGTTTGTAGAGGAACAACATGGTTTGTAGAGAGAGTGATGGTAACATGGTTTGTAGAGAGAGTGATGGTAACATGGTTTGTAGAGAGTGATGGTAACATGGTTTGTAGAGAGAGTGATGGTAACATGGTTTGTAGAGAGTGATGGTAACATGGTTTGTAGAGAGAGTGATGGTAACATGGTTTGTAGAGAGTGATGGTAACATGGTTTGTAGAGAGTGATGGTAACATGGTTTGTAGAGAGTGATGGTAACATGGTTTGTAGAGAGTGATGGTAACATGGTTTGTAGAGAGTGATGGTAACATGGTTTGTAGAGAGAGTGATGGTAACATGGTTTGTAGAGAGTGATGGTAACATGGTTTGTAGAGGAGTGATGGTAACATGGTTTTGTAGTAGAGGTTTTGTGATGGTAACATGGTTTGTAGAGAGTGATGGTAACATGGTTTGTAGAGAGTGATGGTAACATGGTTTGTAGAGAGTGATGGTAACATGGTTTGTAGAGAGTGATGGTAACATGGTTTTGTAGAGAGTGATGGTAACATGGTTTGTAGAGAGTGATGGTAACATGGTTTGTAGAGAGTGATGGTAACATGGTTTGTAGAGAGTGATGGTAACATGGTTTGTAGAGAGTCATGGGTAACATGGTTTGTAGAGATAGTGATGGTAACATGGTTTGTAGAGATCGATGGTAACATGGTTTGTAGAGAGTGATGGTAACATGGTTTGTAGAGAGAGTGATGGGTAACATGGTTTGTAGAGAGTGATGGTAACATGGTTTGTAGAGAGTGATGGTAACATGGTTTGTAGAGAGTGATGGTAACATGGTTTGTAGAGAGTGATGGTAACATGGTTTGTAGAGAGAGTGATGGTAACATGGTTTGTAGAGAGAGTGATGGTAACATGGTTTGTAGAGAGTGATGGTACCATGGTTTGTAGAGAGAGTGATGGTACCATGGTGAGAACTGTATGTGTGTGCTTGGTTTCATAGAGTAATCTGTGTATCTATAATGTTGTAAATTCTATAACAGTTGCGACGTTGTGCATGTCTTCTGTAATACGGATATACAGATGCTTAAGAGACATTCGCTTTTCTTTGGCTTGTCATTTTTCTTATTGTAAAACATCTCATTAACTAATAAAAGAGATCTTCATCTTAAACACAAGCCATCATCAAAGTATATACATACTATGTCTGTTTTATGCAACAAACCTTATTATAATGTGAAAACATAATAAAACATCATAAAACATGTAATGCAATGATAAAGATTAGTTGACATTCCATACAAAAAGTGCAATTTCAGAATAGCTTAAAGAAGCCTTTTCAGACACAAATCTGAGAAGTGTTCAATACTGTGTGATGAAACTTTGCACACTGAGGGGCATATGTAATGTATGTTGATGACTCTTGTATTGTTAGGGGACGAGATTGATCCTGTGTACAGTTTGTTGAAATGTGCTGCCGATCTACCCAAGGCTTCCAAAGTGTGTGGTATTCATTCACAATGTAGCGGTCACCACAGCAAGCATGGTGGACATGGGGACAGCAGTGCCAGCACCTCCAAGACCTCCAGTCCGTCTTCTTCAGGTGAGCGTCAAAAGTGCCTGTCTATAATCAGTATGCACATTCGTACTGGTCTTGAAATTCAAACCTTCTATAAACATTTCCAGTTCTGACTATGTTTATAAAATATGCTTAAGCCATATACAATGTGAATATGAAAGCCAATCTGTTTTAATCACTGATTATGTCAGCTTGGGGGATGCTCTTATCATTATCCAGTCAGATCACAGTCCTTTTCTTTCACAGGTGAAAAATGAGAAAATGAGTTGAGACGATACATGAACTTGCTGGCAGTTGACACAACTGTCAGCATGGGAGTTTGTCACCTGCATGTGCAAATAGCTACCGCCCGACTGATGCAGAGCAGGAACACTGTGCATGGCCATGTCATGTGCAGGCAAAGTACTCTCTTCCATCTGTATGCACAATGCTGCACAAACACGTTACTAGAAGATAATCAATGGTTCACTTGGCACTTACATTTCAAAAGTGAAAAACTAGTATAATGTAACATATCCAGAAGAATATAATTACTTACCATGGTCAGAAGAGTTACATATCACCAAAACAGCTTCATTTGTTAACAGCAAGATGTCTGTTTTGTCCCATATAACTAACATATTTCCTCTAAATCCCATGACATGTGAACATCGCAGATAAGCTGAACAGTTTGTGGCCTAGAATTCATGGACAGGGTTCATGGACTTCAGTGCTAACTATTTTGAAATCATCACCAAACCAGCACTTTGAACACACTTTGCATTCATCTGTGTCTGCTGTGTCTGCTTCAAAGTGAATTAAATTATACAAAGATATGATAGATCCAGACATAGAGGGAAGATAAGTGAATCGCTTTCAGTCATACACAGTCCCTTACACTGTGTCAGATAAGACCCACACATTAGGTAATACACAGGGCTTCATAGTGCTACTCCCCCACGTCACCAACATTGGAATCTTACCATGACCAGACATTACCTCATTCCGATTGATCAATCAGAAGTTTGAACCTCTGATTGAAGTAGCTGTTTTAGTTGCTGCATCACAGTTGCAGCTAAATTTCATTGTGCTTCCTTTTCATTAATGCTCAATAGACAGTTTTAGAAAATCCTATTACACAAATCTAGTTTTTAAATGATACAGTTTATATTTGTACCATGTACAAAGACTGAGGTATTATAGTTGGGGCATTTTGCCTTTTTGTATTTGTATTGTTTGTTTCAGCTGTACCCTCCCTTACTGGTCGCAGCTGTTTCAGTCAATCTCAGTGTTCATGCCCCAGTCACAGCATCGGCACCTTCTCCCCATCTTCACCTCTCCTCCCTTGCCATGCTGGCTGCCGGCCAGTAGTAGTAGTTGTAGAAGTAGCAGTTGTAAGGTCAGGTGCTGGTCCATCCTCAACAAACTGAGACACTGTGGTGTTCACACCAAAACTTCCATACACCATGATCTACCTCCTGGGATGAAATACTGGGATATACTATTTTAGACATACCTCAGCTCAGCAACGTGCCTCTGAAAACAGTAATGCTAATCAAATTGTGCACCAGTCTCTTTTGGCAAACATTAACACCTGAAGACAGCTATGTGTCCAGATAATGTGTGGACTTAAACAATAAGAACTATCAACAACAGTACAGTTTAAATAGGAACTTGGTAAGTCTTGTAGTTATTGAGAGATAAGGCAGTAAATGGAATACATGATCGTAACATATGATTTAGTAGTGTTTTAATACTGTTTGTTGATAATGGAATGTAAAAACATGAAATTAGGAAACGATGTTAGCACATATTTGTTTTGGACAGTAGTTGGTAAATAGTTTGCCAGTTTCAGTACGTCACTAGTTTGCTAGAGTGCAGTCACTGTTACATAATCACTCCCACTCAAACACCAACCCCTGTTATATACATTATCATTTATTGTGCCAAGCTTATCTTGAAAATAACAGTGGCAATGATATTTAAGTAGGGAGTCTTTTGGAATAACAGGATGTATGTTTTATGTCAATCTAATATTGACAAAACTGATTTTTGAAAGCGTTCCCTTCTTATATTGTTGAGATTGAGGACTATTTCTCCATCAGAACACTATTCATACACTGTTTTATATATTTTATTGATAAATACAATTTTGATAAACCTGTAGGCATTCGTAGTATCCTCTCCATCACTCTTCAACTGGAGTCTTGAGCAAATACATATTCCTGGTCATTAGACTGAAATGATTTTGAATTAATATTTGACTATTAGTTTTATGATTTTCCTGAAGAATGTAAATCTGGGTCAAAAATGACAATCCAGCAGGCCAGTCAGCATATCTGTCCCACAACTCACAGAGGAATCACAGGGGTAATGACATAATTTTCAAACAGATTTCTGCAATATCCGTATCATGCAAGACGATAACAATACACAGACATGATGCAAGTAGGAGTTTAGGCTGTTGTCAGTAATATACTATCAGCTAATCCATGTGATGGAATCAAACATTGACTGAAAGCCCTGGGGTTGAAAGTGTCAGAAACCAGCCACACAGCATCAGTCTGATCACACACAAGCAGTTTATTGTGGTCTTCTGAGGTGTTATTCAATCCAAGAGCTCTCTACGCCCACATACATGACTGCATCTGCTGGAATCATTTACAGTTATGCTGTACACACTATGCTGAGGAGTCTCTGGTTTACCAAAGTTGACATAACAACTGATATTTAAAGGTGAAGGTACACATAATGGCAGAGATAAAATTCAGTTTTTCAGTTGATAAATCAATATGCAAACATTCAACTGTCCTGTTAAACCTGCCCTGAGAGTTCACTACTAACCAGTCTTTCCCAGTATGTTCCAGCTGCTCAGTCCCTCCTTGTGTGTGCAGTGTTGACAGTTAAGTCCAATGTAGCCATCAGTGAATATGTAGACACATACTTATCACTGTTCCTGCACCAAGTGGAGCAGATTCACTTAGATATAGCTGTCCACCCTTGCTTCCCTAATCCACTATGTTGTGTTGGGCCACTGATGGACGTGCTCATCTCTTGTAGGTTCACCATCCTCTGCAATGCATGACCTTGTGGCAAACAGTCTGGGATCAGACTTCAAGCAATACTACAAATTAACAAGCCCTGCCGGCAAAAAGGTTCCTTCTAGTCTTGAAAACTTCTTTTGACCTGCAAGTTATACCCTTGCTGTCCAATCTTTTTGATTGGTCCTTGCTCTCAGCGATAAGTTGGTGAGGACAACCACTGATTGACCTGTCACTCACGTTTCAGTGCCGCCCCAGTGGTAGTTCAATGATGACCATGCTAGGCAGCAGTTAAGCGCTAAGCGTGGCTAAGGAAGCACCAGTTGTGCAGTGAGCATCCAGCAAAAGAGCAAGGATCGCTTTGTTGGTAGCCAGAGATGACCAACTTGGACACTGCATATCTTGAAGCACAGGCAATTTCATCATTGTGTTCAGTTCCAGTGTGGCTGGAGGCAGACACATGACACATGGACTGTGTATCACATGCTAAGGCCATGTCTAAATGGGGTTGCCCTAAACTTCCTCGCAACTCAACATCTTGCTGTCTGTTTTATACAATATCTCAATAGTTTGTTCATATTATGATTGTCAATTGATTTTAATGGCATTCTAATGTAGAGTGGAACTCAGATGTAGTGTATTTAGAATTTGTTCAAACCAATGTGTGTTATGTAGACTCTCCCTCTATTCTAGCCATAGTTGTGTGATCTTTCAAATTTATAGTAGTTTGAATATTAACAGTTCCTCAGTTTAACATTGAGTTTTATGAAGACCTCTGGTTGGCATTTTTAATGCATGCAAAGCATTGTCTGTGATAGAGGTGGCATGGAATAGTGGCCATATTGGCTACTTCGTTGGTTTGAGCGGTGAGACACAACCCAATACCGCCCACCAACACCCGCAAATGCTCATGCTGTGGTTCAGGGCAGAATCTATACATATACAAATATATGTTGGCATTACTGCTCAGTATTTTTTTACCTTGATTTTGGTACTTTTTTATTCATTTGTTCCATATTTGCCATTGATTCTGTGTCATTTAAGTTTAATGGGTTGTACTGTGTTGGAACAGTCACAATTTATGTCTCCTTTAAGTATCCACTTGATGTGTTGTTCTTCAAAGTATGTTGTTTACTTTCTGGGATTGTAAGTGGAAGGTCTGTTTCCTGGTAAATATTATAACTGAGAATTTGTTATATTGTTAGAGGATTTAAGTAAGCCTACCCACATCACCTGTTAGTCTGTGATATCATTAGAAAGCACAAGGGTATTATTGTGAAAGAAAGCGTGGATGTCATAGTTGAGGTGTTACTGGAGAGTGCAGAAGGGTTTTCGGGACAGTGAGGAGCAGACAGCACAACAGCCAGATGCAAAACATTTTGCAATGTCAGTATGTGTGCAGCATTTACTTTCTAACACAGGCTGTTGACAGAATAGTGACACAGTTGGATTTCTGTCCTGAACTATTGTCATCTAGACAAGTCACAGAATACATGTGCTGGTAAGTTAAGTACTTATCAACTGAAGCACCTGACATTGTTTAGCTAGCCCATTTGCTGACATTACAAACACCAGCGGGGGGTTTCATTGAGCAAAATGAACTTTAAACCTGACATACACCAGACCATTATGATTTTGAGATGCACCTGTCTTAATATTGGCCATATAAACATTATCATAAAGTGGTTTGTCACTTCACAGGTTAAAGGTTATTCCTTGCCATCAGACATCTATCTAAGGCATTGATACTGTGACCAGCAGTAGTGAATGGGGAAGTGTATCCCCTCCATCATGTCTTGTACTTACATTCCCTACAAGGTGAGACTGACTGATGTACAGCTACACCCACATTACATGGGGCACCCCACAAACTACAAATGAGGAAGCAGACTATTCCTGAATACAGAGCTGGGTGCCATCTTTCCCCACTACAGACAATCACTATGGCAGCTAGGCCTATCTATGCTAAAGTGTACAGTGACCAAAAACAGTTGTAGCTTAACCATGTAATGTCTGCTTGAGCACGTCACAATATTATTGCTGCCACCATACTGCTGCTGTTTCTACTGTGCCCCATGTCTATCACTGGGCCTCACATCATGTTTCCAACCACTCTATACTGTCCTCTGTAGCACTTCTTCTCTCTATGATACACTGCTGCACTGTGTACTTAGTTGTCTACACAACTCTGTGTCATTACCTTGCACATTGTAAAATGGATAATAGAGCTCTGTGGGACACTGTAAATGTTTTTGTCTTTTTGTACAGGATACACCAGAGCTCTGTGTAACACTGTATATCGTTTTGTGTTTTTGGTGCAGAACACACCAGAGCTCTATGAGATACTGTATGTTTTTGTCTGTTTATATAGAACACATTAGAGCTCTGTGTGACTCTGTATATCTTTCTGTGTTTTTTGTGCAGAACACACCAGAGCTCTATGAGACACTATATGTTTTTGTCTGTTTATATAGAACACATTAGAGCTCTGTGTGACTCTGTATATCGTTTTGTGTTTTTTTTGTGCAGAACACACAAGAGCTCCATGAGACACTATATATGTTTGTTTGTACAAACATATTAGAGCTCTGTATGACACTGTACATCTTTTTGTCTGATTGATAAAACCCACCAGAATTGTATTGATTTAGATATCCTATGGCTTGTATTTATTTCTCCACCTTAACTGTGTGCTCTGCTAGATTTATCCGTGTTTACATGCAGTAGGTCCAAGATCCACCAGAAACATTTAAGGACCTTTCAAGTGACATGGAGTCCACACAGTGTGGTGGAGACATTTACACAAATATGTTATATATCATTGTTGTGCTACAAGTGTTGTATGTGTATGGTTTTTTCCTCTATTGTCAAATATATGACATATTCCATCACTTTTCAATATTTTTGCACATGGCTCAGACCTCAAGTTTACCTATTTTGTCGTGTGGTATCTACTTTATGTTTTACTGTTATATTGTCCATCATATGAGGAAATATGTTTACTTGCATGAAATATAGCAAGATGTCTTCAAGAATCAACAATCTGTAAATAGCTCAAGTTTCATACCCTGACAGACAGGTTTTGTTAATCATACTACTCTCCAGAATAAATCTTTATTGACATATGGTTGCAAATTCTCTAAGAAGACAATATTTTTATGTCAGTATTGTTCACAGAAAAGTACATGTTCTAAACATTGATTGATAAAGAACAACAAAATTTGTTGAGCACAAAATTTTACTGTCCTACTCATGATAACAAATAACAGACAAGTCTCTAGGACTCTCAAGCAAACTTTCAGAAGTACAAATGATGATCACCTTGCTGTCAAAAGATAAATGCAGCTTGTTTATCCCATCATCATTCAGGGGTCCTGTGTTCAGATTTCCGTGGATGAGACCAATATACCTGTGACATGTGTTCTGTATTTGGATATCTAACATGAGCATGGTTACAACACTTGTATAAGCCATTAACACGATGGGAAGGCATGTTATTTTCAGTAGAAATGTGCTGTTTGAGTACATTATCTCACAGCAAGGAATCCAATGAATTCTCTCAATACGCTGTCAATGTGTGTGTACTTGTCAAGTAAAATTACATGTTATTTGTGATCATGAGGAATGACATCTGTTGTGAAGGAAGTCATATTGTTACACACAAATAATTCAGATTTGATACTCAAGTCATCACTGTTATTAACCACAACAAATGTGTGAATCTGTTTTGTTATGTTTTGACCCATCCATTCCGTTACCAGAAGCCAGTGAAATGTTGCTGTGTGTTGAAATAGGATGAGTTTGTGGCAGTGTGAGTGTTTCTGTGTATGCAATGCTGTGTGTGTGTGTGGATGTGTGTGTGTGTGTGTATATATGTGCGTGTGTCTATATGCACTAAATGCAAGTCACAACTGGTGGCAAAAGATGATAATTATGCATACATGGCATTCACATGTTGAAGTAACAGTGTAGGTCACACAGAGCCTTGTGTACATGTACTAAATGTACATACATACCTCACCCCTCCCGCAGCAGCCGGGGGTCTCTAACTGTCACTGGTCACTGTTGGAAGAAACAAATGAACTTATTATTGACATAAGAATATCAGTGGAAATGTCTAGGATAAGGAGGGAGGTTGTGTTGATACTGTGTGAGGGAGGTCTAGGGTAAGGAAGGAGGTGTGTTGACAATGCCAGAGAGGTTTATAGTACAGGGGGAGGTGTGAGGGAGGTCTAGGATAAGGAGGGATGTGTGTGAGGGAGGTCTAGGGTAAGGAGGGAAGTGTGTGAGGGAGGTCTAGGGTAAGGAGGGATGTGTGTGAGGGAGGTCTAGGATAGGAGGGAAGTGTGTGAGGGAGGTCCAGGATAAGGAAGGAAGTGTGTGAGAGGTCTAGGTCAGGATAAGGAGGGAAGTGTGTGAGGGAGGTCTAGGATAAGGAGGGAAGTGTGTGGAGGTGGATGGAGAGGTCTAGGATAGGAGGGAGGGCAGTGTGTGTGAGGGAGGTCTGGATAAGGAGGGAGTGTGTGTGAGGGTCTAGGATAAGGAGGGAAGTGTGTGTGAGGGAGGTCCAGGGAGGTCCAGGATAAGGAGGGAGGTGTGTGGGGAGGTCTAGGATAAGGAGGGAAGTGTGTGAGGGGAGGGAGGTCTAGGATCCAGGATAGGAGAGGAGGAAGTGTGTGAGGGAGGTCCAGGATAGGAGGAGTGTGGAGGGGAGGTCCAGGATAAGGAGGGCAGGTGTGAGTGTGTCTAGGATCAGGAAGAAGTTGTGGGGGAGGTCCAGGATAAGGAGGGCAGTGTGTGAGGGAGGTCTAGGATCAGGAAGAGGGAGGGAGGGTGTGTGGGATAAGGAGGTGTGTGTGAGGGTGGTCTGAGGATGTGTGAGGGAGGTCCAGATAGGAGGGCAGGTGTGTGGGCAGTGCATGTGTTGGGCAGTGTGTGATGGAGGTCTAGGATCAGGAGGGCATTGTGTGAGGGAGGTCCAGGATATGGAGGGCAGTGTGTGGGCAGTGCATGAGGGAGGTCAAGGATAAGGAGGGAGGTGTTTGGGCAGTGTGTGATGGAGGTCTAGGATCAGGAAGAAGTGTGTGAGGGAGGTCCAGGATAAGGAGGGAGGTGTGTTGACTGTAAAATGGCCCACAGGGTAAAGATGGAGGTGTGTGAAGGTCTCTGATAATGAATTAGGTTTGCCTGTATGTGTCTGTGTGTGTCAGTGTCTTGGATAAACATAATATTCGTTATATTGGCTTCTATGCCCTTCCCACCCCCCACTGTGGCTGGTTAATGTGGAACTGCCTGAATATGCATGATTGTAAGTTGGAGCACCCACATTTCACAAACTGTGTTCGCAACACTGTGTTGAATGGTACATATTGTATTGTATTATATTTATCATGTCTCCTTTCCTTCCCAATAAATCTTTACCTTGTGAAACTCTTCACATTTGTTCTTATTTGCATGGTACACAAATGAATTCTGATGTTTTTCAGTGTTTGAAATGTTGCAGGTCCTCTGTGGCTACAACTGTGAGTCATTCATCTCTGTAGCTCTCTGCTCTTTAGATTTCAGTCAGCATTTCCTAGTCCTGTCACTGGATCATGTGAAATAACTGTAGCATATATATTCTACACCATGGTACATAATGCATGTGATTGTTTCAGGTATGTTTAGTGATGCTTTCAACACTTAGAACAGCTATAAAATATTCTTGTTACTTACAGTGAAGCATAAGAAAAATAAGAAAACCAATAGAAGTTATGCCTCTGAAAGAATTCTAGTCACAAATAAATCTCTTCTAGCCTATTTTGAGGGCAGTCCATCAATGTCAGATATGCTTAAACCATTGTGATTATCGACTGTCTGATGGAGTCAGCTGCAACTTTGCATTCGTAACTGTATGGGGTCTTCTTCAGGGCACAAAAAATCTGATTATGGCCTGTCAGCCATATTTGTATTTCTTTGAGAAATCATCATAAATGAAATTGGCCTCTTGGAGAAATTATTTGTGTGTGTGTGTGTGTGTTTTGTTGTTTTTTGATTACAGAAATCTCTTACACATATTGACTGCTGCCAAGGGAAGCAGGATAACTGTTTGGGGTGGGATAACACAAGAACATTGTATAGGATTTCCCTTGTCTCAGGGGTTTATAACAAGGAACAAACAACTCCTTCACTCACACATCCACTTCACTCACACATCCACTTCACTCACACATCCACTCTCTTGTTGGGTAACAGGCCAAGCATATGTCACAATAATCATCTGCAATTAAAGATTGTGAAAGAACATTGTACTTTCATTGCCTGAGACTATAACACAGCATCCATTTCTGATAAATCTTATCTTGTTGGCTTTCAGCTTAATACCGGTTTTGTTTAACATGATATCTGTTCTGAAGAAATCCTGTGAAATGTTTCAAGGTAGGAATGATGATGGAAAGTTTGCATTTATATATACATAAAAAATTTTGACATTTAGAGTTTCAAATCAAAAGCTGTCATCTGAGACCAAAACAATTTTAAACTCCAAAATTACAAGCTCAGGACTAGGATTGTAGTTACATACATGTATAAGAATAACTTTTAACGTGTCTAAGAATAACTTCCAGAAGTTTTGTACATGAACACAATCCCAAAATAGAGGATAGAATGTTTCTGTCTCATTGGTGCAGAGTGAGTGAGTTTAGTTTTACGCCGCACTCAGCAATATTCCATCTATATGGCGGTCATTAGTGCAGAAAGAACATTTATCATCAAAGCAACTGTTATCTTGACCAGTTACAAGTTAGTTGCAATGATAAGATGGTAAATTCAAAATTGGAACCACCTTAGATTTGTATCTGGTAATTTTGAAGGGTTTGAGATAAATACTTTTCCAGTCCAATTGGCTGTCGACATTATGTTCCCATTTTTCATCAGAGCTGGCTAGGACATAACAATTGCTTTTAATCCCTTGTACCTCAAACATCGAGTTGTGAGAAACAACTGTGTTTGTCAAAGGAATTTTTATAAAATATGTTTTAATTGCTTGTATAATGAGATAATATATTGTAAAGTTGACTCTTACATCAAATCATTTATCGAACTATGTAAACGAGAAATAATCTATCTCTGTTCATAAAATCAAGTATCCAAGTTATGCTCCCTGCAAACCAGCTGTGATAAAAAACATGATTGCCTCCAACAAAAATATTGTTATTACAGAATACTGGTTCTGTAATAAACTCTTCATGGACGTGGGGGGAAATTTTAAGGTACAGTTTATGAAGAGAAACAACACAATTCTTCCAAAAACTTTTGTTTACATTCATAGAAATAAGCTTTGAATATGCAGACAAATTGATGCACTTTGGAAAAGAACCCAATGAGATCGGCTTACCCGGTACATCTTGGCTCAAATGTAACATCAAATAGGTTTCCCATCCATGTATGTTTTACAAATTTAAAAACATCAATCATACTAAGACCTCCATTCTGGATGGATTTACATGCAACAGTTCTCATTATGTTATCAGATTTACCACTCAAATGAAATTTGAAAAGGAGTTTATTGAGATCTGCCAAAAACGTGGATTTTGAAGTTTTAGGTAGTTAAAGGGGCACTGATCCAGAGCAATTCCCTGGGGCTGGTTCTTACTTTTGTTATTGTTTTTTTCCTGAATGATATCCCAGAAATGTTGACTGTGTCAGCCTCAAACTGCAATTGCAATTGGTTGTATGAGGGCATATCCTAACATTGATTTCGTCTTGGAATTAATTGGAAAAATTTGTCATCTTTTGGACCCATCAAAATTTCCATCTTGATTTTTATGCTAACAAATCAAAACAGTTTGTTTAAATTCATCTGCCAGCGGTAGAATGTTAGGATTGAACGAGAAAACGAAAACAAGAACAATACACATCTTTAGTGAATTTATACAATTACTGTAATATCTAGACATTTTATATACCGATATTGCTTAAGTGAATCATATTTCACACTAGGGCTGTGCAATATTACCGGTAAACCGGTATATACCGGCAGTATCTCGCGATACGATTATCGCGATATGGTTCAGATTCTGCAATATATTGGGTGATCCAGAATTAGCTCTATTTTAATTATCTGCCCTTGATTGCCACAACAACAAATACCAAGTACCAAATATAAATTTATCTCTTGATTTCAAGTAACATTTTACAAGCCTTTATAAGTGGCTCCAAAAGTGCCAAATACTCTACCAAATGCTTTAAGTTTTGTGGATTTGAAAGGTTTCATATGTGACGTTCTGGAGGAATTAAGTGGCCTCAAATGGACCAATCTTTTAAGAAAAGCAGTGAAGATTTATGGATGTCAACTACTTTATTGTGAATAACATGACATTTCGGAGTGTATGCTTGCTCATTCATCGAGTAATGAAGGAGCAAGCATACACTCCAAAACTAAGTGCTATTCACAATAAAGAAGGTGACATCCATAAATCTTGCTTTTCTTATGCATTCCACTTCTAAATGCCCTTAATAGATTTGACCAATCTTTTATTTGGACTTATTAGTAGGACCCCTGGCTCTGAGTGACCATTTTGTTTGTTATATAATAGGACATATGTTATCAATTTATCATAAAGGCCAAAGTCTTATAAATTTTGTAGGACTGTATAATGACATTCTAGTCAAGAATCTTACTAATATATTGGATGTCACATGAGATATTAAGCTCAAGTAGTTCACCTGAATCATGTTTTTGTTTTCATTTTGCAATAGCTCATGTTAACACATGTTATATTAGAGTTGAATCTGAATGAATCACTGACATACAGTAACAATAATTACATACTGCTTTGAAGTGCATTCTGTTAAAGAAAACAACGCTGATAATGAAAATCATGTTATACTATTAAATTTATCATTATGTTCGCAAAACTTGCAATACAGTACTTTAATTAAACATTCTACATTAAGGGTGTTTATCATTTCATTTATCTGTAAACCATTGACATACAGCCATACACAATGGGGACAGGGAGCCTCAAAGTATGGTGTAGCAGCAACTAAGAAGACGAAGTCACACACAGAGAGCTATTATTAATTAATGATGTACACACTTGGGCAGAAACCTTCCAGTCAATATATCACAATATGTATTGCAATATCTCTTAAATTATTGCAATATATAGCAATAGGAGAATCAGGGCAATATCCAGCCCTATTTCACACAAACATGTGACCTAGTGCATGTTGTCGGTCTCACATTGAAAAACTGCATGGCGACAAACTAAATGGAGTGGAATGATTCTGTTCAATGCTACAACAAATGAAAAAAAAAAAAAATACAAATATCAAAATTAATAGCACCTAAATTTATAGTAATAATATCAAGCTATTACCTTGTTTGAGCATTGTATGCATCCACATAAAGCAACGATATACAATTCATCTGCAGCTAATAAGGAAACATGTTCCATGCCATGTGTCTTTTATTAATCTAATATTGAAAAATTGTATATAACGTTTCTCAGTTGGTCATGTGACTTTGTTTCATATTTTCCTATAGTCTCTTTGGTCCCCCAAGATAGCACACCTGACAACTATTTGCACCATTCTTTACACAAATAATTTAGTGAGACAACAACACAAACCCAGTCTTTTGTCTCCGGGGACACTACAGGAGATAACAGGATTATGGATCAACAGCCTGCCTGCCATGTGCCAAGTGGAACACAGCCAGGAGCTATGGACCACAAAGATAATGACAAGCTAATTATGCCAATTATACCGTTGATACCATTCCGACTCTGAAGGGGCTTCAGTTTATCCCTTCTCCCAGCTACACTTTATTATGAAGGAGGGATTATTGACAGTCCAACCCATGGATACATTGGCAGAGAATCTGGCACTGAGATGGTCCTTACGGGAAAAGTTAGAACTTTTACATGGTCTTTATCCAAGTACTGTGCCACCACAGTCTGACAAGCCAGAACGGGACGTACCAGTTGAATTAGGGGTTTCGGGTTGTTTACCTCTCAGAATGGGCACCCTAATTGTCTCTTCCCCATTCATCGGCACTTAAGACAGCGATAGACTCCTATAACTCAGGCCTCTCCAAGGCATCATCAGTTAACTCATTGCCTGAGGTTTCTCATAAACCAGTGTATGCTATACATGATGACTGACTGACTGAGTTTGGTTTTACGCCGCTTTATACATGATTAACTTATCCCGGCTAATGCACCCCAAGTAGACAAGGATTTTGCCTAGCTACAGGATGTCAGAGCACCTAAAGACCAGCCCTTTACTTGTTTATTCAAGGACATTGATGTCGCCACCCGTATGTCCATTGACATCTTATCTCATACGAACTGGTTTGCGCAGGTGTCCGTGCACTACTACCTCCACTCTTCCAAGACTATGAGGGCATTAAGAAGGATACTTTAGTATCTATGTCAGCGGAGGAACTCGCCATTGCTCATTCATTTCTGGATGTTGTGTACCAGTCTGTTGCTGATGCTACACTCAATCAAGCATGTACCCTGGGCCGTTTAACAGCTATTGAGAGAGCTTCAAAACTTAACTCTATCAGGAATTTACCAGAGACTGCCAAGGAGATACTGTTTCAGCAACCTCTGAATTCAGAATCACTATTTCATGACCAATGTCAACAAGCAATACAGGCCAAGGATGCTCTCACCTCATGAAATCTGAACCAGAGACTCGCCTTGTTATCTCAAAACAGGAGAGCAAGCCAGGACAAAAAGGGACTCTGCCCTCATCCACTGTGCCTCGCCAACCAAATTCCGTCCGAAACAATACATTCCAATGTTCAGCCTTCGACATCATCATCATCATCATCATCGCGATCCTCCACATCATCATCATGGGGCCATGGTACTTCAGCCATTAGTGGCAGAGGTAGGGGCCACAGGGCTTTTTGTGGCTCCAGGCCTGGAGCCAGGAAATATTGACTTAGATCCTGCAATCCATACTACTCTTCCTTACAACTTGGAAACGTCCCTGAACTTGGAAAACGGAGGGAGGTTGCCTAGCCCAATACATCGACAACTGGAGACAGATCACCTCGGACAATTGGATACTATCAGTAGTGGAAAGAGGATTCATACTCCCTTGGGACAACTTACTGCCCGGTCACATATCAGCCCGTAGGGAACCGATTTTTTCTACAAGGGGATAGTCTAGTGGGAGCCTCTGTAGCCATACAGCAACTGTTAAAGAAGAGAGCCATAGTGGAGATATCTCCGTCAGACCAGTCGTGCGGGTTTTACTCCCCCGTATTCCTCATCCCCAAGAAGGACACCGACGAAATGAGGATGATCATAGATGTGTAGCGGTTGAAAACAATTTATCTAAGGAGACCACCCAGGTTCAAGATGGAATCCCTGGCCAACCTGAGTACACTTATACAGAAAGACTCAAAATTCATCAGCATAGACCTGAAGGATGCTTATCTCCATGTGCCAATACATCCTCGTTCTCAGAAGTACCTGCGCTTTGTAAACAGCCGCTGGTTTCAGTTTTGAGTTCTTCCATTTGGGATTTCTCTGGCTCCTTGGCTATTCACAGTGATTATCAATCCCATCCTAGCTTTTCTTCATCGTCGACAGATCGCTATTCACAGATACCTGGCACCTGGCAAGGAATACCATAACTCATGTCCTTCTAAAGCAAACCAAGTTTATACTTTGCGTCTTCACTCACCTTGGCCTCATAGTACATCCAGTCAAGTCAGAACTGAAACCCACATCAAGGATAAAGTTTCTGGGGGCTATACTTGATGCCAGGGTTTGTCGGATATACACTCCTCAGGATCCACACCATCCGGACCAGGATACACCATCTCTTATCAAACGAGGCTGTGTCAGTTCATTCATGGATGTCCCTCCTCGGATCCCTCACATTCATTCAAGTCTTCACCTCGAGAGGCAGGATACATCTTCGCGAACCACAAATATGGCTGAACCGCTTCAGGAATCCAGATATGGAGACAACAATTGCGCCCCCTATCAGGTACGTCAAGAGTTATTGTGGTGGACAGTGAACAGCAATGTACAAAGTTAATTTTCACCTGCCTCCTCCAGATGTTATCCTTTATTCAGACGCATCAACCTCAGGATGGAGCGCGCCCATATGGACTTCCATCAAACTCAAGGACTGTGGTGCCAGGAAGAGAGAACCCTTCACATCAACTGTCTGGAAATGTTAGCATTGGTCAAGGCTCTTTCACATTGGTCATTGAGTCAAAAGTACAGTTGTGGCTTATATAAACAAGCAGGGCCAAACCAAGTCAAGTCAAGTCAACTTCTACAGATCACTCAATAATTATTCAGAGCAAAAAGTCTCCTCAGAGCACGTCACACACCAGGCAAAGTGAATATATTAGCAGACTCTTTCTCCAGGCAGGACAGGGTGATTCCAACAGAATGGACGTTCAACCTTATCAGCAACACCTGGGAAACTCCATCCATAGACCTTTTTGCAACATCAAGGAACAATCGTCTACCGACCTTTATGAGTCCTGTTCCGGACCCAGCAGCCTGGGCTGTAAATGCCCTGTTCATCTCGTGGGACAATCTAATTGCCTATGCCTTTCCACCAATAAAGCTAATTCCAGTTAGCCAAGATTGTTCAGCACAACTGTGTAGTTTACCTTGTAGCTCCAGCGTGGCCAACCAGGGCATGGTTTTCAACTCTTCTTCAACTTCTGACGGACAAAGCACTACGACTCCCTCCGTGGCACAATCTCCAGCCTAAGTCAAGCAGATTTCATGAGAATGTAAAACATCTACCGCTTCACATGTGGAGGCTATCTGCAGAACAAGGATTCAATGCAGCAGCAACCATGGCTATCACCGAGTCTATCAGACCTTCAACAGCAGCTCTATATAACACCAAATGGAATAACTTCGTCCAGAGGAGAAGGGAGAACACACCTTCTGAGATCTCCAGTCACCATTCCCCTTATAGCGGACTTCCTACTTTTTCTACGAAATGTTAAGAAGTTGAAACATAATACTATTGAAGGTTACAGATCTGCTATTCCCTCTGTCTTGGACATCCAGGGACTATCTGTAGGATCAGATTCATCCTTAGACAAACTTGTAACATCATTCCAGATTAAGGATATTTCAGCTCCATTTTTCCCTAAGTGGGATCTGTGTCTTGTTTTACAGTTTCTCCAGAAGTTTCCGTATGAACCTATGCAAGATACATCGCTAAAGTTTTTAAGCTTCAAGACGGCCTTCATCCTAGCCTTTGCCACGGCATCCAGAGTTACATGCTATAGACTTTAATCCATCGCATTTACAGAGGGATATAGGCTTATAACGGTGCCAGAATTTTCAACCAAAAATTATACATCTGCCTGAGGTCTGTTAGGACATAGGTTTTACAGAATCCCAGCTCTTCCTACCTCTGCCTCTAGATCTGACAGATCAAGAATACTCTGCCCATTCAGCGGACGTCAAGTTTTAAACGGGGTCATCGCCGTCTCTTCCTATCCTGTAAGACAAAGGTGAATTCAGAAATTTCCAAAAACACCACATCTACATGGCACACCGGGATTTGGATCAGGAATCATTAAATATCAAATTAACAAGATTAAGGGCCTTAGTTTCGTCTTTTGCGGCATGGGGTTCGGTTAATAGGGATTGGATTAAGTGGAAGCATTAAGAGCTATCTATCAGACTCTCTCCCAGGAATCTTGAGGGATGAAGGAGTCACAGTTCATACTATCAGGTAGTTTCTCAGTTTCAGTCATGGAATCCAGAAGTGATGTCATAGAACCGGAAAGGACGTCATAATCAGTAAAATGGAGTTTCTCATGTATAATAATATGGTTCATAGAGAAGATAGAGGCTACTCATATTACCTTTCGGGGTGTTCATCCCTCACCCAATCCTGAAGTTAAGCAGCATATTAACCACAACTATTAGTCATAGTTATCCTTGGAAGATAATGAAGATTGATCTTGGTTTCTCTAGTGGTATATAGGGGTTATGTCTTCTAGGGATTGCACCCCCATCCTAATGTGGGATTCAGGCAACCATAATCCAGAGGGAATGTTTACACGATAATTAGGAACAATTACATATATTGTTAGTAATTGGTAGTTAACTTACCTCTGGATTATGGGATATACTTTCCGCCCTTCCTCCCTGCAAATCGTTCTAGAAGATATTTTTTCTTCCAGAAAAATTATGAAGGGTTTCAAATAACAATGCTGTGAAACCATAGACTGGGGAGATAACTCTGTAGTCTGATAAGCATACCACTATGACTTAGTGTTAAAAATTTCATATTCATTTCTGTATGTGTCTGTGGTACCCACAGGAATAAGGCAACTATAATCCAGAGGTAAGTTTACTAACAATTACTAACAATACATGTAATGTTCCTTTTTAGGTTCAGAATTTCCCCCCGACATGAGAAAGGCTCAAGGGGAACCAGGTGGCATCACCACTAATTATGCCAGTTATAAATACATTAACTGAGCATCAAGTGAATGATGACAAATAAACAGGTGTAGGTTTATACCATCATTACAGCAAAGGTGTAGCAATCATTGTACAGCATTTGATGTAGTAGCCAGTACATCCCTGGAGTGTCCACACTGTTTTGAGGATAAGAACGAAACTTCATTGTTGTGTAAGAAATACATATAAGCATTTGCTGTGTACTAAAGTTGAAAAGTGTATATGCCTATTTACGTAAGTAAATTTTTCGATTTTCCTAGCAATGGCACACTTTGGGTTGATTTAATTTACAGATTCAAATAAATCAAATGTGTGATTTTAATATCATAGGTAAAAAGATCATTCATTGTTTCATGGCATGATTAAATATTGAGGTAAACCACAGAAATAGGATCAAATATGATCAGTCATCATACCTCAAAAATAAAAAAAAGCTCAAACTCCTGGCATACTTAATAACAATCTGACAAGAACGTCAGGGGATATTTCCAAATAACAGCATCTAATGGGCATCCACCGACTGTTCTTATTGTCTGATTGTTTATGTTGAAGAAATTAATTAACACTCGTCTTTTGGTGTATGTATATGCATATAAAAAAGGCCTCAATGAGACTTAGGTGGCTGAGTGGCAGACTGACGCGTTGAAGCCATAGATCAGTGCCCTTTGAGTTTTGAGACAAGTAAGGATTTGATCATCGCCATGTTACAAATTTTCATCCGTCTAAGTTATCTGGAATATTTAATACAATTAATTTTCATAGTGTTTTTTGTTCAGTTATCTTTCTCAGGTTAGTGGAAAATTTGATTCCAAGGAAATTCAGGATAACAATCAATTTTCAAGCATGGCAAGAATCTAATAGTACTGTTTTTCTTAGAACCAATATATGCAACTTGAGATTTACCATAGGTAATCTTAAGAGCAGATATTTTAGTAAATTAATTTAAGATATTAACAGATACAACAATATTTAAAAGATTCTCGTGAACCATCCAAGATAAATTGAGTGCCATCCACATACTGAGTGAGCAAATATTCTTCATCTTTGACTGTTATACCCCTAATATCCACATTCTTTAACAAGACCTATAATTTCTTAACACAAAATAGAAATATAAGGAGATGGGTCACTAAGTTTACAACCTCTTTCACTAAAAAACAAGAGAAATGAGGATCCATTTATAACTAAAGAGGAATTGATATCTTTGTACAAAATATTATTCCAGTTAATACAATCATTGAAAGTTGAAGAAAGATAGGGTCTTGCTAATAAAAGACCAGGCTACAGAGTCAAGGGGTTTTTAAAAAAAGCTGAAAGCATTCCAGATATAGGCTTAGACTCTGTACACCACATTATATCATATATATGTTTTATGTTATCACCAACATAACAAGCAGACCTAAAACCAGTTTAATCAGTGCCAATCAGTTTGGACTTTAGTTGATGCTTGACATTTTCAGACACCTAAGCAGTTCTTTTGAAGTGATTCCATGTTCTGGAGATTTGCCTTCTAAAAACAGTTTACTTCTATATCACAGTCTTCTGTTGAATCTTCCATAGATTTGTAAAGCTGCTCATGAAAAGATCTGGCTTCAGAAGCAGTCTCTGCTGTCTTGTATAGCAGTGAACCATCCTCAGTTGCAATATGTTGTCTTCAATAGTTACACTTATCAATCCAGAGGTGTTGCAATTTTGATTAATACAATTGTTGAATATAAATTACATAATATTTCTAAAGATGACAATGGTATTATATGTTACTTTAAGTCGATGATGAAGGCAGATGATGAAGTATGTTCTTGTAGAGAAGATGGTCTCATTTGATAATGAACATTATGGCTGGCAGTTTTAATCATTAGATATTTTTAACTATTGGGATGTTAATAACCCCACAGCAAGGAAACAGTTCTTAGATACAATTGGTAAACTTCATTATTGGATATATGCGTGAATCAGAATTCAAGTCTTGGAAGGTTCCCTTGAGAATGACCATCTCCAATTTAGCAAGCGAGACTTAATTTTTTTTCCAGAATCTATGTCCTCTCATCTATGATCCTGTATGTCTTCAGGTTATAAGATGGACCACTCTCTGGTTGACATAAAGTTACAGTTGCTGAACGAGATCACTAAAACACATATTGCAAATTCAATAATTCGCTATTGAACCAGTGAAGGAAATAGTAAAGAATGTGACCAATCTGTACAAGGCTCCTTCAGATATAGATACTGGTGATGGCAACATGGTTTACAGGATTGCCAAGTCACCTTTTCTGTTAATGATCAGATATGTTTGGAGACTGTTAATGGAAATCAATGTCAAAACAATTTCATATTTTGAATTTTGGAAGAAAATCGAAATAAGAGTTGAGTTGAGTATGGTTTTACGAAGCTTTGACAATATTCCAGCAATATCAGGGTGGGGGAAACCAGATGGGCTTCACACATTGTACCCTTAAGGGGGATTGAACCTGGATCTTCTGCGTGGGAAGCAAACGCTTTAACCACTAGGCTACTCCAATAACCATAGAAATAAGATAGAAAAGTGATCAATGGGACAGACTGAGAATTTGGAAAGAAAAAAGCAGACTTGATTCAGGCAAATTTTAGAAAGTAAAAGAAAGGAATTACAGGAAAAGAAAATGCAGGGAATTAGTATTCGGTCTAGAGCTAAGTGGAAAGATGAAACAGAACATTTCAGGCTATTTTTGTAACTTAGAAAAAAGAAACTTTATCATTAAGAACATGTTTTGGTGAAATGATTACCAATCTTCACAGTGATTACATGAACCAAAGGCTTGTGTGAGTTTATTATGTGGTACTTTGTCTACTGTCAAAATGTATACTTTAAAACATTGCAAAAATATTCTGTAAGCTATGTTACATTGTTCATGCCTGGGGTTGAGTGTGATTAGGTCCCTTCCATCCAAACTGCAACAATTTAATGACCATAAGTCAGCCATATATTTATGTGGCAATTTGCAGTAGGCCTGTAGAGCATCCTTCTCGCTTCAAAATGACAATAGATAAAGGAAGTTTATAAAAGTTTTAAAACTTCCTCTCACAAATTATCTTCATTATTTTTACTTTGTTATTTTTTTTTTATCTGAGATAATTGTATATTCATGCTTTGTTCTTTACTAAAGCATTTAAAAACTAGTAGTTTCAACTGTATATTCGTTTTGGAATTTATTTAGATGATTCCTGCAATCATGTGTGTTTTGGGTTTGAAGTTTGTCTTTATTTGACCTTGCACTGGAACTCATTCTGAGATGCATCATTGCTTACCAGTTAGTTCAAATAAAACAGGGGTGGTAGTGGAGTCTGGTGGTTAAGGCATTCACATGTCATGCTGGGAACAGTGTATGAAGCCATTTCTGGTGTCCCCTGCTTCAGTATTGCTTGGATAGTGCTAGAGCAGTGAAAATAATACTCACTCTCACAAATGATGACAAGGTTATCTGTTCAAACTACAGTGGTCTCATTGTTGTTCTTATTAAACAAATTGTTAAATTTCCTCCCGGTATTCAGCGTGAGTGATTGTCACAAGAAAGGGGCTGAATGGAAAGGTCATCTAAATTGATAATTCACCATTTTTTAATTGCGAAAATATATCAGAATGAAGAAATATTTCTGGAAGCAAGCATCAGAATGCTAAGATTGAAACATTAATTTTAAGAATTGGCACAAACATTGAACAACATCAAGCTGACAGATAGTGCAGATTACCAAAACTGTTGCAAGGCTGGTATAGTCTCATATTTGTCAATGTTCAATATAGATGGTAGTATAAGATTTCCAGTGTTAAGGGACATCAATCTATGGAAAATATATGCAAGTGAGCTTCAGTACCACAAACCCTGGTACTAGTTTTCAGTTTGTGCTCTTTTATCTTATCATACTTCTAAACAAAAAAGTCATGCCAGTAATAACCCCGGATGTGAAAATAATACTCACTCTCACAAATGATGACAAGGTTATCTGTTCAAACTACAGTGGTCTCATTGTTGTTCTTATTAAACAAATTGTTAAATTTCCTCCCGGTATTCAGCGTGAGTGATTGTCACAAGAAAGGGGCTGAATGGAAAGGTCATCTAAATTGATAATTCACCATTTTTTAATTGCGAAAATATATCAGAATGAAGAAATATTTCTGGAAGCAAGCATCAGAATGCTAAGATTGAAACATTAATTTTAAGAATTGGCACAAACATTGAACAACATCAAGCTGACAGATAGTGCAGATTACCCAAAACTGTTGCAAGGCTGGTATAGTCTCATATTTGTCAATGTTCAATATAGATGGTAGTATAAGATTGTGTTAAGGGACATCAATCTATGGAAAATATATGCAAGTGAGCTTCAGTACCATGGTACTAGTTTCAGTTTGTGCTCTTTATCTTATCATACTTCTAAACAATCATGCCAGTAATAACCAGTCAGGGTGATGTTGTATGTACGTGAATTATATGCTTTCATATCAATTGTTGAAAATAACCAAGATGAATTGTGAAAGGCATTATGTATCCAGGGACTACATTTTGCAGAAAAGTAAGTTACGATGGGCTATTCATCCAAATCACCTGCATAGCCTATGATTCTACTTGATCACACAATATGTTTTAAATATGAGGCTTCAAACAAGATGGTACTTGAACTAATTTCCTAGTATGCAGGTGTGGAGAATATGGAGCATGTGAAGTAAAATACTCTCCCCTACAATTCTTCATAAATTGTTGAGTAGTAAGAAGACTGAGACAAGTTACTTTGCTACAATTATCCAACCTGTGAAGCAATATCTGTGATGTCTTCAGTGATTAACAGTACTCGGTGGTCATGTTAGTATTTCAGGCCCTGAGACCAATTGTCTGAGGACTGGTACAGACAAGTTCAGCATGACATCACATACACACAGAGATACTTACAAACAACTGGACTTGATGGATACACTAGTGAAAATATTTACAACTTTGAAATGTTACATAAAACATCCACAATTCTCTTGTACACTCTCCCAAAGTATTTGCCTTTGGTAGGGGCACTGAAATATCTTTCATGGGTTTTCAGCCTGCTGTCATATCGTTACATTCAATGCTACTTATCTTGCTCTCAAACAGTTTCTCACTTCCAACTTCTAAATGCCTTTCCAGAAGTTCAGGCCAGTGGTTGTACTTATATTAGCTACACTAACTTTATACTAGGCATCATTAATAAAGGGTCAAATGATATATAGCACATGTAAAGAAAAGTTTCTCTGAAATAATAGAACTAAGAATGTCATCATAATGTGTTTACAAATGTGACACATCGCGACATACAGACAAAAGTTCAAACAGCACTAGCAAACATCAGTTGTATAGACCAACCCCCCTAAATGAAAATGACATGAAGCACACGGTCATTCAATATCTTGTGTACCCTCCTCCCGCGTCCAAGACACAGGTGCACCTTGTTCTCATGCTCCTTATCAAGTTCATAAAGAAAGCTGGTGGAATCGCATTCCATTCCTCTACTAGAGATCTGCGGAGTCCTGGGAGATCCACTGGTGCTGGGTGACGTGTGTACACACGTCGACCGAGTTCATCCCGGGCATGCTCAATTGGGTTGAGGTCTGGCGAGCATGCTGGCCAATCCATCCGCTTTACACCCTACTGCCTAAGAAATTCCGTGACAATCCTGGCCCTATGAAGCCTAGCGTTGTCGTTTTGCAGTAAAGAGGGCCAACCGCAAAAGCCATGCATAGCTTGCAGGAATGGTACTGCTATAGGACCCCGAAATCTCGTCCCGATAACACTGTACGGTAAGATTACCATAGATCACGTGCAGTTGAGTACGTCCAGTAGGAGTTACTCCTGTCCAAACCATGGCCAACCCCCTACAAAATCGGTTATGCTTGGCCACAGTTGCATCTGTGATTCTCTCTCCATTGCGACAATAAATCCTCTGCCGACCATCATGGAAGGACAAATTGAATCTGCTTTTATCTGTTGATTCCAGTGGCCATGATGTCTACGCCTGTGACGTGGTGTTAGTGGTGAACGAACTCAGGTCGCCTTCAACGGAATCCGGCTGCCCTTAAACATCAACGAACAATGTTCCTGGATATCCTTACATTGTTAACATTGAAGTGTTCTGTCTGAAGATCTGCTGCGTTAAGGAATCTGTTACGTAATGCAGTGTTTATCATGTGCCTATAACCTCGGACTGTTGTGACTCTGGGGCGACCTGGTCGACGTGCATATTCCACGGACCCATTGGCTTGAAATCTCAGTCACAGTCTACCAATAGCACTTTGACTCACTTTAAAGTGGCCAGCAACCTGCCACTCACTTATATACAGACAATATGAATAAAAACTGTGCCATTTGTAACAGAATGTATCGGACGTTAAAGAACGTAATAATGACATTTCAATGGCCTGATGTGTTTTTCCATATTGTTAAGAAAGTTTGGAAAACATTCAGTTGTAAAATCTTTGTTTTTGTTTGAAATATATACAACTTTTACGAAATAGCATTACCAATAGCTTGACCTTTCATTAATAAGGCCGAGTATAGAGTTTAGTTTATTTTTACGCTTCGCTCAGCCATATTCCAGCTATATGGCAGACCAATTATAGAATGAAGTGGAATTTAACACAGTTTTCAGAAAAGAAAATACCTCCAGGTATTCCAGGTTTACAAATTATGACTGTTTATCATTAGGTATTAATATCATTTGAGCAAATACAGTATATACTGACTGCCCCTAACAATCACAGTCTTAACAGACTTATTTAATAGACTTTTGGAAACACAGGCCAGGATCATCTGACTTACATTAATATCCACACATTGAAATACTGATGTATTAGAACCAACAAGAATAAACCACAAGCTTAGATGTAGCGGAAACGTGAACACATACGGTTCCAGCAAACCGAGTCTGTCAACATGAATCACATGATGACGTGTGCAGCAAACCGAGTATATCAGCATGAATCACATGATGATGTGTCCAGCAAACCAAGTCTATCAGCATGAATCACATGATGATGTGTCCAGCAAACCGAGTATATCAGCATGAATCACATGATGATGTGTCCAGCAAACCAAGTCTATCAGCATGAATCACATGGTGACGTGTGCAGCAAACCGAGTATATCAGCATGAATCACATGATGATGTGTCCAGCAAACCGAGTATATCAGCATGAATCACATGATGATGTGTCCAGCAAACCGAGTATATCAGCATGAATCACATGATGATGTGTCCAGCAAACCGAGTATATCAGCATGAATCACATGATGACTTGTCAGCAAACCGAGTATATCAGCATGAATCACATGGTGACGTGTGCAGCAAACCGAGTATATCAGCATGAATCACATGATGATGTGTCCAGCAAACCAAGTCTGTCAGCATGAATCACATGATGACGTGTCAGCAAACCAAGTCTGTCAGCATGAATCACATGATGACAGGTTCGAGCAAACCAAGTCTGTCAGCATGAAAATTGAGAAAATCTTTGTTTCCTAATACTGATAATAGAATTTTAAAATAGATGTTACCTTATGTTGTAAGGTACTCAACACTTGTATGCTTAAGAATGAACCTTACTACATCAAGAGTTATCTCCCCTGGTGTAGCAGAAGGCTTCCTTTGTTGACATGGCAGATTTGACAGCAGAAGAGAAAAGAAAGCTGGTTCTAGATGATTTTGAATGGGGTGTGACTAATGCAAAAGAGTCAGCAGGTAGAGATGACATTCCTCTGTCTACAGTATACGGAACTTTAAAGAATATTCAGTCAGGATTAATAAAGGAAATCTATGTAATGAAACCCTTTGACAAGAATTGCAAATACTTAACTGGGTGAAAAGGCACGGAATTCCCTCACCATTGATGAAAGATGCACAAAAAGAAAGACGTTTGAACTGGTGTTGTCAGACGAAAATGTTCAAGTTTTAGACTGGCCCAACTACAGCCCAGATCTTAACCCTATTGAGAATGTGTGGGGACTAATGAAGGACAGAATAAACCAAAAAGGACTTAGAAATATTGAGGATATGAAGCGGTAGTGCACCTAGGTGTATTCAGTTGTGTATTGCAGGGCAAGGAGGTGTCACTAAGTACTGAAGGCACTTAGACTGTAAGAGAATCATATCTAAACATATTCATTAAAGTAAAACTTCTATAGTTTATATACATGTATAAGATATTGGCCGAAACAACTTTCTCAATAATTTCTGGGAATACTCTATCTACATATACACTCCCTATTAAAATCCATTACCCACCAAAGATGCCTATTATACATGGCAGAAACTGCAAACTAGATTAGACCAGTTGTGTCCTCATAAATACAGCTACGTAGGACTGAAACGGTATACTGCGGTATTTTGTTTCCGGTTCGTTGCACCGAAATTCACTTTGAAAATATGGTACGCTAGGTTTATTTTTCCTTATCCTGACTCATGCTCTTTGCTTGTCTTCTTCTTCTTGCAACATAGTGGAACACTTGTATCTCCTTATTTGAAGCCCCTTCAAAATAAAATCACTAATTGGTACTCACCACGAAGTTGCTCCCCTTTGTCTCCCCTGGCGGAAAGGTGTCGCCACCCTCTGGCCATGTGCTTCACTCTCCTTCTTCGCCAGTGAGCAGGATGTGAGAGCCTTGTGTCTCCTTACACACCATATCCTTTGATAATCTCTTAGTTTTACCTCCTCATAGGTTACTATAGAGGTATAGCTAGTATCCTTTACTATTTGTATTGATTAATTATCGTGATTTCTACTGTTTATTCACGCAGTATTCGCGGATTGTTCAGCTAGCTTTACGCTGATGAAAATCTGTACGATTTGTAGATTACGCTTTTCTGCCTCCGATCCACATGTAATATGCCCTAGTTGTTCTACTGCAGCGCTTAATTCACGCTTGCAGTTACTGCATTAATTTATCTCATTCTGCATTTAATAAATATCATCTTTATGCCTTTAAGACGCGCTGCAGATAGATCACGCAAAACAAGGGCAAAACATGGCAGAGAGTCCAGATATTCCATCCAGTCAGCTGCTAGCGATCGACCCTCTCCCGCCTGGTGTTCTGCTAGAGACCCCGCGGCAGAGGAACGGGGACGCAGTCCGCTACTCGAAGAAACGACCGCCTCCCCAGACATCCCGGCCATTGCAGACCAAGTCTAAGAGGGCCTCATCGCCGCCTCAACGCAGATTGAGGACACTCCAGGGCAGCGCAGACTTCCAAAGGGAAATTCTACGAAGACAGCAAGAACTTTCTCAGCCGAGATCGCTCCAGCAGCAGAATTGGGCCTACGATGATCAGCCGATAATCATCCCCGACTTACGGCAGAAGAAGCGACCGTGTCAGCGACTGTGACTTCTGCAGAGATCACCATGCAGCCTGATGCCTCTACACCGACGCCAGACGCCATTGATGTGAACCCCATCGCAGAAAAGACGCCGACGACTTCGCCACAGATCATCCCAGAAGACATGATGCGCAGTTTATGAACATCATGGAGGACCACTACAAACCGCGCAGCAGGGTCCGAAGTTTCGCTGGCTGGCTCCAACGTGACAGCACCCCAGAGGCACCCCCGGCCAACGAAGCAGCCAAGACGATGTCACCTTCGCTGGCGGAAGTCCCGCACCACCTTGACGGCGGACCTAGATGTACAGCTTCGCGAAGGCCTTCGCTAAGGCGGGAGAGATCATCACCATCTTCGATTTCATCTCTAGATATGGACTCAGACCATCAGACATCACGGAGGCCTTCGCTAAGGTCATATCATCGATCCCCGACCGACGCAATGAAGCTTCGCTAAGGCATTCGCTGGCGACATATGATTCCAGATCCTCATCATCTAGAAGAACATCGAGGGACTGCCGGAAGAGCTTCGCTAAGCTATCAACATTCACCTCACAAGTCTCCGAAGATCATCCCATAGACGATCTCCACTTCGCTCATCACCAGGTCGACACCCGCCAGATCTCCACATAGAGCGGCGACAAGTCAACTAGATCGCCACAAACCTCATCAGATATACAGACAGCTACACGCAGTCCCGGCGAGCATCTACAATTTGTTAATGATGATGGTTTTGAGGATGATGGAGGAATCATATTTTCTGATGCAGAGATACGGTATTGATGGTCAATAACCTAGATCTCACATCACCATCTAAAAGTGGCAATACAGCTTAGACGATTTGATGAAGGAAGATGATCCAGATGCAATCACTCTACCCCGACGACCCTCGACATGCAGTGCCACAGAATCTAGATGCAGCTTTCCAGAAAGCTACGAAAAGTTCAGATACCACATCTGCCCAACTTTCAAGCCAAGAAGTTCTCCACGATAACATGGACTCCTTCTACAAGGCCCAGGACATCGATGAGAACTATAAGATCATCAGCGATGTAAAGAACAAGATTTACAAGATGGATGATCGCAAGTTGGCTCATATAGAAACCATGACGAGACGATGTTCTTTGGGTTAAATAGATCTAGGACGATCAATGAGACTCTTATTACTAGATTCCGGATTCCACGACGGAAGATGATAGAATGATTTATTCTGCCTTACTTATGCAAAAGAAAGATCAGCAGTTTTAACGGATCATCTTACATCTGTTTCAGCAGCACTGACCTTAGCTCGTCAGTCAAGGCCTCCTCGCCCTCTGTAATTGGGGAGAACTTTACAGCCCCACTTTATACAGCCCCGTGGTCGACAACATCCATCTTTGACGGAGAAATCGACAAAGTCGCCAAGGAAGTCTCTAAGGATTCCAGGGAAGTCCTTATGATTAGATCGATGGACACACTAGCCAGCCGCCATTCGGCCAGACTTCACAAAGATACTCAGGCAGATCTAAGTTCACGGGCCTACAAAGAGCAAGAGACAGGAAGATAGCCAGCTCTAGAGGTAAGATTCTTTCGCGCCCATATGGCAACTATAGAGGAGGATCAGGAAGAGGCAGGACACCCAGAGGTTCCCGCAATTATAGACGCTGAAACACAGGTTCGAACGACTGGAGTCTTCCACCCCAGCCGCTCCAGTACAGCCAGCTCAAGTGGGTGGACGCCCAACTACACTGGGAAAACTGGGGAATATTGCAAGACCCTTACGCCTCCAACATTCTTCAACACGGATTTCAGATCCCTCTACAGGCTAAGCCTCCGCTGACAATCAAACCCCCAAGTTCGATTTACAAGCTTAACAACTACCAAAGATAAGAGAGGCTGTTTCATCACTCCTATCCAAACAGGCCATAGAAGTAATAGATCAAGCAAACGCCGAACCAGGTTTCTACTCCCCAGTTTTCCTAGTTCCCAAGAAAAACTCCACGGAGAAATACAGACTCATCTACAACATGAGCTTTTTCAACAAGAACTATCTACGCAAAACCAATCGGGTTTCAAGATGATACATTTACCTCAGTTACGCCAGATGATTCGGCCCTATGGACTACATGGGCAGCATAGATCTACAGGATGCCTACCTGCACATCCCCATTCATCCCGATTCCAGGAAATACCTACGATTTACTCTAGAAGGGCTACATTACCAGTGGAAAGTACTTCCATTCGAATATCATCAGCCCCTGGCTATTCACGAGGATAACGAAACCGATTATCAAATTTCTACATCGCCAAGGGCTACGAGTGCTTTTTACTCGACGACGGGATACAAGTAGATCAAGATCCACTGCGCCTCAAACTACAGTTAAATTACATCATAAAGCTACTAACACAACTAGGTTGGTTAGTAAACTTACGCAAGTCGGACCTAGTACCATCGCAAGACCTGCAGTTCCTAGGTATTCGATTCATCACAAATCGCAACCGTGATATGGTACCAGAAGACCGCTATTCAAGATACAGCAGACCATTCCACCAGCTCTACTCTCCGCTACCACTGCGACAATGGCAGAGCCTACTAGGTCTTCTCACATCAGCCCAAGACATGACTGTCACAGGCAGATTACAGTTACGCCCCCTACAGGTCTCATCAACGACATCTCAACGATGTACAACCATTCAGTCTACCAAAACATCTCAGACCGCATCTACTATGGTGGACCAAGAAATCGAATGTCTGCGAAGGGATTTGTTTAGCAGAGCAGGAATACAAAACCCATCTGTATGTAGATCGCTGTTACCTCCAAGGTTGGGGAGCTCATCTCACCAACCACACGATATCAGGGTTATGGAATCAGCAAGAATGCAAACTCCATATAAACAGTCTAGAAATGAAAGCTGTAATCAACGCCATTCTACATTGGAGCACATTTCTACAAAATGCTACTTAATGATCCATACAGACAATTCGACAGTGGCGTTTCTACATAAACAAGCAAGGCTCAACGAGATCGATGAACCTTTTGAACCTAAGCTTTCAACTGTTCGATTTAATACAAGATCTAAATCTACATGTCAGAGCAGTGCACATTCCCGAGCCAGAAATATACTAGCAGACGCCTCTCTCGCCTCATCTACCATCACCGACAGAGTGGATGATCAACAGGGAAATTTTGCACAGATAATCAAGCAATTAGGAGCCGCTAATAGACCTATTCGCCACGCCGATTCAACAATCAGCTACCGACATTCGTGGTCACCAGTCCCAGACCCCAAGCTTGGGCAACGGACGCCTAAGTCTATCATGGAAGGCCTCAATGCGCACGCTGCTTCCGCCCAGCAATAATACCTCAAGTATTACAGAAAATCAGACAAACACAGAGCCTACAACTCACTTTGGTCGCTACTCTACTGGTCGGCCAGAACGTGGTTTCCCATACTAATTCAAGAAATCGGTCAACCAACACTGGAGCTACCTGCCGCCAAAAACTGTTAATTCATCCTCACACCAAACAAGTGCACGGAAACCCAGCAATGTTCCAACTACACGTATGGACTGTATACAAATGTGTTTAAACAAGAGAGGATATTCTGCCAGGGCGGCAAAAGCAGTCACGCTTTGCCTTTACGCTATTCAACTCGTAACTTGTACGACGACAAAGTGGCACAGTTTCAAAATTATGCAACAAAGAAAGGGTTTACAGCAAGAGAGGCTTCACAACCTCAAGTGGCAGACTATTTGTGTTACCTACGCCAAAACAAACATTTAAAAGGTTCAACGATATCAACATATCTTGCCGCTTTAGTTCTGTAATCACCATGAGAACGGGTGTCAAATTGACAAGATCTCCAGAGTTACTGGCCTTACTACGAAGCCCGATTGAGGACCAAAAGCGAAGTTCCACTTCCAGCTTGGGATCTGAATGTAGTGTTACAACACCTCACGAAAGTGAGGTCTATGAACCTTTGGAATCGACAAACTTTGAATTTCTCTCACAGAAAACACTGTTTCTGCTATCGCTAGCCACAGCAGCAAGAATGTCTGAAATTCACGCCTGGATTACGAGAGGATACAGTTTGATGACAATCATAACACAGCACTCCTCGGATTAAGATGGGATTTCATCGCGAAAAATCAACTGCCAGGTCAACCAGACAGATTATTCCACATCCCGGCGCTTATCCTCTATTCTCGATCACAAGATACACAAGACCTATCACTGTGTCCGTAAGAGCCAAAGTTTATTTACGACGATCCAAAACAAGGAGAAGATTTCTCAAACGCTTATTCATCCCCTTATCGCCACTTAATCAAACAGAAGTGTCACGGACCACAATATCTATTTGGATAAGGACTGTCATTCTCCTGCGGCCTACAAGGCAGCAGGCTTGGACCCACCAACAGCATCAAATCCACATGAGATCAGGGCACTGGCCTCTACCCTCGCCTCTACACGGTAACTGTTCCTTGAACACGATTATGAAGGATGCTATTGGAAATCTAACATGGTATTTGCTAATCACTACCTAAGAGACATCACTACAGAAGATGTCTCTGGCATTCACCATTTCGACCACTGGTCCTCGCCAGCAACTGACAGTCCCTCAGAGGGCTAAAATATTATCCTCACAAGATTAATATGTATTTTATACATACTCATCTAGCTTATAACTCTACGGAGTTTTAGGGCTATGTATATATGTTCAGCTTAAGTATTCAACCTTAAGCATATACTTTGGTATAGTCAATTTCAGTGCCTCTATCAGAGTCACCTATATATATATATATAATTTATATGTATTGTTCAATATATTCATAATGTAATTCCCTTTAATGGCTTTATATAACCTATGGTTTTCTTTATACAGGAAACATCCTAAATCTAAGCCTTCATGAAGTTCCCGTGAGGGGATATTACAGTATATCTATACAAAATCACTAATTATAAATCCAAAGTATTCTGTTACCCACCTCCGCTCCGTAGGATGCTACAAGTAAAGAGCATGAGTCAGGATAAGGAAAAATATGTAATTTTTAGAGTAAAATTGATATTTTATACTTATCCTGACTCATGAGGTTAGCCCTCCCATCCTCCCCACATAACACTTTGGATTTCCTGTAAATTCAAGTGTTGGGCTCGCTAAATCAGGAGAGAGGGAGCACATGGCCAGAGGGTGGCTACACCTTTCCGCCAGGGGAGACAAAGGGGAGCAACTCGTGGTGAGTACCAATTAGTGATTTTATTTTGAAGGAGCTTCAAATAAGGAGATACAAGTGTTCCACTATGTTCGCAAGAAGAAGAAGACAAGCAAAAGAGCATGAGTCAGGATAAGTATAAAATATCAATTTTACTCTAAAAATTACATGAGCATGTTCACCCAGTGAGTGTTGTACAATAGGTTCCCATGTCGTACACTGAGCATGTTCACCCAGTGAGTGTTGTACAATAGGTTCCCATGTTGTACACTGAGCGTGTTCACCCAGCGGATGTTGTACAATAGGTTCCCATGTTGTACACTGAGCGTGTTCACCCAGCGGATGTTGTACAATAGGTTCCCATGTTGTACACTCAGCATGTTCACCCAGTGCCTGATGTACAATAGGTTCCCATGTCGTACACTGAGCATGTTCACCCAGGGGATGATGTACAATAGGTTCCCATGTTGTACACTGAGCGTGTTCACCCAGGGGCTGATGTACAATAGGTTCCCATGTTGTACACTGAGCATGTTCACCCAGGGGCTGATGTACAATAGGTTCCCATGTTGTACACTGAGCGTGTTCACCCAGGGGATGATGTACAATAGGTTCCCATGTTGTACACTGAGCGTGTTCACCCAGGGGCTGATGTACAATAGGTTCCCATGTTGTACACTGAGCATGTTCACCCAGTGGCTGATGTACAATAGGTTCCCATGTCGTACACTGAGCATGTTCACCCAGTGAGTGTTGTACAATAGGTTCCCATGTTGTACACTGAGCGTGTTCACCCAGGGGCTGATGTACAATAGGTTCCCATGTCGTACACTGAGCATGTTCACCCAGTGAGTGTTGTACAATAGGTTCCCATGTTGTACACTGAGCATGTTCACCCAGTGAGTGTTTACAATAGGTTCCCATGTTGTACACTGATCATGTTCACCCAGGGGCTGTTGTACAATAGGTTCCCATGTTGTACACTGAGCATGTTCACCCAGTGAGTGTTGTACAATAGGTTCCCATGTTGTACACTGAGCATGTTCACCCAGTGGCTGTTGTACAATAGGTTCCCATGTTGTACACTGAGCATGTTCACCCAGGGCTGATGTACAATAGGTTCCCATGTTGTACACTGAGCATGTTCACCCAGTGAGTGTTGTACAATAGGTTCCCATGTTGTACACTGAGCGTGTTCACCCAGCGGATGTTGTACAATAGGTTCCCCATGTTGTACACTGGTTCCCATGTGTTCACTGAGCATGTTCACCCAGTGAGTGTTGTACAATAGGTTCCCATGTTGTACACTGAGCGTGTTCACCCAGCGGATGTTGTACAATAGGTTCCCATGTTGTACACTGAGCATGTTCACCCAGTGGCTGATGTACAATAGGTTCCCATGTTGTACACTGAGCATGTTCACCCAGTGGCTGATGTACAATAGGTTCCCATGTTGTACACTGAGCCGCGGTTCACCCAGTTCACCCAGTGAGTGTTGTACAATAGGTTCCCATGTTGTACACTGAGCATGTTCACCCAGCGGATGTTGTACAATAGGTTCCCATGTTGTACACTGAGCATGTTCACCCAGCGGATGTTGTACAATAGGTTCCCATGTTGTACACTGAGCGTGTTCACCCAGTGAGTGTTGTACAATAGGTTCCCATGTTGTACACTGAGCGTGTTCACCCAGTGGGTGTTGTACAATAGGTTTCCATGTTGTACACTGAGCGTGTTCACCCAGTGGGTGTTGTACAATAGGTTTCCATGTTGTACACTGAGCGTGTTCACCCAGTGGGTGTTGTACAATAGGTTTCCATGTTGTACACTGAGCATGTTCACCTAGCAGATGTTGTACAATAGGTTCCCATGTTGTACACTGAGCGTGTTCACCCAGCGGATGTTGTACAATATGTTCCCATGTTGTACACTGAGCGTGTTCACCCAGTGGGTGTTGTACAATAGGTTCCCATGTTGTACACTGAGCATGTTTCCCCCAGCAGCTGATGTACAATAGGTTCCCATGTTGTACACTGAGCGTGTTCACCCAGAGGCTGATGTACAATAGGTTCCCATGTTGTACACTGAGTGTGTTCACCCAGTGGGTGTTGTACAATAGGTTCTCATGTTGTACACTGAGCATGTTCATCCAGCGGATGTTGTAGAATAGGTTCCCATGTTGTACACTTAGCATGTTCACCCAGCGGATGTTGTACAATAGGTTCCCATGTTGTACACTGAGCATGTTCACCCAGTGGATGTTGTACAATAGGTTCCCATGTTGTACAATAGGTTCCCATGTTGTACACTGAGCATGTTCACCCAGCGGGTGTTGTACAATAGGTTCCCATGTTGTACACTGAGCGTGTTCACCCAGTGAGTGTTGTACAATAGGTTCCCATGTTGTACACTGAGCATGTTCACCCAGTGGGTGTTGTACAATAGGTTCCCATGTTGTACACTGAGCGTGTTCACCCAGTGAGTGTTGTACAATAGGTTCCCATGTTGTACACTGAGCGTGTTCACCCAGTGGGTGTTGTACAATAGGTTACCATGTTGTACACTGAGCGTGTTCACCCAGTGGGTGTTGTACAATAGGTTCCTATGTTGTACACTGAGCGTGTTCACACAGTAGATGTTGTACAATAGGTTCCCATGTTGTACACTTAGCATGTTCACCCAGTGAGTGTTGTACAATAGGTTCCCATGTTGTACACTGAGCATGTTCACCTAGTGGATGTTGTACAATAGGTTCCCATGTTGTATATTCACACCGTAGGAGCAGTGAACAATGTCTAGCTTCGGCTACGTTCCCGTAAAAATGCATAAACATACCAGAGTTTAAGGTATCGTTGCTTTATAAACGAAAACCAAACAACACCAACATTTTGAGTACTTATCGAACTATCTCTGCGCCAAATTTGAATGCTTAGTGTTGTACCGTTTTCAAGCTTACATCCTCGATACACCGACACTAGCAAACTGTTAGTGAATGATTAAAGAACCCAGACAATTGGTCCTGATGAACGATTTCATTTTCTGTTGGTGAACGATTTACGGTTAGCCTAAACTCATCATCCAATTGGCTATACAGCATTACCACTAACTATCAAGCATTATTTTCTTCAGATGTGCTGTTTAAATGATGGAAATGTCAACATATCAGTGCTACTACTGTTCTGAAAATTTTCAAGACTTCATTGGGGTGATATGTCACTGTATTGACATTCACAGGGGAGAAGACAATTATTATTCTAAAAATTTGTTTAGGTGACATTACAGGTAAACTCAAGTAAGTACAAAAAGATTTCAAATATGTGCCAAATGAAACTGATAAAGAAATTGTTGTCTCTAAGGGACCTGAAAAACTCAGTTTAGTATCAAAGGATGACGAATCACCATGTCCACCAATAAAAGGAAAGATACACTCTTCCAAAAAGAAACACATAAGCCATTTTTTAGAAGAATTTATTGTGTTAGTTTAAGAGCAATTATTTCATGTATTTTCAATTGTAGAAAGGTGAAAATTCACACGTCTACATACAGACAAAGACTTCGCTAACACAACAGCAGCCTTTATTGTTTCTGTTTACTTGAGCCTACAAGATGGTGTCAAAGTCAGTAGCCTACTTTGTTTGGCCACCAATTTGTTTGGCAGCAATTACTGCTCGACACCATCTCGCACCGTCTCAGTACAGACTGGGTAAGTCGACGAAGTCACTCTTGCGGAATTCTTCTCCACTCTCCTGCAATGCGATTGCCAGTTGTGGAAGTGTGAGGTATATTTTGATGTCGACGTACATGTCGATCGAGTTCACACCGATAGGTGTTCTATCGGGTTTAGATCTGGTGATTGGGAGGGCCATGGCAAGACACTGACATTAGAATTGGCAAGGTAGCCTTGTGAAGTAGTGTTGTCATGCTGGAACAACCTCCTCTGTCAGAAGCATGTGACATCCAAGGACGTTGTTGATGTACCGATTTGCTGTCAGATTCCCCTGAACCACCACTAAATGAGATCTTTATGTGCTAGATATCTCACTCCACACTATGACACTGCTTCCACCTGTCGAATGCAATTAGGGTCAAAACATTCATTTCTCGGACGGTTAACACACTGTCTTCCATCTCGCCAGTGAAGAAGAAACCGCGATTCATCACCGAACCAGACTCCGGTTTCTAAGGTTCCAGTTCAGGACTCTGCGACACCACCACAAGCGACTGTGCCAATGGAAGTCTCTCAAAACTAGGGATGTGTATTTGCAAATAAATTGTGATTCTGGTACCCGTATTTTGATGTATGACAGCGAGTGACATCGATTGTACATGCAGATCCTATTTTCTACCTGCTAAATCCATAAAAAAACAAACCTAATCATTGTGATAACAGAAATTTCTAATTTATATTTGATTTTGAAGGATTGTATTTTCTTGTTTATAAAATGTATGTCAAGTATGCTGTTTTGTCAACCAATTACAATAGAAAACTTCAGCGTGAATGAAAGTCTGTATGAATATGAGCTGAAACCGTAAAACAAAAAAAAACCCATTGCAATACGTATCATTTGAAAGGTGTGTTGCGATATACCGGTAATACCGTGCAGTCATGCTCAAAACAGGGGCGATAACTGGGCTTCTTGGTCGAATCCCCACTTCAGTCGATTCCTCACAGCTTGGTAGGAAATTCTTCTCAAATCAGGGATGCATGTGCAGTCTCCTCGGCTGTGGCAAGACGATGACACAA
This sequence comes from Haliotis rubra, assembly GCF_003918875.1. Taxonomy (NCBI): domain Eukaryota; kingdom Metazoa; phylum Mollusca; class Gastropoda; order Lepetellida; family Haliotidae; genus Haliotis; species Haliotis rubra. Next base: position 43,672 of record NW_025767343.1, on the reverse strand, counting down.
GTGAGCAGCCTGGGTGTAGCGGTCCTAGGCTTGGGTGGTAACTCTTGGGCGGCCGCTTCTTGGGCGGAATTTGGTCTTCAAGATACAATGCCAAAGGCAAGATATGGCGCTCTGCAGAATGTTGAAATGTCGGGCAACACTTCTAAAACAAGGGAACAAGTTAAAATTGCCGCGTTTTGGCGCTGAAGCACAAAAATGATGTTTTGGAAAGAAAAAGTACGTTTGTATTGTTTCTGACATATCTACAGGAGTCCAGTATTCTCAAAATCACATATGCAGGTGTTTTTTTTGAAGAGTGTAGATGATGAATTGATGAATGAAACCTTACTTTCATGCGGCACTGCTATTGAGAGGTGTAGACATGCTCACAGGGGAGTATGTGTCTCGTTTAATGAGCTGTCCAAGGTGATGCCACTCACTTCTAGTATCTCTATCTGCAAATGTTTTTCGACTGATATGATCATCTTGAAACCATAGTTAAGAATACAAACCACTATCACTTTTACTCAGTTATAGCAGTTGACAAAGAGAATCCGTACGTAAGAAATGTAATTACTATGTAATACGGATGTATCTCTATGGTTTCTCTGTGAATACACTACTTTGGGGCAGTACAGCACACCTTGTCACTAGAAACTTTATTGAACAACCACCGTAAAGCCTTCACTGTGTAAATTAGAGTTCAACATGAAATCGTTCACCATGATGCTCTAAAAGCAGTCAGATGGTGTTGGTCTTTCGTGGATGAAAGCTCGAAATGGCACAACACTAAGCATTCAAATTTGGTACAAAGATATCTGGGTAATTACTCGAAATGTTGGTGTAGTTTGGTTTCCGTTTATAAAGCAACGATACCTTAAACCCTGGTATGTTTATGCATTTTTACGGGAACGTAGCCGAAGCTAGACATTGTTTTGCAGGCTCATGGGATTGTATATTGACGGAATGGAAAGATATTTGGTGGAATTACACACATGTGTCTTCTATTTTACAGCATGAATTTTGGGACAATTTGGCCTATACAAATATAGATATTGACAATTTTCCTACACCTAAGAAATAAAACCTGCTCACCTCGCGGGTGATAAATCATTCACTTCCTGCTATGAAATATATCCTGCCGTTCACCGCTCCTATGGTGTGATATTGAGTGTGCTCACCCAGTGGGCGTTGTACAATAGGTTACCATGTTGTACACTGAGCGTGTTCACCCAGTGGGTGTTGTACAATAGGTTCCCATGTTGTACTTTGAGCGTGTTCACCCAGTGGATACATTGCAATAGATTCCCATGTTGTAAACTGAGCATGTTCACACAGTAGGTGTTGTACAATAGGTTCCCATGTTGTACATTGAGTGAGTTCACACAGTAGGTGTTGAACAGTAGGTTCCCATGTTGTACATTGAGCATGTTCAACCAGTAGATGTTGTACAATAGGTAATGAGTAATGGAAATCCAAGAATGATTGTTGTACATTTTCTAATGATTGATTTTGACACACAGATTTCATTCAGGTGTAAACTAAATGTTAAAACTTTGTTACAGCAAGTCACAGTCCCAAAACAAGAAGGAAGAAACTGAATGCTCGGATGAAGAGTTTTTCACTTGATACAGCCGACCCGCCAAAACAGTTACTGGGTATAGATGAGTCAACAAAGAAGAAGAGCAGTTCATTTACTAACACTTGTTTTGGAGGTACATCACTGTTTGCTATAAGTATATCAGCAACAGACCTAACAATTGTTTCGGAAGTACATCACTGTTTGCTATAGGTATATCAGCAACACACCTAACACATGTTTCGGAGGTACATCACTGTTTGCTATAAGTATATCAGCAACACACCTAACACATGTTTCGGAGGTACATCACTGTTTGCTATAAGTATATCAGCAACACACCTAACACTTGTTTCGGGGTACATCACTGTTTGCTATAAGTATATCAGCAACAGACCTAACACTTGTTTCGGAGGTACATCACTGTTTGCTATAAGTATATCAGCAACACACCTAACACTTGTTTCGGAGGTACATCACTGTTTGCTATAGGTATATCAGAAACACACCTAACACTTGTTTCGGAGGTACATCACTGTTTGCTATAGGTATATCAGCAACAGACATAACACTTGTTTCGGAGGTACATCAAATCACTGTTTGCTATAGGTATATCAGCAACACACCTAACACTTGTTTCGGAGGTACATCACTGTTTGCTATAGGTATATCAGAAACACACCTAAGACTTGTTTCGGAGGTACATCACTGTTTGCCTATAGGTATATCAGCAACAGACATAACACTTGTTTCGGAGGTACATCAAATCACTGTTTGCTATAGGTATATCAGCAACACACCTAACACTTGTTTCGGATGTACTGACTGACTGACTGACTGAGTTTGGTTTTACGCCGCTTTTAGCAATATTCCAGCAATATCACGCCGGGGGACACCAGAAATGGGCTTCACACATTGTGCCCATGTGGGGATTCGAACCCGGGTCTTCGGCGTGACGAGCCAACGCTTTAACCATTAGGCTACCCCACCGCCCCGTTTCGGATGTACATCACTGTTTGCTATAGGTATATCAGAAACACACCTAACACTTGTTTCGGAGGTACATCACTGTTTGCTATAGGTATATCAGAAACACACCTAACACTTGCTTCAGAGGTACATCACTGTTTGCTATAGGTATATCAGAAACACACCTAACACTTGTTTCGGAGGTACATCACTGTTTGCTATAGGTATATCAGCAACAGACATAACACTTGTTTCGGAGGTACATCAAATCACTGTTTGCTATAGGTATATCAGCAACACACCTAACACTTGTTTCGGATGTACTGACTGACTGACTGACTGAGTTTGGTTTTACGCTGCTTTTAGCAATATTCCAGCAATATCACGGCGGGGGACACCAGAAATGGGCTTCACACATTGTGCCCATGTGGGGATTCGAACCCGGGTCTTCGGCGTGACGAGCCAACGCTTTAACCATTAGGCTACCCCACCGCCCCGTTTCGGATGTACATCACTGTTTGCTATAGGTATATCAGAAACACACCTAACACTTGTTTCGGAGGTACATCACTGTTTGCTATAGGTATATCAGAAACACACCTAACACTTGCTTCAGAGGTACATCACTGTTTGCTATAGGTATATCAGAAACACACCTAACACTTGTTTCGGAGGTACATCACTGTTTGCTATAAGTATATCAGCAACACACCTAACACTTGTTTCGGAGGTACATCACTGTTTGCTATAAGTATATCAGCAACACACCTAACACTTGTTTCGGAGGTACATGACTGTTTGCTATAGGTATATCAGCAACACACCTAACACTTGTTTCGGAGGGGACATCACTGTTTGCTATAGGTATATCAGAAACAGACCTAACACTTGTTTCGGAGGTACATCACTGTTTGCTATAGGTATATCAGAAACACACCTAACACTTGTTTCGGAGGTACATCAAATCACTGTTTGCTATAGGTATATCAGCAACACACCTAACACTTGTTTCGGAGGTACATCAAATCACTGTTTGCTATAGGTATATCAGCAACACACCTAACACTTGTTTCGGAGGTACATCAAATCACTGTTTGCTATAGGTATATCAGCAACACACCTAACACTTGTTTCTGAGGTACATCAAATCACTGTTTGCTATAGGTATATCAGCAACACACCTAACACTTGTTTCGGAGGTACATCACTGTTTGCTATAGGTATATCAGCAACACACCTAACACTTGTTTCGGAGGTACATCACTGTTTGCTATAGGTATATCAGCAACACACCTAACACTTGTTTCGGAGGTACATCACTGTTTGCTATAGGTATATCAGCAAACACACCTAACACTTGTTTCGGAGGTACATCAAATCACTGTTTGCTATAGGTATATCAGCAACACACCTAACACTTGTTTCGGAGGTACATCAAATCACTGTTTGCTATAGGTATATCAGCAACACACCTAACACTTGTTTCGGAGGTACATCACTGTTTGCTATATAGGTATATCAGAAACACACCTAACACTTGTTTCGAGGTACATCACTGTTTGCTATAGGTATATCAGCAACACACCTAACACTTGTTTCGGAGGTACATCAAATCACTGTTTGCTATAGGTATATCAGCAACACACCTAACACTTGTTTCGAGGTACATCACTGTTTGCTATAAGTATATCAGCAACACACCTAACACTTGTTTCGGAGGTACATCACTGTTTGCTATAGGTATATCAGCAACACACCTAACACTTGTTTCGGAGGTACATCACTGTTTGCTATAGGTATATCAGCAACACACCTAACACTTGTTTCGGAGGTACATCAAATCACTGTTTGCTATAGGTATATCAGCAACACACCTAACACTTGTTTCGGAGGTACATCACTGTTTGCTATAGGTATATCAGCAACACACCTAACACTTGTTTCGGAGGTACATCAAATAACTGTTTGCTATAGGTATATCAGCAACACACCTAACACTTGTTTCGGAGGTACATCAAATCACTGTTTGCTATAGGTATATCAGCAACACACCTAACACTTGTTTCGGAGGTACATCACTGTTTGCTATAGGTATATCAGAAACACACCTAACACTTGTTTCGAGGTACATCAAATCTGTTTGCTATAGGTATATCAGCAACACACCTAACACTTGTTTCGGAGGTACATCACTGTTTGCTATAGGTATATCAGCAACACACCTAACACTTGTTTCGAGGTACATCACTGTTTGCTATAGGTATATCAGCAACACACCTAACACTTGTTTCGGAGGTACATCACTGTTTGCTATAGGTATATCAGCAACACACCTAACACTTGTTTCGGAGGTACATCACTGTTTGCTATAGGTATATCAGAAACACACCTAACACTTGTTTCGGAGGTACATCACTGTTTGCTATAGGTATATCAGAAACACACCTAACACTTGTTTCGGAGGTACATCACTGTTTGCTATAGGTATATCAGCAACACACCTAACACTTGTTTCAGAGGTACATCACTGTTTGCTATAAGTATATCAGCAACACACCTAACACTTGTTTCGGAGGTACATCACTGTTTGCTATAGGTATATCAGCAACACACCTAACACTTGTTTCGGAGGTACATCACTGTTTGCTATAGGTATATCAGAAACACACCTAACACTTGTTTCGAGGTACATCACTGTTTGCTATAGGTATATCAGCAACACACCTAACACTTGTTTCGAGGTACATCACTGTTTGCTATAGGTATATCAGAAACACACCTAACACTTGCTTCAGAGGTACATCACTGTTTGCTATAGGTATATCAGCAACACACCTAACACTTGTTTCGGAGGTACATCACTGTTTGCTATAGGTATATCAGCAACACACCTAACACTTGTTTCGGAGGTACATCACTGTTTGCTATAGGTATATCAGAAACACACCTAACACTTGTTTCGGAGGTACATCACTGTTTGCTATAGGTATATCAGCAACACACCTAACACTTGTTTCGGAGGTACATCACTGTTTGCTATAGGTATATCAGAAACACACCTAACACTTGTTTCGGAGGTACATCACTGTTTGCTATAGGTATATCAGAAACACACCTAACACTTGTTTCGGAGGTACATCACTGTTTGCTATAGGTATATCAGAAACACACCTAACACTTGTTTCGGAGGTACATCACTGTTTGCTATAGGTATATCAGAAACACACCTAACACTTGTTTCGGAGGTACATCAAATCACTGTTTGCTATAGGTATATCAGCAACACACCTAACACTTGTTTCGGAGGTACATCAAATCACTGTTTGCTATAGGTATATCAGCAACACACCTAACACTTGTTTCGAGGTACATCACTGTTTGCTATAGGTATATCAGCAACACACCTAACACTTGTTTCGAGGTACATCAAATCACTGTTTGCTATAGGTATATCAGCAACACACCTAACACTTGTTTCGAGGTACATCACTGTTTGCTATAGGTATATCAGCAAACACACCTAACACTTGTTTCGGAGGTACATCACTGTTTGCTATAGGTATATCAGCAAACACACCTAACACTTGTTTCGAGGTACATCACTGTTTGCTATAGGTATATCAGCAACACACCTAACACTTGTTTCGGAGGTACATCAAATCACTTTTGCTATAGGTATATCAGCAACACACCTAACACTTGTTTCGAGGTACATCACTGTTTGCTATAGGTATATCAGCAACACACCTAACACTTGTTTCGAGGTACATCACTGTTTGCTATAGGTATATCAGCAACACACCTAACACTTGTTTGAGGTACATCACATCACTGTTTGCTATAGGTATATCAGAAACACACTTAACACTTGCTTCGGAGGTACATCACTGTTTGCTACATGTATATCAGAAACACACCTAACACTTGTTTCGGAGGTACATCACTGTTTGCTATAGGTATATCAGCAACACACCTAACACTTGTTCCGGAGGTACATCAAATCACTGTTTGCTATAGGTATATCAGCAACACACCTAACACTTGTTTCGGAGGTACATCAAATCACTGTTTACTACAGGTATATCAGAAACACACCTAACTCTTGTTTCGGAGGTACATCACTGTTTGCTATAGGTATATCAGAAACACACCTAACACTTGTTTCGGAGGTACATCACTGTTTGCTATAGGTATATCAGAAACACACCTAACAATTGCTTCGGAGGTACATCACTGTTTGCTATAGGTATATCAGAAACACACCTAACACTTGTTTCGGAGGTACATCACTGTTTGCTATAGGTATATCAGAAACAGACCTGACACTTGTTTCGGAGGTACATCACTGTTTGCTATAGGTATATCAGAAACACACCTAACACTTGTTTCGGAGGTACATCAAATCACTGTTTGCTATAGGTATATCAGAAACACACCTAACACTTGTTTCGGAGGTACATCACTGTTTGCTATAGGTATATCAGAAACACACCTAACACTTGTTTCGGAGGTACATCAAATCACTGTTTGCTATAGGTATATCAGAAACACACCTAACACTTGTTTCGGAGGTACATCACTGTTTGCTATAGGTATATCAGAAACACACCTAACACTTGTTTCGGAGGTACATCAAATCACTGTTTGCTATAGGTATATCAGAAACACACCTAACACTTGTTTCGGAGGTACATCAAATCACTGTTTGCTATAGGTATATCAGAAACACACCTAACACTTGTTTCGGAGGTACATCACTGTTTGCTATAGGTATATCAGAAACACACCTAACACTTGTTTCGGAGGTACATCAAATCACTGTTTGCTATAGGGTATATCAGAAACACACCTAACACTTGTTTCGGAGGTACATCACTGTTTGCTATAGGTATATCAGAAACACACCTAACACTTGTTTCGGAGGTACATCAAATCACTGTTTGCTATAGGTATATCAGCAACACACCTAACACTTGTTTTGGAGGTACATCACTGTTTGCTATAGGTATATCAGAAACACACCTAACACTTGTTTCGGAGGTACATCAAATCACTGTTTGCTATAGGTATATCAGCAACACACCTAACACTTGTTTTGGAGGTACATCAAATCACTGTTTGCTATAGGTATATCAGCAACACACCTAACACTTGTTTCGGAGGTACATCAAATAACAGTTTGCTATAGGTATATCAGCAACACACCTAACACTTGTTTCGGAGGTACATCACTGTTTGCTATAGGTATATCAGCAAACACCCTAACACTTGTTTCGGAGGTACATCACTGTTTGCTATAGGTATATCAGCAACACACCTAACACTTGTTTCGGAGGTACATCAAATCACTGTTTGCTATAGGTATATCAGCAACACACCTAACACTTGTTTCGGAGGTACATCAAATCACTGTTTGCTATAGGTATATCAGCAACACACCTAACACTTGTTTCGGAGGTACATCACTGTTTGCTATAGGTATATCAGAAACACACCTAACACTTGTTTCGGAGGTACATCACTGTTTGCTATAGGTATATCAGAAACACACCTAACACTTGTTTCGGAGGTACATCAAATCACTGTTTGCTATAGGTATATCAGCAACACACCTAACACTTGTTTCGGAGGTACATCACTGTTTGCTATAGGTATATCAGAAACACACCTAACACTTGTTTCGGAGGTACATCACTGTTTGCTATAGGTATATCAGAAACACACCTAACACTTGTTTCGGAGGTACATCACTGTTTGCTGTAGGTATATCAGCAACACACCTAACACTTGTTTCAGAGGTACATCACTGTTTGCTATAGGTATATCAGAAACACACCTAACACTTGTTTCGGAGGTACATCAACTAACTGTTTGCTATAGGTATATCAGCAACACACCTAACACTTGTTTCGGAGGTACATCACTGTTTGCTATAGGTATATCAGAAACACACCTAACACTTGTTTCGGAGGTACATCACTGTTTGCTATAGGTATATCAGCAACACACCTAACACTTGTTTCGGAGGTACATCACTGTTTGCTATAGGTATATCAGCAAACACACCTAACACTTGTTTCGGAGGTACATCACTGTTTGCTATAGGTATATCAGAAACACACCTAACACTTGTTTCGGAGGTACATCACTGTTTGCTATAGGTATATCAGCAACACACCTAACACTTGTTTCGGAGGTACATCACTGTTTGCTATAGGTATATCAGAAACACACCTAACACTTGTTTCGGAGGTACATCACTGTTTGCTATAGGTATATCAGAAACACACCTAACACTTGTTTCTGAGGTACATCAAATCACTGTTTGCTATAGGTATATCAGCAACACACCTAACACTTGTTTCGGAGGTACATCACTGTTTGCTATAGGTATATCAGAAACACACCTAACACTTGTTTCGGAGGTACATCACTGTTTGCTATAGGTATATCAGCAACACACCTAACACTTGTTTCGGAGGTACATCACTGTTTGCTATAGGTATATCAGAAACACACCTAACACTTGTTTCGAGGTACACATCACTGTTTGCTATAGGTATATCAGAAACACACCTAACACTTGTTTCGGAGGTACATCACTGTTTGCTATAGGTATATCAGAAACACACCTAACACTTGTTTCGGAGGTACATCACTGTTTGCTATAGGTATATCAGAAACACACCTAACACTTGTTTCGGAGGTACATCACTGTTTGCTATAGGTATATCAGCAACACACCTAACACTTGTTTCGGAGGTACATCAAATCACTGTTTGCTATAGGTATATCAGCAACACACCTAACACTTGTTTCGGAGGTACATCACTGTTTGCTATAGGTATATCAGAAACACACCTAACACTTGTTTCGGAGGTACATCACTGTTTGCTATAGGTATATCAGAAACACACCTAACACTTGTTTCGGAGGTACATCACTGTTTGCTATAGGTATATCAGAGCAACACCTACCCTAACACTTGTTTCGAGGTACATCAAATCTGTTTGCTATAGGTATATCAGCAACACACCTAACACTTGTTTCGAGGTACATCAAATCACTGTTTGCTATAGGTATATCAGAAACACACCTAACACTTGTTTCGGAGGTACATCATCACTGTTTGCTATAGGTATATCAGAAACACACCTAACACTTGTTTCGGAGGTACATCACTGTTTGCTATAGGTATATCAGAAACACACCTAACACTTGTTTCGGAGGTACATCAAATCACTGTTTGCTATAGGTATATCAGAAACACACCTAACACTTGTTTCGGAGGTACATCACTGTTTGCTATAGGTATATCAGAAACACACCTAACACTTGTTTCGGAGGTACATCAAATCACTGTTTGCTATAGGTATATCAGGAACACACCTAACACTTGTTTCGGAGGTACATCACTGTTTGCTATAGGTATATCAGAAACACACCTAACACTTGTTTCGGAGGTACATCAAATCACTGTTTACTATAGGTATATCAGCAACACACCTAACACTTGTTTCGGAGGTACATCACTGTCACTGTTTGCTATAGGTATATCAGCAAAACACACCTAACACTTGTTTCGAGGTACATCACTGTTTGCTATAGGTATATCAGCAACACACCTAACACTTGTTTCGAGGTACATCAAATCACTGTTTGCTATAGGTATATCAGCAACACACCTAACACTTGTTTGTTTCGGAGGTACATCACTGTTTGCTATAGGTATATCAGCAACACACCTAACACTTGTTTCGAGGTACATCATCACTGTTTGCTATAGGTATATCAGAAACACACCTAACACTTGTTTCGGAGGTACATCAAATCACTGTTTGCTATAGGTATATCAGCAACACACCTAACACTTGTTTCGGAGGTACATCAAATCACTGTTTGCTATAGGTATATCAGAAACACACCTAACACTTGTTTCGGAGGTACATCACTGTTTGCTATAGGTATATCAGAAACACACCTAACACTTGTTTCGGAGGTACATCACTGTTTGCTATAGGTATATCAGAAACACACCTAACACTTGTTTCGGAGGTACATCAAATCACTGTTTGCTATAGGTATATCAGCAACACACCTAACACTTGTTTCGGAGGTACATCACTGTTTGCTATAGGTATATCAGCAACACACCTAACACTTGTTTCGGAGGTACATCACTGTTTGCTATAGGTATATCAGAAACACACCTAACACTTGTTTCGGAGGTACATCACTGTTTGCTATAGGTATATCAGAAACACACCTAACACTTGTTTCGGAGGTACATCACTGTTTGCTATAGGTATATCAGAAACACACCTAACACTTGTTTCGGAGGTACATCACTGTTTGCTATAGGTATATCAGCAACACACCTAACACTTGTTTCGGAGGTACATCACTGTTTGCTATAGGTATATCAGAAACACACCTAACACTTGTTTCGGAGGTACATCACTGTTTGCTATAGGTATATCAGCAACACACCTAACACTTGTTTCGGAGGTACATCAAATCACTGTTTGCTATAGGTATATCAGCAACACACCTAACACTTGTTTCGGAGGTACATCACTGTTTGCTATAGGTATATCAGAAACACACCTAACACTTGTTTCGGAGGTACATCACTGTTTGCTATAGGTATATCAGCAACACACCTAACACTTGTTTCGGAGGTACATCACTGTTTGCTATAGGTATATCAGCAACACACCTAACACTTGTTTCGGAGGTACATCACTGTTTGCTATAGGTATATCAGCAACACACCTAACACTTGTTTCGGAGGTACATCAAATCAACTGTTTGCTATAGGTATATCAGCAACACACCTAACACTTGTTTCGGAAGTACATCACTGTTTGCTATAGGTATATCAGAAACACACCTAACACTTGTTTCGGAGGTACATCACTGTTTGCTATAGGTATATCAGCAACACACCTAACACTTGTTTCGGAGGTACATCACTGTTTGCTATAGGTATATCAGAAACACACCTAACACTTGTTTCGGAGGTACATCACTGTTTGCTATAGGTATATCAGAAACACACCTAACACTTGTTTCGGAGGTACATCAAATCACTGTTTGCTATAGGTATATCAGCAACACACCTAACACTTGTTTCGGAGGTACATCAAATCACTGTTTGCTATAGGTATATCAGCAACACACCTAACACTTGTTTCGGAGGTACATCACTGTTTGCTATAGGTATATCAGCAACACACCTAACACTTGTTTCGGAGGTACATCAAATCACTGTTTGCTATAGGTATATCAGCAACACACCTAACACTTGTTTCGGAGGTACATCACTGTTTGCTATAGGTATATCAGAAACACACCTAACACTTGTTTCGGAGGTACATCACTGTTTGCTATAGGTATATCAGCAACACACCTAACACTTGTTTCGGAGGTACATCACTGTTTGCTATAGGTATATCAGCAACACACCTAACACTTGTTTCGGAGGTACATCAAATGTTTTGCTATAGGTATATCAGCAACACACCTAACACTTGTTTCGAGGTACATCACTGTTTGCTATAGGTATATCAGAAACACACCTAACACTTGTTTCGGAGGTACATCACTGTTTGCTATAGGTATATCAGAAACACACCTAACACTTGTTTCGGAGGTACATCACTGTTTGCTATAGGTATATCAGAAACACACCTAACACTTGTTTCGGAGGTACATCAAATCACTGTTTGCTATAGGTATATCAGCAACACACCTAACACTTGTTTCGAGGTACATCAAATCACTGTTTGCTATAGGTATATCAGCAACACACACCTAACACTTGTTTCGGGTACATCACTGTTTGCTATAGGTATATCAGCAACACACCTAACACTTGTTTCGGAGGTACATCACTGTTTGCTATAGGTATATCAGAAACACACCTAACACTTGTTTCGAGGTACATCACTGTTTGCTATAGGTATATCAGAAACACACCTAACACTTGTTTCGAGGTACATCACTGTTTGCTATAGGTATATCAGAAACACACCTAACACTTGTTTCGGAGGTACATCACTGTTTTGCTATAGGTATATCAGCAACACACCTAACACTTGTTTCGAGGTACATCAAATCACTGTTTGCTATAGGTATATCAGCAAACACACCTAACACTTGTTTCGAGGTACATCACTGTTTGCTATAGGTATATCAGCAACACACCTAACACTTGTTTCGAGGTACATCACTGTTTGCTATAGGTATATCAGCAACACACCTAACACTTGTTTCGAGGTACATCACTGTTTTTGCTATAGGTATATCAGCAACACACCTAACACTTGTTTCGAGGTACATCACTGTTTTGCTATAAGTATATCAGCAACACACCTAACACTTGTTTCGAGGTACATCAAATCACTGTTTGCTATAGGTATATCAGCAACACACCTAACACTTGTTTCGGAGGTACATCACTGTTTGCTATAGGTATATCAGCAACACACCTAACACTTGTTTCGGAGGTACATCAAATCACTGTTTGCTATAGGTATATCAGCAACACACCTAACACTTGTTTTGGAGTTACATCAAAATCACTGTTTGCTATAGGTATATCAGCAAAACACCTAACACTTGTTTCGAGGTACATCACTGTTTGCTATATAGGTATATCAGCAACACACCTAACACTTGTTTCGGAGGTACATCAAATCACTGTTTGCTATATGGGTATATCAGCAACACACCTAACACTTGTTTCGGAGGTACATCAAATGTTTGCTATAGGTATATCAGAAACACACCCTAACACTTGTTTCGAGGTACATCACTGTTTGCTATAGGTATATCAGAAACACACCTAACACTTGCTTCAGAGGTACATCACTGTTTGCTATAGGTATATCAGAAACACCTACAACAAATTGCTAACATAACTGTTTCGATAGGTATATCAGGCACACACCTAACACTTGTCTGTCTTACATCACTGTTTATAGGTATAGGTATATCGTTGAACACACCTAACACTTGTTTTGCAGAGTTACATCAAAATCACTGTTTGCTATAGGTATATCAGCAACACACCTAACACTTGTTTCTGAGGTACATCACTGTTTTGCTATATATCAGGAAACACACTTATATCAGCAAACACACCTAACACTTGTTTCGAGGTACATCACTGTTTGCTTCAGGTATATCATCAAATCACTCGTTTGCTATAGGTATATCAGCAACACACCTAACACTTGTTTCTGAGGTACATCAAATCACTGTTTGCTATAGGTATATCAGCAACACACCTAACACTTGCTTCGGAGGTACATCACTGTTTGCTATAGGTATATCAGAAACACACCTAACACTTCTTGTTTCGATGGTACATCACTGTTGCTATAGGTATATCAGAAACACACCTAACACTTGTTCCGGAGGTACATCACTGTTTGCTATAGGTATATCAGCAACACACCTAACACTTGTTTCGGAGGTACATCAAATCACTGTTTGCTATAGGTATATCAGCAACACACCTAACACTTGTTTCGGAGGTACATCAAATAACAGTTTGCTATAGGTATATCAGCAACACACCTAACACTTGTTTCGGAGGTACATCACTGTTTGCTATAGGTATATCAGAAACACACCTAACACTTGTTTCGAGGTACATCACTGTTTGCTATAGGTATATCAGAAACACACCTAACACTTGTTTCTCGAGGTACATCACTGTTTGCTATAGGTATATCAGAAACACACCTAACACTTGTTTCGGAGGTACATCACTGTTTGCTATAGGTATATCAGAAACACACCTAACACTTGCTTCGGAGAATAGGTACAGAAACATCACTGTTTGCTATAGGTATATCAGAAACACACCTAACACTTGTTTCGAGGTACATCACTGTTTGCTATAGGTATATCAGAAACACACCTGACACTTGTTTCGAGGTACATCAAATCACTGTTTGCTATAGGTATATCCAGCAACACACCTAACACTTGTTTCCGAGGTACATCAAATCACTGTTTGCTATAGGTATATCAGAAACACACCTAACACTTGTTTCGAGGTACATCACTGTTTTGCTATAGGTATATCAGACACACACCTAACACTTGTTTTCCGGGTACGTCAAATCACTGTTTGCTATAGGTATATCAGAAACACACCTAACACTTGTTTCGGAGGTACATCAAATCTGTTTGCTATAGGTATATCAGAAACACACCTAACACTTGTTTCGAGGTGCATCAAATCACTGTTTGCTATAGGTATATCAGAAACACACCTAACACTTGTTTCGAGGTACATCAAATAACAGTTTGTATGGGTGTATCGGCAACACCTGTTTGTTCGGGTTTTATAGGTGCTATGGAACATCAGCCAACACACCATAACTCTTTATTCGAGGTACATTCTGTTGGTGTTACATCACTGTTTTGCTATAGGGGTATGTCAGAAACACCTATAACACTTGCTTCCGGAGGTACATCAAATCACTGTTTGCTATAGGTATATCAGCAACACACCTAACACTTGCTTTGAGTTAGGTACATCACTGTTTACTATAGGTATATCAGCAAACGCACCTAACACTTGTTTCGGTGTACTGACTGTTTGTATTTGGTTTTACTATATCCGCAATATTCCTATATCAATTGCTGCCTGCTGTTTGCTATGGGTATTCGACGCATTGTACCTATGTATGCGAACCTGAACGTCGGACGTTTTATGGCTGTAACCGATTAGCACCTATTGCTCGTTTCGATGTCACTGTTTGCTATAGGTATATCAGCAACACACCTAACACTTGTTTTGAGGTACATCACTGTTTTGCTATAGGTATATCAGCAACACACCTAACACTTGTTTCGAGGTACATCACTGTTTGCTATAGGTATATCAGAAACACACCTAACACTTGTTTCGAGGTACATCAAATCACTGTTTGCTATAGGCATATCAGCAACCGCACCTAACACTTGTTTCGGAGGTACATCAAATCACTGTTTGCTATAGGTATATCAACAACACACTAACACTTTTGTAACGGATGTACATCTTTGTTTCTTTAGGTATATCAGAAACACACCTAACACTTGTTTCGAGGTACATCACTGTTTGCTATATAGGTATATCAGCAACACACCTAACACTTGTTTCTCTCGAGGTACATCACTGTTTGCTATAGGTATATCAGCAACACACCTAACACTTGTTTCGAGGCATGTACATCAAATCCAACACTTGTTTGCTATAGGTATATCAGCTAACAGCAACACCTAACACTTGTTTTCGAGGTACATCACTGTTTGCTATAGGTATATCAGCAACACACCTAACACTTGTTTCAGAGGTACATCACTGTTTGCTATAGGTATATCAGAAACACACTCTAACACTTGCCGGAGGTACATCGCTGTTTGCTATAGGTGCATCAAAACACACCTGTTTGCTATCGGAGGTACATCACTGTTTTGCTATGGGTATCAGAAACACACCTACTTGTTTCGAGGTACATCACTGTTTGCTATAGGTATATCAGAAACACACCTAACACTTGTTTCATAGAGGTACATCACTGTTTTGCTATAGGTATATCAGCAAATACACCTAACACTTGTTTCGATGTATCTGACTGTTTCACTGAGCTATAGGTATATCCGCTTAACCTTATTCCAGCAACATCACGTTTGCGCTGAACACCAGAAATGGGTTTTAACATTGTGCCGTTGTGATTATTCAACCTCTGTTTGCTATGAGGCTTTATCAAACAGGCTACACACTTGTTCGGAGGTACATCAAATAACAGTTTGCTATGGGTATATCAGAAACACACCTTAACACTCTTGTTTCGGAGGTACATCTGTTTGCTATAGGTATATCAGTGAAACACACCTAACACTTGTTTCCCAGAGGTTACATCACTGTTTGCTATAGGTATATCAGCAACACACCTAACACTTTGTTCCGAGGTACATCACTGTTTGTTTTGCTATAGGTATATCAGAAACACACCTAACTTACTTGTTTCGAGGTACATCACTGTTTGCTATATAGTATATCAGCAACACACCTAACTGCTTCTGTTCTCGGAGTACATCACTGTTTGCTATAGGTGTATATCGTTCCACACACCTAACACTTGTTTCAGTTACATCACATCACTGTTTGCTATAGGTATATCAGTAACACACCTAACACTTGTTTCGAGGTACATCAAATCACTGTTTGCTATAGGTATCGTCATTTGCTAACACTGCTGTTTGGGAGTAGATCACATCACTGTTTGCTATAGGTATTATCAGTAACACATTCTAACACTTGTTTCCAGTGCATCACTGTTTGCAATAGGTATATCAGCAACACCTAGCACTTGTTTCGAATTACATCACTGTTTTGCTTTAGGTATATCAACAACAGACCTGACACTAAGTTTGTTTGAATTACATCATCTTGTTTGCTATAGGTATATCAGAAACACACCTAACACTTGTTTCGAGGGTACATCAAATCACTGTTTGCTATAGGTATATCATAACACACCTAACACTTGTTTCTGAGGGTACATCAACTCACTGTTTGCTATAGGTATATCAGCAACACACCTAACACTTGTTTCGAGGTACATGACTGTTTGCTATAGGTATATTTCAGCAACACACCTAACACTTGTTTTCAGAGGTACATCACTGTTTGCTATAGGTATATCAGCAACACACCTAACACTTGTTTCGAGGTACATCACTGTTTGCTATAGGTATATCACTGCAACACCTAACACTTGTTTCAGAGGTACATCACTGTTTGCTATAGGTATATCAGCAACACACCTAACACTTGTTTCGAGGTACATCAATCCAACTGTTTGCTATAGGTATATCAGCAACACACCTAACACTTGTTTGGAGGTACATCACTGTTTCCTGCTATAGGTATATCAGAAACACACCTAACACTTTGTTTCAGAGGTACATCACTGTTTGCTATAAGGTATATCAGCAACACACCTAACACTTGTTCTCGGAGGTACATCACTGTTTGCTATAGGTATAATATCAGCAACACAATCTAACACTTGTTTCGGAGGTCACATCACTGTTTGCTATAGGCATATCAGAAACACACCTTAACACTTGCTTCGAGGTACATCAAATCACTGTTTGGTTATGGGTATATCAGCAACGCACCTAACGCTTGTTTGGAATTATATCGCTGTTTGCTATGGGTATATCAGAAACACCGCTTAACGCGTTTGGTTTCGACAGGTACATCAGAACACACTAACCTTGCTATAGGTATATCAGATGGCAACTTTAACACTATATCTTGGCGTGATTACATCTATGTTATGGCGGGTACGATAAAGGCTACATTTTCTTCCGCTTGTTTAGGAGGTACATCACTGTTTGCTATAGGTATATCAGGAAACACACCTATTACTTGTTTTTGAATTTTACATCAAGGTACGTAAACCAGTTTGACCTATAGGTATGTCAGCGAACACATATGACGCTGTATTTTGGAGGTGCATCACTGTTTGCTATAGGTATATCACAACCACACCTAACCACTTGTTGTGGATTTACATCATCGACTGGCTTTGCTCATTATATCGGCTTTTAGCGCAACGCTTGTTTGGCGGTGTATCAGCGTTTGCTTTATCGGCAACGCACTAACGCACCTGTGTTTTGAATTTTCCTTTGTTTGCAGCCATGGCTTAACCATCAGGCTACACCTAACACTTGTTTCTGGAGGTACATCACTGTTTGCTTTATAGGTATAATCAGCAACACACCTAACACTTTGTTTCGAGGTACATCAATGACTGTTTGCTATAGGGTGTCAGCAACACACCTAACACTTGTTCCGGAGGTACATCAAATCACTGTTTGCTATAGGTATATCAGTAAACACACCTAACACTTGTTTCGAGGTACATCACTGTTTGCTATAGGTATATCATCAACACACCTAACACTTTGCTCTGGAGGTTACATCACTGTTTTGCTATAGGTATATCGCTAAACACACCTAACACTTGTTCCGGAGGTACATCAATGACTGTTTGCTTCTAGGTATATCAGCAACACACCTAACACTTGTTTGGAGAGGTACATCACCGTTTACTTCTCCGGTATATCAACATCACCTAACACTTGTTACGAGGTACATCACTGTTTGCTATAGGTATATCAGCAACACACCTAACTACTTTGTTTGCGATAGGTATATCAACAACACCTGCTGTTTGCAGGTACATCACTGTTTGCTATAGGTATAACGCTTAACCTTGTTTCGATTATTCGTTTGCTATAAATTGCTCAAAACACTAACGCTGTTCGAATGGGTTTCATATTTGCTATAATTTGTCAGCAACAACGCTGTTTGAATCTTCGTCGCCAACATGCGGGTATCTCAGCAACAGACCTAACTATTACTGTTCCGGAGGTATATAGCGTTTTGCTTCGGGTATCGAAACATCTAACATGTTCGATTACTGCATTTGCTATAAACAATATGTCGGCAACACGCCGCCTAACGTTTGGGTACATCACTGTTTGCCGCTGTAGGGAATATCAGGAATACGCACCTATTGCCAGTTGTTTCGAGGTACATCACTGTTTGCTATGGGTATATCAGAAACACACGCCAACACTTGTTTCAGAGGTACATCACCTGTTTGCTACAGGTATATCAGATAACAGTTTGCTTCACAATTATCAGCAACCACCCTTCTTTTTGCTGAGGTACATCACTGTTTGCTATAGGTATATCAGAAACACACCTAACACTTGCTCTCGGAGGCTACATCACTGTTTGCTATAGGTATACTGTAGAGACCTTGACACTTGTTCTCTGAGGTACATCACTGTTTGCTATAGGTATATCGCTTAACACACCTAACACTTGTTTTCTCGGAGGTACATCAAACCTCAGCCTGTTTGTTATAGGCTGTATCTCTTAAGAACACACCTAACACTTATTTTGGGTTGATTTGCTATGACTGATGTCGAAACTTACACCTAACCACTTGTTTCGGTCACATCAAATCTTTGTTTTGCTATAGGTATATCCTTAACACCAGATAACACCGTTTGGTGCACACAACAGTTTGTATAAGTATATCAATGAACGCTTCTTGTTTGGATTTTGTCGTCGTTTTATGAGGTGCATACCGGCCATCAACCTTCGTTGATGGGTACATCACTGTTTGCTATAGGTATATCAGTGAAACACACTCTAACACTTGTTTCGGAGGTACATCACTGTTTGCTATGATAGGTATATCAGAAATACACCTAACACTTTGTTTCGATTTACACCACTGTTTTGCTTTCTACCAGGTATATCAGCAACGCTACGCCTAACACTTGTTTCGAGGTACATCAAATCACTGTTTCGGCACTACAGGTATATCTTGTTCACACCTAACTGCTTGTTTCAGTGAGGTACATCACTGTTTTGCTATTGGTATATCAGAAACAGACCTAACTCTTGTTTAGAGGTACATCACTGCTGTTGCTAAGTACCTTATCAGAAACTAACACTTCCACACTTCTTTCCGGAGGGTACATCACTGTTTGCTATAGGTATATCAGAAACACACCTAACACTTGTTTCTCGAGGTACATCAAATCACTGTTTGCTATAGGTATATCAGCAACACACCTAACACTTGTTTCCCGAGGTACATCAATGTTTACACTAGTTTCAGAAACAATGCTTGCTTCGAGGTATGTCAGGGTATAAGAAACACACCTAACACTTGTTTCCTCGAGGTACATCACTGTTTGCTTTAGGTATATCAGCAACACACCTAACACACTTCTTCTTTGAGGTTACATCACTGTTTTGCTTCATAGGTATATCAGAAACACACCTAACACTTGTTTCGGAGGTACATCAAATCACCGTTTGCTTTAGGCATCAGCAACACCTAACACTTGTTTCCTTTCGAGGTACATCAAATCACTGTTTGCTATAGGTATATCAGCAACACACTAACACTTGTTTCTGAGGTACATCAAATCACTGTTTCTTACTACAGGTATATCAGAAACACACCTAACACTTGTTTCAGAGGTACATCACTGTTTGTATAGTATATCAGCAACACACCTAACACTTGTTTCGATACATCACTGGCCAGGTATATCAGCAACACACCTAACACTTGTTTCGAGGTACATCACTGTTTGCTATATAGGTATATCAGCAACACACCTAACACTTGTTTTGAGGTACATCAAATGACTTGTTTCATAGGTATATCAGCGCAACACACCTAACACTTGTTTCGAGGTACATCAAATCACAGTTTGCTACAGGTATATCAGCAACACACCTAACACTTGTTCTTCGGTATAACACTGTTTGCTATAGGTATATCAGAAACACACCTAACACTTGTTCCGAGGTACATCACTGTTTGCTATAGGTATATCAGAAACACACCTAACACTGTTCCGAGGTACATCAAATCACTGTTCTGCTATAGGTATATCAGCAACACACCTAACACTTGTTTCGAGGTACATCACTGTTTGCCTATAGGTATATCAGCAACACACCTAACACTTGTTTCATTTGGTACATCAATGTTTGCTATAGGTATAATCAGAAACACACCTAACACTTGTTTCGGAGGTACATCACTAACTGTTTGCTTTAGGTATATCAACAACACACGCTCAACACTTGTTTCAGAGGTACATCACTGTTTGCTATAGAGTATATCAACAACACACCTAACACTTGATCTTCGAATTACATCACTGTTTCGCTATAGGTATATCAGAAACACACCTAACACTTCTGTTCGGTTACGTCGAATCACTGTTTGCTATAGGTATATCAGAAACACACCTAACACTTGTTTCGAGGTACATCAACTAACTGTTTATTTATAGGTATATCAGCAACACACCTAACACTTGTTTCTGAGGTACATCAAATCACCGTTTGCTTTATAGGTATATCAACCAACACACCTAACACTTCTGTTTCGAGGTACATCACTGTTTGCTATAGGGTATATCAGAAACACACTTAACACTTGTTTTGGTACATCATCACTGTTTCTGCTATAGGTATATCAGTTAACACCTAACACCTAAATCACTTGCTATATATATCAGAAACAGACCCGACACTTGTTTTGGAGGTACATCACTGTTTGCTGGTAGGTATATCCAGCAACACACCTAACTTACTTGTTTGGAGTTACATCAAAATCACTGTTCTGCTATAGGTATATCAAGCAAACGCACCTTAACACTTGTTTCGGAGGTACATCACTGTTTGCTATAGGTATATCAGAAACACACCTAACACTTGTTTCGAGGTGCATCAAAATAACTGTTTGCTATAGGTATATCAGCAACACTACCTAACACTTGTTTTCGATGTACATCACTGTTTGCTTATAGGTATATCAGAAACCGCACCTAACACTTGTTTCGAGGTACATCACTGTTTTGCTATAGGTATATCAGAAACACACCTGACAATTACTTTCTTCTTGAGGTACATCACTGTTTGCTATAGGTATATCAGAAACACACCTAACACTTGTTTCAGAGGTACATCAAATCACTGTTTGCTGGTAGTTATATCAGCAACCACCTAACACTTGCTTCGAGGCACATCACTGTTTGCCATAGTATCATCAGTAACACACCTAACACTTGTTTACTACATACACTGTTTCGGTATAAGGTCGGCAACACCTAACTCTTGTTCTCGAGGTACATCAAAATCAACTGTTTGCTATAGGTATATCAGCAACACACCTAACACTTGTTTCTTCTGAAGGCACATCACTGTTTGCTTATAGGTATATATCAGCAACACACCTAACACTTGTTTCTCGGAGGTACATCACTGCTTCATTATAGGTATATCAAACAACACACCTAACACTGTTTCGGAGGTACATCACTGTTTGCTATAGCTATATCAGCAACACACCTTAACACTTGTTTGAGGTACATCAAATAACTGTTTGCTATAGGTATATCAGAAACACACCTAACACTTGTTCTCGGAGGTACATCACTGTTTGCTATAGGTATATCATCAGTCAACACACCTAACACTTGCTCTTTCAGAGGTACATCACTGTTTGCTATAGGTATATCAGAAACACACCTAACACTTGTTTCGAGGTACATCACTGTTTTGCTATAGGTATATCAGCAACACACCTAACACTTGTTTCTCGAGGTACATCACTGTTTGCTATAGGTATATCAGAAACACACCTAACACTTGTTTCAGAGGTACATGACTGTTTGCTATAGGTATATCAGCAACACACCTAACACTTGTTTCTTGAGGTACATCACTGTTTGCTATAGGTATATCAGCAACACACCTAACACTTGTTTCTGGAGGTACATCACTGTTTGCTATAAGTACATTATCAGCAACACACCTAACACTTGTTTCCTGAGGTACATCAAATGACTGTTTGCTATAGGTATATCAAGAACACACCTAACACTTGTTTCCTTCGGAGGTACATCAACTAACTGTTTGCTATAGGGTATACTCAGCAACACACCTAACACTTGTTTTGGAGGTACATCACTGTTTTGCTATAGGTATATCAGCAACACACCTAACACTTGTTTCCGGAGGTACATCACTGTTTGCTATAGGCTAGCAATATCCAGCATTATCAATGGGGACACCTAACCGCGCTAGTTTCACATTGTACATCACTGTTTGCTTCGAGGTATATCTTCAGACGAACAACCTAACTCTTGTTTACCCCGATCACTCAAGCTGATGTACATCACTGTTTGCTATAGGTATCATCAGAAACACACCTAACACTTGTTTAGAGGTACATCAATGTTTGCTCTAGGTATATCAGCAAAACACCTAACACTTGTTTCTGAGGTACATCACTGTTTGCTATAGGTATATCAGCACACACCTAACACTTGTTTCGAGGTACATCAAATCACTGTTTGCTATAGGTATATCAGTAACAACACCTAACACTTGTTTCGGAGTACATCACTGTTTGCTATAGGTATATCATCAACACACCTAACACTTGTTTCTTCACTGCCATCGGTATATCAGAAACACACTTAACTTGTTTCGAGGCAATATCAACTAACTGTTTGCTACAGGTATATCAGCAACACACCTAACACTTTCTTCAGAGGTACATCACTGTTTGCTATAGGTATATCAGCAACACACCTAACACTTGTTTCGAGGTACATCACTGTTTGCTATAGGTACATATCAGCAAACACACCTAACACTTGTTTCCCTGAGGTACATCAAATCACTGTTTGCTATAGGTATATCATAGAAACACACCTAACACTTTTGTTCTGCGGAGGTGCCATCACTGTTTGCTATAGGTATATCAGCTTAACACACCCGACACTTGCTCTGGAGGTACATCACTGTTTTGCTATAGGTATATCAGAACCTTACCTAACACTTCTGTTTCCTCGAGGTACATCAAATCACTGTTTGCTATAGGTATATCAAAGCAACACACCTAACACTGTTTCGATAGTACTCAAACTCACCGTTTGCTATAGGTATATCAGCAACCACACACCTAACACTTGTTTCGGAGGTACATCAAATGACTGTTGCTATAGGTATATCAACACACACCTAACACTTGTTTCTGGAGGTACATCACTGTTTGCTGTATAGGTATATCAGCAACACAATAACTTGTTTGGTACTTGTTTTGAGGTACATCAAGCATTTACACCTGTTTGCTATAGGTACATCGATATGGGTGTATCGACACACCTAACACTTGTTTCTCGGTAACATCAGATAACGGTTTGCTATGGGTATATCAGCAACACACCTAACACTTGTTTCGAGGTACATCACTGTTTACTATAGGTATATCAGCAACACACCTAACACTTGTTTCTTCTGAGGTACATCAATTGCTGTTCTGCTATAGGTATACCGTAGAAAACAGACCTAACACTTTGTTTCCCTGAGGTACATCACTGTTTGCTTATAGGTATATCAGACAACACACCTAACACTTGTTTCGGAGGTCGCATCAAATCACTGTTTGCTATAGGTATATCAGCAACACACCTAACACTTGTTCCGAGTTACATCAAAATCACTGTTTGCTATAGGTATATCAGCAACACAATCTAACATCTTGTTTCTCGAGGTACATCACTGTTTGCTTTATAGGTATCAGCAACAAAAACCTAACACTTGTTCTCGATTTTACATCAAATCGCTGTTTTGCTGTGGGTATCGGCAATACACCTAACATCTCTGTTTTGAATTCACTGTTTGCTCCTATAGGTATATCATCAGCAACACACCTAACACTTGTTTCCAGAGGTACATCACTGTTTGCTATAGGTATATCAGCAACACACCTAACACTTGTTTCTGAGGTACATCACTGTTTGCTATAGCTATATCAGCAACACACCTAACACTTGTTTCGAGGTACATCACTGTTTGCTATAGGTATATCAGCAACACACCTAACACTTGTTTCTGAGGTACATCACTGTTTTACTATAGGTATATCAGCAACACACCTAACACTTGTTTCAGAGGTACATCAAAAATCACTGTTTTGCTATAGGTATATCAGCAACACACCTAACACTGTTTCGAGGTACATCACTGTTTTGCTATAGGTATATCAGCAACACACACCTAACACTTGTTTCGAGGTACATCAAATCACTGTTTTCGCTATAGGTATATCAGCAACACACCTAACACTTGTTTCAGAGGTACATCAACTGACTGTTTGCTATAGGTATATCAGCAACACACACCTAACACTGTTTTGGAGGTACATCACTGTTTGCTATATGTATATCAGCAACACACCTTAACACTTGTTTCGATGATTGACTGGGATTGAGTTTTCGCTAACGCCTTAGCAATATTCCAGCCTTATCACCTGGGGACTCTTGTTGAAATGGCTTCACACACTGTTCCCATGTGGGGATAACCCGGTCTTCATCACGAAGCCACACACCTAACACTTGCTTCGATGTACATCACTGTTTGCTTACTATGGGTATATCAGAAACACACCTAACTCTTGTTTCCTGGAGGTACATCAAAGAATCGCTGTTTGCTATAGGTATATCAGCTTAACACACCTAACAATACTTGTTTCGAGGTACATCACTGTTTGCTATAGGTATATCAGAAACACACCTAACACTTGTTTCTCGAGGTACATCACTGTTGTTTGCTATAGGTATATCAAACACACCTAACACTTGTTTCGAGGTACATCACTGTTTGGCTATAGGTATATCAGAAACACACCTAACACTTGTTTTCGAGGTACATCACTGCTATAGGTATACTGAAACACAACCTAACACTTGTTTCGAGGTACATCAACTGTTTGCTATAGGTATACCAGAGAACACCTAACACTGAGAGGTACTGTTTGCTATAGGTATATCAGCAACACCTAACTTGTTTCGGAGGTACATCACTGTTTGCTATAGGTATACATGGGTCAAACACACCTAACTTGTTTGAGGTACATCAAATCACTGTTTGCTGTGGTATATCAGAAACACACCTCAACACTTGTTTCGAGGAGTACATGACTATTTCATAGGTATATTTCAGCAACACACCTAACACTTTGTTTCGAGGTTACATCAAAATCATTGTTTGCTATGTAGGTATATCAGCAACACACCTAAATCTTGTTTCTGGAGGTATCAATGTTTGCTATAGGTATATCAGCAACACACCTAACACTTGTTTGAGATACATCACTGTTTGCTATAGGTATATCAGCAAACACACCTAACACTTGTTTTGAGGTACATCAAAATCACTGTTTGCTTATAGGTATCAGCAACACACTCTAACACTTGCTTCGGAGGTACATCACTGTTTGCTATAGGTATATCAGAAACACACCTTAACACTTGTTTTGGAGGTACATCACTCACTTTTGCTATAGGTATATCAGCAACACCTAAACATCTTGTTTCGAGGTACATCAAACAACAGTTTGCTATAGGTATATCAGCAACACACCTAACACTTGTTTCCCCGAGGTACATCAAAATCACTGTTTGCTATAGGTATATCAGAAACACACCTAACTCTTTGTTTGGAGGTACATCGTCACTGTTTGCTATAGGTATATCGTGAAACAGACCTAAAATCTTGTTTCGGAGGTACATCACTGTTTGCTATAGGTATACTCAGAAACACACCTAACACTTGTTCCCCGGAGGTACATCAAATCACTGTTTGCTATAGGTATATCAGCAACACACCTAACACTTCTTGTTTCCTCAAGGAGGTACATGAAATGTTTGCTATAGGTATATCAGCAACACACCTAACACTTGTTTCGAGGTACATCACTGTTTGCTATAGGTATATCAGCAACACACCTAACACTTTGTTCTCGAGGTACATCACTGTTTGCTATAGGTATATCAGCAACACACCTAACACTTGTTTGGAGGTACATCACTGTTTGCTTATAGGTATATCAGCAACACACCTAACACTTGTTTCGAGGTGCATCACTGTTTGCTATAGGTATATCAAAACACACCTAACACCCGTTTCGAGGTACATCGCTGTTTTGCTATATCAGCAACACACCTAACGCTTGTTTCCGGAGGTACATCAACTGTTTTGCTATAGGTATATCAGCAACACACCTAACACTTGTTTCGAGGTACATCACTGTTTGCTATAGGCAGGTATATCAGAAACACACCTAACACTTGTTTCAGAGGTTGCATCATTTAACAGTTTGCTATAGGTATATCAGCAACACACCTAACACTTGTTTCGAGGTACATCACTGTTTGCTATAGGTATATCAGCAACACACCTAACACTTGTTCCTCGAGGTACATCACTGTTTGCTACAGGTATATCAGCAACACACCTAACACTTGTTTCGGAGGTACATCACTGTTTGCTATAGGTATATCAGCAACACACCTAACACTTGTTTCGGAGGTACATCACTGTTTGCTATAGGTATATCAGCAACACACCTAACACTTGTTTCGGAGGTACATCACTGTTTGCTATAGGTATATCAGAAACACACCTAACACTTGTTTCAGAGGTACATCACTGTTTGCTATAGGTATATCAGAAACACACCTAACACTTGTTTCGAGACACATCAAATCACTGTTTGCTTACATGTATATATCCAGCAACACACCTAACACTTGTTTCGAGGTACATCACTGTTTGCTATAGGTATATCAGCAACCCAACCAACACTTGTTTCGAGGTACATCAAATCACTGTTTGCTATGGGTATATCAGCAACACACCTAACACTTTGTTTCCTGAGGTACATCAAATCACTGTTTACTACAGGTATATCAAGCAACACACCTAACACTTGTTTCCTTGAGGTACATCAAATCACTGTTTGCTATAGGTATATCAGAAACACACCTAACACTTGTTTCGAGGTACATCAAATAACTGTTTGCTGGGTAGGTAGGCAACAGAAACACACCTGGTGCACTTGCTTTCTAGGTTTAATATCAAATCAAACACCTGTTTGCTATAGGTATATCAGCAACACACCTAACACTTGTTTCGAGGTACATCAAGACCTGTTGTTTGGTTATAGGTATATCAGCAACACACCTAACACTTGTTTCCTGGAGAGTACATCACTGTTTGCTATAGGTATATCAGCAACACAACCTAACACTTGTTTCAGGAGGTACATCACTGTTTGCTATAGGTATATCAGAAACACACCTAACACTTGTCTGAGGTACATCACTGTTTGTTATAGGTATATCAGCAACACACCTAACACTTGTGTCTCGAGGTACATCACATCACTGTTTGCTATAGGTATATCAGCAACACACCTAACACTTGTTACTTCGGAGGTACATCACTGTTTGCTATAGAGTATATCAGCAACACAATTTGAACACTTCTGCTTCGAGGTATATCGAAATCACCGTTTGCCATAGGTATATCAGTTTACTAACACACCTAACACTTTGTTTCGAGGTACATCAAATGACTGTTTGCTATAGGGTATATCAAGCAACACACCCGATTACTTCTGTTTCAAGGTACATGACTGTTTACTATAGAGTATATCTGTGTTCATACCTAACACTTGTTTCTGAGGAGGTACATCACTGGTTTGCTATAGGTATATCAGCAACACACCTAACACTTTGTTTCGAAGTACATCACTGTTTGCTATAGGTATACTGCCAGCAAACAACACCTAACACTTGTTTCGGAGGTACATCACTGTTTGCTATAGGTATATCAGCAACACACTAACACTCTGTTTCAGAGGTACATCACTGTTTGCTATAGGTATATCAGTGAAACACACCTAACACTTGTTTCCTGAGGTACATCAAATCACTGTTTGGCTATAGGTATATCAGCAACACACCTAACACTTGTTTCGAGGTACATCAAATCACTGTTTGCTATAGGTATATCAGTGAACACACCTAACTCTTTGTTTCTGTAGGTACATCACTGTTTGCTATAGGTATAGGTATCGTGGAAACACACCTAACACTTGTTTCGAGGTACATCACTGTTTGCTATAGGTATATCAGCAACACACCTAACACTTGTTTCGATTTACATGGAACAGTTTACTATAGGTATATCAACTGCTTACCTGCTTTCATTGTTTCGAGGTACATCAATGTTTGCATCGGAGTATCAACAACACACCTAACACTTCTTGTTTTGAGGTACATCAAATCACTGTTTGCTATAGGTATATATCAGCAACACACCTAACATCTTGTTTCGTGGGATATCGGCTTGTCTTGGTGCATGAGGTACATCAGGTGTCAATGTTTGCTAACACTTGTTTTGGGATTGCGTCACTGCTTTGCTATAGGTATATCAGGCAACACACCTAACACTTGTTCTCGGAGGTACATCACTGTTTGTTGCATAGGTATATCAAAGCAACACACCTAACACTTGTTTCGAGGTACATCACTGTTTGCTATAGGTATATCAGGCAACACACCTAACACTTGGTTTGGAGGTACATCACTGTTTGCTATAGGTATGTCAGCGGCACACCTGGCACTTCGTGATCTGAGGTACATCAAATCACTGTTTACTATAGGTATATCAAAGCAACACCTGGACATCTTCGTTTGGTTACATCAAAATCACTGTTTGCTATAGGTATATCAGCAAACACCTAACGCTCTGTTTCGAGGTACATCACTGTTTGCTATAGGTATATCAGCAACACACCTAACACTTGTTTCGAGTAAGCACACTCAAATGTTTGCTCTTACAGGTATATCAGCAACACACCTAACACTTGTTTTGAGGTACATCACTGTTTGCTATAGATTTATGTCGGCAACGCACACAACGCGCTTGTTTGGGGTGCATCGCTTAACAGTTGGCTATGGGTATATCGGCAACACACCTAACACCCTGTTTCGGTGCATCGAATACGACTGTTTTGTATTGGGTATATCGGCAACGCACCTAACTCTTGTTTGATTTGCATCGTACATCACTGTTTTGCTGTAGGTATATCAGAAACACACCTAACTGCTGTTTAGAGGTGCATCACTTAACAGTTTGCTTTATAGATTTATCGAAACAACGCACCTAACACTTGTTTCGAGGTGCATCACTGTTTGCTTTATGGGTATATCAGCAACACACCTAACTTTTGTTCCGGATGCATCAAATCACTGTTTTTGCTGCAGCCGGGTATATCCGGCAGAAACACACCTAAATCTTCGTTTCGAGGTACGTCACTGTTTTGCTATGGGTATATCAGCAACACACCTAACCGCTTGTTTCGAGTTACATCGCTGTTTGCTATGGGTATATCGGCAACACACCTAACACTGATTTGGGGTACATCGATCTCGTTTGGCGCTGTGTGGGTATATCAACAACACACCTAACACTTGTTTCGAGGTACGTCACTGTTTGGGTTATGGGTACGTATCAGGAAACACACCTAACACACTTGTCCTCGAGTTACATCAAATCGCCGATTTTGCTATATGGGTATCAGCAACTTACCAAACACTTGTTTTGAGGTACGTGACTGTTTGCTATAGGTATATCAAAATACACACCTAACACTTGTTCGGAGGTGCATCAAATGTTTGCCTGCTATAGGTACATATCGGCAATACACCTAAATCTTGTTTCCTCGAATTACATCAAATGACTGTTTATTATAAGTTATATCAACAACACACTAACTCTTGTTCGGAGGTGTATGACTGGGTTTGCTATAGGCATATCAACAACAAAACCTAACACTTCCTGTTCGAGATTACATCACTGTTTACTATAGGAATATCAGAAACAATAACTAACACTTGTTTCGAATTACATCACTATTTCTCTTATAAGTATATCAGCAACACACCTAACACTTGTTTAATGGAGGACGCCATTTGCTAGTTATACCGGTATATCAACTAACCTTTCCTGTTCCCGAATTACATCAAATCACTGTTTACTGTAGTGCCATCAGCCTTCCACTAACTCGCCGACCAATTTACATCAAATCACTATTTACTATCGTGTATCATCGGCACGCCTATTTTGGAATTACCACTATTTTACTTATAGGTATATCAGCAGCCTATTTTCCGGGTGCATCAAATCCGCTGTTTGCTGTAGGTACTCATCAACCATCTTTGTTGTTCCAGTTACATCTTTTCATAGGTATATCAACCTTGTTCCCGGAGATGCGTCGGCTGCCGATATCCAGGCTTTCCTTTCTTCTTCCGGTACATCAAATCTGTTCTTCTTCGGTGTCAGCCTTTGGGTACGTCTCCTTTATTTACCTTCCGGAGTGCATCTTTGTTTTGCTTTATGGGTATCGACGCCTTTCGTCTTATTCGGATACGTTTGTTTGCTATGGATATCAAACTGCTGTTCCGGACGTCGTTATCAATGGCTGGTTACGTCACTGTTTACCAGGATATCAACAACCACTTTATTGACTGTTTATGGGTATCGGCGTTGGTCTTCTTATGGGTATATCAACCGACACCGTTTGGTTACGTGCTGTTTATGGGATATCAACTAACCACCTGGCGCTGACGGGTTTCGTTTTATCGATGTTCGGTTACGTCTTCGTATGGTTATCGGCGTTCGATTCAGATAAACTGTTTGTATGGGTTATCGACGACCGGACCACAACGTTTGTTGTGACGGATTCGATTAACGATGGTTGGGACCTCTATGATATCGTTGGAACCTCTGGATAAATACAACTAATGCTAATACGTGAAACAATATCAATATTGACTCTGTTATTATGCATATATATGGTTCAAAACCGGTTAACAAAGTTTTTATGGTTCATTGTTCGAATCTACAACAAATTTAATCCTGATGAACGGTTCTGGTGGGTTTCATCCTCATATTTGCTATCTCCCTGTGTTTGCGTAGATGAACATTTGTCAAAACACTTTACCTACATATGGCAATAAATGTATACAATGCACATCCTAATGTTGGGATCCTGTGTTAACAGCTCCCAACGATCCGATTGACCTATTATTGAAATTATAGAAAAACTTGGATTCGATCATCGTCAACTCTCGGGATTGAGGCTGTCGAAGTCATACTCCTTCTCCTCTCCAATCACCCGGTCGTGGTTTGATGATACGGGCGTACATGTGTCCATCTATACCCTGCTCGATTCGGTAACAGACTGTGCGTATTGTCATCATCATATTGTTCCGGTAACGGATGGCGTGTCGCTCCGATTCGGTAACCGGACTGTGCGTATTGTCATCTATACCCTCATCCGTTCGGTAACGGACTGTACGTATTGATATCCATCATACTCCATTCGATGGACTGGTACGTGATAAATCTATACCCAATCGTTCGGTAACGGACTGTGCGTATTGTCCATCTATACCCCACTCCATTCAGTAACAGACTATTTTATGTCATCTACACCCCACTCCATTCAAGATTGGACTATTACATGTGTCATCTATGCCGAACTCCATTCAGGAACAGACTATTACGTGTGTCACATCTATACCCGACTCCTCTCAATTAACAGACTGGTACATGTGTGTCACATCTATACCCATCCATTGGAACTCCATTCGGTAACTCAGACTGGCCGTATTGTCATCTATGCCCCAACTCCATTCGGTAACAGACTGTACATGTGTGTCACATCTATACCATCTATACACTCATTAACAGTCTGAATATATACACACACAACCTCATTGTCAGTATCAATATGTGTCCCATACCATTGCACTTGGGACTCATCTGAGAAGTCTCTGTGTGTGTACTGATATCCTGGCCTCAATTAATGCTGAATGGTTGAAGCAGTATCTTTATTTCCTCTGTCAGCTTCCAGAAGTCAAGAGGAAGAACTACAGATCGTAGTATGTGGTGCTATACAGCTTTAAAGGAAAAGAGAAAGAAAACATGGATCTTAGGTAGATCAATACTATTTGTGCTTCAATCATGCAAATTGTATCTGCTGCATACAGATTGAGTATCTGCTGCATACAGACAGGCATCTGCTGCATACAGACAGGTATCTGCATGCATGAACAGGTATCTGCTGCATACAGACAATTATCTGCTGCATACAGTGAGGTATCTGCTGCATACAGACAAGGTATCACACATAGAACTGGTATCTACTGCATACAGACTGGTATCTGCACTGCATACCGACTGGTATCTCCACTGCATGTCAGAGACTGGTATCTACTGTATACAGACTGGTATCTACTATTATACAGACTGGTATCTACTGTATACAAGACAGGTATCTACTGTATCCAGACTGGTATCTACTGTATGCAGACTGAGTTATCTACTGTGCGGTATCTGCTGTATACAGTCCAGGTATCTCTTGACATATAAGACTGATATCCTACTGTATACAGACAGAATTATCTACTGCTATGCCCAATATCTACTGTATACAGACTGGTATCTAATAGCATGCCCGGTATCTACTGTATACAGACAGGTATCTGCTTGTATATAGACTGATATCTACTGTGTATACAGACGGATTATCCTACTGTATACAGACTGGTATCTACAATATACAGACTGTTAAATGTCTACCCGTATGCCCAATATCCACATGTCTACAGACTGGGTCATCTACTGTGTGCCCAATATCTACTGCTATGCTGAACTGGTATCTGCTGTATACAATTGGTATCTGCTGTATGCAGACTGTCTACTGTGTGAACTGGTGTCTACTGTGCCCAAATGTCTACTATTCTGTTTGATCTCTGCATACAGACTGAGTATCTAATATTATACAGACTTGGTATCTACTCTGTATGCTTATTAATACTGTATACAGACTGGGTATCTCACTGTATGCTTGTATCTGCTGTATTTGAGACTGGTGTCTTGCTGTGTACAGGGTGCAGGTGTCTGCTGTGTGGGCCTGGGTTATCTACTGTGTCTGAGACTGGTATCTACTGGTATACAGACTGGTATCTGCTGTGTACAGACTGGTGTCTGCTGTATTACGGACTGGTATTCTGTGTGCCCGGTGTCTTGCTGTCATACAGACTGGTATCTACTGTATGCCCAATATCTGCTGTATACAGACTGGTGCATCTACTGTATGCTTAGTATCTACTGTATACAGACTGGTATCTACTGTATGCCCAATATCTACTGTGTAATACAGACTGGTATCTGCTGTATACAGACTGGTATCTACTGTGTACAGACTGGTATCTTACTGGCCATACAGACTGGTATCTACTGTATGCTTAATCTGCTGTATACAGACTAGTCTGCTGTATACAGACTGGTATCCTAATGTATACAGGCTTGGTGTCTGCTGTACATGCCCAATGGCTTCTGCATGAGACTGGTATCTCTGTATGCCCAATATCTACTGTATCTGAGACTGGTATCTGCTGTATACAGACCTGAGTATCTACTTTAGTAGCCCTGTAGACTGGTATCTACTGTATACAGACTGAGTATCTATTAAATACAGACTGGTATCCTACTGTATACAGACTGGTATCTACTGTATGGGGCTGGTATCTACTGTATGCCAGTATCTACTGTATACAGACTGGTAGGTATCTACTGTTTATGCCCAATATCTGCTGTATACAGACTGGTATCTACTGTGTTAGCCCAATATCTGCTGTATACAGGCTGAAAATATCTACTATAGACAGACTGGTATCTACTGTATGCAGACTGGTATCTACTGTATTACCTTAATATCTGCTGTGTATATAGACTGGTATCTACTGTATGCCCAATATCTGCTGTATACAGACTGGTATCCACTATAGACAGACTGGTATCTACTGTATACGGTATTTATCCTGCGGTATATAGACTGGTATCTACTGTATACAGACTGGTATCTACTGTATACAGACTGAGTATCTTCTGTAATCATACTGGTATCTACTGTATGCCGCGGTATCTACTGTATACATTGATGAGTCTAAAGCATGCGTTACAGGTGATTACATTGTACCTGCAGCATTTTCGGGTTAATTATAGACATCTTTGTTAAGTGGGATCACATGGACTTTAGTCTCATGCTTGGACACATTTCTAAATATAGAAATAAATCTTGACATATTTCATGTACTGTATAAGGTATGAAATCTTACACACATTAATGTGTTTATCAACAGGGGCAGGATGGAAAGTTAGTCTCATCAACAGCTCAGAGATCTGATTGGTGGAAAGATGCTGAAGTGGAGAACAACAGTGGTCATTTCCACAAGTATTGAGAGTATAGTTGTGGTGCCTACAACAATCCCAGATGCACTGAGGAATATAGTTGCATTTAGCCCTCTGAGTCCATTTCATTTCATTTAGGGGCCGATGAATTGCTCACTAACACAAAATCTAATAATTGCAACAAAACCAAATTTTGCACTGACCACATGAAATCGACAAGACCAACTCTGATGATTTGTCTCACAATTTTGGACACCTGAATAAAAAGAAGTTCTTTAACAAACAATCATTATTTTATTGTCACCTTTTTATTTATATTTTCACGAGGGACCACTCAGTCAACAAAGCGTGTGTAGTGAGAATTTCAATTCCGAATATGCAGCGTGCATACTACTTATTGAACACATCAGCTATACATGTTAATAGATATTTGATCTTTTATGCACAACGGGAAATTTGGCTACAACAGATCCAGACTTATATATTTGTATCTCACTTTAAAGAAGTTAGTATACATTTCCTTTTTGGGAGGTATAGTTCTGCCTAACACATTCCCAGATACTCCATACTGAAAGTATGAGATTCCTTGTTCTTTAGGACAGAATCTCTTTGGCAACAGCAATCCAATCCACAGAGCTGATATCATTCGGCAGCTTATCTACATCTGATTCCAGCATTTTTTTTTGATTACACACATTCATAGCTATTGTTAGACATTTCTAAATACTGCTATTATGCTGTGTTCAAATATTTTCGCGCATCATATGATGTTCTGGAAAGCTTCTGCCTTTGATCAACTGACCAAATGCTGGCCTGTAGTCAGTCGTATTCAGGCATGAAATTAAAAGATTTATTGGGCAGAACAGATTTTTGTTAAAGCTCATATTACATTGTTACACATTTAGTGTTTTCTCTTGTTTGAACTTGATATTCCCAAAATATTCATGTTTTTGATGCAGAATATTGTGTTCTGTTGCTTAAAACTAGATGCAACAAATTTTTGCATGCTGTTTTTACCCTCTGTCTTATGGATGATGATTGTTCAGGTCGGTTGCAATGGGAAGGAAGTGGCTATTTTTCCAGCAACATATGTGCGGCGTCTCATACCAGGGCAGAGGGTCTTCCAGGGTGACTTACTGGTGATTGAACTTAAGTGAGGAGGAGACAATGGAATGAGACTTCATAAAGACCAGGTGAATTGAAAGAACAGGAACTAAGATGGTTTTATTGGTTAAGAGGCAAGAAATTGATTTTACTAACTAAAAGGAAACTGAATGAAGGGACAAAAGATTGATATGAAGACAACACATGGTGGCCAGAAGAGACAAGGGGGATCAGCAGCTGAGGGGTATATGAGACAGCTTGAGTGGTGTAGAAAGACAAGGGGATCAACAGCTGGAGGGTATATGAACAACACATGGTGCATGCCAGAAGAGACAGGGGGATCAACAGCTGAGGGTATATGAACAACTTACATGGTCTTCAGAAGAGACAAGGGGATCAACAACTGGGGGTATATGAACAGCATGAAGGTTACATGGCCAGAAGAAGAGACAAAGGGATCAACAACTGATGGTATTATGAACAACACATGGTCGCATGGGAGACAAGGATCAACAACTGAGGTATATGAACAGTCCTACATGGTCGCCAAAAAGACAAAGGGGATCAACATGCTGAGAGAGTATATGAACAACAGATGGTATGGTGCACAGCCAGAAAGACAAGGGGATCAACAACTGAGGGTATATGAACAAAACTACATGGTGTCGCCAGAAGAAGACAAAGGGGATCAACAGCTGAGGGTATATGAGACAACTTGCATGGTGTATTGAGAAGAGACAAGGGGATCAACAACTGAGGGTATATGAACAACACATGTGGTCGCCAGAAGAGACAAGGGGGATCAACAACTGAGGGGTATATGAACATTTACATGTAGTCGCCAGGAGACAGAAGTAACAACTGAGACATATATATGAATGGTTGAGGTGTTTTGTTCAGAGGAAGACAGTGGGGATCAAAGCAACTGGGGATATATGAATAGTTTGAGTGTTTTGTTCCGGGTAGACAAGAAGGGGGATCAACAACTGAAGATATATATGAACATTTACATGAGTCGCCAGAGGAAAACAAAAGGGGGATGCTTAACTGGGGGTATATGAACAACTTACATGGTAAGCCAGAGAAGACACAGAGGGGATCAACAACTGAGGGGTATATGAACAACTTACATGGTCGCCATGGGAAGACAAGGAGGGATCAACAACTGAGAGGTATATGAACAACATTTGTCGCCAGAAGAAGAGACAAAGAGGGATCCAACAACTGAGGGGTATATGAACAACACATGGTCACCCAAGAAGAAGACAAGGGGGCATCAACAACTGAGGGTGATATATGAATAGTTGAGAGGTGTTTTGTTCAGGAAGACAATGGGGGATCAACTTAACTGGGGGATATATGAATAGTTTAAGGTGTTTTGTTCAAGGTAGACAAAGAGGATCAATAACTTGATAGTATATGAATTTACATTTACATATGGTAAGCCAGGAAGACAAAGGAGGATCAACAACTGGGGGATATATGAATAGTTTAGGTGTTTTTGTTCAAAAGGTAGACAAGAGGGATCAACAACTGAGGGGTATATGAACATTTACATGTGAGTAGCCAAGAGGAAGACAAGGGGATCAACAACTTCAGGGATATTATGAATAGTTTGGGGTGTTTTGTTCAGGGAAGCAATCAGGGATCAACAACTGGGGGAGGTATATGAACAACTTAAGTGAGGGTAAGCCAGGAGAGGGCAATTACTTGAGCCACACCCCATTGGAGGTTCATGCAAAATATTATGTATATAATAATTTAAGCTTGGGAGGAGAAATGTTTAAATTTATGTTATAGTGGCTGGACATTCAAGAACCATGCTCAGCTACAAAACATGGGGCTGAGTAAGTTTCATGTCAAATTTCAGCAAAATAAGTTAGTTAAAAGTAACCTTAAAAATGACCCAGGACATGCCTTCTGATGGCGGGAGTATGTATCTGGAAACAAGTGATCTCATAAGATGACCTTGCTTTTGTGTCGCGGCGTGAGGTTGGCATAACGTCGTGGCGGAACGGGTTGTCGGCTTCAGATGAGAAGGTTCAAAGGTGGTTTCAAATCGCTGAACTCGAGAGTTGTAATGCATTGAATTGTTCATGGTGAAGGCGGCTGCATGGCGTAACAAGTCATCAGAATCTGGAATGGAATCTGGACTCAACGTGCTCCAGCTCCATGAATCGGTTACTGCAGTTTAAGCAACATTGGCGTGGCGAAGCAGCGATGGTTTGTTAGCGTCATGGTCAGAGCTGTTTTCTTCAGGAGCGGGCAGAAATCGAGCTGGCAGCCGATCAGGCAATGCTAGGGTCATGGCCTTTGATTAAAATATGGTAGGGGAATGCGGTTCGGAATCGCGAGTATAGCTTCTTGTTTTGATCATGTTGAACGCTCCGAGTGACCGGAGCAAATGTAGGCTGATCGAGTTCGACTGTCGGAAGGCTGACGAGCATTCATAGTCCGACGCATAAATCATTATGAATGATGGGGGCCGATTCATCGCAGATGATGAATTTAATGAATGATGGAATGACAATTCCATCATATGAATGATGGGGCGATTCATCCGGCTGTGAATGATGGAGACTGATTTAAATCATGAATTGATGGGCGGTGTTCATCGGCTGTAGATGATGGGAGACTTCGGTGTTAAATCATGGCGAATGATGGAGCTTCAATTGTTCATCCAACGAATGATGGGAAACTGCAATTGTTCAAATGGTGATAGACTGGTGTTCATCGGCAGATGATGGGAGACTTCGAGTCATTTGTAAAACGTAGATGATGGGAGCCGAATTGTTCATCCGCTGTGAATGATGAACTGGTGTTCATCGTAGATGATGGGAATGGTGTTTAATCGCGAATGATGGGTGACTGATTGTTCATCGGCGGGTAATTGGGGGCCGATTGTTATCGTAACGTAGATGATGGGGCCATTGTTCAAATCATGCTGTGAATGATGGGAGACCGATTGTTCAAATCGTATGATGGGGCCGGTGTTTAATCATCTGGCGTGATGTTCAATCACCGGCGATGATAATTTCAATTTCCCATCATCTGCGATGATCCATCGTAAATGATATTACCGATCATCATCTAATACCGATAAATGCAGCGTGATATTTCGATTCCATCATCTGCATCAAATGCGACGTGATATTCGATCTCCATCATCTGCAGCGGCTTCCCATCATGCAGCGTGATAATACCAGTCCATTACCGATCTCCATCATCTACAGCATGATATTCGATCTCCATCATCTGCAACATTGATAGTACCGATCACCCATCATCTACGTGATGAACTGCCGATTCTCCATCGTCTGGCATGATGAAGTGGCAATTTGGTGAATGTTTGTCGGTTTCTCGACGGTTAATTTCATCAATACCCTGATCGGTACTAAATTCTTTAAATCGAATAGCTGATGAAAACTTCAAAACTAATTCAAGCAATTTGTTAACAATGAATTTGAAGTGTTTTATTCACCCTCCGCAACAATAATATTGTTGATGAAAGGTTAATACGGAATTCTATCAATATTCTGACCATACAATGTTTCAAACCATCATGTTTTAATCATATCAATGCTAAATTACAATGACGATGAGTAATCGAATTAATCCAATTCCTTCAATTCTGAATAATTGTTATACCAAATGCGCGTCTTCTATAATGGTACCAATGACCATAAACTTCTGATTCTATCGAGAGACTAACATCTCATCTGAGGATTGGACACTGTATTCACATGAACAAAAGTTAACCGAATAAACGGAAGTGATAAAGCCAGAACCAATCATCTATCACTCTTCGATCCCGAATAAATCGAAAACCTGAACACTTCTAACGAACCCTTTAACAACTTATTTGCTGAAATTCAATAACCGTCTTCATATTTTAACAGCGGCGCATGATTGCTTTAATGTCAACCACTAACTGTAAATTAACATTTCATGTAGCACGCTCAATATTTTGCATGAATTCAATGAATGAACCGTTAATGACCACCAGACGTTCATACCCCCCGATTGATGATGTTGTTTTCTGAACAAAACACTAACTTTATTCGTATCCCCAAATTGACGATCTATCTTCACGGCGACCATCTTCTAATGTTCGCCTTATAAAGTTGACGATCCCCTTATCTGCCAAACTGTAACTTCAACTAATGTATCCCCGGTTATTGATCGCCAACTTCATGCCATCGATTCGTCGATCGCTATTCTACGAACAAAATTTCAAGCTTCAATTTCTCCCCGTTAATTGATCACCCATTCTTCTGAACAAAGCACTCGGCCATCAGTTGTTGATAACTACTTCGCTTTTCGCGACGAACTTCTGGATAACCATACCACTAGGTTGATTGATCTTGCGCCTATTCTGCATATATCGGTTGATCTTATGGCGTTCAGTTGATGCATTGTTCTTTATCGGCGTCATCGCTGGCGTTCCTTCAGCGAAATGTTCGCGCCTGATTCGTTGAATACGCTATACCTGAACAAGCTGCTGGCTTATTAAGCCTTCGGTTGGCGATACGCGCCGACTATTAAACGCCTTCGTTCGACCCGAATACGCGTGCCGTAATGATATTCGCCATGCTGGTTGGAGCGATCGCCACTTCGATATTACGGCGTTATGCCACTACGCTTTGATAACTACGGCGACCGTGATTTCGTATACTTCGGTTGTTGATACGCTGCGGCGTTTCATCCGAAGACGAACTGCATACTTCAGCCCGATCTTTATATTTCGCTGAAGATGACTAATACCCTTACTCGTTGTTGATCTTACCCGACGATATCTTCAGGCCCGTTACACATAACTGGCGTCATCAGTTGTTCGCCATACCGTCGGTTGTTGATCCCCACTAACGGCGTCACCGTATACCTCGTTGATCACGCTGATAACTTTCGCGGCATATATAATTGTTCATGCCCTCGGGATGATGAATACACCCTACCGGCGACCGTAGCAAACATGCCCTCGGTTGATGATACGCACGATAACGGCTGCGTAAATAATACCTTACGTAACTACGGCGTTCTTCTTCCAACGATACTTCATTCATTTCTTTAGTTAATGGCGCGCAGCGCTCTGATATCTGATTCTGTCTTTCAATTCTTACGATAATGCGTTCCGGTGATACCTTCGCTAACCGAAGTTCGTGGTGATATGGTGGTGCATATCGCTGGAAAATGGCGGAGCTTCCGTGCGTTCGAACGGAAGACATCCGAAAATATCGGTTGCTGACATTTGCGTCAGGCGTGACTCTTTGATTCAATCGATTCGTGAAACTTTGATATGTATTTGTCTATTCGACGCGGCTGTGACAATTCGTTCGTCGTTGATCGAACGAAGCTTTCAGCGAAAATCGATTGTTAGAAATGATCTGTTTAATGATTATGATGATGATAAAATAACGATCGGCGAACTAACTAGCCATTGAATATCGTTTGATGAATTGGTTAACTGTTATGAAGACGAAAATTCATGCTAAATGAATATCTGAGATGATCCGGCGAACTATACCCTCCCAAAATAACGAAATTCGAAGACAACATATGAAGTCTGGATCTAACGGCTTCAGGCTGCCGGTATCGAATCGAATATCAGTATAACGTAACTGATGAAGTTAAATAGTAGGCGTACCGCATCGTTATTTCGCCACCTTCGACGATGATCCCCTATAAAGCTACTAACAAAAGGTGTTTGGCTAAAATTCAATGGAGCCGTTTCGATGGCTTTTATTCGGGTATCAAATATTGGTCATCATCGAGTTGACAATGCAAAATTCGGTTTCATTACTGGTGATGTTGATTCATCGACCTCGAAATGAAATGGACGCGATGAACGCAATACTGGTTGATGCCGAACTTTCTGACTTATAATCTCAATGGCAGTAATCTGCTGTTAACGCTCCGCAATCGAGATACTGACTTGTTGACGAACTTTCCATCCTGCCTATTCGATAAGCGCTGTTATTCAACCGATGAATTTCGTACGCTTTATACGGTATGAATTTCGCTGCTGTTTGGAAATGTCGGCATCGAAGTCCATCGGTCACTGGCTGGATATCCTCAATTCAACTTCGATATACCGACATCATAACAACGTAGCGAACTTCATCGATATTTATTACGTGAATGCGATAGCGTGACGAACCTGTTCGAAGACCGATCTTTGTACGATGAATACCATTCTTATTACGGTAGATACCGGTATCGCTAACGCCGAACGACGTTCATAATTGTCTGCTCGCTGATGATACCGGTATTAATAAATCATATACCGATCTATCAATGCAATCTGTTCGGCAGATAACCAGGCACTACGAGCTTTGGAAGCTCACAAATCTCGTATATACCGATGAATCGTCAACATACGGTGAATCACCGATCTTATGCCCGGTAGATACTACGATCTTCGTATGCATTGAATTCACCGATCACCATTGCTACATTCATTCTGTATGAATACCATTGTATACCGGCAGATACCATTATTACGTCCAGATATTGGGCGTACGGTAGATACCGATCTGTATGCGACAATATTGAGCATACGTGAATACCGATCTTTAACACCGTCAGATACCGAACATCTTGTATACGGCGAACCTTCCGTCACCAGCCGCTACGTGAATTATTGAGCATACGTATTCGATCTGTATACGGTAGATACCGATCTGTACTGCGATGGAGAAATACCGATATCGTATACGGCAGATACTTC
The DNA here is from genome assembly GCF_003918875.1 of Haliotis rubra. NCBI lineage: Eukaryota > Metazoa > Mollusca > Gastropoda > Lepetellida > Haliotidae > Haliotis > Haliotis rubra. The sequence goes on along the minus strand of NW_025767343.1, from coordinate 568 downwards.
GATCTGCTACGACAGATGAACGCGCGGTAGTGAATACCGGGCGTGAATACCGATGCGGCGGTATTGAGCGTACGATGAACCGTCTTAACGTGAATACTGGGTGTACGACCGAATACCGATCGTACGATGAATACCGACTCATACGGTGATACCGATCTTCGACGTACGATGAATACCAGTCTGTTATCGATGGATGCCGATACGGTCGATTCTCGTTTGCGATGACCGTGGTACGATGAATGCCGGTCTTTATACGATGAATACCGATCGTACGGCGGGTAAATGTCGTCGAAGTCTGCGATGATCGTCATGCGGTGGATATATCTGGCAATACGCTTCGCCGGTCTGTGAATGTTAATAAATAATTGATCTATACGTGAATGTGGAGCATGATGGAATACCGTCTGTCTGATGAATACCGATCTGTATTCTGATGAATACTGTCTGTCTGAACGGTATCTACAGTACGGACTTGGTTGTCTCGGCGTGGCGATGTCTGCTGTGGCCGGACTGGTGTCTGCTGTGTAATGCTGCGTGCGGTTGATATGCGGACGGTTATCACTGCGGG